>NC_091476.1:118970820-119580813 GCF_036971445.1 Narcine bancroftii
TTCCCCGCCTCTGATTCCCCGCCTCTGATTCCCCGCCTCTGATTCACCGCCTCCCTTTCCGAGCAACTTTCCTGGCCTACGTTTCCCCACATCTCTTTCCCCACCTCTGATTCCACGCCTCAGATTCGCCGCCTCTGATTTCCTGCCTCTGATTCCCTGCCTCTGATTCCCCGCCTCTGATTCCCCACCTCTGATTCCCCTCTCTGATTTCCCGCCTCTGATTCCCCGCCTCTGATTCCACGCCTCTGATTACCCGCCTCTGATACCCTGCCTCTCTTTCCCTGCCTCTATGTCCGTGCCTCTTTCTCTGCATCTCGTTTCCCACATCTCATTTCCCCCTTCTGATAACCCGCATCAGATTCCCTGCCACAGATTCCCTGCCTCAGATTCCCTGCCTCAGATTCCCTGCATCAGATTCCCTTCATCTGATTCCCTGCCTCTGATTCCCCGCCTCTGATTCCCTGCATCTGATTCCCAGCCTCTGTTTACCCGCCTGTTTCCCCGCCTCTGATTCACCACCTCATATTCGCCACCTCAGGTTCCCTGCCTCTGATTCCCTGCCTCTGATTCCCTGCCTCTGATTCCCTGCATCTGATTGCCCGCCTCTGATACCCTGCCTCTGATTCCCCGCCTCTGATTCCCCGCCTCTGATTCCCCGCCTCTGATTTCCCACGTCTGATTCCCCACTTCTGATTCCCCGCCTCTGATTCCCCGTCTGTGATTCCACGCCTCTGATTCCCCGCCTCTGATTCCGCACCTCTGATTCCCCGCCTCTGATACCCCGCCTCTGATTCCCCGCCTCTGATTCCCTGCATCTGATTCCCCGCCTCAGATTCCCCGCCTCTTATTCCCCGACTCTGATTCCCCGCCTCTGATTCCCCGACTCTGATTCCCCGCCTCTGATTCCCCGCTTCTGATTCCCCGCCTATGTTTACCCGCCTCTGTTCACCCGCCTGTTTTCCCGCCTCTGATTGCCCACCTCAGATTCCCTGCCTCAGATTCCCTGCCTCAGATTCCCTGCCTCTGATTCCCTGCCTCTGATTCCCTGCATCTGATTGCCCGCCTCTGATTACCTGCCTCTGATTCCCCGCCTCTGATTCCCCACCTCTGATTCCCCACTTCTGATTCCCCGCCTCTGATTCACCGCCTCTGATTCCCCGCCTCTGATTCCCCGCCTCTGATTCCCCACCTCTGATTGCCCCGCCTCTGATTCGCTGATTCTGATTCCCCGCCTCTGATTCCCAACCTCTGATTCCCCACTTCTGATTCCCTGCCTCTGATTCCCCGCCTCTGATTCCACGCCTCTGATTCCCCGCCTCTGATTCCCCGCCTCTGATTCCACGCCTCTGATTCCCCTCCTCTGATACCCCGCCTCTGATTCCCCAACTCTGATTCCCCACATCTGATTCCCCGCCTCTGATTCCCCGCCTCTGATTCCCTGCCTCTGATTCCCCGCCTCTGATTCCGCGCCTCTGATTCCCCGCCTATGTTTACCCACCTCTGTTTACCCACCTGTTTCCCCGCCTCTGATTCCCCACCTCTGATTCCCCACTTCTGATTCCCCACCTCTGATTCCCCGCCTCTGATTCCCCGCCTCTGATTCCCCGCCTCTGATTCCCCACCTCTGATTCACTGCCTCCCTTTCCGCTCAACTTTCCTGGCCTACTTTTCCCCACATATCTTTCCCCGCCTCTGATTTCCCGCCTCTGATTCCACGCCTCTGATTCCCCGCCTATGTTTACCCGCCTCTGTTTACCCGCCTGTTTTCCCGCCTCTGATTCCCCACCACAGATTCCCTGCCTCAGATTCCCTGCCTCAGATTCCCTGCATCAGATTCCCTTCATTTGATTCCCTGCGTCTGATTCCCTGCCTCTGATTCCCTGCATCTGATTGCCCGCCTCTGATTCCCCGCCTCTGATTCCCCGCCTCTGATTCCCCACCTCTGATTCCCCACTTCTGATTCCACGCCTCTGATTCCCCGCCTCTGATTCCCCGCCTCTGATTCACCGCCTCTGATTCCCCGCCTCTGATTCCCTGCCTCTGATTCCCCACTTCTGATTGCCCACCTCTGATTCCACGCCTCTGATTCCCCGCCTCTGATTCCCCACCTCTGATTCCCCACTTCTGATTCCCCACCTCTGATTCCCCGCCTCTGATTCCATGCCTCTGATTCCCCACCTCTGATTCCCCACTTCTGATTCCCCACCTCTGATTCTCCGCCTCTGATACCCTGCCTCTGATAACTTTTTACTGATTCCCTGCCTCAGATTCCCTGCCTCCGATTCCCTGCCTCAGATTCCCTGCCTCAGATTCCCTGCATCAGATTCCCTTCATCTGATTCCCTGCCTCTGATTCCCCGCCTCTGATTCCACGCCTCTGATTCCCCACCTCTGATTCCCCACTTCTGATTGCCCGCCTCTGATTCCACGCCTCTGATTCCCCGCCTCTGATTCCCCACCTCTGATTCCCCACTTCTGATTCCCCACCTCTGATTCCCCGCCTCTGATTCCACGCCTCTGATTCCCCACTTCTGAATCCCCACCTCTGATTCTCCGCCTCTGATACCCTGCCTCTGATAACTTTTTACTGATTCCCTGCCTCAGATTCCCTGCCTCCGATTCCCTGCCTCAGATTCCCTGCCTCAGATTCCCTGCATCAGATTCCCTTCATCTGATTCACCGCCTCTGATTCCCCACCTCTGTCTCTACGCCTCTATTTTGCCTGCACTCTTTCCCCTCCACTCTTTCTGTGCCTCTCTTTCCCTCCCTCAATTTCAACAACTCTGTTTGATCTGTTCTGTGTACCTAATTTTCAACACACAAGTTCCAACCACTATGTTTCGCCCATCTCTTTCGCTGCCTCTATTTATGCAGCTATGTTTACCCGCTTCTGTTTACCCGCCTGATTCCCCACATCTCTTTCCCCACCTCTGATTCCACGCCTCTGATTCCCCGCCTCTGATTCCCCGCCTCTGATTCCCCGCCTCTGATTCACCGACTCCCTTTCCGCGCAACTTTCCTGGCCTACGTTTCCCCACATCTCTTTCCCCACCTCTGATTCCACGCCTCAGATTCGCCGCCTCTGATTTCCCGCCTCTGATTCCCTGCCTCTGATTCCCTGCCTCTGATTCCCCACCTCTGATTCCCCCCTCTGATTCCCCGCCTCTGATTCCCAGCCTCTGATTCCCCACCTCTGATTCCCCGCCTCTAATTCCCTGCCTGTCTTTCCCTGCCTCTATTTCCGTGCCTCTTTCTCTGCATCTCGTTTCCCACATCTCATTTCCCCCTTCTGATAACCCGCATCAGATTCCCTGCCACAGATTCCCTGCTTCAGATTCCCTGCCTCAGATTCCCTGCATCAGATTCCCTTCATCTGATTCCCTGCCTCTGATTCCCCGCCTCTGATTCCCCACCTCTGATTCCCTGCCTCAGATTCCCTGCCTCTGATTCCCTGCCTCTGATTCCCTGCCTCTGATTTCCTGCATCTGATTGCCCGCCTCTGATTCTCCGCCTCTGATTCCCCGCCTCTGATTCCCCGCCTCTGATTCGCCGCCTCTGATTCCCCGCCTCTGATTTCCCACCTCTGATTCCCTGCCTCTGATAACCTGCCTCTGATTCCCTGCCTCTGATTCCCGGCCTCTGAGTCCCCACCTCTGATTCCCCGTGTCCGATTCTGCACCCATGTTTCACCACCTCTGTTGCTCTGCTTCTGATTTCCCGGCTCAGATTCACCGGCTCTGATTCCGCACCTCTGATTCCACGCCTCTCTTTCTGTGTCTCTGATTCCCCGCCTCTGATTCCACGCCTCTGATTACCCGCCTCTGATACCCTGCCTCTCTTTCCCTGCCTCTATTTCCGTGCCTCTTTCTCTGCATCTCGTTTCCCACATCTCATTTCCCCCTTCTGATAACCCGCATCAGATTCCCTGCCACAGATTCCCTGCCTCAGATACCCTGCCTCAGATTCCCTGCATCAGATTCCCTTCATCTGATTCCCTGCCTCTGATTCCCCGCGGCTGATTCCCTGCCTCTGATTCCCCGCCTCTGTTTACCCGACTGTTTCCCCGCCTCTGATTCACCACCTCATATTCGCCATCTCAGGTTCCCTGCCTCTGATTCCCTTCCTCTGATTCCCTGCCTCTGATTCCCTGCATCTGATTGCCCGCCTCTGATACCCTGCCTCTGATTCCCCGCCTCTGATTCCCAGCCTCTGATTTCCCACCTCTGATTCCCCACTTCTGATTCCCCGCCTCTGATTCCCCGTCTCTGATTCCATGCCTCTGATTCCCCGCCTCTGATTCCACGCCTCTGATTCCCCGCCTCTGATACCCCGCCTCTGATTCCCCGCCTCTGATTCCCTGCATCTGATTCCCCGCCTCAGATTCCCCGCCTCTGATTCCCCGACTCTGATTCCCCGCCTCTGATTCCCCGCCTCTGATTCCCCGCCTATGTTTACCCGCCTCTGTTTACCCGCCTGTTTTCCCGCCTCTGATTGCCCACCTCAGATTCCCTGCCTCAGATTCCCTGCCTCAGATTCCCTGCCTCTGATTCCCTGCCTCTGATTCCCTGCATCTGATTGCCTGCCTCTGATTACCTGCCTCTGATTCCCCGCCTCTGATTCCCCACCTCTGATTCCCCACTTCTGATTCCCCGCCTCTGATTCCCCGCGTCTGATTCCCCGCCTCTGATTCACCTCCTCTGATTCCCCGCCTCTGATTCCCCGCCTCTGATTCCCCACCTCTGATTGCCCCGCCTCTGATTCGCTGATTCAGATTCCCCGGCTCTGATTCCCCACCTCTGATTCCCCACTTCTGATTCCCCACCTCTGATTCCCCGCCTCTGATTGCACACCTCTGATTCCCCGCCTCTGATTCCCCGCCTCTGATTCCCCGCCTCTGATTCCCCTCCTCTGATACCCCGCCTCTGATTCCCCACCTCTGATTCCCTGCATCTGATTCCCCGCCTCTGATTCCCCACTTCTGATTCCCCGCCTCTGATTCCCCGCCTCTGATTCCACGCCTCTGATTCCCTGCCTCTGATTCCCCGCCTCTGATTCCACGCCTCTGATTCCCCTCCTCTGATACCCCGCCTCTGATTCCCCACCTCTGATTCCCCGCATCTGATTCCCCGCCTCTGATTCCCCGCCTCTGATTCCCTGCCTCTGATTCCCCGCCTCTGATTCCCCGCCTCTGATTCCCCTCCTCTGATACCCCGCCTCTGATTGCCCACCTCAGATTCCCTGCCTCAGATTCCCTGCCTCAGATTCCCTGCCTCTGATTCCCTGCCTCTGATTCCCTGCATCTGATTGCCCGCCTCTGATTACCTGCCTCTGATTCCCCGCCTCTGATTCCCCACCTCTGATTCCCCACTTCTGATTCCCCGCCTCTGATTCCCCGCGTCTGATTCCCCGCCTCTGATTCACCTCCTCTGATTCCCCGCCTCTGATTCCCCGCCTCTGATTCACCACCTCTGATTGCCCCGCCTCTGATTCGCTGATTCAGATTCCCCGGCTCTGATTCCCCACCTCTGATTCCCCACTTCTGATTCCCCACCTCTGATTCCCCGCCTCTGATTGCACACCTCTGATTCCCCGCCTCTGATTCCCCGCCTCTGATTCCCCGCCTCTGATTCCCCTCCTCTGATACCCCGCCTCTGATTCCCCACCTCTGATTCCCTGCATCTGATTCCCCGCCTCTGATTCCCCACTTCTGATTCCCCGCCTCTGATTCCCCGCCTCTGATTGCACGCCTCTGATTCCCCGCCTCTGATTCCCCGCCTCTGATTCCACGCCTCTGATTCCCCTCCTCTGATACCCCGCCTCTGATTCCCCACCTCTGATTCCCCGCATCTGATTCCCCGCCTCTGATTCCCCGCCTCTGATTCCCTGCCTCTGATTCCCCGCCTCTGATTCCCCGCCTCTGATTCCCCTCCTCTGATACCCCGCCTCTGATTCCCCACTTCTGATTCCCCGCCTCTGATTCCCCGCCTCTGTTTCCCCGCCTCTGATTCCCCGCCTCTGATTCCACGCCTCTGATTCCCCGCCTCTGATTCCCCGCCTCTGATTCCACGCCTCTGATTCCCCTCCTCTGATACCCCGCCTCTGATTCCCCACCTCTGATTCCCCGCATCTGATTCCCCGCCTCTGATTCCCCGCCTCTGATTCCCTGCCTCTGATTCCCCGCCTCTGATTCCCCGCCTCTGATTCCCCTCCTCTGATACCCCGCCTCTGATTGCCCACCTCAGATTCCCTGCCTCAGATTCCCTGCCTCAGATTCCCTGCCTCTGATTCCCTGCCTCTGATTCCCTGCATCTGATTGCCCGCCTCTGATTACCTGCCTCTGATTCCCCGCCTCTGATTCCCCACCTCTGATTCCCCACTTCTGATTCCCCGCCTCTGATTCCCCGCGTCTGATTCCCCGCCTCTGATTCACCTCCTCTGATTCCCCGCCTCTGATTCCCCGCCTCTGATTCCCCACCTCTGATTGCCCCGCCTCTGATTCGCTGATTCAGATTCCCCGGCTCTGATTCCCCACCTCTGATTCCCCACTTCTGATTCCCCACCTCTGATTCCCCGCCTCTGATTGCACACCTCTGATTCCCCGCCTCTGATTCCCCGCCTCTGATTCCCCGCCTCTAATTCCCCTCCTCTGATACCCCGCCTCTGATTACCCACCTCTGATTCCCTGCATCTGATTCCCCGCCTCTGATTCCCCACTTCTGATTCCCCGCCTCTGATTCCCCGCCTCTGATTCCACGCCTCTGATTCCCCGCCTCTGATTCCCCGCCTCTGATTCCACGCCTCTGATTCCCCTCCTCTGATACCCCGCCTCTGATTCCCCACCTCTGATTCCCCGCATCTGATTCCCCGCCTCTGATTCCCCGCCTCTGATTCCCTGCCTCTGATTCCCCGCCTCTGATTCCCCGCCTCTGATTCCCCTCCTCTGATACCCCGCCTCTGATTCCCCACTTCTGATTCCCCGCCTCTGATTCCCCGCCTCTGTTTCCCCGCCTCTGATTCCCCGCCTCTGATTCCCCATATCTGATTCCCTGCCTCTGATTCCCCAACTCTGATTCCCCGCCTCTGATTCCCCAGCTCTGAATCCCCGCCTCTGATTCCCCGTGTCTGATTCCCTGCCTCTGATTCCCCGCCTTGATTCCCCATCTCTGATTCACAACCTCTGATTCCCCACCTCTGATTCCCTATATTTGATTCCCCGCCTCTGTTTCCCCGCCTCTGATTCCCCACCTCTGATTCCCCACTTCTGATTCCCCGCCTCTGATTCCCCGCCTCTGATTCCACGCCTCTGATTCCCCGCCTCTGATTCCCCGCCTCTGATTCCACGCCTCTGATTCCCCTCCTCTGATACCCCGCCTCTGATTCCCCACCTCTGATTCCCCGCATCTGATTCCCCGCCTCTGATTCCCCGCCTCTGATTCCCTGCCTCTGATTCCCCGCCTCTGATTCCCCGCCTCTGATTCCCCGCCTCTGATTCCCCGCCTCTGATTCCCCGCCTATGTTTACCCGCCTCTGTTTACCCGCCTGCTTTCCCGCCTCAGATTCCCTGCCTCAGATTCACTGCATCAGATTCCCTTCATCTGATTCCCTGCCTCTGATTCCCCGCCTCAGATACCCTGCCTCAGATTCCCTGCATCAGATTCCCTTCATCTGATTCCCTGCCTCTGATTCCCCGCGGCTGATTCCCTGCCTCTGATTCCCCGCCTCTGTTTACCCGACTGTTTCCCCGCCTCTGATTCACCACCTCATATTCGCCATCTCAGGTTCCCTGCCTCTGATTACCTTCCTCTGATTCCCTGCCTCTGATTCCCTGCATCTGATTGCCCGCCTCTGATACCCTGCCTCTGATTCCCCGCCTCTGATACCCCGCCTTTGATTTCCAGCCTCTGATTTCCCACCTCTGATTCCCCACTTCTGATTCCCCGCCTCTGATTCCCCGTCTCTGATTCCATGCCTCTGATTCCCCGCCTCTGATTCCACGCCTCTGATTCCCCGCCTCTGATACCCTGCCTCTGATTGCCCCGCCTCTGATTCGCTGATTCAGATTCCCCGGCTCTGATTCCCCACCTCTGATTCCCCACTTCTGATTCCCCACCTCTGATTCCCCGCCTCTGATTGCACACCTCTGATTCCCCGCCTCTGATTCCCCGCCTCTGATTCCCCGCCTCTGATTCCCCTCCTCTGATACCCCGCCTCTGATTCCCCACCTCTGATTCCCTGCATCTGATTCCCCGCCTCTGATTCCCCACTTCTGATTCCCCGCCTCTGATTCCCCGCCTCTGATTCCACGCCTCTGATTCCCCGCCTCTGATTCCCCGCCTCTGATTCCACGCCTCTGATTCCCCTCCTCTGATACCCCGCCTCTGATTCCCCACCTCTGATTCCCCGCATCTGATTCCCCGCCTCTGATTCCCCGCCTCTGATTCCCTGCCTCTGATTCCCCGCCTCTGATTCCCCGCCTCTGATTCCCCTCCTCTGATACCCCGCCTCTGATTGCCCACCTCAGATTCCCTGCCTCAGATTCCCTGCCTCAGATTCCCTGCCTCTGATTCCCTGCCTCTGATTCCCTGCATCTGATTGCCCGCCTCTGATTACCTGCCTCTGATTCCCCGCCTCTGATTCCCCACCTCTGATTCCCCACTTCTGATTCCCCGCCTCTGATTCCCCGCGTCTGATTCCCCGCCTCTGATTCACCTCCTCTGATTCCCCGCCTCTGATTCCCCGCCTCTGATTCACCACCTCTGATTGCCCCGCCTCTGATTCGCTGATTCAGATTCCCCGGCTCTGATTCCCCACCTCTGATTCCCCACTTCTGATTCCCCACCTCTGATTCCCCGCCTCTGATTGCACACCTCTGATTCCCCGCCTCTGATTCCCCGCCTCTGATTCCCCGCCTCTGATTCCCCTCCTCTGATACCCCGCCTCTGATTCCCCACCTCTGATTCCCTGCATCTGATTCCCCGCCTCTGATTCCCCACTTCTGATTCCCCGCCTCTGATTCCCCGCCTCTGATTGCACGCCTCTGATTCCCCGCCTCTGATTCCCCGCCTCTGATTCCACGCCTCTGATTCCCCTCCTCTGATACCCCGCCTCTGATTCCCCACCTCTGATTCCCCGCATCTGATTCCCCGCCTCTGATTCCCCGCCTCTGATTCCCTGCCTCTGATTCCCCGCCTCTGATTCCCCGCCTCTGATTCCCCTCCTCTGATACCCCGCCTCTGATTCCCCACTTCTGATTCCCCGCCTCTGATTCCCCGCCTCTGTTTCCCCGCCTCTGATTCCCCGCCTCTGATTCCACGCCTCTGATTCCCCGCCTCTGATTCCCCGCCTCTGATTCCACGCCTCTGATTCCCCTCCTCTGATACCCCGCCTCTGATTCCCCACCTCTGATTCCCCGCATCTGATTCCCCGCCTCTGATTCCCCGCCTCTGATTCCCTGCCTCTGATTCCCCGCCTCTGATTCCCCGCCTCTGATTCCCCTCCTCTGATACCCCGCCTCTGATTGCCCACCTCAGATTCCCTGCCTCAGATTCCCTGCCTCAGATTCCCTGCCTCTGATTCCCTGCCTCTGATTCCCTGCATCTGATTGCCCGCCTCTGATTACCTGCCTCTGATTCCCCGCCTCTGATTCCCCACCTCTGATTCCCCACTTCTGATTCCCCGCCTCTGATTCCCCGCGTCTGATTCCCCGCCTCTGATTCACCTCCTCTGATTCCCCGCCTCTGATTCCCCGCCTCTGATTCCCCACCTCTGATTGCCCCGCCTCTGATTCGCTGATTCAGATTCCCCGGCTCTGATTCCCCACCTCTGATTCCCCACTTCTGATTCCCCACCTCTGATTCCCCGCCTCTGATTGCACACCTCTGATTCCCCGCCTCTGATTCCCCGCCTCTGATTCCCCGCCTCTGATTCCCCTCCTCTGATACCCCGCCTCTGATTCCCCACCTCTGATTCCCTGCATCTGATTCCCCGCCTCTGATTCCCCACTTCTGATTCCCCGCCTCTGATTCCCCGCCTCTGATTCCACGCCTCTGATTCCCCGCCTCTGATTCCCCGCCTCTGATTCCACGCCTCTGATTCCCCTCCTCTGATACCCCGCCTCTGATTCCCCACCTCTGATTCCCCGCATCTGATTCCCCGCCTCTGATTCCCCGCCTCTGATTCCCTGCCTCTGATTCCCCGCCTCTGATTCCCCGCCTCTGATTCCCCTCCTCTGATACCCCGCCTCTGATTCCCCACTTCTGATTCCCCGCCTCTGATTCCCCGCCTCTGTTTCCCCGCCTCTGATTCCCCGCCTCTGATTCCCCATATCTGATTCCCTGCCTCTGATTCCCCAACTCTGATTCCCCGCCTCTGATTCCCCAGCTCTGAATCCCCGCCTCTGATTCCCCGTGTCTGATTCCCTGCCTCTGATTCCCCGCCTTGATTCCCCATCTCTGATTCACAACCTCTGATTCCCCACCTCTGATTCCCTATATTTGATTCCCCGCCTCTGTTTCCCCGCCTCTGATTCCCCACCTCTGATTCCCCACTTCTGATTCCCCGCCTCTGATTCCCCGCCTCTGATTCCACGCCTCTGATTCCCCGCCTCTGATTCCCCGCCTCTGATTCCACGCCTCTGATTCCCCTCCTCTGATACCCCGCCTCTGATTCCCCACCTCTGATTCCCCGCATCTGATTCCCCGCCTCTGATTCCCCGCCTCTGATTCCCTGCCTCTGATTCCCCGCCTCTGATTCCCCGCCTCTGATTCCCCGCCTCTGATTCCCCGCCTCTGATTCCCCACCTATGTTTACCCGCCTCTGTTTACCCGCCTGCTTTCCCGCCTCAGATTCCCTGCCTCAGATTCACTGCATCAGATTCCCTTCATCTGATTCCCTGCCTCTGATTCCCCGCCTCAGATACCCTGCCTCAGATTCCCTGCATCAGATTCCCTTCATCTGATTCCCTGCCTCTGATTCCCCGCGGCTGATTCCCTGCCTCTGATTCCCCGCCTCTGTTTACCCGACTGTTTCCCCGCCTCTGATTCACCACCTCATATTCGCCATCTCAGGTTCCCTGCCTCTGATTACCTTCCTCTGATTCCCTGCCTCTGATTCCCTGCATCTGATTGCCCGCCTCTGATACCCTGCCTCTGATTCCCCGCCTCTGATACCCCGCCTTTGATTTCCAGCCTCTGATTTCCCACCTCTGATTCCCCACTTCTGATTCCCCGCCTCTGATTCCCCGTCTCTGATTCCATGCCTCTGATTCCCCGCCTCTGATTCCACGCCTCTGATTCCCCGCCTCTGATACCCTGCCTCTGATTCCCCGCCTCTGATTCCCTGCATCTGATTCCCCGCCTCAGATTCCCCGCCTCTGATTCCCCGACTCTGATTCCCCGCCTCTGATTCCCCGCCTCTGATTCCCCGCCTCTGATTCCCCGCCTATGTTTACCCGCCTCTGTTTACCCGCCTGTTTTCCCGCCTCTGATTGCCCACCTCAGATTCCCTGCCTCAGATTCCCTGCCTCAGATTCCCTGCCTCTGATTCCCTGCCTCTGATTCCCTTCATCTGATTGCCCGCCTCTGATTACCTGCCTCTGATTCCCCGCCTCTGATTCCCCACCTCTGATTCCCCACTTCTGATTCCCCGCCTCTGATTCCCCGCGTCTGATTCCCCGCCTCTGATTCACCTCCTCTGATTCCCCGCCTCTGATTCCCCGCCTCTGATTCCCCACCTCTGATTGCCCCGCCTCTGATTCGCTGATTCAGATTCCCCGGCTCTGATTCCCCACCTCTGATTCCCCACTTCTGATTCCCCACCTCTGATTCCCCGCCTCTGATTGCACACATCTGATTCCCCGCCTCTGATTCCCCGCCTCTGATTCCCCGCCTCTGATTCCCCGCCTCTGATTCCCTGCCTCTGATTCCCCACCTCTGATTCCGCGCCTCTGATTCCCCGCCTATGTTTACCCGCCTCTGTTTACCCACCTGTTTCCCCGCCTCTGATTCCCCACCTCAGATTCCCTGCCTCAGATTCCCTGCCTCTGATTCCCTGCCTCTGATTCCCTGCCTCTGATTCCCTGCATCTGATTGCCCGCCTCTGATTCTCCGCCTCTGATTCCCCGCCTCTGATTCCCAACCTCTGATTCCCCGCTTCTGATTCCCTGCCTCTGATTCCCCGCCTCTGATTCCCCGCCTCTGATTCCCCGCCTCTGATTCCCCACCTCTGATTCAATGCCTCCCTTTCCGCTCAACTTTCCTGGCCTACTTTTCCCCACATATCTTTCCCCGCCTCTGATTTCCCGCCTCTGATTCCACGCCTCTGAATCCCCGCCTATGTTTACCCGCCTCTGTTTAACCGCCTGTTTTCCCGCCTCTGATTCCCCACCACAGATTCCCTGCCTCAGATTCCCTGCCTCAGATTCCCTGCATCAGATTCCCTTCATTTGATTCCCTGCGTCTGGTTCCCTGTCTCTGATTCCCTGCCTCTGATTCCCTGCATCTGATTGCCCGCCTCTGATTCCCCGCCTCTGATTCCCCACCTGTGATTCCCCACTTCTGATTCCCCGCCTCTGATTCCCCGCCTCTGATTCCCCGCATCTGATTCACCGCCTCTGATTCCCCGCCTCTGATTCCACGCCTCTGATTCCCCACTTCTGATTGCCCGCCTCTGATTCCACGCCTCTGATTCCCCGCCTCTGATTCCCCACCTCTGATTCCCCACTTCTGATTCCCCACCTCTGATTCCCCGCCTCTGATTCCACGCCTCTGATTCCCCACCTCTGATTCCCCACTTCTGATTCCCCACCTCTGATTCTCCGCCTCTGATACCCTGCCTCTGATAACTTTTTACTGATTCCCTGCCTCAGATTCCCTGCCTCCGATTCCCTGCCTCAGATTCCCTGCCTCAGTTTCCCTGCATTAGATTCCCTTCATCTGATTCCCTGCCTCTGATTCCCCGCCTCTGATTCCCCGCATCTGATTCCCCACCTCTGTCTCTACGCCTCTATTTTGCCTGCACTCTTTCCCCTCCACTCTTTCAGTGCCTCTCTTTCCCGCCCTCAATTTCAACAACTCTGTTTGATCTGTTCTGTGTAACTAATTTTCAACACAAAAGTTCCAACCACTATGTTTCGCCCATCTCTTTCGCTGCATCTATTGATGCAGCTATGTTTACCCGCTTCTGTTTACCCGCCTGTTTCCCCACATCTCTTTCCCCACCTCTGATTCCACGCCTCTGATTCCCCTCCTCTGATACCCCGCCTCTGATTCCCCACCTCTGATTCACCGCCTCCCTTTCCGAGCAACTTTCCTGGCCTACGTTTCCCCACAACTCTTTCCCCACCTCTGATTCCACGCCTCAGATTCGCCGCCTCTGATTTCCTGCCTCTGATTCCCTGCCTCTGATTCCCCGCCTCTGATTCCCCACCTCTGATTCCCCTCTCTGATTTCCCGCCTCTGATTCCCCGCCTCTGATTCCACGCCTCTGATTACCCGCCTCTGATACACTGCCTCTCTTTCCCTGCCTCTATTTCCGTGCCTCTTTCTCTGCATCTCGTTTCCCACATCTCATTTCCCCCTTCTGATAACCCGCATCAGATTCCCTGCCACAGATTCCCTGCCTCAGATACCCTGCCTCAGATTCCCTGCATCAGATTCCCTTAATCTGATTCCCTGCCTCTGATTCCCCGCGGCTGATTCCCTGCCTCTGATACCCCGCCTCTGTTTACCCGACTGTTTCCCCGCCTCTGATTCACCACCTCATATTCGCCATCTCAGGTTCCCTGCCTCTGATTCCCTGCCTCTGATTCCCTGCCTCTGATTCCCTGCATCTGATTGCCCGCCTCTGATACCCTTCCTCTGATTCCCCGCCTCTGATTCCTGCCTCTGATTCCCAGCCTCTGATTTCCCACCTCTGATTCCCCACTTCTGATTCCCCGCCTCTGATTCCCCGTCTCTGATTCCACGCCTCTGATTCCCCGCCTCAGATTCCGCGCCTCTGATTCCCCGCCTCTGATACCCCGCCTCTGATTCCCCGCCTCTGATTCCCTGCATCTGATTCCCCGCCTCAGATTCCCCGCCTCTGATTCCCCGACTCTGATTCCCCGCCTCTGATTCCCCGCCTCTGATTCCCCGCCTCTGATTCCCCGCCTATGTTTACCCGCCTGTGTTTACCCGCCTGTTTTCCCGCCTCTGATTGCCCACCTCAGATTCCCTGCCTCAGATTCCCTGCCTCAGATTCCCTGCCTCTGATTCCCTGCCTCTGATTCCCTGCATCTGATTGCCCGCCTCTGATTACCTGCCTCTGATTCCCCGCCTCTGATTCCCCACCTCTGATTCCCCACTTCTGATTCCCCGCCTCTGATTCCCCGCGTCTGATTCCCCGCCTCTGATTCACCTCCTCTGATTCCCCGCCTCTGATTCCCCGCCTCTGATTCCCCACCTCTGATTGCCCCGCCTCTGATTCGCTGATTCTGATTCCCCGGCTCTGATTCCCCACCTCTGATTCCCCACTTCTGATTCCCCACCTCTGATTCCCCGCCTCTGATTGCACGCCTCTGATTCCCCGCCTCTGATTCCCCGCCTCTGATTCCCCGCCTCTGATTCCCCTCCTCTGATACCCCGCCTCTGATTCCCCACCTCTGATTCCCCGCATCTGATTCCCCGCCTCTGATTCCCCGCCTCTGATTCCCTGCCTCTGATTCCCCACCTCTGATTTCGCGCCTCTGATTCCCCGCCTATGTTTACCAGCCTCTGTTTACCCACCTGTTTCCCCGCCTCTGATTCCCCACCTCAGATTCCCTGCCTCAGATTCCCTGCCTCTGATTCCCTGCCTCTGATTCCCTGCCTCTGATTCCCTGCATCTGATTGCCCGCCTCTGATTCTCCGCCTCTGATTCCCCGCCTCTGATTCCCAACCTCTGATTCCCCGCTTCTGATTCCCTGCCTCTGATTCCCCGCCTCTGAATCCCCGCCTCTGATTCCCCGCCTCTGATTCCCCACCTCTGATTCAATGCCTCCCTTTCCGCTCAACTTTCCTGGCCTACTTTTCCCCACATATCTTTCCCCGCCTCTGATTTCCCGCCTCTGATTCCACGCCTCTGAATCCCCGCCTATGTTTACCCGCCTCTGTTTAACCACCTGTTTTCCCGCCTCTGATTCCCCACCACAGATTCCCTGCCTCAGATTCCCTGCCTCAGATTCCCTGCATCAGATTCCCTTCATTTGATTCCCTGCGTCTGGTTCCCTGCCTCTGATTCCCTGCCTCTGATTCCCTGCATCTGATTGCCCGCCTCTGATTCCCCGCCTCTGATTCCCCACCTCTGATTCCCCACTTCTGATTCCCCGCCTCTGATTCCCCGCCTCTGATTCCCCGCCTCTGATTCACCGCCTCTGATTCCCCGCCTCTGATTCCCCGCCTCTGATTCCCCACTTCTGATTGCCCACCTCTGATTCCACGCCTCTGATTCCCCGCCTCTGATTCCCCACCTCTGATTCCCCACTTCTGATTCCCCACCTCTGATTCCCCGCCTCTGATTCCACGCCTCTGATTCCCCACCTCTGATTCCCCACTTCTGATTCCCCACCTCTGATTCTCCGCCTCTGATACCCTGCCTCTGATAACTTTTTACTGATTCCCTGCCTCAGATTCCCTGCCTCCGATTCCCTGCCTCAGATTCCCTGCCTCAGTTTCCCTGCATTAGATTCCCTTCATCTGATTCCCTGCCTCTGATTCCCGGCCTCTGATACCCCGCATCTGATTCCCCACCTCTGTCTCTACGCCTCTATTTTGCCTGCACTCTTTCCCCTCCACTCTTTCCGTGCCTCTCTTTCCCTCCCTCAATTTCAACAACTCTGTTTGATCTGTTCTGTGTAACTAATTTTCAACACAAAAGTTCCAACCACTATGTTTCGCCCATCTCTTTCGCTGCATCTATTGATGCAGCTATGTTTACCCGCTTCTGTTTACCCGCCTGTTTTCCCACATCTCTTTCCCCACCTCTGATTCCACGCCTCTGATTCCCCGCCTCTGATTCCCCGCCTCTGATTCCCCGCCTCTGATTCACCGCCTCCCTTTCCGAGCAACTTTCCTGGCCTACGTTTCCCCACATCTCTTTCCCCACCTCTGATTCCACGCCTCAGATTCGCCGCCTCCGATTTCCTGCCTCTGATTCCCTGCCTCTGATTCCCCGCCTCTGATTCCCCACCTCTGATTCCCCTCTCTGATTTCCCGCCTCTGATTCCCCGCCTCTGATTCCACGCCTCTGATTACCCGCCTCTGATACCCTGCCTCTCTTTCCCTGCCTCTATTTCCGTGCCTCTTTCTCTGCATCTCGTTTCCCACATCTCATTTCCCCCTTCTGATAACCCGCATCAGATTCCCTGCCACAGATTCCCTGCCTCAGATTCCCTGCCTCAGATTCCCTGCATCAGATTCCCTTCATCTGATTCCCTGCCTCTGATTCCCCGCCTCTGATTCCCTGCATCTGATTCCCAGCCTCTGTTTACCCGCCTGTTTCCCCGCCTCTGATTCACCACCTCATATTCGCCACCTCAGGTTCCCTGCCTCTGATTCCCTGCCTCTGATTCCCTGCCTCTGATTCCCTGCATCTGATTGCCCGCCTCTGATTCCCTGCCTCTGATTTCCCACGTCTGATTCCCCACTTCTGATTCCCCGCCTCTGATTCCCCGTCTGTGATTCCACGCCTCTGATTCCCCGCCTCTGATTCCGCGCCTCTGATTCCCCGCCTCTGATACCCCGCCTCTGATTCCCCGCCTCTGATTCCCTGCATCTGATTCCCCGCCTCAGATTCCCCGCCTCTTATTCCCCGACTCTGATTCCCCGCCTCTGATTCCCCGACTCTGATTCCCCGCCTCTGATTCCCCGCTTCTGATTCCCCGCCTATGTTTACCCGCCTCTGTTCACCCGCCTGTTTTCCCGCCTCTGATTGCCCACCTCAGATTCCCTGCCTCAGATTCCCTGCCTCAGATTCCCTGCCTCTGATTCCCTGCCTCTGATTCCCTGCATCTGATTGCCCGCCTCTGATTACCTGCCTCTGATTCCCCGCCTCTGATTCCCCACCTCTGATTCCCCACTTCTGATTCCCCGCCTCTGATTCACCACCTCTGATTCCCCGCCTCTGATTCCCCGCCTCTGATTCCCCACCTCTGATTGCCCCGCCTCTGATTCGCTGATTCTGATTCCCTGCCTCTGATTCCCAACCTCTGATTCCCCACTTCTGATTCCCTGCCTCTGATTCCCCGCCTCTGATTCCACGCCTCTGATTCCCCGCCTCTGATTCCCCGCCTCTGATTCCACGCCTCTGATTCCCCTCCTCTGATACCCCGCCTCTGATTCCCCAACTCTGATTCCCCGCATCTGATTCCCCGCCTCTGATTCCCCGCCTCTGATTCCCTGCCTCTGATTCCCCGCCTCTGATTCCCCGCCTCTGATTCCCCGCCTATGTTTACCCACCTCTGTTTACCCACCTGTTTCCCCGCCTCTGATTCCCCACCTCTGATTCCCCACTTCTGATTCCCCGCCTCTGATTCCCCGCCTCTGATTCCCCGCCTCTGATTCCCCGCCTCTGATTCCCCACCTCTGATTCACTGCCTCCCTTTCCGCTCAACTTTCCTGGCCTACTTTTCCCCACATATCTTTCCCCGCCTCTGATTTCCCGCCTCTGATTCCACGCCTCTGATTCCCCGCCTATGTTTACCCGCCTCTGTTTACCCGCCTGTTTTCCCGCCTCTGATTCCCCACCACAGATTCCCTGCCTCAGATTCCCTGCCTCAGATTCCCTGCATCAGATTCCCTTCATTTGATTCCCTGCGTCTGATTCCCTGCCTCTGATTCCCTGCATCTGATTGCCCGCCTCTGATTCCCCGCCTCTGATTCCCCGCCTCTGATTCCCCACCTCTGATTCCCCACTTCTGATTCCACGCCTCTGATTCCCCGCCTCTGATTCCCCGCCTCTGATTCACCGCCTCTGATTCCCCGCCTCTGATTCCCTGCCTCTGATTCCCCACTTCTGATTGCCCGCCTCTGATTCCACGCCTCTGATTCCCCGCCTCTGATTCCCCACCTCTGATTCCCCACTTCTGATTCCCCACCTCTGATTCCCCGCCTCTGATTCCATGCCTCTGATTCCCCACCTCTGATTCCCCACTTCTGATTCCCCACCTCTGATTCTCCGCCTCTGATACCCTGCCTCTGATAACTTTTTACTGATTCCCTGCCTCAGATTCCCTGCCTCCGATTCCCTGCCTCAGATTCCCTGCCTCAGATTCCCTGCATCAGATTCCCTTCATCTGATTCCCTGCCTCTGATTCCCCGCCTCTGATTCCACGCCTCTGATTCCCCGCCTCTGATTCCCCTCCGCTGATACCCCGCCTCTGATTCCCCACCTCTGATTCCCCGCATCTGATTCCCCGCCTCTGATTCCCCGCCTCTGATTCCCTGCCTCTGATTCCCCGCCTCTGATTCCGCGCCTCTTATTCCCCGCCTATGTTTACCCACCTCTGTTTACCCACCTGTTTCCCCGCCTCTGATTCCCCACCTCAGATTCCCTGCCTCAGATTCCCCGCCTCTGATTCTCCGCCTCTGATTCCACGCCTCTGATTCCCCACCTCTGATTCCCCACTTCTGATTCCCCGCCTCTGATTCCCCGCCTCAAATTCCCCGCCTCTGATTCCCCGCCTCTGATTCCCCACCTCTGATTCACTGCCTCCCTTTCCGCTCAACTTTCCTGGCCTACTTTTCCCCACATATCTTTCCCCGCCTCTGATTTCCCGCCTCTGATTCCACGCCTCTGATTCCCCGCCTATGTTTACCCGCCTCTGTTTACCAGCCTGTTTTCCCGCCTCTGATTCCCCACCACAGATTCCCTGCCTCAGATTCCCTGCCTCAGATTCCCTGCATCAGATTCCCTTCATTTGATTCCATGCGTCTGATTCCCTGCCTCTGATTCCCTGCATCTGATTGCCCGCCTCTGATTCCCAGCCTCTGATTCCCCGCCTCTGATTCCCCACCTCTGATTCCCCACTTCTGATTCCCCGCCTCTGATTCCCCGCCTCTGATTCCCCGCCTATGATTCACCGCCTCTGATTCCCCACCTCTGATTCCACGCCTCTGATTACCTGCCTCTGATACCCTGCCTCTCTTTCCCTGCCTCTATTTCCGTGCCTCTTTCTCTGCATCTCGTTTCCAACATCTCATTTCCCCCTTCTGATAATCCGCATCAGATTCCCTGCCTCCGATTCCCTGCCTCAGATTCCCTTCCTCAGATTCCCTGCATCAGATTCCCTTCATCTGATTCCCTGCCTCTGATTCCCCGCCTCTGATTCCCCACCTCTGATTCCCTGCCTCAGATTCCCTGCCTCTGATTCCCTGCCTCTGATTCCCTGCCTCTGATTTCCTGCATCTGATTGCCCGCCTCTGATTCTCCGCCTCTGATTCCCCGCCTCTGATTCCCCGCCTTTGATTCGCCGCCTCTGATTCCCCGCCTCTGATTTCCCACCTCTGATTCCCTGCCTCTGATAACCTGCCTCTGATTCCCTGCCTCTGATTCCCGGCCTCTGAGTCCCCACCTCTGATTCCCCGTGTCCGATTCTGCACCCATGTTTCACCACCTCTGTTGCTCTGCTTCTGATTTCCCGGCTCAGATTCACCGGCTCTGATTCCGCACATCTGATTCCACGCCTCTCTTTCTGTGTCTCTGATTCCCCGCCCCTGATTCCACGCCTCTGATTACCCGCCTCTGATACACTGCCTCTATTTCCCTGCCTCTATTTCCGTGCCTCTTTCTCTGCATCTCGTTTCCCACATCTCATTTCCCCCTTCTGATAACCCGCATCAGATTCCCTGCCACAGATTCCCTGCCTCAGATACCCTGCCTCAGATTCCCTGCATCAGATTCCCTTAATCTGATTCCCTGCCTCTGATTCCCCGCGGCTGATTCCCTGCCTCTGATACCCCGCCTCTGTTTACCCGACTGTTTCCCCGCCTCTGATTCACCACCTCATATTCGCCATCTCAGGTTCCCTGCCTCTGATTCCCTGCCTCTGATTCCCTGCCTCTGATTCCCTGCATCTGATTGCCCGCCTCTGATACCCTTCCTCTGATTCCCCGCCTCTGATTCCCCGCCTCTGATTCCCAGCCTCTGATTTCCCACCTCTGATTCCCCACTTATGATTCCCCGCCTCTGATTCCCCGTCTCTGATTCCACGCCTCTGATTCCCCGCCTCTGATTCCGCGCCTCTGATTCCCCGCCTCTGATACCCCGCCTCTGATTCCCCGCCTCTGATTCCCTGCATCTGATTCCCCGCCTCAGATTCCCCGCCTCTGATATCCCGACTCTGATTCCCCGCCTCTGATTCCCCGCCTCTGATTCCCCGCCTCTGATTCCCCGCCTATGTTTACCCGCCTGTGTTTACCCGCCTGTTTTCCCGCCTCTGATTGCCCACCTCAGATTCCCTGCCTCAGATTCCCTGCCTCAGATTCCCTGCCTCTGATTCCCTGCCTCTGATTCCCTGCATCTGATTGCCCGCCTCTGATTACCTGCCTCTGATTCCCCGCCTCTGATTCCCCACCTCTGATTCCCCACTTCTGATTCCCCGCCTCTGATTCCCCGCGTCTGATTCCCCGCCTCTGATTCACCTCCTCTGATTCCCCGCCTCTGATTCCCCACCTCTGATTGCCCCGCCTCTGATTCGCTGATTCTGATTCCCCGGCTCTGATTCCCCACCTCTGATTCCCCACTTCTGATTCCCCACCTCTGATTCCCCGCCTCTGATTGCACGCCTCTGATTCCCCGCCTCTGATTCCCCGCCTCTGATTCCCCGCCTCTGATTCCCCTCCTCTGATACCCCGCCTCTGATTCCCCACCTCTGATTCCCCGCATCTGATTCCCCGCCTCTGATTCCCCGCCTCTGATTCCCTGCCTCTGATTCCCCACCTCTGATTTCGCGCCTCTGATTCCCCGCCTATGTTTACCAGCCTCTGTTTACCCACCTGTTTCCCCGCCTCTGATTCCCCACCTCAGATTCCCTGCCTCAGATTCCCTGCCTCTGATTCCCTGCCTCTGATTCCCTGCCTCTGATTCCCTGCATCTGATTGCCCGCCTCTGATTCTCCGCCTCTGATTCCCCGCCTCTGATTCCCAACCTCTGATTCCCCGCTTCTGATTCCCCACCTCTGATTCCCCACTTCTGATTCCACGCCTCTGATTCCCCGCCTCTGATTCCCCGCCTCTGATTCACCGCCTCTGATTCCCCGCCTCTGATTCCCCGCCTCTGATTCCCCACTTCTGATTGCCCGCCTCTGATTCCACGCCTCTGATTCCCCGCCTCTGATTCCCCACCTCTGATTCCCCACTTCTGATTCCCCACCTCTGATTCCCCGCCTCTGATTCCACGCCTCTGATTCCCCACCTCTGATTCCCCACTTCTGATTCCCCACCTCTGATTCTCCGCCTCTGATACCCTGCCTCTGATAACTTTTTACTGATTCCCTGCCTCAGATTCCCTGCCTCCGATTCCCTGCCTCAGATTCCCTGCCTCAGATTCCCTGCATCAGATTCCCTTCATCTGATTCCCTGCCTCTGATTCCCCGCCTCTGATTCCCCGCCTCTGATTCCCCACCTCTGTCTCTACGCCTCTATTTTGCCTGCACTCTTTCCCCTCCACTCTTTCTGTGCCTCTCTTCCCCTCCCTCAATTTCAACAACTCTGTTTGATCTGTTCTGTGTACCTAATTTTCAACACACAAGTTCCAACCACTATGTTTCGCCCATCTCTTTCGCTGCCTCTATTTATGCAGCTATGTTTACCCGCTTCTGTTTACCCGCCTGTTTCCCCACATCTCTTTCCCCAACTCTGATTCCACGCCTCTGATTCCCCGCCTCTGATACCCCGCCTCTGATTCCCCGCCTCTGATTCACCGCCTCCCTTTCCGCGCAACTTTCCTGGCCTACGTTTCCCCACATCTCTTTCCCCACCTCTGATTCCACGCCTCAGATTTGCCGCCTCTGATTTCCTGCCTCTGATTCCCTGCCTCTGATTCCCTGCCTCTGATTCCCCACCTCTGATTCCCCCCTCTGATTCCCCGCCTCTGATTCCCAGCCTCTGATTCCCCACCTCTGATTCCCCGCCTCTGATTCCCTGCCTCTCTTTCCCTACCTCTATTTCCGTGCCTCTTTCTCTGCATCTCGTTTCCCACATCTCATTTCCCCCTTCTGATAACCCGCATCAGATTCCCTGCCACAGATTCCTTGCCTCAGATTCCCTGCCTCAGATTCCCTGCATCAGATTCCCTTCAAATGATTCCCTGCCTCTGATTCCACGCCTCTGATTCCCCACCTCTGATTCCCTGCCTCAGATTCCCTGCCTCTGATTCGCTGCCTCTGATTCCCTGCCTCTGATTTCCTGCATCTGATTGCCCGCCTCTGATTCTCCGCCTCTGATTCCCCGCCTCTGATTCCCCGCCTCTGATTCCCCGCCTCTTGATTCCCTGCCTCTGATTCCCTGCCTCGGATTCCCGGCCTCTGAATCCCCACCTCTGATTCCCCGTGTCCGATTCCGCACCCATGTTTCACCACCTCTGTTGCTCTGCTTCTGATTTCCCGGCTCAGATTCACCGGCTCTGATTCCGCACCTCTGATTCCACGCCTCTCTTTCTGTGTCTCTGATTCCCCGCCTCTGATTCCACGCCTCTGATTACCCGCCTCTGATACCCTGCCTCTCTTTCCCTGCCTCTATATCCGTGCCTCTTTCTCTGCATCTCGTTTCCCACATCTCATTTCCCCCTTCTGATAACCCGCATCAGATTCCCTGCCACAGATTCCCTGCCTCAGATTCCCTGCCTCAGATTCCCTGCATCAGATTCCCTTCATCTGATTCCCTGCCTCTGATTCCCCGCCTCTGATTCCCTGCATCTGATTCCCAGCCTCTGTTTACCCGCCTGTTTCCCCGCCTCTGATTCCCCGCCTCTGATTCCCCACCTCTGATTCTCGGCCTCTGATACCCTGCCTCTGATAACTTTTTACTGATTCCCTGCCTCAGATTCCCTGCCTCCGATTCCCTGCCTCAGATTCCCTGCCTCAGTTTCCCTGCATTAGATTCCCTTCATCTGATTCCCTGCCTCTGATTCCCGGCCTCTGATTCCCCGCATCTGATTCCCCACCTCTGTCTCTACGCCTCTATTTTGCCTGCACTCTTTCCCCTCCACTCTTTCCGTGCCTCTCTTTCCCTCCCTCAATTTCAACAACTCTGTTTGATCTGTTCTGTGTAACTAATTTTCAACACAAAAGTTCCAACCACTATGTTTCGCCCATCTCTTTCGCTGCATCTATTGATGCAGCTATGTTTACCCGCTTCTGTTTACCCGCCTGTTTCCCCACATCTCTTTCCCCACCTCTGATTCCCCGCCTCTGATTCCCCGCCTCTGATTCCCCGCCTCTGATTCACAGCCTCCCTTTCCGAGCAACTTTCATGGCCTACGTTTCCCCACATCTCTTTCCCCACCTCTGATTCCACGCCTCAGATTCGCCGCCTCTGATTTCCTGCCTCTGATTCCCTGCCTCTGATTCCCCGCCTCTGATTCCCCACCTCTGATTCCCCTCTCTGATTTCCCGCCTCTGATTCCCCGCCCTTGATTCCACGCCTCTGATTACCCGCCTTTGATACCCTGCCTCTCTTTCCCTGCCTCTATTTCCGTGCCTCTTTCTCTGCATCTCGTTTCCCACATCTCATTTCCCCCTTCTGATAACCCGCATCAGATTCCCTGCCACAGATTCCCTGCCTCAGATTCCCTGCCTCAGATTCCCTGCATCAGATTCCCTTCATCTGATTCCCTGCCTCTGATTCCCCGCCTCTGATTCCCTGCATCTGATTCCCAGCCTCTGTTTACCCGCCTGTTTCCCCGCCTCTGATTCACCACCTCATATTCGCCACCTCAGGTTCCCTGCCTCTGATTCCCTGCCTCTGATTCCCTGCCTCTGATTCCCTGCATCTGATTGCCCGCCTCTGATACCCTGCCTCTGATTCCCCGCCTCTGATTCCCCGCCTCTGATTCCCCGCCTCTGATTTCCCACGTCTGATTCCCCACTTCTGATTCCCCGCCTCTGATTCCCCGTCTGTGATTCCACGCCTCTGATTCCCCGCCTCTGATTCCGCGCCTCTGATTCCCCGCATCTGATACCCCGCCTCTGATTCCCCGCCTCTGATTCCCTGCATCTGATTCCCCGCCTCAGATTCCCCGCCTCTTATTCCCCGACTCTGATTCCCCGCCTCTGCTTCCCCGACTCTGATTCCCCGCCTCTGATTCCCCGCCTCTGTTCACCCGCCTGTTTTCCCGCCTCTGATTGCCCACCTCAGATTCCCTGCCTCAGATTCCCTGCCTCAGATTCCCTGCCTCTGATTCCCTGCCTCTGATTCCCTGCCTCTGATTCCCTGCATCTGATTGCCCGCCTCTGATTACCTGCCTCTGATTCCCCGCCTCTGATTCCCCACCTCTGATTCCCCACTTCTGATTCCCCGCCTCTGATTCACGGCCTCTGATTCCCCGCCTCTGATTCCCCGCCTCTGATTCCCCACCTCTGATTTCCCCGCCTCTGATTCGCTGATTCTGATTCCCCGCCTCTGATTCCCAACCTCTGATTCCCCACTTCTGATTCCCCGCCTCTGATTCCCCGCCTCTGATTCCACGCCTCTGATTCCCCGCCTCTGATTCCCCGCCTCTAATTCCACGCCTCTGATTCCCCTCCTCTGATACCCCGCCTCTGATTCCCCAACTCTGATTCCCCGCATCTGATTCCCCGCCTCTGATTCCCCGCCTCTGATTCCCTGCCTCTGATTCCCCGCCTCTGATTCCGCGCCTCTGATTCCCCGCCTATGTTTACCCACCTCTGTTTACCCACCTGTTTCCCCGCCTCTGATTCCCCACCTCTGATTCCCCACTTCTGATTCCCCGCCTCTGATTCCCCGCCTCTGATTCCCCGCCTCTGATTCCCCGCCTCTGATTCCCCACCTCTGATTCACTGCCTCCCTTTCCGCTCAACTTTCCTGGCCTACTTTTCCCCACATATCTTTCCCCGCCTCTGATTTCCCGCCTCTGATTCCACGCCTCTGATTCCCCGCCTATGTTTACCCGCCTCTGTTTACCCGCCTGTTTTCCCGCCTCTGATTCCCCACCACAGATTCCCTGCCTCAGATTGCCTGCCTCAGATTCCCTGCATCAGATTCCCTTCATTTGATTCCCTGCGTCTGATTCCCTGCCTCTGATTCCCTGCATCTGATTGCCCGCCTCTGATTCCCCGCCTCTGATTCCCCGCCTCTGATTCCCCACCTCTGATTCCCCACTTCTGATTCCACGCCTCTGATTCCCCGCCTCTGATTCCCCGCCTCTGATTCACCGCCTCTGATTCCCCGCCTCTGATTCCCTGCCTCTGATTCCCCACTTCTGATTGCCCGCCTCTGATTCCACGCCTCTGATTCCCCGCCTCTGATTCCCCACCTCTGATTCCCCACTTCTGATTCCCCACCTCTGATTCCCCGCCTCTGATTCCACGCCTCTGATTCCCCACCTCTGATTCCCCACTTCTGATTCCCCACCTCTGATTCTCCGCCTCTGATACCCTGCCTCTGATAACTTTTTACTGATTCCCTGCCTCAGATTCCCTGCCTCCGATTCCCTGCCTCAGATTCCCTGCCTCAGATTCCCTGCATCAGATTCCCTTCATCTGATTCCCTGCCTCTGATTCCCCGCCTCTGATTCCCCGCCTCTGATTCCCCACCTCTGTCTCTACGCCTCTATTTTGCCTGCACTCTTTCCCCTCCACTCTTTCCGTGCCTCTCTTTCCCTCCCTCAATTTCAACAACTCTGTTTGATCTGTTCTGTGTAACTAATTTTCAACACAAAAGTTCCAACCACTATGTTTCACCCATCTCTTTCGCTGCATCTATTGATGCAGCTATGTTTACCCGCTTCTGTTTAGCCGCCTGTTTCCCCACATCTCTTTCCCCACCTCTGATTCCACGCCTCTGATTCCCCGCCTCTAATTCCCCGCCTCTGATTCCCCGCCTCTGATTCACCGCCTCCCTTTCCGAGCAACTTTCCTGGCCTACGTTTCCCCACATCTCTTTCCCCACCTCTGATTCCACGCCTCAGATTCGCCGCCTCTGATTTCCTGCCTCTGATTCCCTGCCTCTGATTCCCCGCCTCTGATTCCCCATATCTGATTCCCCTCTCTGATTTCCCGCCTCTGATTCCCCGCCTCTGATTCCACGCCTCTGATTACCCGCCTCTGATACCCTGCCTCTCTTTCCCTGCCTCTATTTCCGTGCCTCTTTCTCTGCATCTCGTTTCCCACATCTCATTTCCCCCTTCTGATAACCCGCATCAGATTCCCTGCCACAGATTCCCTGCCTCAGATTCCCTGCCTCAGATTCCCTGCATCAGATTCCCTTCATCTGATTCCCTGCCTCTGATTCCCCGCCTCTGATTCCCTGCATCTGATTCCCAGCCTCTGTTTACCCGCCTGTTTCCCCGCCTCTGATTCACCACCTCATATTCGCCACCTCAGGTTCCCTGCCTCTGATTCCCTGCCTCTGATTCCCTGCCTCTGATTCCCTGCATCTGATTGCCCGCCTCTGATACCCTGCCTCTGATTCCCCGCCTCTGATTCCCCGCCTCTGATTCCCCGCCTCTTATTTCCCACGTCTGATTCCCCACTTCTGATTCCCCGCCTTTGATTCCCCGTCTGTGATTCCACGCCTCTGATTCCCCGCCTCTGATTCCGCGCCTCTGATTCCCCGCCTCTGATACCCCGCCTCTGATTCCCCGCCTCTGATTCCCTGCATCTGATTCCCCGCCTCAGATTCCCCGCCTCTTATTCCCCGACTCTGATTCCCCGCCTCTGATTCCCCGACTCTGATTCCCCGCTTCTGATTCCCCGCTTCTGATTCCCCGCCTATGTTTACCCGCCTCTGTTCACCCGCCTGTTTTCCCGCCTCTGATTGCCCACCTCAGATTCCCTGCCTCAGATTCCCTGCCTCAGATTCCCTGCCTCTGATTCCCTGCCTCTGATTCCCTGCATCTGATTGCCCGCCTCTGATTACCTGCCTCTGATTCCCCGCCTCTGATTCCCCACCTCTGATTCCCCACTTCTGATTCCCCGCCTCTGATTCCCCGCGTCTGATTCCCCGCCTCTGATTCACCGCCTCTGATTCCCCGCCTCTGATTCCCCGCCTCTGATTCCCCACCTCTGATTGCCCCGCCTCTGATTCGCTGATTCTGATTCCCCGCCTCTGATTCCCAACCTCTGATTCCCCACTTCTGATTCCCCGCCTCTGATTCCCCGCCTCTGATTCCACGCCTCTGATTCCCCGCCTCTGATTCCCCGCCTCTGATTCCACGCCTCTGATTCCCCTCCTCTGATACCCCGCCTCTGATTCCCCAACTCTGATTCCCCGCATCTGATTCCCCGCCTCTGATTCCCCGCCTCTGATTCCCTGCCTCTGATTCCCCGCCTCTGATTCCGCGCCTCTGATTCCCCGCCTATGTTTACCCACCTCAGTTTACCCACCTGTTTCCCCGCCTCTGATTCCCCACCTCTGATTCCCCACTTCTGATTCCCCGCCTCTGATTCCCCGCCTCTGATTCCCCGCCTCTGATTCCCCGCCTCTGATTCCCCACCTCTGATTCACTGCCTCCCTTTCCGCTCAACTTTCCTGGCCTACTTTTCCCCACATATCTTTCCCCGCCTCTGATTTCCCGCCTCTGATTCCATGCCTCTGATTCCCCGCCTATGTTTACCCGCCTCTGTTTACCCGCCTGTCTTCCCGCCTCTGATTCCCCACCACAGATTCCCTGCCTCAGATTCCCTGCCTCAAATTCCCTGCATCAGATTCCCTTCATTTGATTCCCTGCGTCTGATTCCCTGCCTCTGATTCCCTGCATCTGATTGCCCGCCTCTGATTCCCCGCCTCTGATTCCCCGCCTCTGATTCCCCACCTCTGATTCCCCACTTCTGATTCCACGCCTCTGATTCCCCGCCTCTGATTCCCCGCCTCTGATTCACCGCCTCTGATTCCCCGCCTCTGATTCCCCGCCTCTGATTCCCCACTTCTGATTGCCCGCCTCTGATTCCACGCCTCTGATTCCCCGCCTCTGATTCCCCACCTCTGATTCCCCACTTCTGATTCCCCACCTCTGATTCCCCGCCTCTGATTCCACGCCTCTGATTCCCCACCTCTGATTCCCCACTTCTGATTCCCCACCTCTGATTCTCCGCCTCTGATACCCTGCCTCTGATAACTTTTTACTGATTCCCTGCCTCAGATTCCCTGCCTCCGATTCCCTGCCTCAGATTCCCTGCCTCAGATTCCCTGCATCAGATTCCCTTCATCTGATTCCCTGCCTCTGATTCCCCGCCTCTGATTCCCCGCCTCTGATTCCCCACCTCTGTCTCTACGCCTCTATTTTGCCTGCACTCTTTCCCCTCCACTCTTTCTGTGCCTCTCTTCCCCTCCCTCAATTTCAACAACTCTGTTTGATCTGTTCTGTGTACCTAATTTTCAACACACAAGTTCCAACCACTATGTTTCGCCCATCTCTTTCGCTGCCTCTATTTATGCAGCTATGTTTACCCGCTTCTGTTTACCCGCCTGTTTCCCCACATCTCTTTCCCCAACTCTGATTCCACGCCTCTGATTCCCCGCCTCTGATACCCCGCCTCTGATTCCCCGCCTCTGATTCACCGCCTCCCTTTCCGCGCAACTTTCCTGGCCTACGTTTCCCCACATCTCTTTCCCCACCTCTGATTCCATGCCTCAGATTTGCCGCCTCTGATTTCCTGCCTCTGATTCCCTGCCTCTGATTCCCTGCCTCTGATTCCCCACCTCTGATTCCCCCCTCTGATTCCCCGCCTCTGATTCCCAGCCTCTGATTCCCCGCCTCTGATTCCCTGCCTCTGATTCCCCACTTCTGATTGCCCGCCTCTGATTCCACGCCTCTGATTCCCCGCCTCTGATTCCCCACCTCTGATTCCCCACTTCTGATTCCCCACCTCTGATTCCCCGCCTCTGATTCCACGCCTCTGATTCCCCACCTCTGATTCCCCACTTCTGATTCCCCACCTCTGATTCTCCGCCTCTGATACCCTGCCTCTGATAACTTTTTACTGATTCCCTGCCTCAGATTCCCTGCCTCCGATTCCCTGCCTCAGATTCCCTGCCTCAGATTCCCTGCATCAGATTCCCTTCATCTGATTCCCTGCCTCTGATTCCCCGCCTCTGATTCCCCGCCTCTGATTCCCCACCTCTGTCTCTACGCCTCTATTTTGCCTGCACTCTTTCCCCTCCACTCTTTCCGTGCCTCTCTTTCCCTCCCTCAATTTCAACAACTCTGTTTGATCTGTTCTGTGTAACTAATTTTCAACACAAAAGTTCCAACCACTATGTTTCACCCATCTCTTTCGCTGCATCTATTGATGCAGCTATGTTTACCCGCTTCTGTTTAGCCGCCTGTTTCCCCACATCTCTTTCCCCACCTCTGATTCCACGCCTCTGATTCCCCGCCTCTAATTCCCCGCCTCTGATTCCCCGCCTCTGATTCACCGCCTCCCTTTCCGAGCAACTTTCCTGGCCTACGTTTCCCCACATCTCTTTCCCCACCTCTGATTCCACGCCTCAGATTCGCCGCCTCTGATTTCCTGCCTCTGATTCCCTGCCTCTGATTCCCCGCCTCTGATTCCCCATATCTGATTCCCCTCTCTGATTTCCCGCCTCTGATTCCCCGCCTCTGATTCCACGCCTCTGATTACCCGCCTCTGATACCCTGCCTCTCTTTCCCTGCCTCTATTTCCGTGCCTCTTTCTCTGCATCTCGTTTCCCACATCTCATTTCCCCCTTCTGATAACCCGCATCAGATTCCCTGCCACAGATTCCCTGCCTCAGATTCCCTGCCTCAGATTCCCTGCATCAGATTCCCTTCATCTGATTCCCTGCCTCTGATTCCCCGCCTCTGATTCCCTGCATCTGATTCCCAGCCTCTGTTTACCCGCCTGTTTCCCCGCCTCTGATTCACCACCTCATATTCGCCACCTCAGGTTCCCTGCCTCTGATTCCCTGCCTCTGATTCCCTGCCTCTGATTCCCTGCATCTGATTGCCCGCCTCTGATACCCTGCCTCTGATTCCCCGCCTCTGATTCCCCGCCTCTGATTCCCCGCCTCTTATTTCCCACGTCTGATTCCCCACTTCTGATTCCCCGCCTCTGATTCCCCGTCTGTGATTCCACGCCTCTGATTCCCCGCCTCTGATTCCTCGCCTCTGATTCCCCGCCTCTGATACCCCGCCTCTGATTCCCCGCCTCTGATTCCCTGCATCTGATTCCCCGCCTCAGATTCCCCGCCTCTTATTCCCCGACTCTGATTCCCCGCCTCTGATTCCCCGACTCTGATTCCCCGCTTCTGATTCCCCGCTTCTGATTCCCCGCCTATGTTTACCCGCCTCTGTTCACCCGCCTGTTTTCCCGCCTCTGATTGCCCACCTCAGATTCCCTGCCTCAGATTCCCTGCCTCAGATTCCCTGCCTCTGATTCCCTGCCTCTGATTCCCTGCATCTGATTGCCCGCCTCTGATTACCTGCCTCTGATTCCCCGCCTCTGATTCCCCACCTCTGATTCCCCACTTCTGATTCCCCGCCTCTGATTCCCCGCGTCTGATTCCCCGCCTCTGATTCACCGCCTCTGATTCCCCGCCTCTGATTCCCCGCCTCTGATTCCCCACCTCTGATTGCCCCGCCTCTGATTCGCTGATTCTGATTCCCCGCCTCTGATTCCCGACCTCTGATTCCCCACTTCTGATTCCCCGCCTCTGATTCCCCGCCTCTGATTCCACGCCTCTGATTCCCCGCCTCTGATTCCCCGCCTCTGATTCCACGCCTCTGATTCCCCTCCTCTGATACCCCGCCTCTGATTCCCCAACTCTGATTCCCCGCATCTGATTCCCCGCCTCTGATTCCCCGCCTCTGATTCCCTGCCTCTGATTCCCCGCCTCTGATTCCGCGCCTCTGATTCCCCGCCTATGTTTACCCACCTCAGTTTACCCACCTGTTTCCCCGCCTCTGATTCCCCACCTCTGATTCCCCACTTCTGATTCCCCGCCTCTGATTCCCCGCCTCTGATTCCCCGCCTCTGATTCCCCGCCTCTGATTCCCCACCTCTGATTCACTGCCTCCCTTTCCGCTCAACTTTCCTGGCCTACTTTTCCCCACATATCTTTCCCCGCCTCTGATTTCCCGCCTCTGATTCCATGCCTCTGATTCCCCGCCTATGTTTACCCGCCTCTGTTTACCCGCCTGTCTTCCCGCCTCTGATTCCCCACCACAGATTCCCTGCCTCAGATTCCCTGCCTCAAATTCCCTGCATCAGATTCCCTTCATTTGATTCCCTGCGTCTGATTCCCTGCCTCTGATTCCCTGCATCTGATTGCCCGCCTCTGATTCCCCGCCTCTGATTCCCCGCCTCTGATTCCCCACCTCTGATTCCCCACTTCTGATTCCACGCCTCTGATTCCCCGCCTCTGATTCCCCGCCTCTGATTCACCGCCTCTGATTCCCCGCCTCTGATTCCCCGCCTCTGATTCCCCACTTCTGATTGCCCGCCTCTGATTCCACGCCTCTGATTCCCCGCCTCTGATTCCCCACCTCTGATTCCCCACTTCTGATTCCCCACCTCTGATTCCCCGCCTCTGATTCCACGCCTCTGATTCCCCACCTCTGATTCCCCACTTCTGATTCCCCACCTCTGATTCTCCGCCTCTGATACCCTGCCTCTGATAACTTTTTACTGATTCCCTGCCTCAGATTCCCTGCCTCCGATTCCCTGCCTCAGATTCCCTGCCTCAGATTCCCTGCATCAGATTCCCTTCATCTGATTCCCTGCCTCTGATTCCCCGCCTCTGATTCCCCGCCTCTGATTCCCCACCTCTGTCTCTACGCCTCTATTTTGCCTGCACTCTTTCCCCTCCACTCTTTCTGTGCCTCTCTTCCCCTCCCTCAATTTCAACAACTCTGTTTGATCTGTTCTGTGTACCTAATTTTCAACACACAAGTTCCAACCACTATGTTTCGCCCATCTCTTTCGCTGCCTCTATTTATGCAGCTATGTTTACCCGCTTCTGTTTACCCGCCTGTTTCCCCACATCTCTTTCCCCAACTCTGATTCCACGCCTCTGATTCCCCGCCTCTGATACCCCGCCTCTGATTCCCCGCCTCTGATTCACCGCCTCCCTTTCCGCGCAACTTTCCTGGCCTACGTTTCCCCACATCTCTTTCCCCACCTCTGATTCCATGCCTCAGATTTGCCGCCTCTGATTTCCTGCCTCTGATTCCCTGCCTCTGATTCCCTGCCTCTGATTCCCCACCTCTGATTCCCCCCTCTGATTCCCCGCCTCTGATTCCCAGCCTCTGATTCCCCACCTCTGATTCCCCGCCTCTGATTCCCTGCCTCTCTTTCCCTACCTCTATTTCCGTGCCTCTTTCTCTGCATCTCGTTTCCCACATCTCATTTCCCCCTTCTGATAACCCGCATCAGATTCCCTGCCACAGATTCCCTGCCTCAGATTCCCTGCCTCAGATTCCCTGCATCAGATTCCCTTCAAATGATTCCCTGCCTCTGATTCCACGCCTCTGATTCCCCACCTCTGATTCCCTGCCTCAGATTCCCTGCCTCTGATTCGCTGCCTCTGATTCCCTGCCTCTGATTTCCTGCATCTGATTGCCCGCCTCTGATTCTCCGCCTCTGATTCCCCGCCTCTGATTCCCCGCCTCTGATTCCCCGCCTCTTGATTCCCTGCCTCTGATTCCCTGCCTCGGATTCCCGGCCTCTGAATCCCCACCTCTGATTCCCCGTGTCCGATTCCGCACCCATGTTTCACCACCTCTGTTGCTCTGCTTCTGATTTCCCGGCTCAGATTCACCGGCTCTGATTCCGCACCTCTGATTCCACGCCTCTCTTTCTGTGTCTCTGATTCCCCGCCTCTGATTCCACGCCTCTGATTACCCGCCTCTGATACCCTGCCTCTCTTTCCCTGCCTCTATATCCGTGCCTCTTTCTCTGCATCTCGTTTCCCACATCTCATTTCCCCCTTCTGATAACCCGCATCAGATTCCCTGCCACAGATTCCCTGTCTCAGATACCCTGCCTCAGATTCCCTGCATGAGGTTCACTTCATCTGATTCCCTGCCTCTGATTCCCCGCGGCTGATTCCCTGCATCTGATTCCCCGCCTCTGTTTACCAGCCTGTTTCCCCGCCTCTGATTCACCACCTCATATTCGCCACCTCAGGTTCCCTGCCTCTGATTCCCTGCCTCTGATTCCCTGCCTCTGATTCCCTGCATCTGATTGCCCGCCTCTGATACCCTGCCTCTGATTCCCCGCCTCTGATTCCCCGCCTCTGATTCCCCGCCTCTGATTTCCCACCTCTGATTCCCCACTTCTGATTCCCCGCCTCTGATTCCCCGTCTCTGATTCCACGCCTCTGATTCCCCGCCTCTGATTCAGCGCCTCTGATTCCCCGCCTCTGATACCCCGCCTCTGATTCCCCGCCTCTGATTCCCTGCATCTGATTCCCCGCCTCAGATTCCCCGCCTCTGATTCCCCGACTCTGATTCCCCGCCTCTGATTCCCCGCCTCTGATTCCCCGCCTCTGATTCCCCGCCTCTGATTCCCCGCCTATGTTTACCCGCCTCTGTTTACCCGCCTGTTTTCCCGCCTCTGATTGCCCACCTCAGATTCCCTGCCTCAGATTCCCTGCCTCAGATTCCCTGCCTCTGATTCCCTGCCTCTGATTCCCTGCATCTGATTGCACGCCTCCGATTACCTGCCTCTGATTCCCCGCCTCTGATTCCCCACCTCTGATTCCCCACTTCTGATTCCCCGCCTCTGATTCCCCGCGTCTGATTCCCCGCCTCTGATTCACCGCCTCTGATTCCCCGCCTCTGATTCCCCGCCTCTGATTCCCCACCTCTGATTGCCCCGCCTCTGATTCGCTGATTCTGATTCCCAGCCTCTGATTCCCCACCTCTGATTCCCCACTTCAGATTCCCCGCCTCTGATTCCCCGCCTCTGATTCCACGCCTCTGATTCCCCGCCTCTGATTCCCCGCCTCTGATTCCCCGCCTCTGATTCCCCTCCTCTGATACCCCGCCTCTGATTCCCCACCTCTGATTCCCCGCATCTGATTCCCCGCCTCTGATTCCCCGCCTCTGATTCCCTGCCTCTGATTCCGCGCCTCAGATTCCGCGCCTCTGATTCCCCGCCTATGTTTACCCACCTCTGTTTACCCACCTGTTTCCCCGCCTCTGATTCCGCACCTCAGATTCCCTGCCTCAGATTCCCCGCCTCTGATTCTCTGCCTCTGAATCCCCGCCTCTGATTCCCCACCTCTGATTCCCCACTTCTGATTCCCCGCCTCTGATTCCCCGCCTCTGATTCCCCGCCTCTGATTCCCCGCCTCTGATTCCCCACCTCTGATTCAGTGCCTCCCTTTCCGCTCAACTTTCCTGGCCTTCTTTTCCCCACATATCTTTCCCCGCCTCTGATTTCCCGCCTCTGATTCCACGCCTCTGATTCCCCGCCTATGTTTACCCGCCTCTGTTTACCCGCCTGTTTTCCCTCCTCTGTTTCCCCACCACAGATTCCCTGCCTCAGATTCCCTGCCTCAGATTCCCTGCATCAGATTCCCTTCATTTGATTCCCTGCGTCTGATTCCCTGCCTCTGATTCCCTGCATCTGATTGCCCGCCTCTGATTCCCCGCCTCTGATTCCCCGCCTCTGATTCCCCACGTCTGATTCCCCACTTCTGATTCCCCGCCTCTGATTCCCCGCCTCTGATTCCCCACCTCTGATTCACCGCCTCTGATTCCCCGCCTCTGATTCCCCGCCTCTGATTCCCCACTTCTGATTGCCCGCCTCTGATTCCACGCCTCTGATTCCCCGCCTCTGATTCCCCACCTCTGATTCCCCACTTCTGATTCCCCACCTCTGATTCCCCGCCTCTGATTCCACGCCTCTGATTCCCCACCTCTGATTCCCCACTTCTGAATCCCCACCTCTGATTCTCCGCCTCTGATACCCTGCCTCTGATAACTTTTTACTGATTCCCTGCCTCAGATTCCCTGCCTCCGATTCCCTTCCTCAGATTCCCTGCCTCAGATTCCCTGCATCAGATTCCCTTCATCTGATTCCCTGCCTCTGATTCCCCGCCTCCGAATCCCCGCCTCTGATTCCCCACCTCTGTCTCTACGCCTCTATTTTGACTGCACTCTTTCCCCTCCACTCTTTCTGTGCCTCTCTTTCCCTCCCTCAATTTCAACAACTCTGTTTGATCTGTTCTGTGTACCTAATTTTCAACACACAAGTTCCAACCACTATGTTTCGCCCATCTCTTTCGCTGCCTCTATTTATGCAGCTATGTTTACCCGCTTCTGTTTACCCGCCTGTTTCCCCACATCTCTTTCCCCACCTCTGATTCCACGCCTCTGATTCCCCGCCTCTGATTCCCCGCCTCTGAATCCCCGCCTCTGATACACTGCCTCCCTTTCCGCGCAACTTTCCTGGCCTACGTTTCCCCACATCTCTTTCCCCACCTCTGATTCCACGCCTCAGATTCGCCGCCTCTGATTTCCCGCCTCTGATTCCCTGCCTCTGATTCCCTGCCTCTGATTCCCCACCTCTGATTCCCCCCTCTGATTCCCCGCCTCTGATTCCCAGCCTCTGATTCCCCACCTCTGATTCCCCGCCTCTGATTCCCTGCCTGTCTTTCCCTGCCTCTATTTCCGTGTCTCTTTCTCTGCATCTCGTTTCCCACATCTCATTTCCCCCTTCTGATAACCCGCATCAGATTCCCTGACACAGATTCCCTGCCTCAGATTCCCTGCCTCAGATTCCCTGCATCAGATTCCCTTCATCTGATTCCCTGCCTCTGATTCCCCGCCTCTGATTCCCCACCTCTGATTCCCTGCCTCAGATTCCCTGCCTCTGATTCCCTGCCTCTGATTCCCTGCCTCTGATTTCCTGCATCAGATTCCCCGCCTCTGATTCTCCGCCTCTGATTCCCCGCCTCTGATTCCCCGCCTCTGATTCGCCGCCTCTGATTCCCCGCCTCTGATTTCCCACCTCTGATTCCCTGCCTCTGATAACCTGCCTCTGATTCCCTGCCTCTGATTCTCTGCCTCTGATTCCCGGCCTCTGAGTCCCCACCTCTGATTCCCCGTGTCCGATTCCGCACCCATGTTTCACCACCTCTGTTGCTCTGCTTCTGATTTCCCGGCTCAGATTCACCGGCTCTGATTCCGCACCTCTGATTCCACGCCTCTCTTTCTGTGTCTCTGATTCCCTGCCTCTGATTCCACGCCTCTGATTACCCGCCTCTGATACCCTGCCTCTCTTTCCCTGCCTCTATATCCGTGCCTCTTTCTCTGCATCTCGTTTCCCACATCTCATTTCCCCCTTCTGATAACCCGCATCAGATTCCCTGCCACAGATTCCCTGCCTCAGATTCCCTGCCTCAGATTCCCTGCATCAGATTCCCTTCATCTGATTCCCTGCCTCTGATTCCCCGCCTCTGATTCCCCACCTCTGATTCCCCACCTCTGATTCCCCGCCTCTGATTCCCTGCCTCTGATTCCCCATATCTGATTCCACGCCTCTGATTCCCCAACTCTGATTCCCCGCTTCTGATTCCCCAGCTCTGAATCCCCGCCTCTGATTCCCCGCGTCTGATTCCCTGCCTCTGATTCCCCGCCTCTGATTCCCCATCTGTGATTCACAACCTCTGATGCCCCACCTCTGATTCCCCATATCTGATTCCCTGCCTCTCTTTCCCCGCCTCTGATTCCCCACCTCTGTTTCCACATATCTGATTCCCCGCCTCTGATTCCCCAACTCTAATACCCCGCCTCTGATTCCCCAGCTCTGATTCCCCGCCTCTGATTCCCCGCATCTGATTCCCTGCCTCTGATTCCCCGCCTCTGATTCCAGGCCTCTGATTCCCAGCATCTGATTCCGGCCTCTGATTCCCGGCCTCTGATTCCCTGCTTCTGATTCTGATTCCCTGCCTCTGATTCCCCATCTCTGATTCCGCACATCTGATTCCCTGCCTCTGATTCCCCACCTCTGATTCCCCATATCTGATTCCCCGCCTCTGTTTCCCCGCCTCTGATTCCCCGCCTCTGTTTCCCAATATCTAAGTCCCCACCTCTGATTCCCCAAATCTGATTCCCCACCTCTGATTCCCCAGCTCTGATTCCCCGCCTCTGATTCCCCGCATCTGATACCCTGCATCTGATTCCAAGCCTCTGATTCCCTGCCTCTGATTCCCAACCTCTGATTCCCCACCTCTGATTCCCCATATCTGATTCCCCGCCTCTGTTTCCCCGCCTCGGATTCCCCGCCTCTGTTTCCCCATATCTGATTCCCGGCCTCGGATTCCCCGCCTCTGATTCCCCATATCTGATTCCCTGCCTCTGATTCCCCAACTCTGATTCCCCGCCTCTGATTCCCCAGCTCTGAATCCCCGCCTCTGATTCCCCAGCTCTGAATCCCCGCCTCTGATTCCCCGCGTCTGATTCCCTGCCTCAGATTCCCTGCCTCAGATTCCCTGCATCAGATTCCCTTCATCTGATTCCCTGCCTCTGATTCCCCGCCTCTGATTCCCCGCCTCTGATTCCCCACCTCTGTCTCTACGCCTCTATTTTGCCTGCACTCTTTCCCCTCCACTCTTTCTGTGCCTCTCTTCCCCTCCCTCAATTTCAACAACTCTGTTTGATCTGTTCTGTGTACCTAATTTTCAACACACAAGTTCCAACCACTATGTTTCGCCCATCTCTTTCGCTGCCTCTATTTATGCAGCTATGTTTACCCGCTTCTGTTTACCCGCCTGTTTCCCCACATCTCTTTCCCCAACTCTGATTCCACGCCTCTGATTCCCCGCCTCTGATACCCCGCCTCTGATTCCCCGCCTCTGATTCACCGCCTCCCTTTCCGCGCAACTTTCCTGGCCTACGTTTCCCCACATCTCTTTCCCCACCTCTGATTCCATGCCTCAGATTTGCCGCCTCTGATTTCCTGCCTCTGATTCCCTGCCTCTGATTCCCTGCCTCTGATTCCCCACCTCTGATTCCCCCCTCTGATTCCCCGCCTCTGATTCCCAGCCTCTGATTCCCCACCTCTGATTCCCCGCCTCTGATTCCCTGCCTCTCTTTCCCTACCTCTATTTCCGTGCCTCTTTCTCTGCATCTCGTTTCCCACATCTCATTTCCCCCTTCTGATAACCCGCATCAGATTCCCTGCCACAGATTCCCTGCCTCAGATTCCCTGCCTCAGATTCCCTGCATCAGATTCCCTTCAAATGATTCCCTGCCTCTGATTCCACGCCTCTGATTCCCCACCTCTGATTCCCTGCCTCAGATTCCCTGCCTCTGATTCGCTGCCTCTGATTCCCTGCCTCTGATTTCCTGCATCTGATTGCCCGCCTCTGATTCTCCGCCTCTGATTCCCCGCCTCTGATTCCCCGCCTCTGATTCCCCGCCTCTTGATTCCCTGCCTCTGATTCCCTGCCTCGGATTCCCGGCCTCTGAATCCCCACCTCTGATTCCCCGTGTCCGATTCCGCACCCATGTTTCACCACCTCTGTTGCTCTGCTTCTGATTTCCCGGCTCAGATTCACCGGCTCTGATTCCGCACCTCTGATTCCACGCCTCTCTTTCTGTGTCTCTGATTCCCCGCCTCTGATTCCACGCCTCTGATTACCCGCCTCTGATACCCTGCCTCTCTTTCCCTGCCTCTATATCCGTGCCTCTTTCTCTGCATCTCGTTTCCCACATCTCATTTCCCCCTTCTGATAACCCGCATCAGATTCCCTGCCACAGATTCCCTGTCTCAGATACCCTGCCTCAGATTCCCTGCATGAGGTTCACTTCATCTGATTCCCTGCCTCTGATTCCCCGCGGCTGATTCCCTGCATCTGATTCCCCGCCTCTGTTTACCAGCCTGTTTCCCCGCCTCTGATTCACCACCTCATATTCGCCACCTCAGGTTCCCTGCCTCTGATTCCCTGCCTCTGATTCCCTGCCTCTGATTCCCTGCATCTGATTGCCCGCCTCTGATACCCTGCCTCTGATTCCCCGCCTCTGATTCCCCGCCTCTGATTCCCCGCCTCTGATTTCCCACCTCTGATTCCCCACTTCTGATTCCCCGCCTCTGATTCCCCGTCTCTGATTCCACGCCTCTGATTCCCCGCCTCTGATTCAGCGCCTCTGATTCCCCGCCTCTGATACCCCGCCTCTGATTCCCCGCCTCTGATTCCCTGCATCTGATTCCCCGCCTCAGATTCCCCGCCTCTGATTCCCCGACTCTGATTCCCCGCCTCTGATTCCCCGCCTCTGATTCCCCGCCTCTGATTCCCCGCCTCTGATTCCCCGCCTATGTTTACCCGCCTCTGTTTACCCGCCTGTTTTCCCGCCTCTGATTGCCCACCTCAGATTCCCTGCCTCAGATTCCCTGCCTCAGATTCCCTGCCTCTGATTCCCTGCCTCTGATTCCCTGCATCTGATTGCACGCCTCCGATTACCTGCCTCTGATTCCCCGCCTCTGATTCCCCACCTCTGATTCCCCACTTCTGATTCCCCGCCTCTGATTCCCCGCGTCTGATTCCCCGCCTCTGATTCACCGCCTCTGATTCCCCGCCTCTGATTCCCCGCCTCTGATTCCCCACCTCTGATTGCCCCGCCTCTGATTCGCTGATTCTGATTCCCAGCCTCTGATTCCCCACCTCTGATTCCCCACTTCAGATTCCCCGCCTCTGATTCCCCGCCTCTGATTCCACGCCTCTGATTCCCCGCCTCTGATTCCCCGCCTCTGATTCCCCGCCTCTGATTCCCCTCCTCTGATACCCCGCCTCTGATTCCCCACCTCTGATTCCCCGCATCTGATTCCCCGCCTCTGATTCCCCGCCTCTGATTCCCTGCCTCTGATTCCGCGCCTCAGATTCCGCGCCTCTGATTCCCCGCCTATGTTTACCCACCTCTGTTTACCCACCTGTTTCCCCGCCTCTGATTCCGCACCTCAGATTCCCTGCCTCAGATTCCCCGCCTCTGATTCTCTGCCTCTGAATCCCCGCCTCTGATTCCCCACCTCTGATTCCCCACTTCTGATTCCCCGCCTCTGATTCCCCGCCTCTGATTCCCCGCCTCTGATTCCCCGCCTCTGATTCCCCACCTCTGATTCAGTGCCTCCCTTTCCGCTCAACTTTCCTGGCCTTCTTTTCCCCACATATCTTTCCCCGCCTCTGATTTCCCGCCTCTGATTCCACGCCTCTGATTCCCCGCCTATGTTTACCCGCCTCTGTTTACCCGCCTGTTTTCCCTCCTCTGTTTCCCCACCACAGATTCCCTGCCTCAGATTCCCTGCCTCAGATTCCCTGCATCAGATTCCCTTCATTTGATTCCCTGCGTCTGATTCCCTGCCTCTGATTCCCTGCATCTGATTGCCCGCCTCTGATTCCCCGCCTCTGATTCCCCGCCTCTGATTCCCCACGTCTGATTCCCCACTTCTGATTCCCCGCCTCTGATTCCCCGCCTCTGATTCCCCACCTCTGATTCACCGCCTCTGATTCCCCGCCTCTGATTCCCCGCCTCTGATTCCCCACTTCTGATTGCCCGCCTCTGATTCCACGCCTCTGATTCCCCGCCTCTGATTCCCCACCTCTGATTCCCCACTTCTGATTCCCCACCTCTGATTCCCCGCCTCTGATTCCACGCCTCTGATTCCCCACCTCTGATTCCCCACTTCTGAATCCCCACCTCTGATTCTCCGCCTCTGATACCCTGCCTCTGATAACTTTTTACTGATTCCCTGCCTCAGATTCCCTGCCTCCGATTCCCTTCCTCAGATTCCCTGCCTCAGATTCCCTGCATCAGATTCCCTTCATCTGATTCCCTGCCTCTGATTCCCCGCCTCCGAATCCCCGCCTCTGATTCCCCACCTCTGTCTCTACGCCTCTATTTTGACTGCACTCTTTCCCCTCCACTCTTTCTGTGCCTCTCTTTCCCTCCCTCAATTTCAACAACTCTGTTTGATCTGTTCTGTGTACCTAATTTTCAACACACAAGTTCCAACCACTATGTTTCGCCCATCTCTTTCGCTGCCTCTATTTATGCAGCTATGTTTACCCGCTTCTGTTTACCCGCCTGTTTCCCCACATCTCTTTCCCCACCTCTGATTCCACGCCTCTGATTCCCCGCCTCTGATTCCCCGCCTCTGAATCCCCGCCTCTGATACACTGCCTCCCTTTCCGCGCAACTTTCCTGGCCTACGTTTCCCCACATCTCTTTCCCCACCTCTGATTCCACGCCTCAGATTCGCCGCCTCTGATTTCCCGCCTCTGATTCCCTGCCTCTGATTCCCTGCCTCTGATTCCCCACCTCTGATTCCCCCCTCTGATTCCCCGCCTCTGATTCCCAGCCTCTGATTCCCCACCTCTGATTCCCCGCCTCTGATTCCCTGCCTGTCTTTCCCTGCCTCTATTTCCGTGTCTCTTTCTCTGCATCTCGTTTCCCACATCTCATTTCCCCCTTCTGATAACCCGCATCAGATTCCCTGACACAGATTCCCTGCCTCAGATTCCCTGCCTCAGATTCCCTGCATCAGATTCCCTTCATCTGATTCCCTGCCTCTGATTCCCCGCCTCTGATTCCCCACCTCTGATTCCCTGCCTCAGATTCCCTGCCTCTGATTCCCTGCCTCTGATTCCCTGCCTCTGATTTCCTGCATCAGATTCCCCGCCTCTGATTCTCCGCCTCTGATTCCCCGCCTCTGATTCCCCGCCTCTGATTCGCCGCCTCTGATTCCCCGCCTCTGATTTCCCACCTCTGATTCCCTGCCTCTGATAACCTGCCTCTGATTCCCTGCCTCTGATTCTCTGCCTCTGATTCCCGGCCTCTGAGTCCCCACCTCTGATTCCCCGTGTCCGATTCCGCACCCATGTTTCACCACCTCTGTTGCTCTGCTTCTGATTTCCCGGCTCAGATTCACCGGCTCTGATTCCGCACCTCTGATTCCACGCCTCTCTTTCTGTGTCTCTGATTCCCTGCCTCTGATTCCACGCCTCTGATTACCCGCCTCTGATACCCTGCCTCTCTTTCCCTGCCTCTATATCCGTGCCTCTTTCTCTGCATCTCGTTTCCCACATCTCATTTCCCCCTTCTGATAACCCGCATCAGATTCCCTGCCACAGATTCCCTGCCTCAGATTCCCTGCCTCAGATTCCCTGCATCAGATTCCCTTCATCTGATTCCCTGCCTCTGATTCCCCGCCTCTGATTCCCCACCTCTGATTCCCCACCTCTGATTCCCCGCCTCTGATTCCCTGCCTCTGATTCCCCATATCTGATTCCACGCCTCTGATTCCCCAACTCTGATTCCCCGCTTCTGATTCCCCAGCTCTGAATCCCCGCCTCTGATTCCCCGCGTCTGATTCCCTGCCTCTGATTCCCCGCCTCTGATTCCCCATCTGTGATTCACAACCTCTGATGCCCCACCTCTGATTCCCCATATCTGATTCCCTGCCTCTCTTTCCCCGCCTCTGATTCCCCACCTCTGTTTCCACATATCTGATTCCCCGCCTCTGATTCCCCAACTCTAATACCCCGCCTCTGATTCCCCAGCTCTGATTCCCCGCCTCTGATTCCCCGCATCTGATTCCCTGCCTCTGATTCCCCGCCTCTGATTCCAGGCCTCTGATTCCCAGCATCTGATTCCGGCCTCTGATTCCCGGCCTCTGATTCCCTGCTTCTGATTCTGATTCCCTGCCTCTGATTCCCCATCTCTGATTCCGCACATCTGATTCCCTGCCTCTGATTCCCCACCTCTGATTCCCCATATCTGATTCCCCGCCTCTGTTTCCCCGCCTCTGATTCCCCGCCTCTGTTTCCCAATATCTAAGTCCCCACCTCTGATTCCCCAAATCTGATTCCCCACCTCTGATTCCCCAGCTCTGATTCCCCGCCTCTGATTCCCCGCATCTGATACCCTGCATCTGATTCCAAGCCTCTGATTCCCTGCCTCTGATTCCCAACCTCTGATTCCCCACCTCTGATTCCCCATATCTGATTCCCCGCCTCTGTTTCCCCGCCTCGGATTCCCCGCCTCTGTTTCCCCATATCTGATTCCCGGCCTCGGATTCCCCGCCTCTGATTCCCCATATCTGATTCCCTGCCTCTGATTCCCCAACTCTGATTCCCCGCCTCTGATTCCCCAGCTCTGAATCCCCGCCTCTGATTCCCCGCGTCTGATTCCCTGCCTCTGATTCCCCGCCTTGATTCCCCATCTCTGATTCACAACCTCTGATTCCCCACCTCTGATTCCCTATATTTGATTCCCCGCCTCTGTTTCCCCGCCTCTGATTCCCCGCCTCTGATTCCCCATATCTGATTCACCGCCTCTGATTCCCCGCCTCTGATTCCCCATCTCTGATTCACCGCCTTTGATTCGCCACCTCTGATTCCCCATATCTGATTCCCCACCTCTGTTTCCCCGCCTCTGATTCCCCGCCTCTGATTCGCCAGCTCTGATTCCCCGCCTCTGATTCCCCGCATCTGATTCCCTGCCTCTGATTCCCCGCCTCTGATTCCCCATCTCTGATTCACCGCCTTTGATTCGCCACCTCTGATTCCCCATATCTGATTCCCCACCTCTGTTTCCCCGCCTCTGATTCCCCGCCTCTGATTCTCCATATCTCATTCCCAGCCTCTGAATCCCCATTTCTGATTCCCGGACTCTGATTCCCCCCGTCTGATTCCCAGCCTCTTATTCCCAGCATCTGATTCCCGGCCTGTGATTCCCCATCACTGATTCCCCATCTCTGATTCACCGCCTCTGATTTCCCACCTCTGATTCCCCATCTCTGATTCCGCACATCCAATTCCCTGCCTCTGATTCCCCAACTCTGATTCCCCACCTCTGATTCCCCAGCTCTGATTCCCCGCCTCAGATTCCCCACGTCTGATTCCCTGCCTCTGATTCCCCGCCTCTGATTCCCTGCCTCTGATTCCCCATATCTGATTCCCCGCCTCTGATTCCCCAACTCTGATTCCCCGCTTCTGATTCCCCAGCTCTGAATCCCCGCCTCTGATTCCCAGCGTCTGATTACCTGCCTCTGATTCCCCGCCTCTGATTCCCCATCTGTGATTCACAACCTCTGATGCCCCACCTCTGATTCCCCATATCTGATTCCCCGCCTCTGTTTCCCCGCCTCTGATTCCCCGCCTCTGATTCCCCATATCTGATTCCCCGCCTCTGATTGCCCACCTCTGATTCCCCGCGTCTGATACCCTGCCTCTGATTCCCCGCCTCTGATTTCCCATCTCTGATTCACCACCTCTGATTCCCGGCCTCTGATTCCCCATCTCTGATTCCGCACATCCGATTCCCTGCCTATGATTCCCCACCTCAGATTCCCCGCCTCTGATTCCCCATATCTGATTCCCTGCCTCTGTTTCCCCGCCTCTGATTCCCTACCTCTGTTTCCCCATATCTGATTCCCCGCCTCTGATTCCCCAACTCTAATACCCCGCCTCTGATTCCCCAGCTCTGATTCCCCGCCTCTGATTCCCCGCATCTGATTCCCTGCCTCTGATTCCCCGCCTCTGATTCCAGGCCTCTGATTCCCATCATCTGATTCCGGCCTCTGATTCCCCGCCTCTGATTCCGCGCCTCTGATTCCCCGCTTATGTTTACCCACCTCTGTTTACCCACCTGTTTCCCCGCCTCTGATTCCCCACCTCTGATTCCCCACCTCTGATTCCCCACTTCTGATTCCCCGCCTCTGATTCCCCGCCTCTGATTCCCCGCCTCTGATTCCCCGCCTCTGATTCCCCACCTCTGATTCACTGCCTCCCTTTCCGCTCAACTTTCCTGGCCTACTTTTCCCCACATATCTTTCCCCACCTCTGATTTCCCGCCTCTGATTCCACGCCTCTGATTCCCCGCCTATGTTTACCCGCCTCTGTTTACCCACCTGTTTTCCCGCCTCTGATTCCCCACCACAGATTCCCTGCCTCAGATTCCCTGCCTCAGATTCCCTGCATCAGATTCCCTTCATTTGATTCCCTGCGTCTGATTCCCTGCCTCTGATTCCCCACCTCTGATTCCCCACTTCTGATTCCTCGCCTCTGATTCCCCGCGTCTGATTCCCCGCCTCTGATTCACCGCCTCTGATTCCCCGCCTCTGATTCCCCGCCTCTGATTCCCCACCTCTGATTGCCCCGCCTCTGATTCGCTGATTCTGATTCCCCGCCTCTGATTCCCCACCTCTGATTCCCCACTTCAGATTCCCCGCCTCTGATTCCCCGCCTCTGATTCCACGCCTCTGATTCCCCGCCTCTGATTCCCCGCCTCTGATTCCCCGCCTCTGATTCCCCTCCTCTGATACCCCGCCTCTGATTCCCCACCTCTGATTCCCCGCATCTGATTCCCCGCTTCTGATTCCCCGCCTCTGATTCCCTGCCTCTGATTCCCTGCATCAGATTCCCTTCATTTGATTCCCTGCGTCTGATTCCCTGCCTCTGATTCCCTGCATCTGATTGCCCGCCTCTGATTCCCCGCCGCTGATTCCCCGCCTCTGATTCCCCACGTCTGATTCCCCACTTCTGATTCCCCGCCTCTGATTCCCCGCCTCTGATTCCCCACCTCTGATTCACCGCCTCTGATTCCCCGCCTCTGATTCCCCGCCTCTGATTCCCCACTTCTGATTGCCCGCCTCTGATTCCACGCCTCTGATTCCCCGCCTCTGATTCCCCACCTCTGATTCCCCACTTCTGATTCCCCACCTCTTATTCCCCGCCTCTGATTCCGCGCCTCTGATTCCCCGCCTATGTTTACCCACCTCTGTTTACCCACCTGTTTCCCCGCCTCTGATTCCACTCTTCAGATTCCCTGCCTCAGATTCCCCGCCTCTGATTCTCTGCCTCTGAATCCCCGCCTCTGATTCCCCGCCTCTGATTCCCCGCCTCTGATTCCCCACCTCTGATTCAGTGCCTCCCTTTCCGCTCAACTTTCCTGGCCTTCTTTTCCCCACATATCTTTCCCCGCCTCTGATTTCCCGCCTCTGATTCCACGCCTCTGATTCCCCGCCTATGTTTACCCGCCTCTGTTTACCCGCCTGTTTCCCCTCCTCTGATTCCCCACAACAGATTCCCTGCCTCAGATTCCCTGCCTCAGATTCCCTGCATCAGATTCCCTTCATTTGATTCCCTGCGTCTGATTCCCTGCCTCTGATTCCCTGCATCTGATTGCCCGCCTCTGATTCCCTGCCTCTGATTCCCCGCCTCTGATTCCCCACGTCTGACTCCCCACTTCTGATTCCCCGCCTCTGATTCCCCGCCTCTGATTCCCCACCTCTGATTCACAACCTCTGATTCCCCGCCTCTGATTCCCCACCTCTGATTCCCCATTTCTGATTGCCCGCCTCTGATTCCACGCCTCTGATTCCCCGCCTCTGATTCCCCACCTCTGATTCCCCACTTCTGATTCCCCAGCTCTGATTCCGCGCCTCTGATTCCACGCCTCTGATTCCCCACCTCTGATTCCCCACTTCTGAATCCCCACCTCTGATTCTCCGCCTCTGATACCCTGCCTCTGATAACTTTTTACTGATTCCCTGCCTCAGATTCCCTGCCTCCGATTCCCTGCCTCAGATTCCCTGCCTCAGATTCCCTGCATCAGATTCCCTTCATCTGATTCCCTGCCTCTGATTCCCCGCCTCTGAATCCCCGCCTCTGATTCCCCACCTCTGTCTCTACGCCTCTATTTTGACTGCACTCTTTCCCCTCCACTCTTTCTGTGCCTCTCTTTCCCTCCCTCAATTTCAACAACTCTGTTTGATCTGTTCTGTGTACCTAATTTTCAACACACAAGTTCCAACCACTATGTTTCGCCCATCTCTTTCGCTGCCTCTATTTATGCAGCTATGTTTACCCGCTTCTGTTTACCCGCCTGTTTCCCCACATCTCTTTCCCCACCTCTGATTCCACGCCTCTGATTCCCCGCCTCTGATTCCCCGCCTCTGAATCCCCGCCTCTGATACACCGCCTCCCTTTCCGCGCAACTTTCCTGGCCTACGTTTCCCCACATCTCTTTCCCCACCTCTGATTCCACGCCTCAGATTCGCCGCCTCTGATTTCCCGCCTCTGATTCCCTGCCTCTGATTCCCTGCCTCTGATTCCCCACCTCTGATTCCCCCCTCTGATTCCCCGCCTCTGATTCCCAGCCTCTGATTCCCCGCCTCTGATTCCCTGCCTGTCATTCCCTGCCTCTATTTCCGTGTCTCTTTCTCTGCATCTCGTTTCCCACATCTCATTTCCCCCTTCTGATAACCCGCATCAGATTCCCTGACACAGATTCCCTGCCTCAGATTCCCTGCCTCAGATTCCCTGCATCAGATTCCCTTCATCTGATTCCCTGCCTCTGATTCCCCGCCTCTGATTCCCCACCTCTGATTTCCTGCCTCAGATTCCCTGCCTCTGATTCCCTGCCTCTGATTCCCTGCCTCTGATTTCCTGCATCAGATTCCCCGCCTCTGATTCTCCGCCTCTGATTCCCCGCCTCTGATTCCCCGCCTCTGATTCGCCGCCTCTGATTCCCCGCCTCTGATTTCCCACCTCTGATTCCCTGCCTCTGATAACCTGCCTCTGATTCCCTGCCTCTGATTCTCTGCCTCTGATTCCCGGCCGCTGAGTCCCCACCTCTGATTCCCCGTGTCCGATTCCGCACCCATGTTTCACCACCTCTGTTGCTCTGCTTCTGATTTCCCGGCTCAGATTCACCGGCTCTGATTCCGCACCTCTGATTCCACGCCTCTCTTTCTGTGTCTCTGATTCCCTGCCTCTGATTCCACGCCTCTGATTACCCGCCTCTGATACCCTGCCTCTCTTTCCCTGCCTCTATATCCGTGCCTCTTTCTCTGCATCTCGTTTCCCACATCTCATTTCCCCCTTCTGATAACCCGCATCAGATTCCCTGCCACAGATTCCCTGCCTCAGATTCCCTGCCTCAGATTCCCTGCATTAGATTCCCTTCATCTGATTCCCTGCCTCTGATTCCCCGCCTCTGATTCCCCACCTCTGATTCCCCACCTCTGATTCCCCGCCTCTGATTCCCTGCCTCTGATTCCCCATATCTGATTCCATGCCTCTGATTCCCCAACTCTGATTCCCCGCTTCTGATTCCCCAGCTCTAAATCCCCGCCTCTGATTCCCCGCGTCTGATTCCCTGCCTCTGATTCCCCGCCTCTGATTCCCCATCTGTGATTCACAACCTCTGATGCCCCACCTCTGATTCCCCATATCTGATTCCCTGCCTCTCTTTCCCCGCCTCTGATTCCCCACCTCTGTTTCCACATATCTGATTCCCCGCCTCTGATTCCCCAACTCTAATACCCCACCTCTGATTCCCCAGCTCTGATTCCCCGCCTCTGATTCCCCGCATCTGATTCCCTGCCTCTGATTCCCCGCCTCTGATTCCAGGCCTCTGATTCCCAGCATCTGATTCCGGCCTCTGATTCCCGGCCTCTGATTCCCTGCTTCTGATTCTGATTCCCTGCCTCTGATTCCCCATCTCTGATTCCGCACATCTGATTCCCTGCCTCTGATTCCCCACCTCTGATTCCCCATATCTGATTCCCCGCCTCTGTTTCCCCGCCTCTGATTCCCCGCCTCTGTTTCCCAATATCTAAGTCCCCACCTCTGATTCCCCAAATCTGATTCCCCACCTCTGATTCCCCAGCTCTGATTCCCCGCCTCTGATTCCCCGCATCTGATACCCTGCATCTGATTCCAAGCCTCTGATTCCCTGCCTCTGATTCCCAACCTCTGATTCCCCACCTCTGATTCCCCATATCTGATTCCCCGCCTCTGTTTCCCCGCCTCGGATTCCCCGCCTCTGTTTCCCCATATCTGATTCCTGGCCTCGGATTCCCCGCCTCTGATTCCCCATATCTGATTCCCTGCCTCTGATTCCCCAACTCTGATTCCCCGCCTCTGATTCCCCAGCTCTGAATCCCCGCCTCTGATTCCCCGCGTCTGATTCCCTGCCTCTGATTCCCCGCCTTGATTCCCCATCTCTGATTCACAACCTCTGATTCCCCACCTCTGATTCCCTATATTTGATTCCCCGCCTCTGTTTCCCCGCCTCTGATTCCCCGCCTCTGATTCCCCATATCTGATTCCCCGCCTCTGATTGCCCACCTCTGATTCCCAGCCTCTGATTCGCCAGCTCTGATTCCCCGCCTCTGATTCCCCGCATCTGATTCCCTGCCTCTGATTCCCCGCCTCTGATTCCCCATCTCTGATTCACCGCCTTTGATTCGCCACCTCTGATTCCCCATATCTGATTCCCCACCTCTGTTTCCCCGCCTCTGATTCCCCGCCTCTGATTCTCCATATCTCATTCCCAGCCTCTGAATCCCCATCTCTGATTCCCGGACTCTGATTCCCCTCCTCTGATTCCCGGCCTCTTATTCCCAGCATCTGATTCCCGGCCTCTGATTCCCGGCCTCTGATTCCCCGCTTCTGATTCCCTGCCTCTGATTCCCCATCTCTGATTCCGCACATCTGATTCCCTGCATCTGATTCCCCACCTCTGATTCCCCATATCTGATTCCCCGCCTCTGTTTCCCCGCCTCTGATTCCCCGCCTCTGTTTCCCTATATCTAATTCCCCACCTCTGATGCCCCAACTCTGATTCCCCGCCTCTGATTCCCCAGCTCTGATTCCCCGCCTCTGATTCCCTGCATCCGATTCCCCATATCTGATTCCCCGCCTCTGTTTCCCCGCCTCTGATTCCCCGCCTCTGTTTCCCCATATCTGATTCCCGCCTCTGATTCCCAACTATGATTCCCCGCCTCTGATTCCCCAGCGCTGATTCCCTGCCTCTGATTCCCCGCGTTCTTTTCCCTGCCTCTGATTCCCCGCCTGTGATTCCCCATCACTGATTCACCACCTCTGATTCCCTACCTCTGATTCCCCATATCTAATTCCCCGCCTCTGTTTGCCCGCCTCTGATTCCCCGCCTCTGTTTCCCCATATCTGATTCCCCGCCTCTGAATCCCCAACTCTGATTCCCTGCCTCAGATTCCCCAGCTCTGATTCCCCGCCTTTGATTCCCCCCGTCTGATTCCCAGCCTCTGAATCCCCGTGTCTGATTTCCTGCCTCTGATTCCCCGCCTCTGATTCCCCATCTCTGATTCACCGCCTCTGATTTCCCACCTCTGATTCCCCATCTCTGATTCCGCACATCCAATTCCCTGCCTCTGATTCCCCAACTCTGATTCCCCACCTCTGATTCCCCAGCTCTGATTCCCCGCCTCAGATTCCCCGCGTCTGATTCCCTGCCTCTGATTCCCCGCCTCTGATTCCCTGTCTCTGATTCCCCATATCTGATTCCCCGCCTCTGATTCCCCAACTCTGATTCCCCGCTTCTGATTCCCCAGCTCTGAATCCCCGCCTCTGATTCCCAGCGTCTGATTACCTGCCTCTGATTCCCCGCCTCTGATTCCCCATCTGTGATTCACAACCTCTGATGCCCCACCACTGATTCCCCATACCTGATTCCCCGCCTCTGTTTCCCCGCCTCTGATTCCCCGCCTCTGATTCCCCATATCTGATTCCCCGCCTCTGATTGCCCACCTCTGATTCCCCGCGTCTGATACCCTGCCTCTGATTCCCCGCCTCTGATTTCCCATCTCTGATTCACCACCTCTGATTCCCGGCCTCTGATTCCCCATCTCTGATTCCGCACATCCGATTCCCTGCCTATGATTCCCCACCTCAGATTCCCCGCCTCTGATTCCCCATATCTGATTCCCTGCCTCTGTTTCCCCGCCTCTGATTCCCTACCTCTGTTTCCCCATATCTGATTCCCCGCCTCTGATTCCCCAACTCTAATACCCCGCCTCTGATTCCCCAGCTCTGATTCCCCGCCTCTGATTCCCCGCATCTGATTCCCTGCCTCTGATTCCCCGCCTCTGATTCCAGGCCTCTGATTCCCATCATCTGATTCCGGCCTCTGATTCCCCGCCTCTGATTCCGCGCCTCTGATTCCCCGCTTATGTTTACCCACCTCTGTTTACCCACCTGTTTCCCCGCCTCTGATTCCCCACCTCAGATTCCCTGCCTCAGATTCCCCGCCTCTGATTCTCCGCCTCTGATTCCCTGCCTCTGATTCCCCACCTCTGATTCCCCACTTCTGATTCCCCGCCTCTGATTCCCCGCCTCTGATTCCCCGCCTCTGATTCCCCGCCTCTGATTCCCCACCTCTGATTCACTGCCTCCCTTTCCGCTCAACTTTCCTGGCCTACTTTTCCCCACATATCTTTCCCCGCCTCTGATTTCCCGCCTCTGATTCCACGCCTCTGATTCCCCGCCTATGTTTACCCGCCTCTGTTTACCCGCCTGTTTTCCCGCCTCTGATTCCCCACCACAGATTCCCTGCCTCAGATTCCCTGCCTCAGATTCCCTGCATCAGATTCCCTTCATTTGATTCCCTGCATCTGATTCCCTGCCTCTGATTCCCTGCATCTGATTGCCCGCCTCTGATTCCCCGCCTCTGATTCCCCGCCTCTGATTCCCCACCTCTGATTCCCCACTTCTGATTCCACGCCTCTGATTCCCCGCCTCTGATTCCCCGCCTCTGATTCACCGCCTCTGATTCCCCGCCTCTGATTCCCCGCCACTGATTCCCCACTTCTGATTGCCCGCCTCTGATTCCACGCCTCTGATTCCCCGCCTCTGATTCCCCACCTCAGATTCCCCACTTCTGATTCCCCACCTCTGATTCCCCGCCTCTGATTCCACGCCTCTGATTCCCCACCTCTGATTCCCCACTTCTGATTCCCCACCTCTGATTCTCCGCCTCTGATACCCTGCCTCTGATAACTTTTTACTGATTCCCTGCCTCAGATTCCCTGCCTCCGATTCCCTGCCTCAGATTCCCTGCCTCAGATTCCCTGCATCAGATTCCCTTCATCTGATTCCCTGCCTCTGATTCCCCGCCTCTGATTCCCCGCCTCTGATTCCCCACCTCTGTCTCTACGCCTCTATTTTGCCTGCACTCTTTCCCCTCCACTCTTTCTGTGCCTCTCTTTCCCTCCCTCAATTTCAACAACTCTGTTTGATCTGTTCTGTGTACCTAATTTTCAACACACAAGTTCCAACCACTATGTTTCGCCCATCTCTTTCGCTGCCTCTATTTATGCAGCTACGTTTACCCACTTCTGTTTACCCGCCTGTTTCCCCACATCTCTTTCCCCACCTCTGATTCCATGCCTCTGATTCCACGCCTCTGATTCCCCGCCTCTGATTCCCCGCCTCTGATTCACCGCCTCCCTTTCCGCGCAACCTTCCTGGCCTACGTTTCCCCACATCTCTTTCCCCACCTCTGATTCCACGCCTCAGATTTGCCGACTCTGATTCCCTGCCTCTGATTCCCCACCTCTGATTCCCCCCTCTGATTCCCCGCCTCTGATTCCCAGCCTCTGATTCCCCACCTCTGATTCCCCGCCTCTGATTCCCTGCCTCTCTTTCCCTACCTCTATTTCCGTGCCTCTTTCTCTGCATCTCGTTTCCCACATCTCATTTCCCCCTTCTGATAACCCGCATCAGATTCCCTGCCACAGATTCCCTGCCTCAGATTCCCTGCCTCAGATTCCCTGCATCAGATTCCCTTCATATGATTCCCTGCCTCTGATTCCACGCCTCTGATTCCCCACCTCTGATTCCCTGCCTCAGATTCCCTGCCTCTGATTCCCTGCCTCTGATTCCCTGCCTCTGATTTCCTGCATCTGATTGCCCGCCTCTGATTCTCCGCCTCTGATTCCCCGCCTCTGATTCCCCGCCTCTGATTCCCCGCCTCTTGATTCCCCGCCTCTGATTCCCCACCTCTGATTCCCTGCCTCTGATAACCTGCCTCTGATTCCCTGCCTCTGATTCCCGGCCTCTGAATCCCCACATCTGATTCCCCGTGTCCGATTCCGCACCCATGTTTCACCACCTCTGTTGCTCTGCTTCTGATTTCCCGGCTCAGATTCACCGGCTCTGATTCCGCACCTCTGATTCCACGCCTCTCTTTCTGTGTCTCTGATTCCCCGCCTGTGATTCCACGCCTCTGATTACCCGCCTCTGATACCCTGCCTCTCTTTCCCTGCCTCTGATTCCCCGCCTGTGATTCCACGCCTCTGATTACCCGCCTCTGATACCCTGCCTCTCTTTCCCTGCCTCTATATCCGTGCCTCTTTCTCTGCATCTCGTTTCCCACATCTCATTTCCCCCTTCTGATAACCCGCATCAGATTCCCTGCCACAGATTCCCTGCCTCAGATACCCTGCCTCAGATTCCCTGCATGAGATTCCCTTCATCTGATTCCCTGCCTCTGATTCCCCGCGGCTGATTCCCTGCATCTGATTCCCCGCCTCTGTTTACCCGCCTGTTTCCCCGCCTCTGATTCACCACCTCATATTCGCCACCTCAGGTTCCCTGCCTCTGATTCCCTGCCTCTGATTCCCTGCCTCTGATTCCCTGCATCTGATTGCCCGCCTCTGATACCCTGCCTCTGATTCCCCCCTCTGATTCACCGCCTCTGATTCCCCGCCTCTGATTTCCCACCTCTGATTCCCCACTTCTGATTCCCCGCCTCTGATTCCCCGTCTCTGATTCCACGCCTCTGATTCCCCACCTCTGATTCAGCGCCTCTGATTCCCGGCCTCTGATACCCCGCCTCTGATTCCCCGCCTCTGATTCCCTGCATCTGATTCCCCGCCTCAGATTCCCCGCCTCTGATTCCCCGACTCTGATTCCCCGCCTCTGATTCCCCGCCTCTGATTCCCCGCCTCTGATTCCCCGCCTCTGATTCCCCGCCTATGTTTACCCGCCTCTGTTTACCCGCCTGTTTTCCCGCCTCTGATTGCCCACCTCAGATTCCCTGCCTCAGATTCCCTGCCTCAGATTCCCTGCCTCTGATTCCCTGCCTCTGATTCCCTGCATCTGATTGCCCGCCTCCGATTACCTGCCTCTGATTCCCCGCCTCTGATTCCCCACCTCTGATTCCCCACTTCTGATTCCCCGCCTCTGATTCCCCGCGTCTGATTCCCCGCCTCTGATTCACCGCCTCTGATTCCCCGCCTCTGATTCCCCACCTCTGATTCCCCACCTCTGATTGCCCCGCCTCTGATTCGCTGATTCTGATTCCCCGCCTCTGATTCCCCACCTCTGATTCCCCACTTCTGGTTCCCCGCCTCTGATTCCCCGCCTCTGATTCCACGCCTCTGATTCCCCGCCTCTGATTCCCCGCCTCTGATTCCCCGCCTCTGATTCCCCTCCTCTGATACCCCGCCTCTGATTCCCCACCTCTGATTCCCCGCATCTGATTCCCCGCCTCTGATTCCCCGCCTCTGATTCCCTGCCTCTGATTCCGCGCCTCTGATTCCGCGCCTCTGATTCCCCGCCTCTGATTCCCCGCCTTTGATTCCCCGCCTATGTTTACCCGCCTCTGTTTACCCGCCTGTTTTCCCGCCTCTGATTGCCCACCTCAGATTCCCTGCCTCAGATTCCCTGCCTCAGATTCCCTGCCTCTGATTCCCTGCCTCTGATTCCCTGCATCTGATTGCCCGCCTCCGATTACCGGCCTCTGATTCCCCGCCTCTGATTCCCCACCTCTGATTCCCCACTTCTGATTCCCCGCCTCTGATTCCCCGCGTCTGATTCCCCGCCTCTGATTCACCGCCTCTGATTCCCCGCCTCTGATTCCCCGCCTCTGATTCCCCACCTCTGATTGCCCCGCCTCTGATTCGCTGATTCTGATTCCCCGCCTCTGATTCCCCACCTCTGATTCCCCACTTCAGATTCCCCGCCTCTGATTCCCCGCCTCTGATTCCACGCCTCTGATTCCCCGCCTCTGATTCCCCGCCTCTGATTCCCCGCCTCTGATTCCCCTCCTCTGATACCCCGCCTCTGATTCCCCACCTCTGATTCCCCGCATCTGATTCCCCGCCTCTGATTCCCCGCCTCTGATTCCCTGCCTCTGATTCCGCGCCTCTGATTCCGCGCCTCTGATTCCCCGCCTATGTTTACCCACCTCTGTTTACCCACCTGTTTCCCCGCCTCTGATTCCGCACCTCAGATTCCCTGCCTCAGATTCCCCGCCTCTGATTCTCTGCCTCTGAATCCCCGCCTCTGATTCCCCACCTCTGATTCCCCACTTCTGATTCCCCGCCTCTGATTCCCCGCCTCTGATTCCCCGCCTCTGATTCCCCGCCTCTGATTCCCCACCTCTGATTCAGTGCCTCCCTTTCCGTCTCAACTTTCCTGCCCTTCTTTTCCCCACATATCTTTCCCCGCCTCTGATTTCCCGCCTCTGATTCCACGCCTCTGATTCCACGCCTATGTTTACCCGCCTCTGTTTACCCGCCTGTTTTCCCTCCTCTGATTCCCCACCACAGATTCCCTGCCTCAGATTCCCTGCCTCAGATTCCCTGCATCAGATTCCCTTCATTTGATTCCATGCGTCTGATTCCCTGCCTCTGATTCCCTGCATCTGATTGCCCGCCTCTGATTCCCCGCCTCTGATTCCCCGCCTCTGATTCCCCACGTCTGATTCCCCACTTCTGATTCCCCGCCTCTGATTCCCCGCCTCTGATTCCCCACCTCTGATTCACCGCCTCTGATTCCCCGCCTCTGATTCCCCGCCTCTGATTCCCCACTTCTGATTGCCCGCCTCTGATTCCACGCCTCTGATTCCCCGCCTCTGATTCCCCACCTCTGATTCCCCACTTCTGATTCCCCACCTCTGATTCCCCGCCTCTGATTCCACGCCTCTGATTCCCCACCTCTGATTCCCCACTTCTGAATCCCCACCTCTGATTCTCCGCCTCTGATACCCTGCCTCTGATAACTTTTTACTGATTCCCTGCCTCAGATTCCCTGCCTCCGATTCCCTGCCTCAGATTCCCTGCCTCAGATTCCCTGCATCAGATTCCCTTCATCTCATTCCCTGCCTCTGATTCCCCGCCTCTGAATCCCCGCCTCTGATTCCCCACCTCTGTCTCTACGCCTCTATTTTGACTGCACTCTTTCCCCTCCACTCTTTCTGTGCCTCTCTTTCCCTCCCTCAATTTCAACAACTCTGTTTGATCTGTTCTGTGTACCTAATTTTCAACACACAAGTTCCAACCACTATGTTTCGCCCATCTCTTTCGCTGCCTCTATTTATGCAGCTATGTTTACCCGCTTCTGTTTACCCGCCTGTTTCCCCACATCTCTTTCCCCACCTCTGATTCCACGCCTCTGATTCCCCGCCTCTGATTCCCCGCCTCTGAATCCCCGCCTCTGATACACCGCCTCCCTTTCCGCGCAACTTTCCTGGCCTACGTTTCCCCACATCTCTTTCCCCACCTCTGATTCCACGCCTCAGATTCGCCGCCTCTGATTTCCCGCCTCTGATTCCCTGCCTCTGATTCCCTGCCTCTGATTCCCCACCTCTGATTCCCCCCTCTGATTCCCCGCCTCTGATTCCCAGCCTCTGATTCCCCACCTCTGATTCCCCGCCTCTGATTCCATGCCTGTCTTTCCCTGCCTCTATTTCCGTGTCTCTTTCTCTGCATCTCGTTTCCCACATCTCATTTCCCCCTTCTGATAACCCGCATCAGATTCCCTGACACAGATTCCCTGCCTCAGATTCCCTGCCTCAGATTCCCTGCATCAGATTCCCTTCATCTGATTCCCTGCCTCTGATTCCCCGCCTCTGATTCCCCACCTCTGATTCCCTGCCTCAGATTCCCTGCCTCTGATTCCCTGCCTCTGATTCCCTGCCTCTGATTTCCTGCATCAGATTCCCCGCCTCTGATTCTCCGCCTCTGATTCCCCGCCTCTGATTCCCCGCCTCTGATTCGCCGCCTCTGATTCCCCGCCTCTGATTTCCCACCTCTGATTCCCTGCCTCTGATAACCTGCCTCTGATTCCCTGCCTCTGATTCTCTGCCTCTGATTCCCGGCCTCTGAGTCCCCACCTCTGATTCCCCGTGTCCGATTCCGCACCCATGTTTCACCACCTCTGTTGCTCTGCTTCTGATTTCCCGGCTCAGATTCACCGGCACTGATTCCGCACCTCTGATTCCACGCCTCTCTTTCTGTGTCTCTGATTCCCTGCCTCTGATTCCACGCCTCTGATTACCCGCCTCTGATACCCTGCCTCTCTTTCCCTGCCTCTATATCCGTGCCTCTTTCTCTGCATCTCGTTTCCCACATCTCATTTCCCCCTTCTGATAACCCGCATCAGATTCCCTGCCACAGATTCCCTGCCTCAGATTCCCTGCCTCAGATTCCCTGCATCAGATTCCCTTCATCTGATTTCCTGCCTCTGATTCCCCGCCTCTGATTCCCCACCTCTGATTCCCCACCTCTGATTCCCCGCCTCTGATTCCCTGCCTCTGATTCCCCATATCTGATTCCACGCCTCTGATTCCCCAACTCTGATTCCCCGCTTCTGATTCCCCAGCTCTGAATCCCCGCCTCTGATTCCCCGCGTCTGATTCCCTGCCTCTGATTCCCCGCCTCTGATTCCCCATCTGTGATTCACAACCTCTGATGCCCCACCTCTGATTCCCCATATCTGATTCCCTGCCTCTCTTTCCCCGCCTCTGATTCCCCACCTCTGTTTCCACATATCTGATTCCCCGCCTCTGATTCCCCAACTCTAATACCCCGCCTCTGATTCCCCAGCTCTGATTCCCCGCCTCTGATTCCCCGCATCTGATTCCCTGCCTCTGATTCCCTGCCTCTGATTCCAGGCCTCTGATTCCCAGCATCTGATTCCGGCCTCTGATTCCCGGCCTCTGATTCCCTGCTTCTGATTCTGATTCCCTGCCTCTGATTCCCCATCTCTGATTCCGCACATCTGATTCCCTGCCTCTGATTCCCCACATCTGATTCCCCATATCTGATTTCCCGCCTCTGTTTCCCCACCTCTGATTCCCCGCCTCTGTTTCCCAATATCTAAGTCCCCACCTCTGATTCCCCAAATCTGATTCCCCACCTCTGATTCCCCAGCTCTGATTCCCCGCCTCTGATTCCCCGCATCTGATACCCTGCATCTGATTCCAAGCCTCTGATTCCCTGCCTCTGATTCCCAACCTCTGATTCCCCACCTCTGATTCCCCATATCTGATTCCCCGCCTCTGTTTCCCCGCCTAGGATTCCCCGCCTCTGTTTCCCCATATCTGATTCCCTGCCTCGGATTCCCCGCCTCTGATTCCCCATATCTGATTCCCTGCCTCTGATTCCCCAACTCTGATTCCCCGACTCTGATTCCCCAGCTCTTAATCCCCGCCTCTGATTCCCCGCGTCTGATTCCCTGCCTCTGATTCCCCGCCTTGATTCCCCATCTCTGATTCACAACCTCTGATTCCCCACCTCTGATTCCCTATATTTGATTCCCCGCCTCTGTTTCCCCGCCTCTGATTCCCCGCCTCTGATTCCCCATATCTGATTCCCCGCCTCTGATTGCCCACCTCTGATTCCCTGCCTCTGATTCGCCAGCTCTGATTCCCCGCCTCTGATTCCCCGCATCTGATTCCCTGCCTCTGATTTCCCGCCTCTGATTCCCCATCTCTGATTCACCGCCTTTGATTCGCCACCTCTGATTCCCCATATCTGATTCCCCACCTCTGTTTCCCCGCCTCTGATTCCCCGCCTCTGATTCTCCATATCTCATTCCCAGCCTCTGAATCCCCATCTCTGATTCCCGGACTCTGATTCCCCTCCTCTGATTCCCGGCCTCTTATTCCCAGCATCTGATTCCCGGCCTCTGATTCCCGGCCTCTGATTCCCCGCTTCTGATTCCCTGCCTCTGATTTCCCATCTCTGATTCCACACATCTGATTCCCTGCCTCTGATTCCCCACCTCTGATTCCCCATATCTGATTCCCCGCCTCTGTTTCCCCGCCTCTGATTCCCCGCCTCTGTTTCCCTATATCTAATTCCCCACCTCTGATGCCCCAACTCTGATTCCCCGCCTCTGATTCCCCAGCTCTGATTCCCCGCCTCTGATTCCCTGCATCCGATTCCCCATATCTGATTCCCCGCCTCTGTTTCCCTGCCTCTGATTCCCCGCCTCTGTTTCCCCATATCTGATTCCCGACTCTGATTCCCAACTATGATTCCCCGCCTCTGATTCCACAGCTCTGATTCCCTGCCTCTGATTCCCCGCAATCTATTCCCTGCCTCTGATTCCCCGCCTGTGATTCCAAATCACTGATTCACCACCTCTGATTCCCTACCTCTGATTCCCCATATCTAATTCCCCGCCTCTGTTTGCCCGCCTCTGATTCCCCGCCTCTGTTTCCCCATATCTGATTCCCCGCCTCTGAATCCCCAACTCTGATTCCCTGCCTCAGATTCCCCAGCTCTGATTCCCCGCCTTTGATTCCCCCCGTCTGATTCCCAGCCTCTGAATCCCCGTGTCTGATTTGCTGCCTCTGATTCCCCGCCTCTGATTCACCATCTCTGATTCACCGCCTCTGATTTCCCACCTCTGATTCCCCATCTCTGATTCCGCACATCCAATTCCCTGCCTCTGATTCCCCAACTCTGATTCCCCACCTCTGATTCCCCAGCTCTGATTCCCCGCCTCAGATTCCCCGCGTCTGATTCCCTGCCTCTGATTCCCCGCCTCTGATTCCCTGCCTCTGATTCCCCATATCTGATTCCCCGCCTCTGATTCCCCAACTCTGATTCCCCGCTTCTGATTCCCCAGCTCTGAATCCCCGCCTCTGATTCCCAGCGTCTGATTACCTGCCTCTGATTCCCCGCGTCTGATTCCCCATCTGTGATTCACAACCTCCGATGCCCCACCTCTGATTCCCCATATCTGATTCCCCGCCTCTGTTTCCCCGCCTCTGATTCCCCGCCTCTGATTCCCCATATCTGATTCCCCGCCTCTGATTGCCCACCTCTGATTCCCCGCGTCTGATACCCTGCCTCTGATTCCCCGCCTCTGATTTCCCATCTCTGATTCACCACCTCTGATTCCCGGCCTCTGATTCCCCATCTCTGATTCCGCACATCCGATTCCCTGCCTATGATTCCCCACCTCAGATTCCCCGCCTCTGATTCCCCATATCTGATTCCCTGCCTCTGTTTCCCCACCTCTGATTCCCTACCTCTGTTTCCCCATATCTGATTCGCCGCCTCTGATTCCCCAACTCTAATACCCCGCCTCTGATTCCCCAGCTCTGATTCCCCGCCTCTGATTCCCCGCATCTGATTCCCTGCCTCTGATTCCCCGCCTCTGATTCCAGGCCTCTGATTCCCATCATTTGATTCCGGCCTCTGATTCCCCGCCTCTGATTCCGCACCTCTGATTCCCCGCTTATGATTACCCACCTCTGTTTACCCACCTGTTTCCCCGCCTCTGATTCCCCACCTCAGATTCCCTGCCTCAGATTCCCCGCCTCTGATTCTCCGCCTCTGATTCCCCGCCTCTGATTCCCCACCTCTGATTCCCCACTTCTGATTCCCCGCCTCTGATTCCCCGCCTCTGATTCCCCGCCTCTGATTCCCCACCTCTGATTCACTGCCTCCCTTTCCGCTCAACTTTCCTGGCCTACTTTTCCCCACATATCTTTCCCCGCCTCTGATTTCCCGCCTCTGATTCCACGCCTCTGATTCCCCGTCTATGTTTACCCGCCTCTGTTTACCCGCCTGTTTTCCCGCCTCTGATTCCCCACCACAGATTCCCTGCCTCAGATTCCCTGCCTCAGATTCCCTGCATCAGATTCCCTTCATTTGATTCCCTGCGTCTGATTCCCTGCCTCTGATTCCCTGCATCTGATAGCCCGCCTCTGATTCCCCGCCTCTGATTCCCCGCCTCTGATTCCCCACCTCTGATTCCCCACTTCTGATTCCACGCCTCTGATTCCCCGCCTCTGATTCCCCGCCTCTGATTCACCGCCTCTGATTCCCCGCCTCTGATTCCCCGCCACTGATTCCCCACTTCTGATTGCCCGCCTCTGATTCCACGCCTCTGATTCCCCGCCTCTGATTCCCCACCTCTGATTCCCCACTTCTGATTCCCCACCTCTGATTCCCCGCCTCTGATTCCACGCCTCTGATTCCCCACCTCTGATTCCCCACTTCTGATTCCCCACCTCTGATTCTCCGCCTCTGATACCCTGCCTCTGATAACTTTTTACTGATTCCCTGCCTCAGATTCCCTGCCTCCGATTCCCTGCCTCAGATTCCCTGCCTCAGATTCCCTGCATCAGATTCCCTTCATCTGATTCCCTGCCTCTGATTCCCCGCCTCTGATTCCCCGCCTCTGATTCCCCACCTCTGTCTCTACGCCTCTATTTTGCCTGCACTCTTTCCCCTCCACTCTTTCTGTGCCTCTCTTTCCCTCCCTCAATTTCAACAACTCTGTTTGATCAGTTCTGTGTACCTAATTTTCAACACACAAGTTCCAACCACTATGTTTCGCCCATCTCTTTCGCTGCCTCTATTTATGCAGCTACGTTTACCCGCTTCTGTTTACCCGCCTGTTTCCCCACATCTCTTTCCCCACCTCTGATTCCACGCCTCTGATTCCCCGCCTCTGATTCCCCGCCTCTGATTCCCCGCCTCTGATTCACCGCCTCCCTTTCCGCGCAACCTTCCTGGCCTACGTTTCCCCACATCTCTTACCCCACCTCTGATTCCACGCCTCAGATTTGCCGCCTCTGATTCCCTGCCTCTGATTCCCCACCTCTGATTCCCCCCTCTGATTCCCCGCCTCTGATTCCCAGCCTCTGATTCCCCACCTCTGATTCCCCGCCTCTGATTCCCTGCCTCTCTTTCCCTACTTCTATTTCCGTGCCTCTTTCTCTGCATCTCGTTTCCCACATCTCATTTCCCCCTTCTGATAACCCGCATCAGATTCCCTGCCACAGATTCCCTGCCTCAGATTCCCTGCCTCAGATTCCCTGCATCAGATTCCCTTCATATGATTCCCTGCCTCTGATTCCACGCCTCTGATTCCCCACCTCTGATTCCCTGCCTCAGATTCCCTGCCTCTGATTCCCTGCCTCTGATTCCCTGCCTCTGATTTCCTGCATCTGATTGCCCGCCTCTGATTCTCCGCCTCTGATTCCCCGCCTCTGATTCCCCACCTCTGATTCCCCGCCTCTTGATTCCCCGCCTCTGATTCCCCACCTCTGATTCCCTGCCTCTGATAACCTGCCTCTGATTCCCTGCCTCTGATAACCTGCCTCTGATTCCCTGCCTCTGATTCCCGGCCTCTGAATCCCCACCTCTGATTCCCCATGTCCGATTCCGCACCCATGTTTCACCACCTCTGTTGCTCTGCTTCTGATTTCCCGGCTCAGATTCACCGGCTCTGATTCCGCACCTCTGATTCCACGCTTCTCTTTCTGTGTCTCTGATTCCCCGCCTCTGATTCCACGCCTCTGATTACCCGCCTCTGATACCCTGCCTCTCTTTCCCTGCCTCTATATCCGTGCCTCTTTCTCTGCATCTCGTTTCCCACATCTCATTTCCCCCTTCTGATAACCCGCATCAGATTCCCTGCCACAGATTCCCTGCCTCAGATACCCTGCCTCAGATTCCCTGCATGAGATTCCCTTCATCTGATTCCCTGCCTCTGATTCCCCGCGGCTGATTCCCTGCATCTGATTCCCCGCCTCTGTTTACCCGCCTGTTTCCCCGCCTCTGATTCACCACCTCATATTCGCCACCTCAGGTTCCCTGCCTCCGATTCCCTGCCTCTTATTCCCTGCCTCTGATTCCCTGCATCTGATTGCCCGCCTCTGATACCCTGCCTCTGATTCCCCGCCTCTGATTCCCCGCCTCTGATTCCCCGCCTCTGATTTCCCACCTCTGATTCCCCACTTCTGATTCCCCGCCTCTGATTCCCCGTCTCTGATTCCACGCCTCTGATTCCCCACCTCTGATTCAGCGCCTCTGATTCCCGGCCTCTGATACCCCGCCTCTGATTCCCCGCCTCTGATTCCCTGCATCTGATTCCCCGCCTCAGATTCCCCGCCTCTGATTCCCCGACTCTGATTCCCCGCCTCTGATTCCCCGCCTCTGATTCCCCGCCTCTGATTCCCCGCCTCTGATTCCCCGCCTATGTTTACCCGCCTCTGTTTACCCGCCTGTTTTCCCGCCTCTGATTGCCCACCTCAGATTCCCTGCCTCAGATTCCCTGCCTCAGATTCCCTGCCTCTGATTCCCTGCCTCTGATTCCCTGCATCTGATTGCCCGCCTCCGATTACCTGCCTCTGATTCCCCGCCTCTGATTCCCCACCTCTGATTCCCCACTTCTGATTCCCCGCCTCTGATTCCCTGCGTCTGATTCCCCGCCTCTGATTCACCGCCTCTGATTCCCCGCCTCTGATTCCCCGCCTCTAATTCCCCACCTCTGATTGCCCCGCCTCTGATTCGCTGATTCTGATTCCCCGCCTCTGATTCCCCACCTCTGATTCCCCACTTCTGGTTCCCCGCCTCTGATTCCCCGCCTCTGATTCCACGCCTCTGATTCCCCGCCTCTGATTCCCCGCCTCTGATTCCCCGCCTCTGATTCCCCTCCTCTGATACCCCGCCTCTGATTCCCCACCTCTGATTCCCCGCATCTGATTCCCCGCCTCTGATTCCCCGCCTCTGATTCCCTGCCTCTGATTCCGCGCCTCTGATTCCGCGCCTCTGATTCCCCGCCTATGTTTACCCACCTCTGTTTACCCACCTGTTTCCCCGCCTCTGATTCCGCACCTCAGATTCCCTGCCTCAGATTCCCCGCCTCTGATTCTCTGCCTCTGAATCCCCGCCTCTGATTCCACACCTCTGATTCCCCACTTCTGATTCCCCGCCTCTGATTCCCCGCCTCTGATTCCCCGCCTCTGATTCCCCGCCTCTGATTCCCCACCTCTGATTCAGTGCCTCCCTTTCTGCTCAACTTTCCTGGCCTTCTTTTCCCCACATATCTTTCCCCGCCTCTGATTTCCAGCCTCTGATTCCACGCCTCTGATTCCCCGCCTATGTTTACCCGCCTCTGTTTACCCGCCTGTTTTCCCTCCTCTGATTCCCCACCACAGATTCCCTGCCTCAGATTCCCTGCCTCAGATTCCCTGCATCAGATTCCCTTCATTTGATTCCCTGCGTCTGATTCCCTGCCTCTGATTCCCTGCATCTGATTGCCCGCCTCTGATTCCCCGCCTCTGATTCCCCGCCTCTGATTCCCCGCCTCTGATTCCCCACTTCTGAGTGCCCGCGTCTGATTCCACGCCTCTGATTCCCCGCCTCTGATACACCACCTCTGATTCCCCACTTCTGATTCCCCACCTCTGATTCCCCGCCTCTGATTCCACGCCTCTGATTCCCCACCTCTGATTCCCCACTTCTGAATCCCCACCTCTGATTCTCCGCCTCAGATACCCTGCCTCTGATAACTTTTTACTGATTCTCTGCCTCAGATTCCCTGCCTCCGATTCCCTGCCTCAGATTCCCTGCCTCAGATTCCCTGCATCAGATTCCCTTCATCTGATTCCCTGCCTCTGATTCCCCGCCTCTGAATCCCCGCCTCTGATTCCCCACCTCTGTCTCTACGCCTCTATTTTGACTGCACTCTTTCCCCTCCACTCTTTCTGTGCCTCTCTTTCCCTCCCTCAATTTCAACAACTCTGTTTGATCTGTTCTGTGTACCTAATTTTCAACACACAAGTTCCAACCACTATGTTTCGCCCATCTCTTTCGCTGCCTCTATTTATGCAGCTATGTTTACCCGCTTCTGTTTACCCGCCTGTTTCCCCACATCTCTTTCCCCACCTCTGATTCCACGCCTCTGATTCCCCGCCTCTGATTCCCCGCCTCTGAATCCCCGCCTCTGATACACCGACTCCCTTTCCGCGCAACTTTCCTGGCCTACGTTTCCCCACATCTCTTTCCCCACCTCTGATTCCACACCTCAGATTCGCCGCCTCTGATTTCCCGCCTCTGATTCCCTGCCTCTGATTCCCTGCCTCTGATTCCCCACCTCTGATTCCCCCCTCTGATTCCCCGCCTCTGATTCCCAGCCTCTGATTCCCCACCTCTGATTCCCCGCCTCTGATTCCCTGCCTGTCTTTCCCTGCCTCTATTTCCGTGTCTCTTTCTCTGCATCTCGTTTCCCACATCTCATTTCCCCCTTCTGATAACCCGCATCAGATTCCCTGACACAGATTCCCTGCCTCAGATTCCCTGCCTCAGATTCCCTGCATCAGATTCCCTTCATCTGATTCCCTGCCTCTGATTCCCCGCCTCTGATTCCCCACCTCTGATTCCCTGCCTCAGATTCCCTGCCTCTGATTCCCTGCCTCTGATTCCCTGCCTCTGATTTCCTGCATCAGATTCCCCGCCTCTGATTCTCCGCCTCTGATTCCCCGCCTCTGATTCCCCGCCTCTGATTCGCCGCCTCTGATTCCCCGCCTCTGATTTCCCACCTCTGATTCCCTGCCTCTGATAACCTGCCTCTGATTCCCTGCCTCTGATTCTCTGCCTCTGATTCCCGGCCTCTGAGTCCCCACCTCTGATTCCCCGTGTCCGATTCCGCACCCATGTTTCACCACCTCTGTTGCTCTGCTTCTGATTTCCCGGCTCAGATTCACCGGCTCTGATCCCGCACCTCTGATTCCACGCCTCTCTTTCTGTGTCTCTGATTCCCCGCCTCTGATTCCACGCCTCTGATTACCCGCCTCTGATACCCTGCCTCTCTTTCCCTGCCTCTATATCCGTGCCTCTTTCTCTGCATCTCGTTTCCCACATCTCGTTTCCCCCTTCTGATAACCCGCATCAGATTCCCTGCCACAGATTCCCTGCCTCAGATTCCCTGCCTCAGATTCCCTGCATCAGATTCCCTTCATCTGATTCCCTGCCTCTGATTCCCCGCCTCTGATTCCCCACCTCTGATTCCCCACCTCTGATTCCCCGCCTCTGATTCCCTGCCTCTGATTCCCCATATCTGATTCCCCGCCTCTGATTCCCCAACTCTGATTCCCCGCTTCTGATTCCCCAGCTCTGAATCCCCGCCTCTGATTCCCCGCGTCTGATTCCCTGCCTCTGATTCCCCGCCTCTGATTCCCCATCTGTGATTCACAACCTCTGATGCCCCACCTCTGATTCCCCATATCTGATTCCCTGCCTCTCTTTCCCCGCCTCTGATTCCCCACCTCTGTTTCCCCATATCTGATTCCCCGCCTCTGATTCCCCAACTCTAATACCCCGTCTCTGATTCCCCAGCTCTGATTCCCCGCCTCTGATTCCCCGCATCTGATTCCCTGCCTCTGATTCCCCGCCTCTGATTCCCGGCCTCTGATTCCCTGCTTCTGATTCTGATTCCCTGCCTCTGATTCCCCATCTCTGATTCCGCACATCTGATTCCCTGCCTCTTATTCCCCACCTCTGATTCCCCATATCTGATTCCCCGCCTCTGTTTCCCCGCCTCTGATTCCCCGCCTCTGTTTCCCAATATCTAAGTCCCCACCTCTGATTCCCCAAATCTGATTCCCCACCTCTGATTCCCCAGCTCTGATTCCCCGCCTCTGATTCCCCGCATCTGATACCCTGCATCTGATTCCAAGCCTCTGATTCCCTGCCTCTGATTCCCAACCTCTGATTCCCCACCTCTGATTCCCCATATCTGATTCCCCGCCTCTGTTTCCCCGCCTCGGATTCCCCGCCTCTGTTTCCCCATATCTGATTCCCGGCCTCGGATTGCCCGCCTCTGATTCCCCATATCTGATTCCCTGCCTCTGATTCCCCAACTCTGATTCCCCGCCTCTGATTCCCCAGCTCTGAATCCCCGCCTCTGATTCCCCGCGTCTGATTCCCTGCCTCTGATTCCCCGCCTTGATTCCCCATCTCTGATTCACAACCTCTGATTCCCCACCTCTCATTCCCTATATTTGATTTCCCGCCTCTGTTTCCCCGCCTCTGATTCCCCGCCTCTGATTCCCCATATCTGATTCCCCGCCTCTGATTGCCCACCTCTGATTCCCAGCCTCTGATTCGCCAGCTCTGATTCCCCGCCTCTGATTCCCCGCATCTGATTCCCTGCCTCTGATTCCCCGCCTCTGATTCCCCATCTCTGATTCACCGCCTTTGATTCGCCACCTCTGATTCCCCATATCTGATTCCCCACCTCTGTTTCCCCGCCTCTGATTCCCCGCCTCTGATTCTCCATATCTCATTCCCCGCCTCTGAATCCCCATCTCTGATTCCCGGACTCTGATTCCCCTCCTCTGATTCCCGGCCTCTTATTCCCAGCATCTGATTCCCGTCCTCTGATTCCCGGCCTCTGATTCCCCGCTTCTGATTCCCTGCCTCTGATTCCCCATCTCTGATTCCGCACATCTGATTCCCTGCCTCTGATTCCCCACCTCTGATTCCCCATATCTGATTCCCCGCCTCTGTTTCCCCACCTCTGATTCCCCGCCTCTGTTTCCCTATATCTAATTCCCCACCTCTGATGCCCCAACTCTGATTCCCCGCCTCTGATTCCCCAGCTCTGATTCCCCGCCTCTGATTCCCTGCATCCGATTCCCCATATCTGATTCCCCGCCTCTGTTTCCCCGCCTCTGATTCCCCGCCTCTGTTTCCCCATATATGATTCCCGCCTCAGATTCCTCACAATGATTCCCCGCCTCTGATTCCCCAGCTCTGATTCCCTGCCTCTGATTCCCCGCGTTCTATTCCCTGCCTCTGATTCCCCGCCTGTGATTCCCCATCACTGATTCACCACCTCTGATTCCCTACCTCTGATTCCCCATATCTAATTCCCCGCCTCTGTTTGCCCGCCTCTGATTCCCCGCCTCTGTTTCCCCATATCTGATTCCCCGCCTCTGAATCCCCAACTCTGATTCCCTGCCTCAGATTCCCCAGCTCTGATTCCCCGCCTTTGATTCCCCCCGTCTGATTCCCAGCCTCTGAATCCCCGTGTCTGATTTCCTGCCTCTGATTCCAAGCCTCTGATTCCCTGCCTCTGATTCCCAACCTCTGATTCCCAACCTCTGATTCCCCACCTCTGATTCCCCATATCTGATTCCCCGCCTCTGTTTCCCCGCCTCGGATTCCCCGCCTCTGTTTCCCCATATCTGATTCCCGGCCTCGGATTCCCCGCCTCTGATTCCCCATATCTGATTCCCTGCCTCTGATTCCCCAACTCTGATTCCCCGCCTCTGATTCCCCAGCTCTGAATCCCCGCCTCTGATTCCCCGCGTCTGATTCCCTGCCTCTGATTCCCCGCCTTGATTCCCCATCTCTGATTCACAACCTCTGATTCCCCACCTCTGATTCCCTATATTTGATTCCCCGCCTCTGTTTCCCCGCCTCTGATTCCCCGCCTCTGATTCCCCATATCTGATTCCCCGCCTCTGATTGCCCACCTCTGATTCCCAGCCTCTGATTCGCCAGCTCTGATTCCCCGCCTCTGATTCCCCGCATCTGATTCCCTGCCTCTGATTCCCCGCCTCTGATTCCCCATCTCTGATTCACCGCCTTTGATTCGCCACCTCTGATTCCCCATATCTGATTCCCCACCTCTGTTTCCCCGCCTCTGATTCCCCGCCTCTGATTCTCCATATCTCATTCCCAGCCTCTGAATCCCCATCTCTGATTCCCGGACTCTGATTCCCCTCCTCTGATTCCCGGCCTCTTATTCCCAGCATCTGATTCCCGGCCTCTGATTCCCGGCCTCTGATTCCCCGCTTCTGATTCCCTGCCTCTGATTCCCCATCTCTGATTCCGCACATCTGATTCCCTGCCTCTGATTCCCCACCTCTGATTCCCCATATCTGATTCCCCGCCTCTGTTTCCCCGCCTCTGATTCCCCGCCTCTGTTTCCCTATATCTAATTCCCCACCTCTGATGCCCCAACTCTGATTCCCCGCCTCTGATTCTCCAGCTCTGATTCCCCGCCTCTGATTCCCTGCATCCGATTCCCCATATCTGATTCCCCGCCTCTGTTTCCCCGCCTCTGATTCCCCGCCTCTGTTTCCCCATATCTGATTCCCGCCTCTGATTCCCAACTATGATTCCCCGCCTCTGATTCCCCAGCTCTGATTCCCTGCCTCTGATTCCCCGCGTTCTATTCCCTGCCTCTGATTCCCCGCCTGTGATTCCCCATCACTGATTCACCACCTCTGATTCCCTACCTCTGATTCCCCATATCTAATTCCCCGCCTCTGTTTGCCCGCCTCTGATTCCACGCCTCTGTTTCCCCATATCTGATTCCCCGCCTCTGAATCCCCAACTCTGATTCCCTGCCTCAGATTCCCCAGCTCTGATTCCCCGCCTTTGATTCCCCCCGTCTGATTCCCAGCCTCTGAATCCCCGTGTCTGATTTCCTGCCTCTGATTCCCCGCCTCTGATTCCCCATCTCTGATTCACCGCCTTTGATTTCCCACCTCTGATTCCCCATCTCTGATTCCGCACATCCAATTCCCTGCCTCTGATTCCCCAACTCTGATTCCCCACCTCTGATTCCCCAGCTCTGATTCCCCGCCTCAGATTCCCCGCGTCTGATTCCCTGCCTCTGATTCCCCGCCTCTGATTCCCTGCCTCTGATTCCCCATATCTGATTCCCCGCCTCTTATTCCCCAACTCTGATTCCCCGCTTCTGATTCCCCAGCTCTGAATCCCCGCCTCTGGTTCCCAGCGTCTGATTACCTGCCTCTGATTCCCCGCCTCTGATTCCCCATCTGTGATTCACAACCTCTGATGCCCCACCTCTGATTCCCCATATCTGATTCCCTGCCTCTGTTTCCCCGCCTCTGATTCCCCGCCTCTGATTCCCCATATCTGATTCCCCGCCTCTGATTGCCCACCTCTGATTCCCCGCGTCTGATACCCTGCCTCTGATTCCCCGCCTCTGATTTCCCATCTCTGATTCACCACCTCTGATTCCCGGCCTCTGATTCCCCATCTCTGATTCCGCACATCCGATTCCCTGCCTATGATTCCCCACCTCAGATTCCCCGCCTCTGATTCCCCATATCTGATTCCCTGCCTCTGTTTCCCCGCCTCTGATTCCCTACCTCTGTTTCCCCATATCTGATTCCCCGCCTCTGATTCCCCAACTCTAATACCCCGCCTCTGATTCCCCAGCTCTGATTCCCCGCCTCTTATTCCCCGCATCTGATTCCCTGCCTCTGATTCCCCGCCTCTGATTCCAGGCCTCTGATTCCCATCATCTGATTCCGGCCTCTGATTCCCCGCCTCTGATTCCGCGCCTCTGATTCCCCGCTTATGTTTACCCACCTCTGTTTACCCACCTGTTTCCCCGCCTCTGATTCCCCACCTCAGATTCCCTGCCTCAGATTCCCCGCCTCTGATTCTCCGCCTCTGATTCCCCGCCTCTGATTCCCCACCTCTGATTCCCCACTTCTGATTCCCTGCCTCTGATTCCCCGCCTCTGATTCCCCGCCTCTGATTCCCCGCCTCTGATTCCCCACCTCTGATTCACTGCCTCCCTTTCCGCTCAACTTTCCTGGCCTACTTTTCCCCACATATCTTTCCCCGCCTCTGATTTCCCGCCTCTGATTCCACGCCTCTGATTCCCCGCCTATGTTTACCCGCCTCTGTTTACCCGCCTGTTTTCCCGCCTCTGATTCCCCACCACAGATTCCCTGCCTCAGATTCCCTGCCTCAGATTCCCTGCATCAGATTCCCTTCATTTGATTCCCTGCGTCTGATTCCCTGCCTCTGATTCCCTGCATCTGATTGCCCGCCTCTGATTCCCCGCCTCTGATTCCCCGCCTCTGATTCCCCACCTCTGATTCCCCACTTCTGATTCCACGCCTCTGATTCCCCGCCTCTGATTCCCCGCCTCTGATTCACCGCCTCTGATTCCCCGCCTCTGATTCCCCGCCACTGATTCCCCACTTCTGATTGCCCGCCTCTGATTCCACGCCTCTGATTCACCGCCTCTGATTCCCCACCTCTGATTCCCCACTTCTGATTCCCCACCTCTGATTCCCCGCCTCTGATTCCACCCCTCTGATTCCCCACCTCTGATTCCCCACTTCTGATTCCCCACCTCTGATTCTCCGCCTCTGATACCCTGCCTCTGATAACTTTTTACTGATTCCCTGCCTCAGATTCCCTGCCTCCGATTCCCTGCCTCAGATTCCCTGCCTCAGATTCCCTGCATCAGATTCCCTTCATCTGATTCCCTGCCTCTGATTCCGCGCCTCTGAATCCCCGCCTCTGATTCCCCACCTCTGTCTCTACGCCTCTATTTTGACTGCACTCTTTCCCCTCCACTCTTTCTGTGCCTCTCTTTCCCTCCCTCAATTTCAACAACTCTGTTTGATCTGTTCTGTGTACCTAATTTGCAACACACAAGTTCCAACCACTATGTTTCGCCCATCTCTTTCGCTGCCTCTATTTATGCAGCTACGTTTACCCTCTTCTGTTTACCCGCCTGTTTCCCCACATCTCTTTCCCCACCTCTGATTCCACGCCTCTGATTCCCCGCCTCTGATTCCCCACCTCTGATTCCCCGCCTCTGATTCACCGCCTCCCTTTCCGCGCAACCTTCCTGGCCTACGTTTCCCCACATCTCTTTCCCCACCTCTGATTCCACGCCTCAGATTTGCCGCCTCTGATTCCCTGCCTCTGATTCCCCACCTCTGATTCCCCCCTCTGATTCCCCGCCTCTGATTCCCAGCCTCTGATTCCCCACCTCTGATTCCCCGCCTCTGATTCCCTGCCTCTCTTTCCCTACCTCTATTTCCGTGCCTCTTTCTCTGCATCTCGTTTCCCACATCTCATTTCCCCCTTCTGATAACCCGCATCAGATTCCCTGCCACAGATTCCCTGCCTCAGATTCCCTGCCTCAGATTCCCTGCATCAGATTCCCTTCATATGATTCCCTGCCTCTGATTCCACGCCTCTGATTCCCCACCTCTGATTCCCTGCCTCAGATTCCCTGCCTCTGATTCCCTGCCTCTGATTCCCTGCCTCTGATTTCCTGCATCTGATTGCCCGCCTCTGATTCTCCGCCTCTGATTCCCCGCCTCTGATTCCCCGCCTCTGATTCCCCGCCTCTTGATTCCCCGCCTCTGATTCCCCACCTCTGATTCCCTGCCTCTGATAACCTGCCTCTGATTCCCTGCCTCTGATTCCCGGCCTCTGAATCCCCACCTCTGATTCCCCGTGTCCGATTCCGCACCCATGTTTCACCACCTCTGTTGCTCTGCTTCTGATTTCCCGGCTCAGATTCACCGGCTCTGATTCCGCACCTCTGATTCCACGCCTCTCTTTCTGTGGCTCTGATTCCCCGCCTCTGATTCCACGCCTCTGATTACCCGCCTCTGATACCCTGCCTCTGATTACCCGCCTCTGATACCCTGCCTCTCTTTCCCTGCCTCTATATCCGTGCCTCTTTCTCTGCATCTCGTTTCCCACATCTCTTTTCCCCTTTCTGATAACCCGCATCAGATTCACTGCCACAGATTCCCTGCCTCAGATACCCTGCCTCAGATTCCCTGCATGAGATTCCCTTCATCTGATTCCCTGCCTCTGATTCCCCGCGGCTGATTCCCTGCATCTGATTCCCCGCCTCTGTTTACCCGCCTGTTTCCCCGCCTCTGATTCACCACCTCATATTCGCCACCTCAGGTTCCCTGCCTCTGATTCCCTGCCTCTGATTCCCTGCCTCTGATTCCCTGTATCTGATTGCCCGCCTCTGATACCCTGCCTCTGATTCCCCGCCTCTGATTCCCCGCCTCTGATTCCCCGCCTCTGATTTCCCACCTCTGATTCCCCACTTCTGATTCCCTGCCTCTGATTCCCGGCCTCTGAATCCCCACCTCTGATTCCCCGTGTCCGATTCCGCACCCATGTTTCACCACCTCTGTTGCTCTGCTTCTGATTTCCCGGCTCAGATTCACCGGCTCTGATTCCGCACCTCTGATTCCACGCCTCTCTTTCTGTGTCTCTGATTCCCCGCCTCTGATTCCACGCCTCTGATTACCCGCCTCTGATACCCTGCCTCTCTTTCCCTGCCTCTATATCCGTGCCTCTTTCTCTGCATCTCGTTTCCCACATCTCTTTTCCCCTTTCTGATAACCCGCATCAGATTCACTGCCACAGATTCCCTGCCTCAGATACCCTGCCTCAGATTCCCTGCATGAGATTCCCTTCATCTGATTCCCTGCCTCTGATTCCCCGCGGCTGATTCCCTGCATCTGATTCCCCGCCTCTGTTTACCCGCCTGTTTCCCCGCCTCTGATTCACCACCTCATATTCGCCACCTCAGGTTCCCTGCCTCTGATTCCCTGCCTCTGATTCCCTGCCTCTGATTCCCTGCATCTGATTGCCCGCCTCTGATACCCTGCCTCTGATTCCCCGCCTCTGATTCCCCGCCTCTGATTCCCCGCCTCTGATTTCCCACCTCTGATTCCCCACTTCTGATTCCCCGCCTCTGATTCCCCGTCTCTGATTCCACGCCTCTGATTCCCCACCTCTGATTCAGCGCCTCTGATTCCCCGCCTCTGATACCCCGCCTCTGATTCCCCGCCTCTGATTCCCTGCATCTGATTCCCCGCCTCAGATTCCCCGCCTCTGATTCCCCGACTCTGATTCCCCGCCTCTGATTCCCCGCCTCTGATTCCCCGCCTCTGATTCCCCGCCTCTGATTCCCCGCCTATGTTTACCCGCCTCTGTTTACCCGCCTGTTTTCCCGCCTCTGATTGCCCACCTCAGATTCCCTGCCTCAGATTCCCTGCCTCAGATTCCCTGCCTCTGATTCCCTGCCTCTGATTCCCTGCATCTGATTGCCCGCCTCCGATTACCTGCCTCTGATTCCCCGCCTCTGAATCCCCACATCTGATTCCCCACTTCTGATTCCCCGCCTCTGATTCCCCGCGTCTGATTCCCCGCCTCTGATTCACCGCCTCTGATTCCCCGCCTCTGATTCCCCGCCTCTGATTCCCCACCTCTGATTGCCCCGCCTCTGATTCGCTGATTCTGATTCCCCGCCTCTGATTCCCCACCTCTGATTCCCCACTTCTGGTTCCCCGCCTCTGATTCCCCGCCTCTGATTCCACGCCTCTGATTCCCCGCCTCTGATTCCCCGCCTCTGATTCCCCGCCTCTGATTCCCCTCCTCTGATACCCCGCCTCTGATTCCCCACCTCTGATTCCCCGCATCTGATTCCCCGCCTCTGATTCCCCGCCTCTGATTCCCTGCCTCTGATTCCGCGCCTCTGATTCCGCGCATCTGATTCCCCGCCTATGTTTACCCACCTCTGTTTACCCACCTGTTTCCCCGCCTCTGATTCCGCACCTCAGATTCCCTGCCTCAGATTCCCCGCCTCTGATTCCCCACCTCTGATTCCCCACTTCTGATTCCCCGCCTCTGATTCCCCGCCTCTGATTCCCCGCCTCTGATTCCCCGCCTCTGATTCCCCACCTCTGATTCAGTGCCTCCCTTTCTGCTCAACTTTCCTGGCCTTCTTTTCCCCACTTATCTTTCCCCGCCTCTGATTTCCCGCCTCTGATTCCACACCTCTGATTCCCCGCCTATGTTTACCCGCCTCTGTTTACCCGCCTGTTTTCCCTCCTCTGATTCCCCACCACAGATTCCCTGCCTCAGATTCCCTGCCTCAGATTCCCTGCATCAGATTCCCTTCATTTGATTCCCTGCGTCTGATTCCCTGCCTCTGATTCCCTGCATCTGATTGCCCGCCTCTGATTCCCCGCCTCTGATTCCCCGCCTCTGATTCCCCACGTCTGATTCCCCACTTCTGATTCCCCGCCTCTGATTCCCCGCCTCTGATTCCCCACCTCTGATTCACCGCCTCTGATTCCCCGCCTCTGATTCCCCGCCTCTGATTCCCCACTTCTGATTGCCCGCCTCTGATTCCACGCCTCTGATTCCCCGCCTCTGATTCCCCACCTCTGATTCCCCACTTCTGATTCCCCACCTCTGATTCCCCGCCTCTGATTCCACGCCTCTGATTCCCCACCTCTGATTCCCCACTTCTGAATCCCCACCTCTGATTCTCCGCCTCAGATACCCTGCCTCTGATAACTTTTTACTGATTCCCTGCCTCAGATTCCCTGCCTCCGATTCCCTGCCTCAGATTCCCTGCCTCAGATTCCCTGCATCAGATTCCCTTCATCTGATTCCCTGCCTCTGATTCCCCGCCTCTGAATCCCCGCCTCTGATTCCCCACCTCTGTCTCTACGCCTCTATTTTGACTGCACTCTTTCCCCTCCACTCTTTCTGTGCCTCTCTTTCCCTCCCTCAATTTCAACAACTCTGTTTGATCTGTTCTGTGTACCTAATTTTCAACACACAAGTTCCAACCACTATGTTTCGCCCATCTCTTTCGCTGCCTCTATTTATGCAGCTATGTTTACCTGCTTCTGTTTACCCGCCTGTTTCCCCACATCTCTTTCCCCATCTCTGATTCCACGCCTCTGATTCCCCGCCTCTGATTCCCCGCCTCTGAATCCCCGCCTCTGATACACCGACTCCCTTTCCGCGCAACTTTCCTGGCCTACGTTTCCCCACATCTCTTTCCCCACCTCTGATTCCACGCCTCAGATTCGCCGCCTCTGATTTCCCGCCTCTGATTCCCTGCCTCTGATTCCCTGCCTCTGATTCCCCACCTCTGATTCCCCCCTCTGATTCCCCGCCTCTGATTCCCAGCCTCTGATTCCCCACCTCTGATTCCCCGCCTCTGATTCCCTGCCTGTCTTTCCCTGCCTCTATTTCCGTGTCTCTTTCTCTGCATCTCGTTTCCCACATCTCATTTCCCCCTTCTGATAACCCGCATCAGATTCCCTGACACAGATTCCCTGCCTCAGATTCCCTGCCTCAGATTCCCTGCATCAGATTCCCTTCATCTGATTCCCTGCCTCTGATTCCCCGCCTCTGATTCCCCACCTCTGATTCCCTGCCTCAGATTCCCTGCCTCTGATTCCCTGCCTCTGATTCCCTGCCTCTGATTTCCTGCATCAGATTCCCCGCCTCTGATTCTCCGCCTCTGATTCCCCGCCTCTGATTCCCCGCCTCTGATTCGCCGCCTCTGATTCCCCGCCTCTGATTTCCCACCCCTGATTCCCAGCCTCTGATAACCTGCCTCTGATTCCCTGCCTCTGATTCCCCGCCTCTGATTCGCCGCCTCTGATTCCCCGCCTCTGATTTCCCACCTCTGATTCCCTGCCTCTGATAACCTGCCTCTGATTCCCTGCCTCTGATTCTCTGCCTCTTATTCCCGGCCTCTGAGTCCCCACCTCTGATTCCCCGTGTCCGATTCCGCACCCATGTTTCACCACCTCTGTTGCTCTGCTTCTGATTTCCCGGCTCAGATTCACCGGCTCTGATCCCGCACCTCTGATTCCACGCCTCTCTTTCTGTGTCTCTGATTCCCCGCCTCTGATTCCACGCCTCTGATTACCCGCCTCTGATACCCTGCCTCTCTTTCCCTGCCTCTATATCCGTGCCTCTTTCTCTGCATATCGTTTCCCACATCTCATTTCCCCCTTCTGATAACCCGCATCAGATTCCCTGCCACAGATTCCCTGCCTCAGATTCCCTGCCTCAGATTCCCTGCATCAGATTCCCTTCATCTGATTCCCTGCCTCTGATTCCCCGCCTCTGATTCCCCACCTCTGATTCCCCACCTCTGATTCCCCGCCTCTGATTCCCTGCCTCTGATTCCCCATATCTGATTCCCCGCCTCTGATTCCCCAACTCTGATTCCCCGCTTCTGATTCCCCAGCTCTGAATCCCCGCCTCTGATTCCCCGCGTCTGATTCCCTGCCTCTGATTCCCCGCCTCTGATTCCCCATCTGTGATTCACAACCTCTGATGCCCCACCTCTGATTCCCCATATCTGATTCCCTGCCTCTCTTTCCCCGCCTCTGATTCCCCACCTCTGTTTCCCCATATCTGATTCCCCGCCTCTGATTCCCCAACTCTAATACCCCGCCTCTGATTCCCCAGCTCTGATTCCCCGCCTCTGATTCCCCGCATCTGATTCCCTGCCTCTGATTCCCCGCCTCTGATTCCAGGCCTCTGATTCCCAGCATCTGATTCCGGCCTCTGATTCCCGGCCTCTGATTCCCTGCTTCTGATTCTGATTCCCTGCCTCTGCTTCCCCATCTCTGATTACGCACATCTGATTCCCTGCCTCTGATTCCCCACCTCTGATTCCCCATATCTGATTCCCCGCCTCTGTTTCCCCGCCTCTGATTCCCCGCCTCTGTTTCCCAATATCTAAGTCCCCACCTCTGATTCCCCAAATCTGATTCCCCACCTCTGATTCCCCAGCTCTGATTCCCCGCCTCTGATTCCCCGCATCTGATACCCTGCATCTGATTCCAAGCCTCTGATTCCCTGCCTATGATTCCCAACCTCTGATTCCCCACCTCTGATTCACCATATCTGATTCCCCGCCTCTGTTTCCCCGCCTCGGATTCCCCGCCTCTGTTTCCCCATATCTGATTCCCGGCCTCGGATTCCCCGCCTCTGATTCCCCATGTCTGATTCCCTGCCTCTGATTCCCCAACTCTGATTCCCCGCCTCTGATTCCCCAGCTCTGAATCCCCGCCTCTGATTCCCCGCGTCTGATTCCCTGCCTCTGATTCCCCGCCTTGATTCCCCATCTCTGATTCACAACCTCTGATTCCCCACCTCTGATTCCCTATATTTGATTTCCCGCCTCTGTTTCCCCGCCTCTGATTCCCCGCCTCTGATTCCCCATATCTGATTCCCCGCCTCTGATTGCCCACCTCTGATTCCCAGCCTCTGATTCGCCAGCTCTGATTCCCCGCCTCTGATTCCCCGCATCTGATTCCCTGCCTCTGATTCCCCGCCTCTGATTCCCCATCTGTGATTCACAACCTCTGATGCCCCACCTCTGATTCCCCATATCTGATTCCCCGCCTCTGTTTCCCCGCCTCTGATTCCCCGCCTCTGATTCCCTATATCTGATTCCCCGCCTCTGATTGCCCACCTCTGATTCCCCGCGTCTGATACCCCGCCTCTGATTCCCCGCCTCTGATTTCCCATCTCTGATTCACCACCTCTGATTCCCGGCCTCTGATTCCCCATCTCTGATTCCGCACATCCGATTCCCTGCCTATGATTCCCCACCTCAGATTCCCCGCCTCTGATTCCCCATATCTGATTCCCTGCCTCTGTTTCCCTGCCTCTGATTCCCTACCTCTGTTTCCCCATATCTGATTCCCCGCCTCTGATTCCCCAACTCTAATACCCCGCCTCTGATTCCCCAGCTCTGATTCCCCACCTCTGATTCCCCGCATCTGATTCCCTGCCTCTGATTCCCCGCCTCTGATTCCAGGCCTCTGATTCCCATCATCTGATTCCGGCCTCTGATTCCCCGCCTCTGATTCCGCGCCTCTGATTCCCCGCTTATGTTTACCCACCTCTGTTTACCCACCTGTTTCCCCGCCTCTGATTCCCCACCTCAGATTCCCTGCCTCACATTCCCCGCCTCTGAATCTCCGCCTCTGATTCGCCGCCTCTGATTCCCCACCTCTGATTCCCCACTTCTGATTCCCCGCCTCTGATTCCCCGCCTCCGATTCCCCGCCTCTGATTCCCCGCCTCTGATTCCCCACCTCTGATTCACTGCCTCCCTTTCCGCTCAACTTTCCTGGCCTACTTTTCCCCAGATATATTTCCCCGCCTCTGATTTCCCGCCTCTGATTCCACGCCTCTGATTCCCCGCCTATGTTTACCCGCCTCTGTTTACCCGCCTGTTTTCCCGCCTCTGATTCCCCACCACAGATTCCCTGCCTCAGATTCCCTGCCTCAGATTACCTGCATCAGATTCCCTTCATTTGATTCCCTGCGTCTGATTCCCTGCCTCTGATTCCCTGCATCTGATTGCCCGCCTCTGATTCCCCGCCTCTGATTCCCCGCCTCTGATTCCCCACCTCTGATTCCCCACTTCTGATTCCACGCCTCAGATTCCCCGCCTCTGATTCCCCGCCTCTGATTCACCGCCTCTGATTCCCCGCCTCTGATTCCCCGCCACTGATTCCCCACTTCTGATTGCCCGCCTCTGATTCCACGCCTCTGATTCCCCGCCTCTGATTCCCCACCTCTGATTCCCCACTTCTGATTCCCCACCTCTGATTCCCCGCCTCTGATTCCACGCCTCTGATTCCCCACCTCTGATTCCCCACTTCTGATTCCCCACCTCTGATTCTCCGCCTCTGATACCCTGCCTCTGATAACTTTTTACTGATTCCCTGCCTCAGATTCCCTGCCTCCGATTCCCTGCCTCAGATTCCCTGCCTCAGATTCCCTGCATCAGATTCCCTTCATCTGATTCCCTGCCTCTGATTCCCCGCCTCTGATTCCCCGCCTCTGATTTCCCACCTCTGTCTCTACGCCTCTATTTTGCCTGCACTCTTTCCCCTCCACTCTTTCTGTGCCTCTCTTTCCCTCCCTCAATTTCAACAACTCTGTTTGATCTGTTCTGTGTACCTAATTTTCAACACACAAGTTCCAACCACTATGTTTCGCCCATCTCTTTCGCTGCCTCTATTTATGCAGCTACGTTTACCCGCTTCTGTTTACCCGCCTGTTTCCCCACATCTCTTTCCCCACCTCTGATTCCACGCCTCTGATTCCCCGCCTCTGATTCCCCGCCTCTGATTCCCCGCCTCTGATTCACCGCCTCCCTTTCCGCGCAACCTTCCTGGCCTACGTTTCCCCACATCTCTTTCCCCACCTCTGATTCCACGCCTCAGATTTGCCGCCTCTGATTCCCTGCCTCTGATTCCCCACCTCTGATTCCCCCCTCTGATTCCCCGCCTCTGATTCCCAGCCTCTGATTCCCCACCTCTGATTCCCCGCCTCTGATTCCCTGCCTCTCTTTCCCTACCTCTATTTCCGTGCCTCTTTCTCTGCATCTCGTTTCCCACATCTCATTTCCCCCTTCTGATAACCCGCATCAGATTCCCTGCCACAGATTCCCTGCCTCAGATTCCCTGCCTCAGATTCCCTGCATCAGATTCCCTTCATATGATTCCCTGCCTCTGATTCCACGCCTCTGATTCCCCACCTCTGATTCCCTGCCTCAGATTCCCTGCCTCTGATTCCCTGCCTCTGATTCCCTGCCTCTGATTTCCTGCATCTGATTGCCCGCCTCTGATTCTCCGCCTCTGATTCACCGCCTCTGATTCCCCGCCTCTGATTCCCCGCCTCTTGATTCCCCGCCTCTGATTCCCCACCTCTGATTCCCTGCCTCTGATAACCTGCCTCTGATTCCCTGCCTCAGATTCCCGGCCTCTGAATCCCCACCTCTGATTCCCCGTGTCCGATTCCGCACCCATGTTTCACCACCTCTGTTGCTCTGCTTCTGATTTCCCGGCTCAGATTCACCGGCTCTGATTCCGCACCTCTGATTCCACGCCTCTCTTTCTGTGTCTCTGATTCCCCGCCTCTGATTCCACGCCTCTGATTACCCGCCTCTGATACCCTGCCTCTCTTTCCCTGCCTCTATATCCGTGCCTCTTTCTCTGCATCTCGTTTCCCACATCTCATTTCCCCCTTCTGATAACCCGCATCATATTCCCTGCCACAGATTCCCTGCCTCAGATACCCTGCCTCAGATTCCCTGCATGAGATTCCCTTCATCTGATTCCCTGCCTCTGATTCCCCGCGGCTGATTCCCTGCATCTGATTCCCCGCCTCTGTTTACCCGCCTGTTTCCCCGCCTCTGATTCACCACCTCATATTCGCCACCTCAGGTTCCCTGCCTCTGATTCCCTGCCTCTGATTCCCTGCCTCTGATTCCCTGCATCTGATTGCCCGCCTCTGATACCCTGCCTCTGATTCCCCGCCTCTGATTCCCCGCCTCTGATTCCCCGCCTCTGATTTCCCACCTCTGATTCCCCACTTTTGATTCCCCGCCTCTGATTCCCCGTCTCTGATTCCACGCCTCTGATTCCCCACCTCTGATTCAGCGCCTCTGATTCCCCGCCTCTGATACCCCGCCTCTGATTCCCCGCCTCTGATTCCCTGCATCTGATTCCCCGCCTCAGATTCCCCGCCTCTGATTCCCCGACTCTGATTCCCCGCCTCTGATTCCCCGCCTCTGATTCCCCGCCTCTGATTCCCGGCCTCTGATTCCCCGCCTATGTTTACCCGCCTCTGTTTACCCGCCTGTTTTCCCGCCTCCGATTGCCCACCTCAGATTCCCTGCCTCAGATTCCCTGCCTCAGATTCCCTGCCTCTGATTCCCTGCCTCTGATTCCCTGCATCTGATTGCCCGCCTCCGATTACCTGCCTCTGATTCCCCGCCTCTGATTCCCCACCTCTGATTCCCCACTTCTGATTCCCCGCCTCTGATTCCCCGCGTCTGATTCCCCGCCTCTGATTCACCGCCTCTGATTCCCCGCCTCTGATTCCCCGCCTCTGATTCCCCACCTCTGATTGCCCCGCCTCTGATTCGCTGATTCTGATTCCCCGCCTCTGATTCCCCACCTCTGATTCCCCACTTCTGGTTCCCCGCCTCTGATTCCCCGCCTCTGATTCCACGCCTCTGATTCCCCGCCTCTGATTCCCCGCCTCTGATTCCCCGCCTCTGATTCCCCTCCTCTGATACCCCGCCTCTGATTCCCCACCTCTGATTTCCCGCATCTGATTCCCCGTCTCTGATTCCCCGCCTCTGATTCCCTGCCTCTGATTCCGCGCCTCTGATTCCGCGCCTCTGATTCCCCGCCTATGTTTACCCACCTCTGTTTACCCACCTGTGTCCCCGCCTCTGATTCCGCACCTCAGATTCCCTGCCTCAGATTCCCCGCCTCTGATTCTCTGCCTCTGAATCCCCGCCTCTGATTCCCCACCTCTGATTCCCCACTTCTGATTCCCCGCCTCTGATTCCACGCCTCTGATTCGCCGCCTCTGATTTCCCGCCTCTGATTCCCTGCCTCTGATTCCCTGCCTCTGATTCCCCACCTCTGATTCCCCCCTCTGATTCCCCGCCTCTGATTCCCAGCCTCTGATTCCCCACCTCTGATTCCACGCCTCTGATTCCCTGCCTGTCTTTCCCTGCCTCTATTTCCGTGTCTCTTTCTCTGCATCTCGTTTCCCACATCTCATTTCCCCCTTCTGATAACCCGCATCAGATTCCCTGACACAGATTCCCTCCCTCAGATTCCCTGCCTCAGATTCCCTGCATCAGATTCCCTTCATCTGATTCCCTGCCTCTGATTCCCCGCCTCTCATTCCCCACCTCTGATTCCCTGCCTCAGATTCCCTGCCTCTGATTCCCTGCCTCTGATTCCCTGCCTCTGATTTCCTGCATCAGATTCCCCGCCTCTGATTCTCCGCCTCTGATTCCCCGCCTCTGATTCCCCGCCTCTGATTCGCCGCCTCTGATTCCCCGCCTCTGATTTCCCCCCTCTGATTCCCAGCCTCAAATAACCTGCCTCTGATTCCCTGCCTCTGATTCCCCGCCTCTGATTCGCCGCCTCTGATTCCCCGCCTCTGATTTCCCACCTCTGATTCCCTGCCTCTGATAACCTGCCTCTGATTCCCTGCCTCTGATTCCCGGCCTCTGAGTCCCCACCTCTGATTCCCCGTGTCCGATTCCGCACCCATGTTTCACCACCTCTGTTGCTCTGCTTCTGATTTCCCGGCTCAGATTCACCGGCTCTGATCCCGCACCTCTGATTCCACGCCTCTCTTTCTGTGTCTCTGATTCCCCGCCTCTGATTCCCCGCCTCTGATTCCCCGCCTCTGATTCCCCACCTCTGATTCACTGCCTCCCTTTCCGCTCAACTTTCCTGGCCTACTTTTCCCCACATATCTTTCCCCGCCTCTGATTTCCCGCCTCTGATTCCACGCCTCTGATTCCCCGCCTTTGTTTACCCGCCTCTGTTTACCCGCCTGTTTTCCCGCCTCTGATTCCCCACCACAGATTCCCTGCCTCAGATTCCCTGCCTCAGATTCCCTGCATCAGATTCCCTTCATTTGATTCCCTGCGTCTGATTCCCTGCCTCTGATTCCCTGCATCTGATTGCCCGCCTCTGATTCCCCGCCTCTGATTCCCCACCTCTGATTCCCCACCTCTGATTCCCCACTTCTGATTCCACGCCTGTGATTCCCCGCCTCTGATTCCCCGCCTCTGATTGACCGCCTCTGATTCCCCGCCTCTGATTCCCCGCCACTGATTCCCCACTTCTGATTGCCCGCCTCTGATTCCACGCCTCTGATTCCCCGCCTCTGATTCCCCACCTCTGATTCCCCACTTCTGATTCCCCACCTCTGATTCCCCGCCTCTGATTCCACGCCTCTGATTCCCCACCTCTGATTCCCCACTTCTGATTCCCCACCTCTGATTCTCCGCCTCTGATACCCTGCCTCTGATAACTTTTTACTGATTCCCTGCCTCAGATTCCCTGCCTCCGATTCCCTGCCTCAGATTCCCTGCCTCAGATTCCCTGCATCAGATTCCCTTCATCTGATTCCCTGCCTCTGATTCCCCGTCTCTGATTCCCCGCCTCTGATTCCCTGCCTCTGATTCCGCGCCTCTGATTCCGCGCCTCTGATTCCCCGCCTATGTTTACCCACCTCTGTTTACCCACCTGTGTCCCCGCCTCTGATTCCGCACCTCAGATTCCCTGCCTCAGATTCCCCGCCTCTGATTCTCTGCCTCTGAATCCCCGCCTCTGATTCCCCACCTCTGATTCCCCACTTCTGATTCCCCGCCTCTGATTCCACGCCTCTGATTCGCCGCCTCTGATTTCCCGCCTCTGATTCCCTGCCTCTGATTCCCTGCCTCTGATTCCCCACCTCTGATTCCCCCCTCTGATTCCCCGCCTCTGATTCCCAGCCTCTGATTCCCCACCTCTGATTCCACGCCTCTGATTCCCTGCCTGTCTTTCCCTGCCTCTATTTCCGTGTCTCTTTCTCTGCATCTCGTTTCCCACATCTCATTTCCCCCTTCTGATAACCCGCATCAGATTCCCTGACACAGATTCCCTGCCTCAGATTCCCTGCCTCAGATTCCCTGCATCAGATTCCCTTCATCTGATTCCCTGCCTCTGATTCCCCGCCTCTCATTCCCCACCTCTGATTCCCTGCCTCAGATTCCCTGCCTCTGATTCCCTGCCTCTGATTCCCTGCCTCTGATTTCCTGCATCAGATTCCCCGCCTCTGATTCTCCGCCTCTGATTCCCCGCCTCTGATTCCCCGCCTCTGATTCGCCGCCTCTGATTCCCCGCCTCTGATTTCCCCCCTCTGATTCCCAGCCTCAAATAACCTGCCTCTGATTCCCTGCCTCTGATTCCCCGCCTCTGATTCGCCGCCTCTGATTCCCCGCCTCTGATTTCCCACCTCTGATTCCCTGCCTCTGATAACCTGCCTCTGATTCCCTGCCTCTGATTCCCGGCCTCTGAGTCCCCACCTCTGATTCCCCGTGTCCGATTCCGCACCCATGTTTCACCACCTCTGTTGCTCTGCTTCTGATTTCCCGGCTCAGATTCACCGGCTCTGATCCCGCACCTCTGATTCCACGCCTCTCTTTCTGTGTCTCTGATTCCCCGCCTCTGATTCCCCGCCTCTGATTCCCCGCCTCTGATTCCCCACCTCTGATTCACTGCCTCCCTTTCCGCTCAACTTTCCTGGCCTACTTTTCCCCACATATCTTTCCCCGCCTCTGATTTCCCGCCTCTGATTCCACGCCTCTGATTCCCCGCCTATGTTTACCCGCCTCTGTTTACCCGCCTGTTTTCCCGCCTCTGATTCCCCACCACAGATTCCCTGCCTCAGATTCCCTGCCTCAGATTCCCTGCATCAGATTCCCTTCATTTGATTCCCTGCGTCTGATTCCCTGCCTCTGATTCCCTGCATCTGATTGCCCGCCTCTGATTCCCCGCCTCTGATTCCCCACCTCTGATTGCCCACCTCTGATTCCCCACTTCTGATTCCACGCCTCTGATTCCCCGCCTCTGATTCCCCGCCTCTGATTGACCGCCTCTGATTCCCCGCCTCTGATTCCCCGCCACTGATTCCCCACTTCTGATTGCCCGCCTCTGATTCCACGCCTCTGATTCCCCGCCTCTGATTCCCCACCTCTGATTCCCCACTTCTGATTCCCCACCTCTGATTCCCCGCCTCTGATTCCACGCCTCTGATTCCCCACCTCTGATTCCCCACTTCTGATTCCCCACCTCTGATTCTCCGCCTCTGATACCCTGCCTCTGATAACTTTTTACTGATTCCCTGCCTCAGATTCCCTGCCTCCGATTCCCTGCCTCAGATTCCCTGCCTCAGATTCCCTGCATCAGATTCCCTTCATCTGATTCCCTGCCTCTGATTCCCCGCCTCTGAATCCCCGCCTCTGATTCCCCACCTCTGTCTCTACGCCTCTATTTTGACTGCACTCTTTCCCCTCCACTCTTTCTGTGCCTCTCTTTCCCTCCCTCAATTTCAACAACTCTGTTTGATCTGTTCTGTGTACCTAATTTTCAACACACAAGTTCCAACCACTATGTTTCGCCCATCTCTTTCGCTGCCTCTATTTATGCAGCTACGTTTACCCTCTTCTGTTTACCCGCCTGTTTCCCCACATCTCTTTCCCCACCTCTGATTCCACGCCTCTGATTCCCCGCCTCTGATTCCCCGCCTCTGATTCCCCGCCTCTGATTCACCGCCTCCCTTTCCGCGCAACCTTCCTGGCCTACGTTTCCCCACATCTCTTTCCCCACCTCTGATTCCACGCCTCAGATTTGCCGCCTCTGATTCCCTGCCTCTGATTCCCCACCTCTGATTCCCCCCTCTGATTCCCCGCCTCTGATTCCCAGCCTCTGATTCCCCACCTCTGATTCCACGCCTCTGATTCCCTGCCTCTCTTTCCCTACCTCTATTTCCGTGCCTCTTTCTCTGCATCTCGTTTCCCACATCTCATTTCCCCCTTCTGATAACCCGCATCAGATTCCCTGCCACAGATTCCCTGCCTCAGATTCCCTGCCTCAGATTCCCTGCATCAGATTCCCTTCATATGATTCCCTGCCTCTGATTCCACGCCTCTGATTCCCCACCTCTGATTCCCTGCCTCAGATTCCCTGCCTCTGATTCCCTGCCTCTGATTCCCTGCCTCTGATTTCCTGCATCTGATTGCCCGCCTCTGATTCTCCGCCTCTGATTCCCCGCCTCTGATTCCCCGCCTCTGATTCCCCGCCTCTTGATTCCCCGCCTCTGATTCCCCACCTCTGATTCCCTGCCTCTGATAACCTGCCTCTGATTCCCTGCCTCTGATTCCCGGCCTCTGAATCCCCACCTCTGATTCCCCGTGTCCGATTCCGCACCCATGTTTCACCACCTCTGTTGCTCTGCTTCTGATTTCCCGGCTCAGATTCACCGGCTCTGATTCCGCACCTCTGATTCCACGCCTCTCTTTCTGTGTCTCTGATTCCCCGCCTCTGATTCCACGCCTCTGATTACCCGCCTCTGATACCCTGCCTCTCTTTCCCTGCCTCTATATCCGTGCCTCTTTCTCTGCATCTCGTTTCCCACATCTCTTTTCCCCTTTCTGATAACCCGCATCAGATTCACTGCCACAGATTCCCTGCCTCAGATACCCTGCCTCAGATTCCCTGCATGAGATTCCCTTCATCTGATTCCCTGCCTCTGATTCCCCGCGGCTGATTCCCTGCATCTGATTCCCCGCCTCTGTTTACCCGCCTGTTTCCCCGCCTCTGATTCACCACCTCATATTCGCCACCTCAGGTTCCCTGCCTCTGATTCCCTGCCTCTGATTCCCTGCCTCTGATTCCCTGTATCTGATTGCCCGCCTCTGATACCCTGCCTCTGATTCCCCGCCTCTGATTCCCCGCCTCTGATTCCCCGCCTCTGATTTCCCACCTCTGATTCCCCACTTCTGATTCCCTGCCTCTGATTCCCGGCCTCTGAATCCCCACCTCTGATTCCCCGTGTCCGATTCCGCACCCATGTTTCACCACCTCTGTTGCTCTGCTTCTGATTTCCCGGCTCAGATTCACCGGCTCTGATTCCGCACCTCTGATTCCACGCCTCTCTTTCTGTGTCTCTGATTCCCCGCCTCTGATTCCACGCCTCTGATTACCCGCCTCTGATACCCTGCCTCTCTTTCCCTGCCTCTATATCCGTGCCTCTTTCTCTGCATCTCGTTTCCCACATCTCTTTTCCCCTTTCTGATAACCCGCATCAGATTCACTGCCACAGATTCCCTGCCTCAGATACCCTGCCTCAGATTCCCTGCATGAGATTCCCTTCATCTGATTCCCTGCCTCTGATTCCCCGCGGCTGATTCCCTGCATCTGATTCCCCGCCTCTGTTTACCCGCCTGTTTCCCCGCCTCTGATTCACCACCTCATATTCGCCACCTCAGGTTCCCTGTCTCTGATTCCCTGCCTCTGATTCCCTGCCTCTGATTCCCTGCATCTGATTGCCCGCCTCTGATACCCTGCCTCTGATTCCCCGCCTCTGATTCCCCGCCTCTGATTCCCCGCCTCTGATTTCCCACCTCTGATTCCCCACTTCTGATTCCCCGCCTCTGATTCCCCGTCTCTGATTCCACGCCTCTGATTCCCCACCTCTGATTCAGCGCCTCTGATTCCCCGCCTCTGATACCCCGCCTCTGATTCCCCGCCTCTGATTCCCTGCATCTGATTCCCCGCCTCAGATTCCCCGCCTCTGATTCCCCGACTCTGATTCCCCGCCTCTGATTCCCCGCCTCTGATTCCCCGCCTCTGATTCCCCGCCTCTGATTCCCCGCCTATGTTTACCCGCCTCTGTTTACCCGCCTGTTTTCCCGCCTCTGATTGCCCACCTCAGATTCCCTGCCTCAGATTCCCTGCCTCAGATTCCCTGCCTCTGATTCCCTGCCTCTGATTCCCTGCATCTGATTGCCCGCCTCCGATTACCTGCCTCTGATTCACCGCCTCTGATTCCCCACCTCTGATTCCCCACTTCTGATTCCCCGCCTCTGATTCCCCGCGTCTGATTCCCCGCCTCTGATTCACCGCCTCTGATTCCCCGCCTCTGATTCCCCGCCTCTGATTCCCCACCTCTGATTGCCCCGCCTCTGATTCGCTGATTCTGATTCCCCGCCTCTGATTCCCCACCTCTGATTCCCCACTTCTGGTTCCCCGCCTCTGATTCCCCGCCTCTGATTCCACGCCTCTGATTCCCCGCCTCTGATTCCCCGCCTCTGATTCCCCGCCTCTGATTCCCCTCCTCTGATACCCCGCCTCTGATTCCCCACCTCTGATTCCCCGCATCTGATTCCCCGCCTCTGATTCCCCGCCTCTGATTCCCTGCCTCTGATTCCGCGCCTCTGATTCCGCGCATCTGATTCCCCGCCTATGTTTACCCACCTCTGTTTACCCACCTGTTTCCCCGCCTCTGATTCCGCACCTCAGATTCCCTGCCTCAGATTCCCCGCCTCTGATTCCCCACCTCTGATTCCCCACTTCTGATTCCCCGCCTCTGATTCCCCGCCTCTGATTCCCCGCCTCTGATTCCCCGCCTCTGATTCCCCACCTCTGATTCAGTGCCTCCCTTTCTGCTCAACTTTCCTGGCCTTCTTTTCCCCACTTATCTTTCCCCGCCTCTGATTTCCCGCCTCTGATTCCACGCCTCTGATTCCCCGCCTATGTTTACCCGCCTCTGTTTACCCGCCTGTTTTCCCTCCTCTGATTCCCCACCACAGATTCCCTGCCTCAGATTCCCTGCCTCAGATTCCCTGCATCAGATTCCCTTCATTTGATTCCCTGCGTCTGATTCCCTGCCTCTGATTCCCTGCATCTGATTGCCCGCCTCTGATTCCCCGCCTCTGATTCCCCGCCTCTGATTCCCCACGTCTGATTCCCCACTTCTGATTCCCCGCCTCTGATTCCCCGCCTCTGATTCCCCACCTCTGATTCACCGCCTCTGATTCCCCGCCTCTGATTCCCCGCCTCTGATTCCCCACTTCTGATTGCCCGCCTCTGATTCCACGCCTCTGATTCCCCGCCTCTGATTCCCCACCTCTGATTCCCCACTTCTGATTCCCCACCTCTGATTCCCCGCCTCTGATTCCACGCCTCTGATTCCCCGCCTTGATTCCCCATCTCTGATTCACAACCTCTGATTCCCCACTTCTCATTCCCTATATTTGATTTCCCGCCTCTGTTTCCCCGCCTCTGATTCCCCATATCTGATTCCCCGCCTCTGATTGCCCACCTCTGATTCCCAGCCTCTGATTCGCCAGCTCTGATTCCCCGCCTCTGATTCCCCGCATCTGATTCCCTGCCTCTGATTCCCCGCCTCTGATTCCCCATCTCTGATTCACCGCCTTTGATTCGCCACCTCTGATTCCCCATATCTGATTCCCCACCTCTGTTTCCCCGCCTCTGATTCCCCGCCTCTGATTCTCCATATCTCATTCCCCGCCTCTGAATCCCCATCTCTGATTCCCGGACTCTGATTCCCCTCCTCTGATTCCCGGCCTCTTATTCCCAGCATCTGATTCCCGGCCTCTGATTCCCGGCCTCTGATTCCCCGCTTCTGATTCCCTGCCTCTGATTCCCCATCTCTGATTCCGCACATCTGATTCCCTGCCTCTGATTCCCCACCTCTGATTCCCCATATCTGATTCCCCGCCTCTGTTTCCCCACCTCTGATTCCCCGCCTCTGTTTCCCTATATGTAATTCCCCACCTCTGATGCCCCAACTCTGATTCCCCGCCTCTGATTCCCCAGCTCTGATTCCCCGCCTCTGATTCCCTGCATCCGATTCCCCATATCTGATTCCCCGCCTCTGTTTCCCCGCCTCTGATTCCCCGCCTCTGTTTCCCCATATCTGATTCCCGCCTCAGATTCCTCACAATGATTCCCCGCCTCTGATTCCCCAGCTCTGATTCCCTGTCTCTGATTCCCCGCGTTCTATTCCCTGCCTCTGATTCCCCGCCTGTGATTCCCCATCACTGATTCACCACCTCTGATTCCCTACCTCTGATTCCCCATATCTAATTCCCCGCCTCTGTTTGCCCGCCTCTGATTCCCCGCCTCTGTTTCCCCATATCTGATTCCCCGCCTCTGAATCCCCAACTCTGATTCCCTGCCTCAGATTCCCCAGCTCTGATTCCCCGCCTTTGATTCCCCCCGTCTGATTCCCAGCCTCTGAATCCCCGTGTCTGATTTCCTGCCTCTGATTCCAAGCCTCTGATTCCCTGCCTCTGATTCCCAACCTCTGATTCCCAACCTCTGATTCCCCACCTCTGATTACCCATATCTGATTCCCCGCCTCTGTTTCCCCGCCTCGGATTCCCCGCCTCTGTTTCCCCATATCTGATTCCCGGCCTCGGATTCCCCGCCTCTGATTCCCCATATCTGATTCCCTGCCTCTGATTCCCCAACTCTGATTCCCCGCCTCTGATTCCCCAGCTCTGAATCCACGCCTCTGATTCCCCGCGTCTGATTCCCTGCCTCTGATTCCCCGCCTTGATTCCCCATCTCTGATTCACAACCTCTGATTCCCCACCTCTGATTCCCTATATTTGATTCCCCGCCTCTGTTTCCCCGCCTCTGATTCCCCGCCTCTGATTCCCCATATCTGATTCCCCGCCTCTGATTGCCCACCTCTGATTCCCAGCCTCTGATTCGCCAGCTCTGATTCCCCGCCTCTGATTCCCCGCATCTGATTCCCTGCCTCTGATTCCCCATCTCTGATTCACCGCCTTTGATTCGCCACCTCTGATTCCCCATATCTGATTCCCCACCTCTGTTTCCCCGCCTCTGATTCCCCGCCTCTGATTCTCCATATCTCATTCCCAGCCTCTGAATCCCCATCTCTGATTCCCGGACTCTGATTCCCCTCCTCTGATTCCCGGCCTCTTATTCCCAGCATCTGATTCCCGGCCTCTGATTCCCGGCCTCTGATTCCCCGCTTCTGATTCCCTGCCTCTGATTCCCCATCTCTGATTCCGCACATCTGATTCCCTGCCTCTGATTCCCCACCTCTGATTCCCCATATCTGATTCCCCGCCTCTGTTTCCCCGCCTCTGATTCCCCGCCTCTGTTTCCCTATATCTAATTCCCCACCTCTGATGCCCCAACTCTGATTCCCCGCCTCTGATTCCCCAGCTCTGATTCCCCGCCTCTGATTCCCTGCATCCGATACCCCATATCTGATTCCCCGCCTCTGTTTCCCCGCCTCTGATTCCCCGCCTCTGTTTCCCCATATCTGATTCCCGCCTCTGATTCCCAACTATGATTCCCCGCCTCAGATTCCCCAGCTCTGATTCCCTGCCTCTGATTCCCCGCGTTCTATTCCCTGCCTCTGATTCCCCGCCTGTGATTCCCCATCACTGATTCACCACCTCTGATTCCCTACCTCCGATTCCCCATATCTAATTCCCCGCCTCTGTTTGCCCGCCTCTGATTCCACGCCTCTGTTTCCCCATATCTGATTCCCCGCCTCTGAATCACCAACTCTGATTCCCTGCCTCAGATTCCCCAGCTCTGATTCCCCGCCTTTGTTTCCCCCCGTCTGATTCCCAGCCTCTGAATCCCCGTGTCTGATTTCCTGCCTCTGATTCCCTGCCTCTGATTCCCCATCTCTGATTCACCGCCTCTGATTTCCCACCTCTGATTCCCCATCTCTGATTCCGCACATCCAATTCCCTGCCTCTGATTCCCCAACTCTGATTCCCCACCTCTGATTCCCCAGCTCTGATTCCCCGCCTCAGATTCCCCGCGTCTGATTCCCTGCCTCTGATTCCCCGCCTCTGATTCCCTGCCTCTGATTCCCCATATCTGATTCCCCGCCTCTTATTCCCCAACTCTGATTCCCCGCTTCTGATTCCCCAGCTCTGAATCCCCGCCTCTGATTCCCAGCGTCTGATTACCTGCCTCTGATTCCCCGCCTCTGATTCCCCATCTGTGATTCACAACCTCTGATGCCCCACCTCTGATTCCCCATATCTGATTCCCCGCCTCTGTTTCCCCGCCTCTGATTCCCCGCCTCTGATTCCCCATATCTGATTCCCCGCCTCTGATTGCCCACCTCTGATTCCCCGCGTCTGATACCCTGCCTCTGATTCCCCGCCTCTGATTTCCCATCTCTGATTCACCACCTCTGATTCCCGGCCTCTGATTCCCCATCTCTGATTCCGCACATCCGATTCCCTGCCTATGATTCCCCACCTCAGATTCCCCGCCTCTGATTCCCCATATCTGATTCCCTGCCTCTGTTTCCCCGCCTCTGATTCCCTACCTCTGTTTCCCCATATCTGATTCCCCGCCTCTGATTCCCCAACTCTAATACCCCGCCTCTGATTCCCCAGCTCTGATTCCCCGCCTCTGATTCCCCGCATCTGATTCCCTGCCTCTGATTCCCCGCCTCTGATTCCAGGCCTCTGATTCCCATCATCTGATTCCGGCCTCTGATTCCCCGCCTCTGATTCCGCGCCTCTGATTCCCCGCTTATGTTTACCCACCTCTGTTTACCCACCTGTTTCCCCGCCTCTGATTCCCCACCTCAGATTCCCTGCCTCAGATTCCCCGCCTCTGATTCTCCGCCTCTGATTCCCCGCCTCTGATTCCCCACCTCTGATTCCCCACTTCTGATTCCCCGCCTCTGATTCCCCGCCTCTGATTCCCCGCCTCTGATTCCCCGCCTCTGATTCCCCACCTCTGATTCACTGCCTCCCTTTCCGCTCAACTTTCCTGGCCTACTTTTCCCCACATATCTTTCCCCGCCTCTGATTTCCCGCCTCTGATTCCACGCCTCTGATTCCCCGCCTATGTTTACCCGCCTCTGTTTATCCGCCTGTTTTCCCGCCTCTGATTCCCCACCACAGATTCCCTGCCTCAGATTCCCTGCCTCAGATTCCCTGCATCAGATTCCCTTCATTTGATTCCCTGCGTCTGATTCCCTGCCTCTGATTCCCTGCATCTGATTGCCCGCCTCTGATTCCCCGCCTCTGATTCCCCGCCTCTGATTCCCCACCTCTGATTCCCCACTTCTGATTCCACGCCTCTGATTCCCCGCCTCTGATTCCCCGCCTCTGATTCACCGCCTCTGATTCCCCGCCTCTGATTCCCCGCCACTGATTCCCCACTTCTGATTGCCCGCCTCTGATTCCACGCCTCTGATTCCCCGCCTCTGATTCCCCACCTCTGATTCCCCACTTCTGATTCCCCGCCTCTGATTCCCCGCCTCTGATTCCACGCCTCTGATTCCCCACCTCTGATTCCCCACTTCTGATTCCCCACCTCTGATTCTCCGCCTCTGATACCCTGCCTCTGATAACTTTTTACTGATTCCCTGCCTCAGATTCCCTGCCTCCGATTCCCTGCCTCAGATTCCCTGCCTCAGATTCCCTGCATCAGATTCCCTTCATCTGATTCCCTGCCTCTGATTCCCCGCCTCTGAATCCCCGCCTCTGATTCCCCACCTCTGTCTCTACGCCTCTATTTTGACTGCACTCTTTCCCCTCCACTCTTTCTGTGCCTCTCTTTCCCTCCCTCAATTTCAACAACTCTGTTTGATCTGTTCTGTGTACCTAATTTTCAACACACAAGTTCCAACCACTATGTTTCGCCCATCTCTTTCGCTGCCTCTATTTATGCAGCTACGTTTACCCTCTTCTGTTTACCCGCCTGTTTCCCCACATCTCTTTCCCCACCTCTGATTCCACGCCTCTGATTCCCCGCCTCTGATTCCCCGCCTCTGATTCCCCGCCTCTGATTCACCGCCTCCCTTTCCGCGCAACCTTCCTGGCCTACGTTTCCCCACATCTCTTTCCCCACCTCTGATTCCACGCCTCAGATTTGCCGCCTCTGATTCCCTGCCTCTGATTCCCCACCTCTAATTCCCCCCTCTGATTCCCCGCCTCTGATTCCCAGCCTCTGATTCCCCACCTCTGATTCCCCGCCTCTGATTCCCTGCCTCTCTTTCCCTACCTCTATTTCCGTGCCTCTTTCTCTGCATCTCGTTTCCCACATCTCATTTCCCCCTTCTGATAACCCGCATCAGATTCCCTGCCACAGATTCCCTGCCTCAGATTCCCTGCCTCAGATTCCCTGCATCAGATTCCCTTCATATGATTCCCTGCCTCTGATTCCACGCCTCTGATTCCCCACCTCTGATTCCCTGCCTCAGATTCCCTGCCTCTGATTCCCTGCCTCTGATTCCCTGCCTCTGATTTCCTGCATCTGATTGCCCGCCTCTGATTCTCCGCCTCTGATTCCCCGCCTCTGATTCCCCGCCTCTGATTCCCCGCCTCTTGATTCCCCGCCTCTGATTCCCCACCTCTGATTCCCTGCCTCTGATAACCTGCCTCTGATTCCCTGCCTCTGATTCCCGGCTTCTGAATCCCCACCTCTGATTCCCCGTGTCCGATTCCGCACCCATGTTTCACCACCTCTGTTGCTCTGCTTCTGATTTCCCGGCTCAGATTCACCGGCTCTGATTCCGCACCTCTGATTCCACGCCTCTCTTTCTGTGTCTCTGATTCCCCGCCTCTGATTCCACGCCTCTGATTACCCGCCTCTGATACCCTGCCTCTCTTTCCCTGCCTCTATATCCGTGCCTCTTTCTCTGCATCTCGTTTCACACATCTCTTTTCCCCTTTCTGATAACCCGCATCAGATTCACTGCCACAGATTCCCTGCCTCAGATACCCTGCCTCAGATTCCCTGCATGAGATTCCCTTCATCTGATTCCCTGCCTCTGATTCCCCGCGGCTGATTCCCTGCATCTGATTCCCCGCCTCTGTTTACCCGCCTGTTTCCCCGCCTCTGATTCACCACCTCATATTCGCCACCTCAGGTTCCCTGCCTCTGATTCCCTGCCTCTGATTCCCTGCCTCTGATTCCCTGTATCTGATTGCCCGCCTCTGATACCCTGCCTCTGATTCCCCGCCTCTGATTCCCCGCCTCTGATTCCCCGCCTCTGATTTCCCACCTCTGATTCCCCACTTCTGATTCCCTGCCTCTGATTCCCGGCCTCTGAATCCCCACCTCTGATTCCCCGTGTCCGATTCCGCACCCATGTTTCACCACCTCTGTTGCTCTGCTTCTGATTTCCCGGCTCAGATTCACCGGCTCTGATTCCGCACCTCTGATTCCACGCCTCTCTTTCTGTGTCTCTGATTCCCCGCCTCTGATTCCACGCCTCTGATTACCCGCCTCTGATACCCTGCCTCTCTTTCCCTGCCTCTATATCCGTGCCTCTTTCTCTGCATCTCGTTTCCCACATCTCTTTTCCCCTTTCTGATAACCCGCATCAGATTCACTGCCACAGATTCCCTGCCTCAGATACCCTGCCTCAGATTCCCTGCATGAGATTCCCTTCATCTGATTCCCTGCCTCTGATTCCCCGCGGCTGATTCCCTGCATCTGATTCCCCGCCTCTGTTTACCCGCCTGTTTCCCCGCCTCTGATTCACCACCTCATATTCGCCACCTCAGGTTCCCTGCCTCTGATTCCCTGCCTCTGATTCCCTGCCTCTGATTCCCTGCATCTGATTGCCCGCCTCTGATACCCTGCCTCTGATTCCCCGCCTCTGATTCCCCGCCTCTGATTCCCCGCCTCTGATTTCCCACCTCTGATTCCCCACTTCTGATTCCCCGCCTCTGATTCCCCGTCTCTGATTCCACGCCTCTGATTCCCCACCTCTGATTCAGCGCCTCTGATTCCCCGCCTCTGATACCCCGCCTCTGATTCCCCGCCTCTGATTCCCTGCATCTGATTCCCCGCCTCAGATTCCCCGCCTCTGATTCCCCGACTCTGATTCCCCGCCTCTGATTCCCCGCCTCTGATTCCCCGCCTCTGATTCCCCGCCTCTGATTCCCCGCCTATGTTTACCCGCCTCTGTTTACCCGCCTGTTTTCCCGCCTCTGATTGCCCACCTCAGATTCCCTGCCTCAGATTCCCTGCCTCAGATTCCCTGCCTCTGATTCCCTGCCTCTGATTCCCTGCCTCTGATTCCCTGCATCTGATTGCCCGCCTCCGATTACCTGCCTCTGATTCCCCGCCTCTGATTCCCCACCTCTGATTCCCCACTTCTGATTCCCCGCCTCTGATTCCCCGCGTCTGATTCCCCGCCTCTGATTCACCGCCTCTGATTCCCCGCCTCTGATTCCCCGCCTCTGATTCCCCACCTCTGATTGCCCCGCCTCTGATTCGCTGATTCTGATTCCCCGCCTCTGATTCCCCACCTCTGATTCCCCACTTCTGGTTCCCCGCCTCTGATTCCCCGCCTCTGATTCCACGCCTCTGATTCCCCGCCTCTGATTCCCCGCCTCTGATTCCCCGCATCTGATTCCCCGCCTCTGATTCCCCGCCTCTGATTCCCTGCCTCTGATTCCGCGCCTCTGATTCCGCGCATCTGATTCCCCGCCTATGTTTACCCACCTCTGTTTACCCACCTGTTTACCCGCCTCTGATTCCGCACCTCAGATTCCCTGCCTCAGATTCCCCGCCTCTGATTCCCCACCTCTGATTCCCCACTTCTGATTCTCCGCCTCTGATTCCCCGCCTCTGATTCCCCGCCTCTGATTCCCCGCCTCTGATTCCCCACCTCTGATTCAGTGCCTCCCTTTCTGCTCAACTTTCCTGGCCTTCTTTTCCCCACTTATCTTTCCCCGCCTCTGATTTCCCGCCTCTGATTCCACGCCTCTGATTCCCCGCCTATGTTTACCCGCCTCTGTTTACCCGCCTGTTTTCCCTCCTCTGATTCCCCACCACAGATTCCCTGCCTCAGATTCCCTGCCTCAGATTCCCTGCATCAGATTCCCTTCATTTGATTCCCTGCGTCTGATTCCCTGCCTCTGATTCCCTGCATCTGATTGCCCGCCTCTGATTCCCCGCCTCTGATTCCCCGCCTCTGATTCCCCACGTCTGATTCCCCACTTCTGATTCCCGCCTCTGATTCCCCGCCTCTGATTCCCCACCTCTGATTCACCGCCTCTGATTCCCCGCCTCTGATTCCCCGCCTCTGATTCCCCACTTCTGATTGCCCGCCTCTGATTCCACGCCTCTGATTCCCCGCCTCTGATTCCCCACCTCTGATTCCCCACTTCTGATTCCCCACCTCTGATTCCCCGCCTCTGATTCCACGCCTCTGATTCCCCACCTCTGATTCCCCACTTCTGAATCCCCACCTCTGATTCTCCGCCTCAGATACCCTGCCTCTGATAACTTTTTACTGATTCCCTGCCTCAGATTCCCTGCCTCCGATTCCCTGCCTCAGATTCCCTGCCTCAGATTCCCTGCATCAGATTCCCTTCATCTGATTCCCTGCCTCTGATTCCCCGCCTCTGAATCCCCGCCTCTGATTCCCCACCTCTGTCTCTACGCCTCTATTTTGACTGCACTCTTTCCCCTCCACTCTTTCTGTGCCTCTCTTTCCCTCCCTCAATTTCAACAACTCTGTTTGATCTGTTCTGTGTACCTAATTTTCAACACACAAGTTCCAACCACTATGTTTCGCCCATCTCTTTCGCTGCCTCTATTTATGCAGCTATGTTTACCCGCTTCTGTTTACCCGCCTGTTTCCCCACCTCTGATTCCACGCCTCTGATTCCCCGCCTCTGATTCCCCGCCTCTGAATCCCCGCCTCTGATACACCGACTCCCTTTCCGCGCAACTTTCCTGGCCTACGTTTCCCCACATCTCTTTCCCCACCTCTGATTCCACGCCTCAGATTCGCCGCCTCTGATTTCCCGCCTCTGATTCCCTGCCTCTGATTCCCTGCCTCTGATTCCCCACCTCTGATTCCCCCCTCTGATTCCCCGCCTCTGATTCCCAGCCTCTGATTCCCCACCTCTGATTCCCCGCCTCTGATTCCCTGCCTGTCTTTCCCTGCCTCTATTTCCGTGTCTCTTTCTCTGCATCTCGTTTCCCACATCTCATTTCCCCCTTCTGATAACCCGCATCAGATTCCCTGACACAGATTCCCTGCCTCAGATTCCCTGCCTCAGATTCCCTGCATCAGATTCCCTTCATCTGATTCCCTGCCTCTGATTCCCCGCCTCTGATTCCCCACCTCTGATTCCCTGCCTCAGATTCCCTGCCTCTGATTCCCTGCCTCTGATTCCCTGCCTCTGATTTCCTGCATCAGATTCCCCGCCTCTGATTCTCCGCCTCTGATTCCCCGCCTCTGATTCCCCGCCTCTGATTCGCCGCCTCTGATTCCCCGCCTCTGATTTCCCACCCCTGATTCCCAGCCTCTGATAACCTGCCTCTGATTCCCTGCCTCTGATTCCCCGCCTCTGATTCGCCGCCTCTGATTCCCCGCCTCTGATTTCCCACCTCTGATTCCCTGCCTCTGATAACCTGCCTCTGATTCCCTGCCTCTGATTCTCTGCCTCTGATTCCCGGCCTCTGAGTCCCCACCTCTGATTCCCCGTGTCCGATTCCGCACCCATGTTTCACCACCTCTGTTGCTCTGCTTCTGATTTCCTGGCTCAGATTCACCGGCTCTGATCCCGCACCTCTGATTCCACGCCTCTCTTTCTGTGTCTCTGATTCCCCGCCTCTGATTCCACGCCTCTGATTACCCGCCTCTGATACCCTGCCTCTCTTTCCCTGCCTCTATATCCGTGCCTCTTTCTCTGCATATCGTTTCCCACATCTCATTTCCCCCTTCTGATAACCCGCATCAGATTCCCTGCCACAGATTCCCTGCCTCAGATTCCCTGCCTCAGATTCCCTGCATCAGATTCCCTTCATCTGATTCCCTGCCTCTGATTCCCCGCCTCTGATTCCCCACCTCTGATTCCCCACCTCTGATTCCCCGCCTCTGATTCCCTGCCTCTGATTCCCCATATCTGATTCCCCGCCTCTGATTCCCCAACTCTGATTCCCCGCTTCTGATTCCCCAGCTCTGAATCCCCGCCTCTGATTCCCCGCGTCTGATTCCCTGCCTCTGATTCCCCGCCTCTGATTCCCCATCTGTGATTCACAACCTCTGATGGCCCACCTCTGATTCCCCATATCTGATTCCCTGCCTCTCTTTCCCCGCCTCTGATTCCCCACCTCTGTTTCCCCATATCTGATTCCCCGCCTCTGATTCCCCAACTCTAATACCCCGCCTCTGATTCCCCAGCTCTGATTCCCCGCCTCTGATTCCCCGCATCTGATTCCCTGCCTCTGATTCCCCGCCTCTGATTCCAGGCCTCTGATTCCCAGCATCTGATTCCGGCCTCTGATTCCCGGCCTCTGATTCCCTGCATCTGATTCTGATTCCCTGCCTCTGATTCCCCATCTCTGATTCCGCACATCTGATTCCCTGCCTCTGATTCCCCACCTCTGATTCCCCATATCTGATTCCCCGCCTCTGTTTCCCTGCATCTGATTCCCCGCCTCTGTTTCCCAATATCTAAGTCCCCACCTCTGTTTCCCCAAATCTGATTCCCCACCTCTGATTCCCCAGCTCTGATTCCCCGCCTCTGATTTTCCGCATCTGATACCCTGCATCTGATTCCAAGCCTCTGATTCCCTGCCTCTGATTCCCAACCTCTGATTCCCCACCTCTGATTCCCCATATCTGATTCCCCGCCTCTGTTTCCCCGCCTCGGATTCCCCGCCTCTGTTTCCCCATATCTGATTCCCGGCCTCGGATTCCCCGCCTCTGATTCCCCATATCTGATTCCCTGCCTCTGATTCCCCAACTCTGATTCCCTGCCTCTGATTCCCCAGCTCTGAATCCCCGCCTCTGATTCCCCGCGTCTGATTCCCTGCCTCTGATTCCCCGCCTTGATTCCCCATCTCTGATTCACAACCTCTGATTCCCCACCTCTGTTTCCCCATATCTGATTCCCCAACTCTGATTCCCTGCCTCTGATTCCCCAGCTCTGAATCCCCGCCTCTGATTCCCCATATCTGATTCCCTGCCTCTGATTCCCCAACTCTGATTCCCTGCCTCTGATTCCCCAGCTCTGAATCCCCGCCTCTGTTTCCCCGCCTCTGATTCCCCGCCTCTGATTCCCCATATCTGATTCCCCGCCTCTGATTGCCCACCTCTGATTCCCAGCCTCTGATTCGCCAGCTCTGATTCCCCGCCTCTGATTCCCCGCATCTGATTCCCTGCCTCTGATTCCCCGCCTCTGATTCCCCATCTGTGATTCACAACCTCTGATGCCCCACCTCTGATTCCCCATATCTGATTCCCCGCCTCTGTTTCCCCGCCTCTGATTCCCCGCCTCTGATTCCCTATATCTGATTCCCCGCCTCTGATTGCCCACCTCTGATTCCCCGCGTCTGATACCCCGCCTCTGATTCCCCGCCTCTGATTTCCCATCTCTGATTCACCACCTCTGATTCCCGGCCTCTGATTCCCCATCTCTGATTCCGCACATCCGATTCCCTGCCTATGATTCCCCACCTCAGATTCCCCGCCTCTGATTCCCCATATCTGATTCCCTGCCTCTGTTTCCCCGCCTCTGATTCCCTACCTCTGTTTCCCCATATCTGATTCCCCGCCTCTGATTCCCCAACTCTAATACCCCGCCTCTGATTCCCCAGCTCTGATTCCCCGCCTCTGATTCCCCGCATCTGATTCCCTGCCTCTGATTCCCCGCCTCTGATTCCAGGCCTCTGATTCCCATCATCTGATTCCGGCCTCTGATTCCCCGCCTCTGATTCCGCGCCTCTGATTCCCCGCTTATGTTTACCCACCTCTGTTTACCCACCTGTTTCCCCGCCTCTGATTCCCCACCTCAGATTCCCTGCCTCACATTCCCCGCCTCTGATTCTCCGCCTCTGATTCGCCGCCTCTGATTCCCCACCTCTGATTCCCCACTTCTGATTCCCCGCCTCTGATTCCCCGCCTCCGATTCCCCGCCTCTGATTCCCCGCCTCTGATTCCCCACCTCTGATTCACTGCCTCCCTTTCCGCTCAACTTTCCTGGCCTACTTTTCCCCAGATATCTTTCCCCGCCTCTGATTTCCCGCCTCTGATTCCACGCCTCTGATTCCCCGCCTATGTTTACCCGCCTCTGTTTACCCGCCTGTTTTCCCGCCTCTGATTCCCCACCACAGATTCCCTGCCTCAGATTCCCTGCCTCAGATTCCCTGCATCAGATTCCCTTCATTTGATTCCCTGCGTCTGATTCCCTGCCTCTGATTCCCTGCATCTGATTGCCCGCCTCTGATTCCCCGCCTCTGATTCCCCACCTCTGATTCCCCACCTCTGATTCCCCACTTCTGATTCCACGCCTCTGATTCCCCGCCTCTGATTCCCCGCCTCTGATTCACCGCCTCTGATTCCCCGCCTCTGATTCCCCGCCACTGATTCCCCACTTCTGATTGCCCGCCTCTGATTCCACGCCTCTGATTCCCCGCCTCTGATTCCCCACCTCTGATTCCCCACTTCTGATTCCCCACCTCTGATTCCCCGCCTCTGATTCCACGCCTCTGATTCCCCACCTCTGATTCCCCACTTCTGATTCCCCACCTCTGATTCTCCGCCTCTGATACCCTGCCTCTGATAACTTTTTACTGATTCCCTGCCTCAGATTCCCTGCCTCCGATTCCCTGCCTCAGATTCCCTGCCTCAGATTCCCTGCATCAGATTCCCTTCATCTGATTCCCTGCCTCTGATTCCCCGCCTCTGATTCCCCGCCTCTGATTTCCCACCTCTGTTTCTACGCCTCTATTTTGCCTGCACTCTTTCCCCTCCACTCTTTCTGTGCCTCTCTTTCCCTCCCTCAATTTCAACAACTCTGTTTGATCTGTTCTGTGTACCTAATTTTCAACACACAAGTTCCAACCACTATGTTTCGCCCATCTCTTTCGCTGCCTCTATTTATGCAGCTACGTTTACCCGCTTCTGTTTACCCGCCTGTTTCCCCATATCTCTTTCCCCACCTCTGATTCCACGCCTCTGATTCCCCGCCTCTGATTCCCCGCCTCTGATTCCCCGCCTCTGATTCACCGCCTCCCTTTCCGCGCAACCTTCCTGGCCTACGTTTCCCCACATCTCTTTCCCCACCTCTGATTCCACGCCTCAGATTTGCCGCCTCTGATTCCCTGCCTCTGATTCCCCACCTCTGATTCCCCCCTCTGATTCCCCGCCTCTGATTCCCAGCCTCTGATTCCCCACCTCTGATTCCCCGCCTCTGATTCCCTGCCTCTCTTTCCTCACCTCTATTTCCGTGCCTCTTTCTCTGCATCTCGTTTCCCACATCTCATTTCCCCCTTCTGATAACCCGCATCAGATTCCCTGCCACAGATTCCCTGCCTCAGATTCCCTGCCTCAGATTCCCTGCATCAGATTCCCTTCATATGATTCCCTGCCTCTGATTCCACGCCTCTGATTCCCCACCTCTGATTCCCTGCCTCAGATTCCCTGCCTCTGATTCCCTGCCTCTGATTCCCTGCCTCTGATTTCCTGCATCTGATTGCCCGCCTCTGATTCTCCGCCTCTGATTCACCGCCTCTGATTCCCCGCCTCTGATTCCCCGCCTCTTGATTCCCCGCCTCTGATTCCCCACCTCTGATTCCCTGACTCTGATAACCTGCCTCTGATTCCCTGCCTCTGATTCCCGGCCTCTGAATCCCCACCTCTGATTCCCCGTGTCCGATTCCGCACCCATGTTTCACCACCTCTGTTGCTCTGCTTCTGATTTCCCGGCTCAGATTCACCGGCTCTGATTCCGCACCTCTGATTCCACGCCTCTCTTTCTGTGTCTCTGATTCCCCGCCTCTGATTCCACGCCTCTGATTACCCGCCTCTGATACCCTGCCTCTCTTTCCCTGCCTCTATATCCGTGCCTCTTTCTCTGCATCTCGTTTCCCACATCTCATTTCCCCCTTCTGATAACCCGCATCAGATTCCCTGCCACAGATTCCCTGCCTCAGATACCCTGCCTCAGATTCCCTGCATGAGATTCCCTTCATCTGATTCCCTGCCTCTGATTCCCCGCGGCTGATTCCCTGCATCTGATTCCCCGCCTCTGTTTACCCGCCTGTTTCCCCGCCTCTGATTCACCACCTCATATTCGCCACCTCAGGTTCCCTGCCTCTGATTCCCTGCCTCTGATTCCCTGCCTCTGATTCCCTGCATCTGATTGCCCGCCTCTGATACCCTGCCTCTGATTCCCCGCCTCTGATTCCCCGCCTCTGATTCCCCGCCTCTGATTTCCCACCTCTGATTCCCCACTTTTGATTCCCCGCCTCTGATTCCCCGTCTCTGATTCCACGCCTCTGATTCCCCACCTCTGATTCAGCGCCTCTGATTCCCCGCCTCTGATACCCCGCCTCTGATTCCCCGCCTCTGATTCCCTGCATCTGATTCCCCGCCTCAGATTCCCCGCCTCTGATTCCCCGACTCTGATTCCCCGCCTCTGATTCCCCGCCTCTGATTCCCCGCCTCTGATTCCCGGCCTCTGATTCCCCGCCTATGTTTACCCGCCTCTGTTTACCCGCCTGTTTTCCCGCCTCCGATTGCCCACCTCAGATTCCCTGCCTCAGATTCCCTGCCTCAGATTCCCTGCCTCTGATTCCCTGCCTCTGATTCCCTGCATCTGATTGCCCGCCTCCGATTACCTGCCTCTGATTCCCCGCCTCTGATTCCCCACCTCTGATTCCCCACTTCTGATTCCCCGCCTCTGATTCCCCGCGTCTGATTCCCCGCCTCTGATTCACCGCCTCTGATTCCCCGCCTCTGATTCCGCGCCTCTGATTCCCCACCTCTGATTGCCCCGCCTCTGATTCGCTGATTCTGATTCCCCGCCTCTGATTCCCCACCTCTGATTCCCCACTTCTGGTTCCCCGCCTCTGATTCCCCGCCTCTGATTCCACGCCTCTGATTCCCCGCCTCTGATTCCCCGCCTCTGATTCCCCACCTCTGATTCCCCTCCTCTGATACCCCGCCTCTGATTCCCCACCTCTGATTCCCCGCATCTGATTCCCCGTCTCTGATTCCCCGCCTCTGATTCCCTGCCTCTGATTCCGCGCCTCTGATTCCGCGCCTCTGATTCCCCGCCTATGTTTACCCACCTCTGTTTACCCACCTGTTTCCCCGCCTCTGATTCCGCACCTCAGATTCCCTGCCTCAGATTCCCCGCCTCTGATTCTCTGCCTCTGAATCCCCGCCTCTGATTCCCCACCTCTGATTCCCCACTTCTGATTCCCCGCCTCTGATTCCACGCCTCAGATTCGCCGCCTCTGATTTCCCGCCTCTGATTCCCTGCCTCTGATTCCCTGCCTCTGATTCCCCACCTCTGATTCCCCCCTCTGATTCCCCGCCTCTGATTCCCAGCCTCTTATTCCCCACCTCTGATTCCCCGCCTCTGATTCCCTGCCTGTCTTTCCCTGCCTCTATTTCCGTGTCTCTTTCTCTGCATCTCGTTTCCCACATCTCATTTCCCCCTTCTGATAACCCGCATCAGATTCCCTGACACAGATTCCCTGCCTCAGATTCCCTGCCTCAGATTCCCTGCATCAGATTCCCTTCATCTGATTCCCTGCCTCTGATTCCCCGCCTCTGATTCCCCACCTCTGATTCCCTGCCTCAGATTCCCTGCCTCTGATTCCCTGCCTCTGATTCCCTGCCTCTGATTTCCTGCATCAGATTCCCCGCCTCTGATTCTCCGCCTCTGATTCCCCGCCTCTGATTCCCCGCCTCTGATTCGCCGCCTCTGTTTCCCCGCCTCTGATTTCCCCCCTCTGATTCCCAGCCTCTGATAACCTGCCTCTGATTCCCTGCCTCTGATTCCCCGCCTCTGATTCGCCGCCTCTGATTCCCCGCCTCTGATTTCCCACCTCTGATTCCCTGCCTCTGATAACCTGCCTCTGATTCCCTGCCTCTGATTCTCTGCCTCTGATTCCGGGCCTCTGAGTCCCCACCTCTGATTCCCCGTGTCCGATTCCGCACCCATGTTTCACCACCTCTGTTGCTCTGCTTCTGATTTCCCGGCTCAGATTCACCGGCTCTGATCCCGCACCTCTGATTCCACGCCTCTCTTTCTGTGTCTCTGATTCCCCGCCTCTGATTCCACGCCTCTGATTACCCGACTCTGATACCCTGCCTCTCTTTCCCTGCCTCTATATCCGTGCCTCTTTCTCTGCATATCGTTTCCCACATCTCATTTCCCCCTTCTGATAACCCGCATCAGATTCCCTGCCACAGATTCCCTGCCTCAGATTCCCTGCCTCAGATTCCCTGCATCAGATTCCCTTCATCTGATTCCCTGCCTCTGATTCCCCGCCTCTGATTCCCCACCTCTGATTCCCCACCTCTGATTCCCCGCCTCTGATTCCCTGCCTCTGATTCCCCATATCTGATTCCCCGCCTCTGATTCCCCAACTCTGATTCCCCGCTTCTGATTCCCCAGCTCTGAATCCCCGCCTCTGATTCCCCGCGTCTGATTCCCTGCCTCTGATTGCCGCCTCTGATTCCCCATCTGTGATTCACAACCTCTGATGCCCCACCTCTGATTCCCCATATCTGATTCCCTGCCTCTCTTTCCCCGCCTCTGATTCCCCACCTCTGTTTCCCCATATCTGATTCCCTGCCTCTGATTCCCCAACTCTAATACCCCGCCTCTGATTCCCCAGCTCTGATTCCCCGCCTCTGATTCCCCGCATCTGATTCCCTGCCTCTGATTCCCCGCCTCTGATTCCAGGCCTCTGATTCCCAGCATCTGATTCCGGCCTCTGATTCCCGGCCTCTGATTCCCTGCTTCTGATTCTGATTCCCTGCCTCTGATTCCCCATCTCTGATTCCGCACATCTGATTCCCTGCCTCTGATTCCCCACCTCTGATTCCCCATATCTGATTCCCCGCCTCTGTTTCCCCGCCTCTGATTCCCCGCCTCTGTTTCCCAATATCTAAGTCCCCACCTCTGATTCCCCAAATCTGATTCCCCACCTCTGATTCCCCAGCTCTGATTCCCCGCCTCTGATTCCCCGCATCTGATACCCTGCATCTGATTCCAAGCCTCTGATTCCCTGCCTCTGATTCCCAACCTCTGATTCCCCACCTCAGATTCCCCATATCTGATTCCCCGCCTCTGTTTCCCCGCCTCGGATTCCCCGCCTCTGTTTCCCCATATCTGATTCCCGGCCTCGGATTCCCCGCCTCTGATTCCCCATATCTGATTCCCTGCCTCTGATTCCCCAACTCTGATTCCCCGCCTCTGATTCCCCAGCTCTGAATCCCCGCCTCTGATTCCCCGCGTCTGATTCCCTGCCTCTGATTCCCCGCCTTGATTCCCCATCTCTGATTCACAACCTCTGATTCCCCACCTCTGATTCCCTATATTTGATTTCCCGCCTCTGTTTCCCCGCCTCTGATTCCCCGCCTCTGATTCCCCATATCTGATTCCCCGCCTCTGATTGCCCACCTCTGATTCCCAGCCTCTGATTCGCCAGCTCTGATTCCCCGCCTCTGATTCCCCTCATCTGATTCCCTGCCTCTGATTCCCCGCCTCTGATTCCCCATCTGTGATTCACAACCTCTGATGCCCCACCTCTGATTCCCCATATCTGATTCCCCGCCTCTGTTTCCCCGCCTCTGATTCCCCGCCTCTGATTCCCTATATCTGATTCCCCGCCTCTGATTGCCCACCTCTGATTCCCCGCGTCTGATACCCCGCCTCTGATTCCCCGCCTCTGATTTCCCATCTCTGATTCACCACCTCTGATTCCCGGCCTCTGATTCCCCATCTCTGATTCCGCACATCCGATTCCCTGCCTATGATTCCCCACCTCAGATTCCCCGCCTCTGATTCCCCATATCTGATTCCCTGCCTCTGTTTCCCCGCCTCTGATTCCCTACCTCTGTTTCCCCATATCTGATTCCCCGCCTCTGATTCCCCAACTCTAATACCCCGCCTCTGATTCCCCAGCTCTGATTCCCCGCCTCTGATTCCCCGCATCTTATTCCCTGCCTCTGATTCCCCGCCTCTGATTCCAGGCCTCTGATTCCCATCATCTGATTCCGGCCTCTGATTCCCCTCCTCTGATTCCGCGCCTCTGATTCCCCGCTTATGTTTACCCACCTCTGTTTACCCACCTGTTTCCCCGCCTCTGATTCCCCACCTCAGATTCCCTGCCTCAGATTCCCCGCCTCTGATTCTCCGCCTCTGATTCGCCGCCTCTGATTCCCCACCTCTGATTCCCCACTTCTGATTCCCCGCCTCTGATTCCCCGCCTCTGATTCCCCGCCTCTGATTCCCCGCCTCTGATTCCCCACCTCTGATTCACTGCCTCCCTTTCCGCTCAACTTTCCTGGCCTACTTTTCCCCAGATATCTTTCCCCGCCTCTGATTTCCCGCCTCTGATTCCACGCCTCTGATTCCCCGCCTATGTTTACCCGCCTCTGTTTACCCGCCTGTTTTCCCGCCTCTGATTCCCCACCACAGATTCCCTGCCTCCGATTGCCCACCTCAGATTCCCTGCCTCAGATTCCCTGCCTCAGATTCCCTGCCTCTGATTCCCTGCCTCTGATTCCCTGCATCTGATTGCCCGCCTCCGATTACCTGCCTCTGATTCCCCGCCTCTGATTCCCCACCACTGATTCCCCACTTCTGATTCCCCGCCTCTGATTCCCCGCGTCTGATTCCCCGCCTCTGATTCACCGCCTCTGATTCCCCGCCTCTGATTCCCCGCCTCTGATTCCCCACCTCTGATTGCCCCGCCTCTGATTCGCTGATTCTGATTCCCCGCCTCTGATTCCCCACCTCTGATTCCCCACTTCTGGTTCCCCGCCTCCGATTCCCCGCCTCTGATTCCACGCCTCTGATTCCCCGCCTCTGATTCCCCGCCTCTGATTCCCCACCTCTGATTCCCCTCCTCTGATACCCCGCCTCTGATTCCCCACCTCTGATTCCCCGCATCTGATTCCCCGTCTCTGATTCCCCGCCTCTGATTCCCTGCCTCTGATTCCGCGCCTCTGATTCCGCGCCTCTGATTCCCCGCCTATGTTTACCCACCTCTGTTTACCCACCTGTTTCCCCGCCTCTGATTCCGCACCTCAGATTCCCTGCCTCAGATTCCCCGCCTCTGATTCTCTGCCTCTGAATCCCCGCCTCTGATTCCCCACCTCTGATTCCCCACTTCTGATTCCCCGCCTCTGATTCCACGCCTCAGATTCGCCGCCTCTGATTCCCCATATCTGATTCCCTGCCTCTGTTTCCCCGCCTCTGATTCCCTACCTCTGTTTCCCCATATCTGATTCCCCGCCTCTGATTCCCCAACTCTAATACCCCGCCTCTGATTCCCCAGCTCTGATTCCCCGCCTCTGATTCCCCGCATCTTATTCCCTGCCTCTGATTCCCCGCCTCTGATTCCAGGCCTCTGATTCCCATCATCTGATTCCGGCCTCTGATTCCCCTCCTCTGATTCCGCGCCTCTGATTCCCCGCTTATGTTTACCCACCTCTGTTTACCCACCTGTTTCCCCGCCTCTGATTCCCCACCTCAGATTCCCTGCCTCAGATTCCCCGCCTCTGATTCTCCGCCTCTGATTCGCCGCCTCTGATTCCCCACCTCTGATTCCCCACTTCTGATTCCCCGCCTCTGATTCCCCGCCTCTGATTCCCCGCCTCTGATTCCCCGCCTCTGATTCCCCACCTCTGATTCACTGCCTCCCTTTCCGCTCAACTTTCCTGGCCTACTTTTCCCCAGATATCTTTCCCCGCCTCTGATTTCCCGCCTCTGATTCCACGCCTCTGATTCCCCGCCTATGTTTACCCGCCTCTGTTTACCCGCCTGTTTTCCCGCCTCTGATTCCCCACCACAGATTCCCTGCCTCCGATTGCCCACCTCAGATTCCCTGCCTCAGATTCCCTGCCTCAGATTCCCTGCCTCTGATTCCCTGCCTCTGATTCCCTGCATCTGATTGCCCGCCTCCGATTACCTGCCTCTGATTCCCCGCCTCTGATTCCCCACCACTGATTCCCCACTTCTGATTCCCCGCCTCTGATTCCCCGCGTCTGATTCCCCGCCTCTGATTCACCGCCTCTGATTCCCCGCCTCTGATTCCCCGCCTCTGATTCCCCACCTCTGATTGCCCCGCCTCTGATTCGCTGATTCTGATTCCCCGCCTCTGATTCCCCACCTCTGATTCCCCACTTCTGGTTCCCCGCCTCCGATTCCCCGCCTCTGATTCCACGCCTCTGATTCCCCGCCTCTGATTCCCCGCCTCTGATTCCCCACCTCTGATTCCCCTCCTCTGATACCCCGCCTCTGATTCCCCACCTCTGATTCCCCGCATCTGATTCCCCGTCTCTGATTCCCCGCCTCTGATTCCCTGCCTCTGATTCCGCGCCTCTGATTCCGCGCCTCTGATTCCCCGCCTATGTTTACCCACCTCTGTTTACCCACCTGTTTCCCCGCCTCTGATTCCGCACCTCAGATTCCCTGCCTCAGATTCCCCGCCTCTGATTCTCTGCCTCTGAATCCCCGCCTCTGATTCCCCACCTCTGATTCCCCACTTCTGATTCCCCGCCTCTGATTCCACGCCTCAGATTCGCCGCCTCTGATTTCCCGCCTCTGATTCCCTGCCTCTGATTCCCTGCCTCTGATTCCCCACCTCTGATTCCCCCCTCTGATTCCCCGCCTCTGATTCCCAGCCTCTGATTCCCCACCTCTGATTCCCCGCCTCTGATTCCATGCCTGTCTTTCCCTGCCTCTATTTCCGTGTCTCTTTCTCTGCATCTCGTTTCCCACATCTCATTTCCCCCTTCTGATAACCCGCATCAGATTCCCTGACACAGATTCCCTGCCTCAGATTCCCTGCCTCAGATTCCCTGCATCAGATTCCCTTCATCTGATTCCCTGCCTCTGATTCCCCGCCTCTGATTCCCCACCTCTGATTCCCTGCCTCAGATTCCCTGCCTCTGATTCCCTGCCTCTGATTCCCTGCCTCTGATTTCCTGCATCAGATTCCCCGCCTCTGATTCTCCGCCTCTGATTCCCCGCCTCTGATTCGCCGCCTCTGATTCGCCGCCTCTGATTCCCCGCCTCTGATTTCCCCCCTCTGATTCCCAGCCTCTGATAACCTGCCTCTGATTCCCTGCCTCTGATTCCCCGCCTCTGATTCGCCGCCTCTGATTCCCCGCCTCTGATTTCCCACCTCTGATTCCCTGCCTCTGATAACCTGCCTCTGATTCCCTGCCTCTGATTCTCTGCCTCTGATTCCCGGCCTCTGAGTCCCCACCTCTGATTCCCCGTGTCCGATTCCGCACCCATGTTTCACCACCTCTGTTGCTCTGCTTCTGATTTACCGGCTCAGATTCACCGGCTCTGATCCCGCACCTCTGATTCCACGCCTCTCTTTCTGTGTCTCTGATTCCCCGCCTCTGATTCCACGCCTCTGATTACCCGACTCTGATACCCTGCCTCTCTTTCCCTGCCTCTATATCCGTGCCTCTTTCTCTGCATATCGTTTCCCACATCTCATTTCCCCCTTCTGATAACCCGCATCAGATTCCCTGCCACAGATTCCCTGCCTCAGATTCCCTGCCTCAGATTCCCTGCATCAGATTCCCTTCATCTGATTCCCTGCCTCTGATTCCCCGCCTCTGATTCCCCACCTCTGATTCCCCACCTCTGATTCCCCGCCTCTGATTCCCTGCCTCTGATTCCCCATATCTGATTCCCCGCCTCTGATTCCCCAACTCTGATTCCCCGCTTCTGATTCCCCAGCTCTGAATCCCCGCCTCTGATTCCCCGCGTCTGATTCCCTGCCTCTGATTCCCCGCCTCTGATTCCCCATCTGTGATTCACAACCTCTGATGCCCCACCTCTGATTCCCCATATCTGATTCCCTGCCTCTCTTTCCCCGCCTCTGATTCCCCACCTCTGTTTCCCCATATCTGATTCCCTGCCTCTGATTCCCCAACTCTAATACCCCGCCTCCGATTCCCCAGCTCTGATTCCCCGCCTCTGATTCCCCGCATCTGATTCCCTGCCTCTGATTCCCCGCCTCTGATTCCAGGCCTCTGATTCCCAGCATCTGATTCCGGCCTCTGATTCCCGGCCTCTGATTCCCTGCTTCTGATTCTGATTCCCTGCCTCTGATTCCCCATCTCTGATTCCGCACATCTGATTCCCTGCCTCTGATTCCCCACCTCTGATTCCCCATATCTGATTCCCCGCCTCTGTTTCCCCGCCTCTGATTCCCCGCCTCTGTTTCCCAATATCTAAGTCCCCACCTCTGATTCCCCAAATCTGATTCCCCACCTCTGATTCCCCAGCTCTGATTCCCCGCCTCTGATTCCCCGCATCTGATACCCTGCATCTGATTCCAAGCCTCTGATTCCCTGCCTCTGATTCCCAACCTCTGATTCCCCACCTCAGATTCCCCCTATCTGATTCCCCGCCTCTGTTTCCCCGCCTCGGATTCCCCGCCTCTGTTTCCCCATATCTGATTCCCGGCCTCGGATTGCCCGCCTCTGATTCCCCATATCTGATTCCCTGCCTCTGATTCCCCAACTCTGATTCCCCGCCTCTGATTCCCCAGCTCTGAATCCCCGCCTCTGATTCCCCGCGTCTGATTCCCTGCCTCTGATTCCCCGCCTTGATTCCCCATCTCTGATTCACAACCTCTGATTCCCCACCTCTGATTCCCTATATTTGATTTCCCGCCTCTGTTTCCCCGCCTCTGATTCCCCGCCTCTGATTCCCCATATCTGATTCCCCGCCTCTGATTGCCCACCTCTGATTCCCAGCCTCTGATTCGCCAGCTCTGATTCCCCGCCTCTGATTCCCCGCATCTGATTCCCTGCCTCTGATTCCCCGCCTCTGATTCCCCATCTGTGATTCACAACCTCTGATGCCCCACCTCTGATTCCCCATATCTGATTCCCCGCCTCTGTTTCCCCGCCTCTGATTCCCCGCCTCTGATTCCCTATATCTGATTCCCCGCCTCTGATTGCCCACCTCTGATTCCCCGCGTCTGATACCCCGCCTCTGATTCCCCGCCTCTGATTTCCCATCTCTGATTCACCACCTCTGATTCCCGGCCTCTGATTCCCCATCTCTGATTCCGCACATCCGATTCCCTGCCTATGATTCCCCACCTCAGATTCCCCGCCTCTGATTCCCCATATCTGATTCCCTGCCTCTGTTTCCCCGCCTCTGATTCCCTACCTCTGTTTCCCCATATCTGATTCCCCGCCTCTGATTCCCCAACTCTAATACCCCGCCTCTGATTCCCCAGCTCTGATTCCCCGCCTCTGATTCCCCGCATCTTATTCCCTGCCTCTGATTCCCCGCCTCTGATTCCAGGCCTCTGATTCCCATCATCTGATTCCGGCCTCTGATTCCCCTCCTCTGATTCCGCGCCTCTGATTCCCCGCTTATGTTTACCCACCTCTGTTTACCCACCTGTTTCCCCGCCTCTGATTCCCCACCTCAGATTCCCTGCCTCAGATTCCCCGCCTCTGATTCTCCGCCTCTGATTCGCCGCCTCTGATTCCCCACCTCTGATTCCCCACTTCTGATTCCCCGCCTCTGATTCCCCGCCTCTGATTCCCCGCCTCTGATTCCCCGCCTCTGATTCCCCACCTCTGATTCACTGCCTCCCTTTCCGCTCAACTTTCCTGGCCTACTTTTCCCCAGATATCTTTCCCCGCCTCTGATTTCCCGCCTCTGATTCCACGCCTCTGATTCCCCGCCTATGTTTACCCGCCTCTGTTTACCCGCCTGTTTTCCCGCCTCTGATTCCCCACCACAGATTCCCTGCCTCAGATTCCCTGCCTCAGATTCCCTGCATCAGATTCCCTTCATTTGATTCCCTGCGTCTGATTCCCTGCCTCTGATTCCCTGCATCTGATTGCCCGCCTCTGATTCCCCGCCTCTGATTCCCCGCCTCTGATTCCCCACCTCTGATTCCCCACTTCTGATTCCACGCCTCTGATTCCCCGCCTCTGATTCCCCGCCTCTGATTCACCGCCTCTGATTCCCCGCCTCTGATTCCCCGCCACTGATTCCCCACTTCTGATTGCCCGCCTCTGATTCCACGCCTCTGATTCCCCGCCTCTGATTCCCCACCTCTGATTCCCCACTTCTGATTCCCCACCTCTGATTCCCCGCCTCTGATTCCACGCCTCTGATTCCCCACCTCTGATTCCCCACTTCTGATTCCCCACCTCTGATTCTCCGCCTCTGATACCCTGCCTCTGATAACTTTTTACTGATTCCCTGCCTCAGATTCCCTGCCTCCGATTCCCTGCCTCAGATTCCCTGCCTCAGATTCCCTGCATCAGATTCCCTTCATCTGATTCCCTGCCTCTGATTCCCCGCCTCTGATTCCCCGCCTCTGATTCCCCACCTCTGTCTCTACGCCTCTATTTTGCCTGCACTCTTTCCCCTCCACTCTTTCTGTGCCTCTCTTTCCCTCCCTCAATTTCAACAACTCTGTTTGATCTGTTCTGTGTACCTAATTTTCAACACACAAGTTCCAACCACTATGTTTCGCCCATCTCTTTCGCTGCCTCTATTTATGCAGCTACGTTTACCCGCTTCTGTTTACCCGCCTGTTTCCCCACATCTCTTTCCCCACCTCTGATTCCACGCCTCTGATTCCCCGCCTCTGATTCCCCGCCTCTGATTCCCCGCCTCTGATTCACCGCCTCCCTTTCCGCGCAACCTTCCTGGCCTACGTTTCCCCACATCTCTTTCCCCACCTCTGATTCCACGCCTCAGATTTGCCGCCTCTGATTCCCTGCCTCTGATTCCCCACCTCTGATTCCCCCCTCTGATTCCCCGCCTCTGATTCCCAGCCTCTGATTCCCCACCTCTGATTCCCCGCCTCTGATTCCCTGCCTCTCTTTCCCTACCTCTATTTCCGTGCCTCTTTCTCTGCATCTCGTTTCCCACATCTCATTTCCCCCTTCTGATAACCCGCATCAGATTCCCTGCCACAGATTCCCTGCCTCAGATTCCCTGCCTCAGATTCCCTGCATCAGATTCCCTTCATATGATTCCCTGCCTCAGATTCCCTGCCTCTGATTCCCTGCCTCTGATTCCCTGCCTCTGATTTCCTGCATCTGATTGCCCGCCTCTGATTCTCCGCCTCTGATTCCCCGCCTCTGATTCCCCGCCTCTGATTCCCCGCCTCTTGATTCCCCGCCTCTGATTCCCCACCTCTGATTCCCTGCCTCTGATAACCTGCCTCTGATTCCCTGCCTCTGATTCCCGGCCTCTGAATCCCCACCGCTGATTCCCCGTGTCCGATTCCGCACCCATGTTTCACCACCTCTGTTGCTCTGCTTCTGATTTCCCGGCTCAGATTCACCGGCTCTGATTCCGCACCTCTGATTCCACGCCTCTCTTTCTGTGTCTCTGATTCCCCGCCTCTGATTCCACGCCTCTGATTACCCGCCTCTGATACCCTGCCTCTCTTTCCCTGCCTCTATATCCGTGCCTCTTTCTCTGCATCTCGTTTCCCACATCTCATTTCCCCCTTCTGATAACCCGCATCAGATTCCCTGCCACAGATTCCCTGCCTCAGATACCCTGCCTCAGATTCCCTGCATGAGATTCCCTTCATCTGATTCCCTGCCTCTGATTCCCCGCGGCTGATTCCCTGCATCTGATTCCCCGCCTCTGTTTACCCGCCTGTTTCCCCGCCTCTGATTCACCACCTCATATTCGCCACCTCAGGTTCCCTGCCTCTGATTCCCTGCCTCTGATTCCCTGCCTCTGATTCCCTGCATCTGATTGCCCGCCTCTGATACCCTGCCTCTGATTCCCCGCCTCTGATTCCCCGCCTCTGATTCCCCGCCTCTGATTTCCCACCTCTGATTCCCCACTTTTGATTCCCCGCCTCTGATTCCCCGTCTCTGATTCCACGCCTCTGATTCCCCACCTCTGATTCAGCGCCTCTGATTCCCCGCCTCTGATACCCCGCCTCTGATTCCCCGCCTCTGATTCCCTGCATCTGATTCCCCGCCTCAGATTCCCCGCCTCTGATTCCCCGACTCTGATTCCCCGCCTCTGATTCCCCGCCTCTGATTCCCCGCCTCTGATTCCCCGCCTCTGATTCCCCGCCTATGTTTACCCGCCTCTGTTTACCCGCCTGTTTTCCCGCCTCCGATTGCCCACCTCAGATTCCCTGCCTCAGATTCCCTGCCTCAGATTCCCTGCCTCTGATTCCCTGCCTCTGATTCCCGGCATCTGATTGCCCGCCTCCGATTACCTGCCTCTGATTCCCCGCCTCTGATTCCCCACCTCTGATTCCCCACTTCTGATTCCCCGCCTCTGATTCCCCGCGTCTGATTCCCCGCCTCTGATTCACCGCCTCTGATTCCCCGCCTCTGATTCCCCGCCTCTGATTCCCCACCTCTGATTGCCCCGCCTCTGATTCGCTGATTCTGATTCCCCGCCTCTGATTCCCCACCTCTGATTCCCCACTTCTGGTTCCCCGCCTCTGATTCCCCGCCTCTAATTCCACGCCTCTGATTCCCCGCCTCTGATTCCCCGCCTCTGATTCCCCGCCTCTGATTCCCCTCCTCTGATACCCCGCCTCTGATTCCCCACCTCTGATTCCCCGCATCTGATTCCCCGTCTCTGATTCCCCGCCTCTGATTCCCTGCCTCTGATTCCGCGCCTCTGATTCCGCGCCTCTGATTCCCCACCTATGTTTACCCACCTCTGTTTACCCACCTGTTTCCCCGCCTCTGATTCAGCACCTCAGATTCCCTGCCTCAGATTCCCCGCCTCTGATTCTCTGCCTCTGAATCCCCGCCTCTGATTCCCCACCTCTGATTCCCCACTTCTGATTCCCCGCCTCTGATTCCCCGCCTCTGATTCCCCGCCTCTGATTCCCCGCCTCTGATTCCCCACCTCTGATTCAGTGCCTCCCTTTCTGCTCAACTTTCCTGGCCTTCTTTTCCCCACATATCTTTCCCCGCCTCTGATTTCCCGCCTCTGATTCCACGCCTCTGATTCCCCGCCTATGTTTACCCGCCTCTGTTTACCCGCCTGTTTTCCCTCCTCTGATTCCCCACCACAGATTCCCTGCCTCAGATTCCCTGCCTCAGATTCCCTGCATCAGATTCCCTTCATTTGATTCCCTGCGTCTGATTCCCTGCCTCTGATTCCCTGCATCTGATTGCCCGCCTCTGATTCCCCGCCTCTGATTCCCCGCCTCTGATTCCCCACGTCTGATTCCCCACTTCTGATTCCCCGCCTCTGATTCCCCGCCTCTGATTCCCCACCTCTGATTCACCGCCTCTGATTCCCCGCCTCTGATTCCCCGCCTCTGATTCCCCACTTCTGATTGCCCGCCTCTGATTCCACGCCTCTGATTCCCCGCCTCTGATTCCCCACCTCTGATTCCCCACTTCTGATTCCCCACCTCTGATTCCCCGCCTCTGATTCCACGCCTCTGATTCCCCACCTCTGATTCCCCACTTCTGAATCCCCACCTCTGATTCTCCGCCTCAGATACCCTGCCTCTGATAACTTTTTATTGATTCCCTGCCTCAGATTCCCTGCCTCCGATTCCCTGCCTCAGATTCCCTGCCTCAGATTCCCTGCATCAGATTCCCTTCATCTGATTCCCTGCCTCTGATTCCCCGCCTCTGAATCCCCGCCTCTGATTCCCCACCTCTGTCTCTACGCCTCTATTTTGACTGCACTCTTTCCCCTCCACTCTTTCTGTGCCTCTCTTTCCCTCCCTCAATTTCAACAACTCTGTTTGATCTGTTCTGTGTACCTAATTTTCAACACACAAGTTCCAACCACTATGTTTCGCCCATCTCTTTCGCTGCCTCTATTTATGCAGCTATGTTTACCCGCTTCTGTTTACCCGCCTGTTTCCCCACATCTCTTTCCCCACCTCTGATTCCACGCCTCTGATTCCCCGCCTCTGATTCCCCGCCTCTGAATCCCCGCCTCTGATACACCGACTCCCTTTCCGCGCAACTTTCCTGGCCTACGTTTCCCCACATCTCTTTCCCCACCTCTGATTCCACGCCTCAGATTCGCCGCCTCTGATTTCCCGCCTCTGATTCCCTGCCTCTGATTCCCTGCCTCTGATTCCCCACCTCTGATTCCCCCCTCTGATTCCCCGCCTCTGATTCCCAGCCTCTGATTCCCCACCTCTGATTCCCCGCCTCTGATTCCCTGCCTGTCTTTCCCTGCCTCTATTTCCGTGTCTCTTTCTCTGCATCTCGTTTCCCACATCTCATTTCCCCCTTCTGATAACCCGCATCAGATTCCCTGACACAGATTCCCTGCCTCAGATTCCCTGCCTCAGATTCCCTGCATCAGATTCCCTTCATCTGATTCCCTGCCTCTGATTCCCCGCCTCTGATTCCCCACCTCTGATTCCCTGCCTCAGATTCCCTGCCTCTGATTCCCTGCCTCTGATTCCCTGCCTCTGATTTCCTGCATCAGATTCCCCGCCTCTGATTCTCCGCCTCTGATTCCCCGCCTCTGATTCCCCGCCTCTGATTCGCCGCCTCTGATTCCCCGCCTCTGATTTCCCACCTCTGATTCCCTGCCTCTGATAACCTGCCTCTGATTCCCTGCCTCTGATTCTCTGCCTCTGATTCCCGGCCTCTGAGTCCCCACCTCTGATTCCCCGTGTCCGATTCCGCACCCATGTTTCACCACCTCTGTTGCTCTGCTTCTGATTTCCCGGCTCAGATTCACCGGCTCTGATCCCGCACCTCTGATTCCACGCCTCTCTTTCTGTGTCTCTGATTCCCCGCCTCTGATTCCACGCCTCTGATTACCCGCCTCTGATACCCTGCCTCTCTTTCCCTGCCTCTATATCCGTGCCTCTTTCTCTGCATCTCGCTTCCCACATCTCATTTCCCCCTTCTGATAACCCGCATCAGATTCCCTGCCACAGATTCCCTGCCTCAGATTCCCTGCCTCAGATTCCCTGCATCAGATTCCCTTCATCTGATTCCCTGCCTCTGATTCCCCGCCTCTGATTCCCCACCTCTGATTCCCCACCTCTGATTCCCCGCCTCTGATTCCCTGCCTCTGATTCCCCATATCTGATTCCCCGCCTCTGATTCCCCAACTCTGATTCCCCGCTTCTCATTCCCCAGCTCTGAATCCCCGCCTCTGATTCCCCGCGTCTGATTCCCTGCCTCTGATTCCCCGCCTCTGATTCCCCATCTGTGATTCAGAACCTCTGATGCCCCACCTCTGATTCCCCATATCTGATTCCCTGCCTCTCTTTCCCCGCCTCTGATTCCCCACCTCTGTTTCCCCATATCTGATTCCCCGCCTCTGATTCCCCAACTCTAATACCCCGCCTCTGATTCCCCAGCTCTGATTCCCCGCCTCTGATTCCCCGCCTCTGATTCCCCATATCTGATTCCCCGCCTCTGATTGCCCACCTCTGATTCCCAGCCTCTGATTCGCCAGCTCTGATTCCCCGCCTCTGATTCCCCGCATCTGATTCCCTGCCTCTGATTCCCCGCCTCTGATTCCCCATCTCTGATTCACCGCCTTTGATTCGCCACCTCTGATTCCCCATATCTGATTCCCCACCTCTGTTTCCCCGCCTCTGATTCCCCGCCTCTGATTCTCCATATCTCATTCCCCGCCTCTGAATCCCCATCTCTGATTCCCGGACTCTGATTCCCCTCCTCTGATTCCCGGCCTCTTATTCCCAGCATCTGATTCCCGGCCTCTGATTCCCGGCCTCTGATTCCCCGCTTCTGATTCCCTGCCTCTGATTCCCCATCTCTGATTCCGCACATCTGATTCCCTGCCTCTGATTCCCCACCTCTGATTCCCCATATCTGATTCCCCACCTCTGATGCCCCAACTCTGATTCCCCGCCTCTGATTCCCTGCATCCGATTCCCCATATCTGATTCCCCGCCTCTGTTTCCCCGCCTCTGATTCCCCGCCTCTGTTTCCCCATATCTGATTCCCGCCTCTGATTCCCAACTATGATTCCCCGCCTCTGATTCCCCAGCTCTGATTCCCTGCCTCTGATTCCCCGCGTTCTATTCCCTGCCTCTGATTCCCCGCCTGTGATTCCCCATCACTGATTCACCACCTCTGATTCCCTACCTCTGATTCCCCATATCTAATTCCCCGCCTCTGTTTGCCCGCCTCTGATTCCCCGCCTCTGTTTCCCCGCCTCTGATTCCCAGCCTCTGATTCCCCACCTCTGATTCCCCGCCTCTGATTCCCTGCCTGTCTTTCCCTGCCTCTATTTCCGTGTCTCTTTCTCTGCATCTCGTTTCCCACATCTCATTTCCCCCTTCTGATAACCCGCATCAGATTCCCTGACACAGATTCCCTGCCTCAGATTCCCTGCCTCAGATTCCCTGCATCAGATTCCCTTCATCTGATTCCCTGCCTCTGATTCCCCGCCTCTGATTCCCCACCTCTGATTCCCTGCCTCAGATTCCCTGCCTCTGATTCCCTGCCTCTGATTCCCTGCCTCTGATTTCCTGCATCAGATTCCCCGCCTCTGATTCTCCGCCTCTGATTCCCCGCCTCTGATTCCCCGCCTCTGATTCGCCGCCTCTGATTCCCCGCCTCTGATTTCCCACCTCTGATTCCCTGCCTCTGATAACCTGCCTCTGATTCCCTGCCTCTGATTCTCTGCCTCTGATTCCCGGCCTCTGAGTCCCCACCTCTGATTCCCCGTGTCCGATTCCGCACCCATGTTTCACCACCTCTGTTGCTCTGCTTCTGATTTCCCGGCTCAGATTCACCGGCTCTGATCCCGCACCTCTGATTCCACGCCTCTCTTTCTGTGTCTCTGATTCCCCGCCTCTGATTCCACGCCTCTGATTACCCGCCTCTGATACCCTGCCTCTCTTTCCCTGCCTCTATATCCGTGCCTCTTTCTCTGCATCTCGCTTCCCACATCTCATTTCCCCCTTCTGATAACCCGCATCAGATTCCCTGCCACAGATTCCCTGCCTCAGATTCCCTGCCTCAGATTCCCTGCATCAGATTCCCTTCATCTGATTCCCTGCCTCTGATTCCCCGCCTCTGATTCCCCACCTCTGATTCCCCACCTCTGATTCCCCGCCTCTGATTCCCTGCCTCTGATTCCCCATATCTGATTCCCCGCCTCTGATTCCCCAACTCTGATTCCCCGCTTCTCATTCCCCAGCTCTGAATCCCCGCCTCTGATTCCCCGCGTCTGATTCCCTGCCTCTGATTCCCCGCCTCTGATTCCCCATCTGTGATTCACAACCTCTGATGCCCCACCTCTGATTCCCCATATCTGATTCCCTGCCTCTCTTTCCCCGCCTCTGATTCCCCACCTCTGTTTCCCCATATCTGATTCCCCGCCTCTGATTCCCCAACTCTAATACCCCGCCTCTGATTCCCCAGCTCTGATTCCCCGCCTCTGATTCCCCGCCTCTGATTCCCCATATCTGATTCCCCGCCTCTGATTGCCCACCTCTGATTCCCAGCCTCTGATTCGCCAGCTCTGATTCCCCGCCTCTGATTCCCCGCATCTGATTCCCTGCCTCTGATTCCCCGCCTCTGATTCCCCATCTCTGATTCACCGCCTTTGATTCGCCACCTCTGATTCCCCATATCTGATTCCCCACCTCTGTTTCCCCGCCTCTGATTCCCCGCCTCTGATTCTCCATATCTCATTCCCCGCCTCTGAATCCCCATCTCTGATTCCCGGACTCTGATTCCCCTCCTCTGATTCCCGGCCTCTTATTCCCAGCATCTGATTCCCGGCCTCTGATTCCCGGCCTCTGATTCCCCGCTTCTGATTCCCTGCCTCTGATTCCCCATCTCTGATTCCGCACATCTGATTCCCTGCCTCTGATTCCCCACCTCTGATTCCCCATATCTGATTCCCCACCTCTGATGCCCCAACTCTGATTCCCCGCCTCTGATTCCCTGCATCCGATTCCCCATATCTGATTCCCCGCCTCTGTTTCCCCGCCTCTGATTCCCCGCCTCTGTTTCCCCATATCTGATTCCCGCCTCTGATTCCCAACTATGATTCCCCGCCTCTGATTCCCCAGCTCTGATTCCCTGCCTCTGATTCCCCGCGTTCTATTCCCTGCCTCTGATTCCCCGCCTGTGATTCCCCATCACTGATTCACCACCTCTGATTCCCTACCTCTGATTCCCCATATCTAATTCCCCGCCTCTGTTTGCCCGCCTCTGATTCCCCGCCTCTGTTTCCCCGCCTCTGATTCCCAGCCTCTGATTCCCCACCTCTGATTCCCCGCCTCTGATTCCCTGCCTGTCTTTCCCTGCCTCTATTTCCGTGTCTCTTTCTCTGCATCTCGTTTCCCACATCTCATTTCCCCCTTCTGATAACCCGCATCAGATTCCCTGACACAGATTCCCTGCCTCAGATTCCCTGCCTCAGATTCCCTGCATCAGATTCCCTTCATCTGATTCCCTGCCTCTGATTCCCCGCCTCTGATTCCCCACCTCTGATTCCCTGCCTCAGATTCCCTGCCTCTGATTCCCTGCCTCTGATTCCCTGCCTCTGATTTCCTGCATCAGATTCCCCGCCTCTGATTCTCCGCCTCTGATTCCCCGCCTCTGATTCCCCGCCTCTGATTCGCCGCCTCTGATTCCCCGCCTCTGATTTCCCACCTCTGATTCCCTGCCTCTGATAACCTGCCTCTGATTCCCTGCCTCTGATTCTCTGCCTCTGATTCCCGGCCTCTGAGTCCCCACCTCTGATTCCCCGTGTCCGATTCCGCACCCATGTTTCACCACCTCTGTTGCTCTGCTTCTGATTTCCCGGCTCAGATTCACCGGCTCTGATCCCGCACCTCTGATTCCACGCCTCTCTTTCTGTGTCTCTGATTCCCCGCCTCTGATTCCACGCCTCTGATTACCCGCCTCTGATACCCTGCCTCTCTTTCCCTGCCTCTATATCCGTGCCTCTTTCTCTGCATCTCGCTTCCCACATCTCATTTCCCCCTTCTGATAACCCGCATCAGATTCCCTGCCACAGATTCCCTGCCTCAGATTCCCTGCCTCAGATTCCCTGCATCAGATTCCCTTCATCTGATTCCCTGCCTCTGATTCCCCGCCTCTGATTCCCCACCTCTGATTCCCCACCTCTGATTCCCCGCCTCTGATTCCCTGCCTCTGATTCCCCATATCTGATTCCCCGCCTCTGATTCCCCAACTCTGATTCCCCGCTTCTCATTCCCCAGCTCTGAATCCCCGCCTCTGATTCCCCGCGTCTGATTCCCTGCCTCTGATCCCCCGCCTCTGATTCCCCATCTGTGATTCAGAACCTCTGATGCCCCACCTCTGATTCCCCATATCTGATTCCCTGCCTCTCTTTCCCCGCCTCTGATTCCCCACCTCTGTTTCCCAATATCTGATTCCCCGCCTCTGATTCCCCAACTCTAATACCCCGCCTCTGATTCCCCAGCTCTGATTCCCCGCCTCTGATTCCCCGCCTCTGATTCCCCATATCTGATTCCCCGCCTCTGATTGCCCACCTCTGATTCCCAGCCTCTGATTCGCCAGCTCTGATTCCCCGCCTCTGATTCCCCGCATCTGATTCCCTGCCTCTGATTCCCCGCCTCTGATTCCCCATCTCTGATTCACCGCCTTTGATTCGCCACCTCTGATTCCCCATATCTGATTCCCCACCTCTGTTTCCCCGCCTCTGATTCCCCGCCTCTGATTCTCCATATCTCATTCCCCGCCTCTGAATCCCCATCTCTGATTCCCGGACTCTGATTCCCCTCCTCTGATTCCCGGCCTCTTATTCCCAGCATCTGATTCCCGGCCTCTGATTCCCGGCCTCTGATTCCCCGCTTCTGATTCCCTGCCTCTGATTCCCCATCTCTGATTCCGCACATCTGATTCCCTGCCTCTGATTCCCCACCTCTGATTCCCCATATCTGATTCCCCGCCTCTGTTTCCCCACCTCTGATTCCCCGCCTCTGTTTCCCTATATCTAATTCCCCACCTCTGATGCCCCAACTCTGATTCCCCGCCTCTGATTCCCCAGCTCTGATTCCCCGCCTCTGATTCCCTGCATCCGATTCCCCATATCTGATTCCCCGCCTCTGTTTCCCCGCCTCTGATTCCCCGCCTCTGTTTCCCCATATCTGATTCCCGCCTCTGATTCCCAACTATGATTCCCCGCCTCTGATTCCCCAGCTCTGATTCCCTGCCTCTGATTCCCCGCGTTCTATTCCCTGCCTCTGATTCCCCGCCTGTGATTCCCCATCACTGATTCACCACCTCTGATTCCCTACCTCTGATTCCCCATATCTAATTCCCCGCCTCTGTTTGCCCGCCTCTGATTCCCCGCCTCTGTTTCCCCATATCTGATTCCCCGCCTCTGAATCCCCAACTCTGATTCCCTGCCTCAGATTCCCCAGCTCTGATTCCCCGCCTTTGATTCCCCCCGTCTGATTCCCAGCCTCTGAATCCCCGTGTCTGATTTCCTGCCTCTGATTCCCCGCCTCTGATTCCCCATCTCTGATTCACCGCCTCTGATTCCCCAGCTCTGATTCTCCATCTCTGATTCCGCACATCCAATTCCCTGCCTCTGATTCCCCAACTCTGATTCCCCACCTCTGATTCCCCAGCTCTGATTCCCCACCTCAGATTCCCCGCGTCTGATTCCCTGCCTCTGATTCCCCGCCTCTGATTCCCTGCCTCTGATTCCCCATATCTGATTCCCCGCCTCTGATTCCCCAACTCTGATTCCCCGCTTCTGATTCCCCAGCTCTGAATCCCCGCCTCTGATTCCCAGCGTCTGATTCCCTGCCTCTGATTCCCCGCCTCTGATTCCCCATCTGTGATTCACAACCTCTGATGCCCCACCTCTGATTCCCCATATCTGATTCCCCGCCTCTCTTTCCCCGCCTCTGATTCCCCGCCTCTGATTCCCCATATCTGATTCCCCGCCTCTGATTGCCCACCTCTGATTCCCCGCGTCTGATACCCTGCCTCTGATTCCCCGCCTCTGATTTCCCATCTCTGATTCACCACCTCTGATTCCCGGCCTCTGATTCCCCATCTCTGATTCCGCACATCCGATTCCCTGCCTATGATTCCCCACCTCTGATTCCCCGCCTCTGATTCCCCATATCTGATTCCCTGCCTCTGTTTCCCCGCCTCTGATTCCCTACCTCTGTTTCCCCATATCTGATTCCCCGCCTCTGATTCCCCAACTCTAATACCCCGCCTCTGATTCCCCAGCTCTGATTCCACGCCTCTCTTTCTGTGTCTCTGATTCCCCGCCTCTGATTCCACGCCTCTGATTACCCGCCTCTGATACCCTGCCTCTCTTTCCCTGCCTCTATATCCGTGCCTCTTTCTCTGCATCTCGTTTCCCACATCTCATTTCCCCCTTCTGATAACCCGCATCAGATTCCCTGCCACAGATTCCCTGCCTCAGATACCCTGCCTCAGATTCCCTGCATGAGATTCCCTTCATCTGATTCCCTGCCTCTGATTCCCCGCGGCTGATTCCCTGCATCTGATTCCCCGCCTCTGTTTACCCGCCTGTTTCCCCGCCTCTGATTCACCACCTCATATTCGCCACCTCAGGTTCCCTGCCTCTGATTCCCTGCCTCTGATTCCCTGCCTCTGATTCCCTGCATCTGATTGCCCGCCTCTGATACCCTGCCTCTGATTCCCCGCCTCTGATTCCCCGCCTCTGATTCCCCGCCTCTGATTTCCCACCTCTGATTCCCCACTTTTGATTCCCCGCCTCTGATTCCCCGTCTCTGATTCCACGTCTCTGATTCCCCACCTCTGATTCAGCGCCTCTGATTCCCCGCCTCTGATACCCCGCCTCTGATTCCCCGCCTCTGATTCCCTGCATCTGATTCCCCGCCTCAGATTCCCCGCCTCTGATTCCCCGACTCTGATTCCCCGCCTCTGATTCCCCGCCTCTGATTCCCCGCCTCTGATTCCCCGCCTCTGATTCCCCGCCTATGTTTACCCGCCTCTGTTTACCCGCCTGTTTTCCCGCCTCCGATTGCCCATCTCAGATTCCCTGCCTCAGATTCCCTGCCTCAGATTCCCTGCCTCTGATTCCCTGCCTCTGATTCCCGGCATCTGATTGCCCGCCTCCGATTACCTGCCTCTGATTCCCCGCCTCTGATTCCCCACCTCTGATTCCCCACTTCTGATTCCCCGCCTCTGATTCCCCGCGTCTGATTCCCCGCCTCTGATTCACCGCCTCTGATTCCCCGCCTCTGATTCCCCGCCTCTGATTCCCCACCTCTGATTGCCCCGCCTCTGATTCGCTGATTCTGATTCCCCGCCTCTGATTCCCAACCTCTGATTCCCCACTTCTGGTTCCCCGCCTCTGATTCCCCGCCTCTGATTCCACGCCTCTGATTCCCAGCCTCTGATTCCCCGCCTCTGATTCCCCGCCTCTGATTCCCCTCCTCTGATACCCCGCCTCTGATTCCCCACCTCTGATTCCCCGCATCTGATTCCCCGTCTCTGATTCCCCGCCTCTGATTCCCTGCCTCTGATTCCGCGCCTCTGATTCCGCGCCTCTGATTCCCCACCTATGTTTACCCACCTCTGTTTACCCACCTGTTTCCCCGCCTCTGATTCCGCACCTCAGATTCCCTGCCTCAGATTCCCCGCCTCTGATTCTCTGCCTCTGAATCCCCGCCTCTGATTCCCCACCTCTGATTCCCCACTTCTGATTCCCCGCCTCTGATTCCCCGCCTCTGATTCCCCGCCTCTGATTCCCCGCCTCTGATTCCCCACCTCTGATTCAGTGCCTCCCTTTCTGCTCAACTTTCCTGGCCTTCTTTTCCCCATATATCTTTCCCCGCCTCTGATTTCCCGCCTCTGATTCCACGCCTCTGATTCCCCGCCTATGTTTACCCGCCTCTGTTTACCCGCCTGTTTTCCCTCCTCTGATTCCCCACCACAGATTCCCTGCCTCAGATTCCCTGCCTCAGATTCCCTGCATCAGATTCCCTTCATTTGATTCCCTGCGTCTGATTCCCTGCCTCTGATTCCCTGCATCTGATTGCCCGCCTCTGATTCCCCGCCTCTGATTCCCCGCCTCTGATTCCCCACGTCTGATTCCCCACTTCTGATTCCCCGCCTCTGATTCCCCGCCTCTGATTCCCCACCTCTGATTCACCGCCTCTGATTCCCCGCCTCTGATTCCCCGCCTCTGATTCCCCACTTCTGATTGCCCGCCTCTGATTCCACGCCTCTGATTCCCCGCCTCTGATTCCCCACCTCTGATTCCCCACTTCTGATTCCCCACCTCTGATTCCCCGCCTCTGATTCCACGCCTCTGATTCCCCACCTCTGATTCCCCACTTCTGAATCCCCACCTCTGATTCTCCGCCTCAGATACCCTGCCTCTGATAACTTTTTATTGATTCCCTGCCTCAGATTCCCTGCCTCCGATTCCCTGCCTCAGATTCCCTGCCTCAGATTCCCTGCATCAGATTCCCTTCATCTGATTCCCTGCCTCTGATTCCCCGCCTCTGAATCCCCGCCTCTGATTCCCCACCTCTGTCTCTACGCCTCTATTTTGACTGCACTCTTTCCCCTCCACTCTTTCTGTGCCTCTCTTTCCCTCCCTCAATTTCAACAACTCTGTTTGATCTGTTCTGTGTACCTAATTTTCAACACACAAGTTCCAACCACTATGTTTCGCCCATCTCTTTCGCTGCCTCTATTTATGCAGCTATGTTTACCCGCTTCTGTTTACCCGCCTGTTTCCCCACATCTCTTTCCCCACCTCTGATTCCACGCCTCTGATTCCCCGCCTCTGATTCCCCGCCTCTGAATCCCCGCCTCTGATACACCGACTCCCTTTCCGCGCAACTTTCCTGGCCTACGTTTCCCCACATCTCTTTCCCCACCTCTGATTCCACGCCTCAGATTCGCCGCCTCTGATTTCCCGCCTCTGATTCCCTGCCTCTGATTCCCTGCCTCTGATTCCCCACCTCTGATTCCCCCCTCTGATTCCCCGCCTCTGATTCCCAGCCTCTGATTCCCCACCTCTGATTCCCCGCCTCTGATTCCCTGCCTGTCTTTCCCTGCCTCTATTTCCGTGTCTCTTTCTCTGCATCTCGTTTCCCACATCTCATTTCCCCCTTCTGATAACCCGCATCAGATTCCCTGACACAGATTCCCTGCCTCAGATTCCCTGCCTCAGATTCCCTGCATCAGATTCCCTTCATCTGATTCCCTGCCTCTGATTCCCCGCCTCTGATTCCCCACCTCTGATTCCCTGCCTCAGATTCCCTGCCTCTGATTCCCTGCCTCTGATTCCCTGCCTCTGATTTCCTGCATCAGATTCCCCGCCTCTGATTCTCCGCCTCTGATTCCCCGCCTCTGATTCCCCGCCTCTGATTCGCCGCCTCTGATTCCCCGCCTCTGATTTCCCACCTCTGATTCCCTGCCTCTGATAACCTGCCTCTGATTCCCTGCCTCTGATTCTCTGCCTCTGATTCCCGGCCTCTGAGTCCCCACCTCTGATTCCCCGTGTCCGATTCCGCACCCATGTTTCACCACCTCTGTTGCTCTGCTTCTGATTTCCCGGCTCAGATTCACCGGCTCTGATCCCGCACCTCTGATTCCACGCCTCTCTTTCTGTGTCTCTGATTCCCCGCCTCTGATTCCACGCCTCTGATTACCCGCCTCTGATACCCTGCCTCTCTTTCCCTGCCTCTATATCCGTGCCTCTTTCTCTGCATCTCGCTTCCCACATCTCATTTCCCCCTTCTGATAACCCGCATCAGATTCCCTGCCACAGATTCCCTGCCTCAGATTCCCTGCCTCAGATTCCCTGCATCAGATTCCCTTCATCTGATTCCCTGCCTCTGATTCCCCGCCTCTGATTCCCCACCTCTGATTCCCCACCTCTGATTCCCCGCCTCTGATTCCCTGCCTCTGATTCCCCATATCTGATTCCCCGCCTCTGATTCCCCAACTCTGATTCCCCGCTTCTCATTCCCCAGCTCTGAATCCCCGCCTCTGATTCCCCGCGTCTGATTCCCTGCCTCTGATTCCCCGCCTCTGATTCCCCATCTGTGATTCACAACCTCTGATGCCCCACCTCTGATTCCCCATATCTGATTCCCTGCCTCTCTTTCCCCGCCTCTGATTCCCCACCTCTGTTTCCCCATATCTGATTCCCCGCCTCTGATTCCCCAACTCTAATACCCCGCCTCTGATTCCCCAGCTCTGATTCCCCGCCTCTGATTCCCCGCCTCTGATTCCCCATATCTGATTCCCCGCCTCTGATTGCCCACCTCTGATTCCCAGCCTCTGATTCGCCAGCTCTGATTCCCCGCCTCTGATTCCCCGCATCTGATTCCCTGCCTCTGATTCCCCGCCTCTGATTCCCCATCTCTGATTCACCGCCTTTGATTCGCCACCTCTGATTCCCCATATCTGATTCCCCACCTCTGTTTCCCCGCCTCTGATTCCCCGCCTCTGATTCTCCATATCTCATTCCCCGCCTCTGAATCCCCATCTCTGATTCCCGGACTCTGATTCCCCTCCTCTGATTCCCGGCCTCTTATTCCCAGCATCTGATTCCCGGCCTCTGATTCCCGGCCTCTGATTCCCCGCTTCTGATTCCCTGCCTCTGATTCCCCATCTCTGATTCCGCACATCTGATTCCCCATATCTGATTCCCTGCCTCTCTTTCCCCGCCTCTGATTCCCCACGTCTGATTCCCTGCCTCTGATTCCCCGCCTCTGATTCCCCATCTGTGATTCACAACCTCTGATGCCCCACCTCTGATTCCCCATATCTGATTCCCTGCCTCTCTTTCCCCGCCTCTGATTCCCCACCTCTGTTTCCCCATATCTGATTCCCCGCCTCTGATTCCCCAACTCTAATACCCCGCCTCTGATTCCCCAGCTCTGATTCCCCGCCTCTGATTCCCCGCCTCTGATTCCCCATATCTGATTCCCCGCCTCTGATTGCCCACCTCTGATTCCCAGCCTCTGATTCGCCAGCTCTGATTCCCCGCCTCTGATTCCCCGCATCTGATTCCCTGCCTCTGATTCCCCGCCTCTGATTCCCCATCTCTGATTCACCGCCTTTGATTCGCCACCTCTGATTCCCCATATCTGATTCCCCACCTCTGTTTCCCCGCCTCTGATTCCCCGCCTCTGATTCTCCATATCTCATTCCCCGCCTCTGAATCCCCATCTCTGATTCCCGGACTCTGATTCCCCTCCTCTGATTCCCGGCCTCTTATTCCCAGCATCTGATTCCCGGCCTCTGATTCCCGGCCTCTGATTCCCCGCTTCTGATTCCCTGCCTCTGATTCCCCATCTCTGATTCCGCACATCTGATTCCCTGCCTCTGATTCCCCACCTCTGATTCCCCATATCTGATTCCCCGCCTCTGTTTCCCCACCTCTGATTCCCCGCCTCTGTTTCCCTATATCTAATTCCCCACCTCTGATGCCCCAACTCTGATTCCCCGCCTCTGATTCCCCAGCTCTGATTCCCCACCTCTGATTCCCTGCATCCGATTCCCCATATCTGATTCCCCGCCTCTGTTTCCCCGCCTCTGATTCCCCGCCTCTGTTTCCCCATATCTGATTCCCGCCTCTGATTCCCAACTATGATTCCCCGCCTCTGATTCCCCAGCTCTGATTCCCTGCCTCTGATTCCCCGCGTTCTATTCCCTGCCTCTGATTCCCCGCCTGTGATTCCCCATCACTGATTCACCACCTCTGATTCCCTACCTCTGATTCCCCATATCTAATTCCCCGCCTCTGTTTGCCCGCCTCTGATTCCCCGCCTCTGTTTCCCCATATCTGATTCCCCGCCTCTGAATCCCCAACTCTGATTCCCTGCCTCAGATTCCCCAGCTCTGATTCCCCGCCTTTGATTCCCCCCGTCTGATTCCCAGCCTCTGAATCCCCGTGTCTGATTTCCTGCCTCTGATTCCCCGCCTCTGATTCCCCATCTCTGATTCACCGCCTCTGATTCCCCAGCTCTGATTCTCCATCTCTGATTCCGCACATCCAATTCCCTGCCTCTGATTCCCCAACTCTGATTCCCCACCTCTGATTCCCCAGCTCTGATTCCCCACCTCAGATTCCCCGCGTCTGATTCCCTGCCTCTGATTCCCCGCCTCTGATTCCCTGCCTCTGATTCCCCATATCTGATTCCCCGCCTCTGATTCCCCAACTCTGATTCCCCGCTTCTGATTCCCCAGCTCTGAATCCCTGCCTCTGATTCCCAGCGTCTGATTCCCTGCCTCTGATTCCCCGCCTCTGATTCCCCATCTGTGATTCACAACCTCTGATGCCCCACCTCTGATTCCCCATATCTGATTCCCCGCCTCTCTTTCCCCGTTTCTGATTCCCCGCCTCTGATTCCCCATATCTGATTCCCCGCCTCTGATTGCCCACCTCTGATTCCCCGCGTCTGATACCCTGCCTCTGATTCCCCGCCTCTGATTTCCCATCTCTGATTCACCACCTCTGATTCCCGGCCTCTGATTCCCCATCTCTGATTCCGCACATCCGATTCCCTGCCTATGATTCCCCACCTCTGATTCCCCGCCTCTGATTCCCCATATCTGATTCCCTGCCTCTGTTTCCCCGCCTCTGATTCCCTACCTCTGTTTCCCCATATCTGATTCCCCGCCTCTGATTCCCCAACTCTAATACCCCGCCTCTGATTCCCCAGCTCTGATTCCCCGCCTCTGATTCCCCGCATCTGATTCCCTGCCACTGATTCCCCGCCTCTGATTCCAGGCCTCTGATTCCCATCATCTGATTCCGGCCTCTGATTCCCGGCCTCTGATTCCCTGCTTCTGATTCTGATTCCCTGCCTCTGATTCCCCATCTCTGATTCCGCACATCTGATTCCCTGCCTCTGATTCCCCACCTCTGATTCCCCATATCTGATTCCCCGCCTCTGTTTCCCCGCCTCTGATTCCCCGCCTCTGTTTCCCAATATCTAAGTCCCCACCTCTGATTCCCCAAATCTGATTCCCCACCTCTGATTCCCCAGCTCTGATTCCCCGCCTCTGATTCCCTGCCTCTGATTCCCAACCTCTGATTCCCCACCTCTGATTCCCCATATCTGATTCCCCGCCTCTGTTTCCCCGCCTCGGATTCCCCGCATCAGTTTCCCCATATCTGATTCCCGGCCTCTGATTCCCCGCCTCTGATTCCCCGCCTCTGATTCCCTGCCTCTGATTCCCCATCTCCGATTCCCTGCCTCTGATTCCCAACCTATGATTCCCCACCTCTGATTCCCCATATCTGATTCCCCGCCTCTGTTTCCCCGCCTCTGATTCCCCGCCTCTGATTCCCAACTCTGATTCCCCGCCTCTGATTCCCCAGCTCTGATTCCCCGTGTTTGATTCCCTGCCTCTGATTCCCTGCCCTGATTCCCCATCTCTGTTTCACCGCCTTTGATTCGCCACCTCTGATTCCACATATCTGATTCCCCGCCTCTGTTTCCCCGACTCTGATTCCCTGCCTCTGATTCTCCATATCTCATTCCCCGCCTCTGAATCCCCATCTCTGATTCCCGGACTCTGATTCCCCTCCTCTGATTCCCGGCCTCTTATTCCCAGCATCTGATTCCCGGCCTCTGATTCCCGGCCTCTGATTCCCCGCTTCTGATTCCCTGCCTCTGATTCCCCATCTCTGATTCCGCACATCTGATTCCCTGCCTCTGATTCCCCACCTCTGATTCCCCATATCTGATTCCCCGCCTCTGTTTCCCCACCTCTGATTCCCCGCCTCTGTTTCCCTATATCTAATTCCCCACCTCTGATGCCCCAACTCTGATTCCCCGCCTCTGATTCCCCAGCTCTGATTCCCCGCCTCTGATTCCCTGCATCCGATTCCCCATATCTGATTCCCCGCCTCTGTTTCCCCGCCTCTGATTCCCCGCCTCTGTTTCCCCATATCTGATTCCCGCCTCTGATTCCCAACTATGATTCCCCGCCTCTGATTCCCCAGCTCTGATTCCCTGCCTCTGATTCCCAGCGTTCTATTCCCTGCCTCTGATTCCCCGCCTGTGATTCCCCATCACTGATTCACCACCTCTGATTCCCTACCTCTGATTCCCCATATCTAATTCCCCGCCTCTGTTTGCCTGCCTCTGATTCCCCGCCTCTGTTTCCCCATATCTGATTCCCCGCCTCTGAATCCCCAACTCTGATTCCCTGCCTCAGATTCCCCAGCTCTGATTCCCCGCCTTTGATTCCCCCCGTCTGATTCCCAGCCTCTGAATCCCCGTGTCTGATTTCCTGCCTCTGATTCCCCGCCTCTGATTCCCCATCTCTGATTCACCGCCTCTGATTCCCCACCTCTGATTCCCCATCTCTGATTCCGCACATCCAATTCCCTGCCTCTGATTCCCCAACTCTGATTCCCCACCTCTGATTCCCCAGCTCTGATTCCCCGCCTCAGATTCCCCGCGTCTGATTCCCTGCCTCTGATTCCCCGCCTCTGATTCCCTGCCTCTGATTCCCCATATCTGATTCCCCGCCTCTGATTCCCTGCCTCTGATTCCCCATATCTGATTCCCCGCCTCTGATTCCCCAACTCTGATTCCCCGCTTCTCATTCCCCAGCTCTGAATCCCCGCCTCTGATTCCCCGCGTCTGATTCCCTGCCTCTGATTCCCCGCCTCTGATTCCCCATCTGTGATTCACAACCTCTGATGCCCCACCTCTGATTCCCCATATCTGATTCCCTGCCTCTCTTTCCCCGCCTCTGATTCCCCACCTCTGTTTCCCCATATCTGATTCCCCGCCTCTGATTCCCCAACTCTAATACCCCGCCTCTGATTCCCCAGCTCTGATTCCCCGCCTCTGATTCCCCGCCTCTGATTCCCCATATCTGATTCCCCGCCTCTGATTGCCCACCTCTGATTCCCAGCCTCTGATTCGCCAGCTCTGATTCCCCGCCTCTGATTCCCCGCATCTGATTCCCTGCCTCTGATTCCCCGCCTCTGATTCCCCATCTCTGATTCACCGCCTTTGATTCGCCACCTCTGATTCCCCATATCTGATTCCCCACCTCTGTTTCCCCGCCTCTGATTCCCCGCCTCTGATTCTCCATATCTCATTCCCCGCCTCTGAATCCCCATCTCTGATTCCCGGACTCTGATTCCCCTCCTCTGATTCCCGGCCTCTTATTCCCAGCATCTGATTCCCGGCCTCTGATTCCCGGCCTCTGATTCCCCGCTTCTGATTCCCTGCCTCTGATTCCCCATCTCTGATTCCGCACATCTGATTCCCTGCCTCTGATTCCCCACCTCTGATTCCCCATATCTGATTCCCCGCCTCTGTTTCCCCACCTCTGATTCCCCGCCTCTGTTTCCCTATATCTAATTCCCCACCTCTGATGCCCCAACTCTGATTCCCCGCCTCTGATTCCCCAGCTCTGATTCCCCGCCTCTGATTCCCTGCATCCGATTCCCCATATCTGATTCCCCGCCTCTGTTTCCCCGCCTCTGATTCCCCGCCTCTGTTTCCCCATATCTGATTCCCGCCTCTGATTCCCAACTATGATTCCCCGCCTCTGATTCCCCAGCTCTGATTCCCTGCCTCTGATTCCCCGCGTTCTATTCCCTGCCTCTGATTCCCCGCCTGTGATTCCCCATCACTGATTCACCACCTCTGATTCCCTACCTCTGATTCCCCATATCTAATTCCCCGCCTCTGTTTGCCCGCCTCTGATTCCCCGCCTCTGTTTCCCCATATCTGATTCCCCGCCTCTGAATCCCCAACTCTGATTCCCTGCCTCAGATTCCCCAGCTCTGATTCCCCGCCTTTGATTCCCCCCGTCTGATTCCCAGCCTCTGAATCCCCGTGTCTGATTTCCTGCCTCTGATTCCCCGCCTCTGATTCCCCATCTCTGATTCACCGCCTCTGATTCCCCAGCTCTGATTCTCCATCTCTGATTCCGCACATCCAATTCCCTGCCACTGATTCCCCAACTCTGATTCCCCACCTCTGATTCCCCAGCTCTGATTCCCCACCTCAGATTCCCCGCGTCTGATTCCCTGCCTCTGATTCCCCGCCTCTGATTCCCTGCCTCTGATTCCCCATATCTGATTCCCCGCCTCTGATTCCCCAACTCTGATTCCCCGCTTCTGATTCCCCAGCTCTGAATCCCCGCCTCTGATTCCCAGCGTCTGATTCCCTGCCTCTGATTCCCCGCCTCTGATTCCCCATCTGTGATTCACAACCTCTGATGCCCCACCTCTGATTCCCCATATCTGATTCCCCGCCTCTCTTTCCCCGCCTCTGATTCCCCGCCTCTGATTCCCCATATCTGATTCCCCGCCTCTGATTGCCCACCTCTGATTCCCCGCGTCTGATACCCTGCCTCTGATTCCCCGCCTCTGATTTCCCATCTCTGATTCACCACCTCTGATTCCCGGCCTCTGATTCCCCATCTCTGATTCCGCACATCCGATTCCCTGCCTATGATTCCCCACCTCTGATTCCCCGCCTCTGATTCCCCATATCTGATTCCCTGCCTCTGTTTCCCCGCCTCTGATTCCCTACCTCTGTTTCCCCATATCTGATTCCCCGCCTCTGATTCCCCAACTCTAATACCCCGCCTCTGATTCCCCAGCTCTGATTCCCCGCCTCTGATTCCCCGCATCTGATTCCCTGCCACTGATTCCCCGCCTCTGATTCCAGGCCTCTGATTCCCATCATCTGATTCCGGCCTCTGATTCCCGGCCTCTGATTCCCTGCTTCTGATTCTGATTCCCTGCCTCTGATTCCCCATCTCTGATTCCGCACATCTGATTCCCTGCCTCTGATTCCCCACCTCTGATTCCCCATATCTGATTCCCCGCCTCTGTTTCCCCGCCTCTGATTCCCCGCCTCTGTTTCCCAATATCTAAGTCCCCACCTCTGATTCCCCAAATCTGATTCCCCACCTCTGATTCCCCAGCTCTGATTCCCCGCCTCTGATTCCCTGCCTCTGATTCCCAAACTCTGATTCCCCACCTCTGATTCCCCATATCTGATTCCCCGCCTCTGTTTCCCCGCCTCGGATTCCCCGCATCAGTTTCCCCATATCTGATTCCCGGCCTCTGATTCCCCGCCTCTGATTCCCCGCCTCTGATTCCCTGCCTCTGATTCCCCATCTCCGATTCCCTGCCTCTGATTCCCAACCTATGATTCCCCACCTCTGATTCCCCATATCTGATTCCCCGCCTCTGTTTCCCCGCCTCTGATTCCCCGCCTCTGATTCCCAACTCTGATTCCCCGCCTCTGATTCCCCAGCTCTGATTCCCCGTGTTTGATTCCCTGCCTCTGATTCCCTGCCCTGATTCCCCATCTCTGTTTCACCGCCTTTGATTCGCCACCTCTGATTCCACATATCTGATTCCCCGCCTCTGTTTCCCCGACTCTGATTCCCTGCCTCTGATTCTCCATATCTCATTCCCCGCCTCTGAATCCCCATCTCTGATTCCCGGACTCTGATTCCCCTCCTCTGATTCCCGGCCTCTTATTCCCAGCATCTGATTCCCGGCCTCTGATTCCCGGCCTCTGATTCCCCGCTTCTGATTCCCTGCCTCTGATTCCCCATCTCTGATTCCGCACATCTGATTCCCTGCCTCTGATTCCCCACCTCTGATTCCCCATATCTGATTCCCCGCCTCTGTTTCCCCACCTCTGATTCCCCGCCTCTGTTTCCCTATATCTAATTCCCCACCTCTGATGCCCCAACTCTGATTCCCCGCCTCTGATTCCCCAGCTCTGATTCCCCGCCTCTGATTCCCTGCATCCGATTCCCCATATCTGATTCCCCGCCTCTGTTTCCCCGCCTCTGATTCCCCGCCTCTGTTTCCCCATATCTGATTCCCGCCTCTGATTCCCAACTATGATTCCCCGCCTCTGATTCCCCAGCTCTGATTCCCTGCCTCTGATTCCCCGCGTTCTATTCCCTGCCTCTGATTCCCCGCCTGTGATTCCCCATCACTGATTCACCACCTCTGATTCCCTACCTCTGATTCCCCATATCTAATTCCCCGCCTCTGTTTGCCTGCCTCTGATTCCCCGCCTCTGTTTCCCCATATCTGATTCCCCGCCTCTGAATCCCCAACTCTGATTCCCTGCCTCAGATTCCCCAGCTCTGATTCCCCGCCTTTGATTCCCCCCGTCTGATTCCCAGCCTCTGAATCCCCGTGTCTGATTTCCTGCCTCTGATTCCCCGCCTCTGATTCCCCATCTCTGATTCACCGCCTCTGATTCCCCACCTCTGATTCCCCATCTCTGATTCCGCACATCCAATTCCCTGCCTCTGATTCCCCAACTCTGATTCCCCACCTCTGATTCCCCAGCTCTGATTCCCCGCCTCAGATTCCCCGCGTCTGATTCCCTGCCTCTGATTCCCCGCCTCTGATTCCCTGCCTCTGATTCCCCATATCTGATTCCCCGCCTCTGATTCCCCAACTCTGATTCCCCGCTTCTGATTCCCCAGCTCTGAATCCCCGCCTCTGATTCCCAGCGTCTGATTCCCTGCCTCTGATTCCCCGCCTCTGATTCCCCATCTGTGATTCACAACCTCTGATGCCCCACCTCTGATTCCCCATATCTGATTCCCCGCCTCTCTTTCCCCGCCTCTGATTCCCCGCCTCTGATTCCCCATATCTGATTCCCCGCCTCTGATTGCCCACCTCTGATTCCCCGCGTCTGATACCCTGCCTCTGATTCCCCGCCTCTGATTTCCCATCTCTGATTCACCACCTCTGATTCCCGGCCTCTGATTCCCCATCTCTGATTCCGCACATCCGATTCCCTGCCTATGATTCCCCACCTCTGATTCCCCGCCTCTGATTCCCCATATCTGATTCCCTGCCTCTGTTTCCCCGCCTCTGATTCCCTACCTCTGTTTCCCCATATCTGATTCCCCGCCTCTGATTCCCCAACTCTAATACCCCGCCTCTGATTCCCCAGCTCTGATTCCCCGCCTCTGATTCCCCGCATCTGATTCCCTGCCTCTGATTCCCCGCCTCTGATTCCAGGCCTCTGATTCCCGGCCTCTGATTCCCTGCTTCTGATTCTGATTCCCTGCCTCTGATTCCCCATCTCTGATTTCGCACATCTGATTCCCTGCCTCTGATTCCCCACCTCTGATTCCCCATATCTGATTCCCCGCCTCTGTTTCCCTGCCTCTGATTCCCCACCTCTGATTCCCCATATCTGATTCCCCGACTGGGTTTCCCCGCCTCTGATTCCCCGCCTCTGTTTCCCAATATCTAAGTCCCCGCCTCTGATTCCCCAAATCTGATTCCCCACCTCTGATTCCCCTGCTCTGATTCCCCGCCTCTGATTCCCCGCATCTGATTCCCTGCATCTGATTCCAAGCCTCTGATTCCCTGCCTCTGATTCCCAACCTCTGATTCCCCACCTCTGATTCCCCATATCTGATTCCCCGCCTCTGTTTCCCCGCCTCGGATTCCCCGCCTCAGTTTCCCCATATCTGATTCCCGGCCTCTGATTCCCCGCCTCTGATTCCCCGCCTCTGATTCCCTGCCTCTGATTCCCCATCTCCGATTCCCTGCCTCTGATTCCCAACCTCTGATTCCCCACCTCTGATTCCCCATATCTGATTCCCCGCCTCTGTTTCCCCGCCTCTGATTCCCCGCCTCTGATTCCCAACTCTGATTCCCCGCCTCTGATTCCCCAGCTCTGATTCCCCGTGTTTGATTCCCTGCCTCTGATTCCCTGCCCTGATTCCCCATCTCTGTTTCACCGCCTTTGATTCGCCACCTCTGATTCCACATATCTGATTCCCCGCCTCTGTTTCCCCGACTCTGACTCCCTTCCTCTGATTCCCAACCTCTGATTCCACACCTCTGATTCCCCATATCTGATTCCCCGCCTCTATTTCCCCATATCTGAATCCCCGCCTCTGATTCCCCAACTCTGATTCCCCGCCTCTGATTCCCCAGCTCTGATTCCCCGACTCTGATTCCCGGCGTCTGATTCCCTGCCTCTGATTCCCCGCCTCTGATTCCCCATCTCTGATTCCCCGTGTTTGATTCCCTGCCTCGGATTCCCTGCCCTGATTCCCCATCTCTGTTTCACCGCCTTTGATTCGCCACCTCTGATTCCACATATCTGATTCCCCGCCTCTGTTTCCCCGACTCTGATTCCCTTCCTCTGATTCCCAACCTCTGATTCCACACCTCTGATTCCCCATATCTGATTCCCCGCCTCTATTTCCCCATATCTGAATCCCCGCCTCTGATTCCCCAACTCTGATTCCCTGCCTCTGATTCCCCAGCTCTGATTCCCCGACTCTGATTCCCGGCGTCCGATTCCCTGCCTCTGATTCCCCGCCTCTGATTCCCCATCTCTGATTCCCCGCCTCTGATTCCCCGTGTCTGATTCCCTGCCTCTGATTCCCCGCCTCTGATTCCCCGCCTCTGATTCCCTGACACTGAATCCCTGCCCCTGATTCCCCACCTCTGATTCCCCATATCTGATTCCCCGCCTCTGTTTCCCCGCCTCTGATTCCCCGCCTCTGATTCCCCATATCTGATTCCCTGCCTCTGATTCCCCAACTCTGATTCCCCGCCTCTGATTCCCCAGCTCTGAATCCCCGCCTCTGATTCCCCGTGTCTGATTCCCTGCCTCTGATTCCCCGCCTTTTCCCCATCTCTGATTCACAACCTCTGATTCCCCACCTCTGATTCCCTATATTTGATTCCCCGCCTCTGTTTCCCCGCGTCTGATTCCCCGCCTCTGATTCCCCATATCTGATTCCCCGCCTCTGATTGCCCACCTCTGATTCCCCGCCTCTGATTCGCCAGCTCTGATTCCCCGCCTCTGATTCCCCGCATCTGATTCCCTGCCTCTGATTCCCCGCCTCTGATTCCCCATCTCTGATTCACCGCCTTTGATTCGCCACCTCTGATTCCCCATATCTGATTCCCCACCTCTGTTTCCCGGCCTCTGATTCCCCGCCTCTGATTCTCCATATCTCATTCCCCGCCTCTGAATCCCCATCTCTGATTCCCGGACTCTGATTCCCCACCTCTGATTCCCGGCCTCTTATTCCCAGCATCTGATTCCCGGCCTCTGATTCCCGGCCTCTGATTCCCCGCTTCTGATTCTGATTCCCTGCCTCTGATTCCCCATCTCTGATTCCGCACATCTGATTCCCTGCCTCTGATTCCCCACCTCTGATTCCCCATATCTGATTCCCCGCCTCTGTTTCCCCGCCTCTGATTCCCCGCCTCTGTTTCCCTATATCTAATTCCCCACCTCTGATGCCCCAACTCTGATTCCCCGCCTCTGATTCCCCAGCTCTGATTCCCCGCCTCTGATTCCCCGCATCCGATTCCCCATATCTGATTCCCCGCCTCTGTTTCCCCGCCCCTGATTCCCCGCCTCTGTTTCCCCATGTCTGATTCCCCGCCTCTGATTCCCAACTATGATTCCCCGCCTCTGATTCCCCAGCTCTGATTCCCTGCGTCTGATTCCCTGCGTTCTATTCCCTGCCTCTGATTCCCCGCCTGTGATTCCCCATCACTGATTCACCACCTCTGATTCCCCACCTCTGATTCCCCATATCTAATTCCCCGCCTCTGTTTCCCCATATCTGATTCCCCGTCTCTGAATCCCCAACTCTGATTCCCTGCCTCTGATTCCCCAGCTCTGATTCCCCGCCTTTGATTCCCCCCGTCTGATTCCCAGCCTCTGAATCCCCGTGTCTGATTTCCTGCCTCTGATTCCCCGCCTCTGATTCCCCATCTCTGATTCCTCTGATTCCCCACATCTGATTCCCCATCTCTGATTCCGCACATCCGATTCCCTGCCTCTAATTCCCCAACTCTGATTCCCCACCTCTGATTCCCCAGCTCTGATTCCCCGCCTCAGATTCCCCGCGTCTGATTCCCTGCCTCTGATTCCCCGCCTCTGATTCCCCATCTCTGATTCCCCACCTCTGATTCCCCGTGTCTGATTCCCTGCCTCTGATTCCCCGCCTCTGAATCCCAGCCTCTGATTCCCCATATCTGATTCCCCGCCTCTGATTCCCTGCCTCTGATTCCCCAGCTCTGATTCCCCGCCTTTGATTCCCCCCGTCTGATTCCCAGCCTCTGAATCCCCGTGTCTGATTTCCTGCCTCTGGTTCCCCGCCTCTGATTCCCCATCTCTGATTCACCGCCTCTGATTCCCCATCTCTGATTCCCCACCTCTGATTCCCCATATCTGATTCCCTGCCTCTGTTTCCCCACCTCTGATTCCCCACCTCTGTTTCCCCATATCTGATTCCCCGCCTCTGATTCCCCAACTCTAATACACCACCTCTGATTTACCAGCTCTGATTCCCCGCCTCTGATTCCCCGCATCTGATTCCCTGCCTCTGATTCCCCGCCTCTGATTCCAGGCCTCTGATTCCCAGCATCTGATTCCGGCCTCTGATTCCCGGCCTCTGATTCCCTGCTTCTGATTCTGATTCCCTGCCTCTGATTCCCCATCTCTGATTCCGCACATCTGATTCCTTGCCTCTGATTCCCCACCTCTGATTCCCCATATCTGATTCCCCGCCTGGGTTTCCCCGCCTCTGATTCTTCGCCTCTGTTTCCCAATATCTAAGTCCCCGCCTCTGATTCCCCAAATCTGATTCCCCACCTCTGATTCCCCAGCTCTGATTCCCCGCCTCTGATTCCCCGCATCTGATTCCCTGCATCTGATTCCAAGCCTCTGATTCCCTGCCTCTGATTCCCAACCTCTGATTCCCCACCTCTGATTCCCCATATCTGATTCCCCGCCTCTGTTTCCCCGCCTCGGATTCCCCGCCTCTGTTTCCCCATATCTGATTCCCGGTCTCTGATTCCCCGCCTCTGATTCCCCGCCTCTGATTCACTGCCTCTGATTCCCCATCTCCGATTCCCCTCGTCTAATACCCCGCCTCTGATTCTCCGCAACTGATTCACCGCATCTGATTCCACGCCTCTGATTCCCCGCCTCTGATTCCCCGCCTCTGATTCCCCGCCTCTGATTCCCCGCCTCTCATTCCCCGCCTATGTTTACCCGCCTCTGATTCCCCGCCTCTGATTCCACGCCTCTGATTCCCCGCCTCTGATTCCCCGCCTCTAATTCCCCGCCTCTGATACCGCACCTCTGATGTCCCGCATCTGATTCCCTGCATCTGATTCCCCGCCTCAGATTCCCCGCCTCTGATTTCCCGGCTCTGATTCCCCGCCTCTGATTCCCCACCCATGTTTACCCGCCTCTGTTTACTCGCCTGTTTTCCCGCCTCTGGTTCCCCAACACAGATTCCCTGCCTCAGATTCCCTGCCTCTGATTCCCTGCCTCTGATTCCCTGCCTCTGATTCCCTGCATCTGATTGCCCGCCTCTGATTCCCCGCCTCTGATTCCCCGCCTCTGATTCCCCACCTCTGATTCCCCACTTCTGATTCCCCGCCTCTGATTCACCGCCTCTGTTTCCCCGCCTCTGATTCCCCGCTTCTGATTCCCCACTTCTGATTGCCCGCCTCTGATTCCCTGCCTCTGATTCCCCGCCTCTGATTCCCCACATCTGATTCCCCACTTCTGATTCCCCGCCTCTGATTCCCCGCCTCTGATTCCACGCCTCTGATTCCCCGCCTCTGATTCCCCGCCTCTGATTCCCCGCCTCTGATTCCCCTCATCTAATACCCCACCTCTGATTCCCCGCCTCTGATTCCCCGCATCTGATTCCCCGCCTCTGATTCCCCGCCTCTGATTCACCGCCTCTGATTCCCCGCCTCTGATTCCCTGCCTCTGATTCCCCGCCTATGTTTACCCGCCTCTGTTTACCCGCCTGTTTCCCCGCCTCTGATTCCCCACCTCAGATTCCCTGCCTCCGATTCCCTGCCTCAGATTCCCTGCCTCAGATTCCCTGCATCAGATTCCCTTCATCTGATTCCCTGCCTCTGATTCCCCGCCTCTGATTCCCCGCCACTGATTCGCCACCTCTGTCTCTACGCCTCTATTTTGCCTGCACTCTTTCCCCTTCACTCTTTCCGTGCCTCTCTTTCCATCCCTCAATTTCAACAACTCTGTTTGATCTGTTCTGTGTAACTCATTTTCAACATACAAGTTCCAACCACTATGTTTCGCCCATCTCTTTCGCCGCCTCTATTTATGCACCTATGTTTACCCGCTTCTGTTTACCCGCCTGTTTCCCCACATCTCTTTCCCCACCTCTGATTCCACGCCTCTGATTCGCCGCCTCTGATTGCCCCCCTCTGATACCCTGCCTCTGATTCCCCGCCTCTGATTCCCCGCCTCTGATTCACCGCCTCCCTTTCCGTGCATCTTTCCTGGCCTACGTTTCCCCACATCTCTTTCCCCACCTCTGATTCCACGCCTCAGATTCGCCGTCTCTGATTTCCCGCCTCTGATTCCCTGCCTCTGATTCCCCGCCTCTGATTCCCCGCCTCTGATTCCCCCCTCTGATTCCCCGCCTCTGATTCCCCGCCTCTGATTCCCCACCTCTGATTCCCCGCCTCTGATTCCCTGCCTCTCTTTCCCTGCCTCTATTTCCGTGCCTCTTTCTCTGCATCTCGTTTCCCAAATCTCATTTCCCCCTTCTGATAATCCTCATCAGATTCCCTGCCACAGATTCCCTGCCTCAGATTCCCTGCCTCAGAGTCCCTTCATCTGATTCCCTGCCTCTGATTCCCCGCCTCTGATTCCCCACCTCTGACTCCCTGCCTCAGATTCCCTGCCTCTGATTCCCTGCCTCTGATTCCCTGCCTCTTATTTCCTGCATCTGATTGCCCGCCTATGATTCTCCGCCTCTGATTCCCCGCCTCTGATTCCCCACCTCTCATTTTCCGCCTCTGATTCCACGCCTCTGATTCCCCGCATCTGATTCCCTGCCTCTGATAACCTGCCTCTGATTCCCTGCCTCTGATTCCCTGCCTCTGAGTCCCCACCTCTGATTCCCCGCGTCCGATTCCGCACCCATGTTTCACCGCCTCTGTTGCTATGCTTCTGATTTCCCGGCTCAGATTCACCGGCTCTGATTCCGCACCTCTGATTCCACGCCTCTCTTTCTGTGTCTCTGATTCCCCGCCTCTGATTCCACGCCTCTGATTACCCGCCTCTGATACCCTGCCTCTCTTTCCCTGCCTCTATTTCCGTGCCTCTTTCTCTGCATCTCGTTTCCCACATCTCATTTCCCCCTTCTGATAACCCGCATCAGATTTTCTGCCACAGATTCCCTGCCTCAGATTCCCTGCCTAAGATTCCCTGCATCAGATTCCCTTCATCTGATTCCCTGCCTCTGATTCCCCGCGGCTGATTCCCTGCCTCTGATTCCCAGCCTCTGTTTACCCGCCTGTTTCCCCGCCTCTGATTCACTACCTCATATTCGCCCCCTGAGATTCCCTGCCTATGATTCCCCGCCTCTGATTCCCCGCCTCTGATTCCCCACCTCTGATTCACTGCCTCCCTTTCCGCTCAACTTTCCTGGCCTAGTTTCCCCACATATCTTTCCCCGCCTCTGATTCCCTGCCTCTGATTCCCCGACTCTGATTCCCCACCTCTGATTCCCCACCACTGTCTCAACGCCTCTCTTTTGCCTGCACTCTTTCCCCTCCACTCTTTCCGTGCCTCTCTTTCCCTCCCTCAATTTCAACAACTCTGTTTGATCTGTTCTGTGTAACTCATTTTCAACATACAAGTTCCAACCACTATGTTTCGCCCATCTCTTTCGCCGCCTCTATTTATGCACCTATGTTTACCCGCTTCTGTTTACCCGCCTGTTTCCCCACATCTCTTTCCCCACCTCTGATTCCACGCCTCTGATTCGCCGCCTCTGATTGCCCCCCTCTGATTCCCTGCCTCTGATTCCCCGCCTCTGATTCCCCGCCTCTGATTCACCGCCTCCCTTTCCGTGCATCTTTCCTGGCCTACGTTTCCCCACATCTCTTTCCCCACCTCTGATTCCACGCCTCAGATTCGCCGTCTCTGATTTCCCGCCTCTGATTCCCTGCCTCTGATTCCCCGCCTCTGATTCCCCGCCTCTGATTCCCCCCTCTGATTCCCCGCCTCTGATTCCCCGCCTCTGATTCCCCACCTCTGATTCCCCGCCTCTGATTCCCTGCCTCTCTTTCCCTGCCTCTATTTCCGTGCCTCTTTCTCTGCATCTCGTTTCCCAAATCTCATTTCCCCCTTCTGATAACCCTCATCAGATTCCCTGCCACAGATTCCCTGCCTCAGATTCCCTGCCTCAGATTCCCTGCATCAGAGTCCCTTCATCTGATTCCCTGCCTCTGATTCCCCGCCTCTGATTCCCCACCTCTGACTCCCTGCCTCAGATTCCCTGCCTCTGATTCCCTGCCTCTGATTCCCTGCCTCTGATTTCCTGCATCTGATTGCCCGCCTATGATTCTCCGCCTCTGATTCCCCGCCTCTGATTCCCCACCTCTCATTTTCCGCCTCTGATTCCACGCCTCTGATTCCCCGCATCTGATTCCCTGCCTCTGATAACCTGCCTCTGATTCCCTGCCTCTGATTCCCTGCCTCTGAGTCCCCACCTCTGATTCCCCGCGTCCGATTCCGCACCCATGTTTCACCGCCTCTGTTGCTATGCTTCTGATTTCCCGGCTCAGATTCACCGGCTCTGATTCCGCACCTCTGATTCCCCGCCTCTGATTCCACGCCTCTGATTACCCGCCTCTGATACCCTGCCTCTCTTTCCCTGCCTCTATTTCCGTGCCTCTTTCTCTGCATCTCGTTTCCCACATCTCATTTCCCCCTTCTGATAACCCGCATCAGATTTTCTGCCACAGATTCCCTGCCTCAGATTCCCTGCCTAAGATTCCCTGCATCAGATTCCCTTCATCTGATTCCCTGCCTCTGATTCCCCGCGGCTGATTCCCTGCCTCTGATTCCCAGCCTCTGTTTACCCGCCTGTTTCCCCGCCTCTGATTCACTACCTCATATTCGCCCCCTGAGATTCCCTGCCTCTGATTCCCTGCCTCTGATTCCCTGCCTCTGATTCCCTGCATCTGATTGCCCGCCTCTGATTCCCTGCCTCTGATTCCCCGCCTCTGATTCCCCGCCTCTGATTCCCTGCCTCTGATTCCCCACCTCTGATTCCCCACTTCTGATTCCCCGCCTCTGATTCCCCGCCTCTGATTCCCAGCCTCTGATTCCCCGCCTCTGATTCCCCACCTCTGATTCACTGCCTCCATTTCCGCTCAACTTTCCTGGCCTACGTTTCCCCACATATCTTTCCCCGCCTCTGAATTCCCGCCTCTGATTCCACGCCTCTGATTCCCCGCCTCTGATTCCCCGCCTCTGATTCCCCGCCTCTGATTCCCCTCCTCTGATACCCCGCTTCTGATTCCCCACCTCTGATTCCCCGCATCTGATTCGCCGCATCTGAATCCCCGCCTCTGATTCCCCGCCTCTGATTCCCCGCCTCTGATTCCCCGCCTCTGATTCCCCGCCTCTGATTCCCCGCCTATGTTTACCCGCCTCTGTTTACCCGCCTGTTTCCCCGCCTCAGATTCCCTGCCTCAGATTCCCTGCATCAGATTCCCTTCATCTGATTCCCTGCCTCTGATTCCCTGCCTCTGATTCCCCGCCTCCGATTCCCCGCCTCTGATTCCCCACCTCAGATTCCCCCCTCTGATTCCCCACCTCTGATTCCCCGCCTCTGATTCCCCGCCTCTGAATCCCCCCTCTGATTCCCCGCCTCTGATTCCCCGCCTCTGATTCCCCACATCAGATTCCCTGCCTCCGATTCCCTGCCTCAGATTCCCTGCCTCAGATTCCCTGCATCAGATTCCCTTCATCTGATTCCCTGCCTCTGATTCCCCGCCTCTGATTCCCCGCCACTGATTCGCCACCTTTGTCTCTACGCCTCTATTTTGCCTGCACTCTTTCCCCTTCACTCTTTCCGTGCCTCTCTTTCCCTCCCTCAATTTCAACAACTCTGTTTGATCTGTTCTGTGTAACTCATTTTCAACATACAAGTTCCAACCACTATGTTTCGCCCATCTCTTTCGCCGCCTCTATTTGTGCACCTATGTTTACCCGCTTCTGTTTACCCGCCTGTTTCCCCACATCTCTTTCCACACCTCTGATTCCACGCCTCTGATTCGCCGCCTCTGATTGCCCCCCTCTGATTCCCTGCCTCTGATTCCCCGCCTCTGATTCGCTGCCTCTGATTCACCGCCTCCCTTTCCGCGCAACTTTCCTGGCCTACGTTTCCCCACATCTCTTTCCCCACCTCTGATTCCACGCCTCAGATTCGCCGTCTCTGATTTCCCGCCTCTGATCCCCTGCCTCTGATTCCCCGCCTCTGATTCCCCGCCTCTGATTCCCCCCTCTGATTCCCCGCCTCTGATTCCCCGCCTCTGATTCCCCACCTCTGATTCCCCGCCTCTGATTCCCCGCCTCTGATTCCCCACCTCTGATTCCCCGCCTCTGATTCCCTGCCTCTATTTCCCTGCCTCTATTTCCGTGCCTCTTTCTCTGCATCTCGTTTCCCAAATCTCATTTCCCCCTTCTGATAACCCTCATCAGATTCCCTGCCACAGATTCCCTGCCTCAGATTCCCTGCCTCAGATTCCCTGCATCAGAGTCCCTTCATCTGATTCCCTGCCTCTGATTCCCCGCCTCTGATTCCCCACCTCTGACTCCCTGCCTCAGATTCCCTGCCTCTGATTCCCTGCCTCTGATTCCCTGCCTCTGATTTCCTGCATCTGATTGCCCGCCTATGATTCTCCGCCTCTCATTCCCCGCCTCTGATTACCCACCTCTCATTTTCCGCCTCTGATTCCACGCCTCTGATTCCCCGCATCTGATTCCCTGCCTCTGATAACCTGCCTCTGATTCCCTGCCTCTGATTCCCTGCCTCTGAGTCCCCACCTCTGATTCCCCGCGTCCGATTCCGCACCCATGTTTCACCGCCTCTGTTGCTATGCTTCTGATTTCCCGGCTCAGATTCACCGGCTCTGATTCCGCACCTCTGATTCCACGCCTCTCTTTCTGTGTCTCCGATTCCCCGCCTCTGATTCCACGCCTCTGATTACCCGCCTCTGATACCCTGCCTCTCTTTCCCTGCCTCTATTTCCGTGCCTCTTTCTCTGCATCTCGTTTCCCACATCTCATTTCCCCCTTCTGATAACCCGCATCAGATTTTCTGCCACAGATTCCCTGCCTCAGATTCCCTGCCTAAGATTCCCTGCATCAGATTCCCTTCATCTGATTCCCTGCCTCTGATTCCCCGCGGCTGATTCCCTGCCTCTGATTCCCAGCCTCTGTTTACCCGCCTGTTTCCCCACCTCTGATTCACTACCTCATATTCGCCCCCTCAGATTCCCTGCCTCTGATTCCCTGCCTCTGATTCCCTGCCTCTGATTCCCTGCATCTGATTGCCCGCCTCTGATTCCCTGCCTCTGATTCCCCGCCTCTGATTCCCCGCCTCTGATTCCCCGCCTCTGATTCCCCACCTCTGATTCCCCACTTCTGATTCCCCTCCTCTGATTCCCCGCCTCTGATTCCCAGCCTCTGATTCCCCGCCTCTGATTCCCCACCTCTGATTCACTGCCTCCATTTCCGCTCAACTTTCCTGGCCTACGTTTCCCCACATATCTTTCCCCGCCTCTGATTCCCCGCATCTGATTCCCCGCATCTGAATCCCCGCCTCTGATTCCCCGCCTCTGATTCCCCGCCACTGATTCCCCGCCTCTGATTCCCCGCCTCTGATTCCCCGCCTATGTTTACCCGCCTCTGTTTACCCGCCTGTTTCCCCGCCTCAGATTCCCTGCCTCAGATTCCCTGCATCAGATTCCCTTCATCTGATTCCCTGCCTCTGATTCCCTGCCTCTGATTCCCCGCCTCTGATTCCCCGCCTCTGATTCCCCACCTCAGATTCCCCCCTCTGATTCCCCGCCTCTGATTCCCCGCCTCTGATTCCCCGCCTCTGAATCCCCCCTCTGATTCCCCGCCTCTGATTCCCCGCCTCTGATTCCCCACATCAGATTCACTGCCTCCGATTCCCTGCCTCATATTCACTGCCTCAGATTCCCTGCATCAGATTCCCTTCATCTGATTCCCTGCCTCTGATTCCCCGCCTCTGATTCCCCGCCACTGATTCGCCACCTCTGTCTCTACGCCTCTATTTTGCCTGCACTCTTTCCCCTTCACTCTTTCCGTGCCTCTCTTTCCCTCCCTCAATTTCAACAACTCTGTTTGATCTGTTCTGTGTAACTCATTTTCATCATAAAAGTTCCAACCACTATGTTTCGCCCATCTCTTTCGCCGCCTCTATTTGTGCACCTATGTTTACCCGCTTCTGTTTACCCGCCTGTTTCCCCACATCTCTTTCCACACCTCTGATTCCACGCCTCTGATTCGCCGCCTCTGATTGCCCCCCTCTGATTCCCTGCCTCTGATTCCCCGCCTCTGATTCGCTGCCTCTGATTCACCGCCTCCCTTTCCGCGCAACTTTCCTGGCCTACGTTTCCCCACATCTCTTTCCCCACCTCTGATTCCACGCCTCAGATTCGCCGTCTCTGATTTCCCGCCTCTGATTCCCTGCCTCTGATTCCCCGCCTCTGATTCCCTGCCTCTGATTCCCCCCTCTGATTCCCCGCCTCTGATTCCCCACCTCTGATTCCCCGCCTCTGATTCCCTGCCTCTCTTTCCCTGCCTCTATTTCCGTGCCTCTTTCTCTGCATCTCGTTTCCCAAATCTCATTTCCCCCTTCTGATAACCCTCATCAGATTCCCTGCCACAGATTCCCTGCCTCAGATTCCCTGCCTCAGATTCCCTGCATCAGATTCCCTTCATCTGATTCCCTGCCTCTGATTCCCCGCCTCTGATTCCCCACCTCTGACTCCCTGCCTCAGATTCCCTGCCTCTGGTTCCCTGCCTCTGATTCCCTGCCTCTGATTTCCTGCATCTGATTGCCCGCCTATGATTCTCCGCCTCTGATTCCCCGCCTCTGATTCCCCGCCTCTGATTCCCCGCCTCTGATTCCCCGCCTCTGATTCCCCGCATCTGATTCCCTGCCTCTGATAACCTGCCTCTGATTCCCTGCCTCTGATTCCCTCCCTCTGAGTCCCCACCTCTGATTCCCCGCATCCGATTCCGCACCCATGTTTCACCGCCTCTGTTGCTATGCTTCTGATTTCCCGGCTCAGATTCACCGGCTCTGATTCCGCACCTCTGATTCCACGCCTCTCTTTCTGTGTCTCTGATTCCCCGCCTCTGATTCCATGCCTCTGATTACCCGCCTCTGATACCCTGCCTCTCTTTCCCTGCCTCTATTTCCGTGCCTCTTTCTCTGCATCTCGTTTCCCACATCTCATTTCCCCCTTCTGATAACCCGCATCAGATTTTCTGACACAGATTCCCTGCCTCAGATTCCCTACCTCAGATTCCCTGCATCTGATTGGCCGCCTCTGATTCCCTGCCTCTGATTCCCTGCATCTGATTGCCCGCCTCTGATTCCCTGCCTCTGATTCCCCGCCTCTGATTCCCCGCCTCTGATTCCCCGCCTCTGATTCCCCACCTCTGATTCCCCGCCTCTGATTCCCCACCTCTGATTCACTGCCTCCATTTCTGCTCAACTTTCCTGGCCTACATTTCCCCACATATCTTTCCCAGCCTCTGAATTCCCGCCTCTGATTCCACGCCTCTGATTCCCCGCCTCTGATTCCCCACCTCTGATTCCCCGCCTCTGAATCCCCTCCTCTGATACCCCGCTTCTGATTCCCCACCTCTGATTCCCCGCATCTGATTCCCCGCATCTGATTCCCCGCCTCTGATTCCCCGCCTCTGATTCCCCGCCTCTGATTCCCCGCCTATGTTTACCCGCCTCTGTTTACCCGCCAGTTTCCCCGCCTCAGATTCCCTGCCTCAGATTCACTGCATCAGATTCCCTTCATCTGATTCCCTGCCTCTGATTCCCCGCCTCTGTTTACCCGACTGTTTCCCCGCCTCTGATTCACCACCTCATATTCGCCATCTCAGGTTCCCTGCCTCAGATTCCCTGCCTCAGATTCCCTGCATCAGATTCCCTTCATTTGATTCCCTGCGTCTGATTCCCTGCCTCTGATTCCCTGCATCTGATTGCCCGCCTCTGATTCCCCGCCTCTGATTCCCCGCCTCTGATTCCCCACCTCTGATTCCCCACTTCTGATTCCCCGCCTCTGAATCCCCGCCTCTGATTCCCCGCCTCTGATTCACCGCCTCTGATTCCCCGCCTCTGATTCCCCACCTCTGATTCCCCACTTCTGATTGCCCGCCTCTGATTCCACGCCTCTGATTCCCCGCCTCTGATTCCCCACCTCTGATTCCCCACTTCTGATTCCCCACCTCTGATTCCCCGCCTCTGATTCCACGCCTCTGATTCCCCACTTCTGAATCCCCACCTCTGATTCTCCGCCTCTGATACCCTGCCTCTGATAACTTTTTACTGATTCCCTGCCGCAGATTCACTGCCTCCGATTCCCTGCCTCAGATTCCCTGCCTCAGATTCCCTGCATCAGATTCCCTTCATCTGATTCCCTGCCTCTGATTCCCCACCTCTGTCTCTACGCCTCTATTTTGCCTGCACTCTTTCCCCTCCACTCTTTCTGTGCCTCTCTTTCCCTCCCTCAATTTCAACAACTCTGTTTGATCTGTTCTGTGTACCTAATTTTCAACACACAAGTTCCAACCACTATGTTTCGCCCATCTCTTTCGCTGCCTCTATTTATGCAGCTATGTTTACCCGCTTCTGTTTACCCGCCTGATTCCCCACATCTCTTTCCCCACCTCTGATTCCACGCCTCTGATTCCCCGCCTCTGATTCCCCGCCTCTGATTCCCCGCCTCTGATTCACCGCCTCCCTTTCCGCGCAACTTTCCTGGCCTACGTTTCCCCACATCTCTTTCCCCACCTCTGATTCCACGCCTCAGATTCGCCGCCTCTGATTTCCCGCCTCTGATTCCCTGCCTCTGATTCCCTGCCTCTGATTCCCCACCTCTGATTCCCCCCTCTGATTCCCCGACTCTGATTCCCAGCCTCTGATTCCCCACCTCTGATTCCCCGCCTCTGATTCCCTGCCTGTCTTTCCCTGCCTCTATTTCCGTGCCTCTTTCTCTGCATCTCGTTTCCCACATCTCATTTCCCCCTTCTGATAACCCGCATCAGATTCCCTGCCACAGATTCCCTGCCTCAGATTCCCTGCCTCAGATTCCCTGCATCAGATTCCCTTCATCTGATTCCCTGCCTCTGATTCCCCGCCTCTGATTCCCCACCTCTGATTCCCTGCCTCAGATTCCCTGCCTCTGATTCCCTGCCTCTGATTCCCTGCCTCTGATTTCCTGCATCTGATTGCCCGCCTCTGATTCTCCGCCTCTGATTCCCCGCCTCTGATTCCCCGCCTCTGATTCGCCGCCTCTGATTCCCCGCCTCTGATTTCCCACCTCTGATTCCCTGCCTCTGATAACCTGCCTCTGATTCCCTGCCTCTGATTCCCGGCATCTGAGTCCCCACCTCTGATTCCCCGTGTCCGATTCCACACCCATGTTTCACCACCTCTGTTGCTCTGCTTCTGATTTCCCGGCTCAGATTCACCGGCTCTGATTCCGCACCTCTGATTCCACGCCTCTCTTTCTGTGTCTCTGATTCCCCGCCTCTGATTCCACGCCTCTGATTACTCGCCTCTGATTCACTGCCTCTCTTTACCTGCCTCTATTTCCGTGCCTCTTTCTCTGCATCTCGTTTCCCACATCTCATTTCCCCCTTCTGATAACCCGCATCAGATTCCCTGCCACAGATTCCCTGCCTCAGATACCCTGCCTCAGATTCCCTGCATCAGATTCCATTCATCTGATTCCCTGCCTCTGATTCCCCGCGGCTGATTCCCTGCCTCTGATTCCCCGCCTCTGTTTACCCGACTGTTTCCCCGCCTCTGATTCACCACCTCATATTCGCCATCTCAGGTTCCCTGCCTCTGATTCCCTGCCTCTGATTCCCTGCCTCTGATTCCCTGCATCTGATTGCCCGCCTCTGATACCCTGCCTCTGATTCCCCGCCTCTGATTCCCCGCCTCTGATTCCCAGCCTCTGATTTCCCACCTCTGATTCCCCACTTCTGATTCCCCGCCTCTGATTCCCCGTCTCTGATTCCACGCCTCTGATTCCCCGCCTCTGATTCCGCTCCTCTGATTCCCCGCCTCTGATACCCCGCCTCTGATTCCCCGCCTCTGATTCCCTGCATCTGATTCCCCGCCTCAGATTCCCCGCCTCTGATTCCCCGACTCTGATTCCCCGCCTCTGATTCCCCGCCTCTGATTCCCCGCCTCTGATTCCCCGCCTATGTTTACCTGCCCTGATTCCCCATCTCTGTTTCACCGCCTTTGATTCGCCACCTCTGATTCCCCATATCTGATTCCCCGCCTCTGTTTCCCCGCCTCTGATTCCCTGCCTCTGATTCCCAACCTCTGATTCCACACCTCTGATTCCCCATATCTGATTCCCCGCCTCTATTTCCCCATATCTGATTCCCCGCCTCTGATTCCCCAATTCTGATTCCCCGCCTCTGATTCCCCAGCTCTGATTCCCCGCCTCTGATTCCCGGCGTCCGATTCACTGCCTCTGATTCCCCGCCTCTGATTCCCCATCTCTGATTCACCACCTCTGATTCCCCACATCTGATTCCCCATATCTAATTCCCCGCCTCTGTTTTCCCGCCTCTGATTCCCCGCCTCTGTTTCCCCATATCTGATTCCCCGCCTCTGAATCCCCAACTCTGATTTCCTGCCTCACATTCCCCAGCTCTGATTCCCCGCCTTTGATTCCCCCCGTCTGATTCCCAGCCTCTGAATCCCCGTGTCTGATTTCCTGCCTCTGATTCCCCGCCTCTGATTCCCCATCTCTGATTCACCGCCTCTGATTCCCCACCTCTGATTCCCCATCTCTGATTCCGCACATCCAATTCCCTGCCTCTGATTCCCAAACTCTGATTCCCCACCTCTGATTCCCCAGCTCTGATTCCCCGCCTCAGATTCCCCGCGTCTGATTCCCTGCCTCTGATTCCCCGCCTCTGATTCCCTGCCTCTGATTCCCCATATCTGATTCCCCGCCTCTGATTCCCGAACTCTGATTCCCCGCTTCTGATTCCCCAGCTCAGAATCCCCGCCTCTGATTCCCCGCGTCTGATTCCCTGCCTCTGATTCCCCGCCTCTAATTCCCCATCTGTGATTCACAGCTTCTGATGCCCCACCTCTGATTCCCCATATCTGATTCCCCGCCTCTGTTTTCCCGCCTCTGATTCCCCGCCTCTGATTCCCTGCCTCTGATTCCCAACCTCGGATTCCCCACCTCTGATTCCCCATATCTGATTCCCCGCCTCTGTTTCCCCGCCTCTGTTTCCCCGCCTCTGATTCCCCGCCTCTGTTTCCCTATATCTAATTCCCCACCTCTGATGCCCCAACTCTGATTCCCCGCCTCTGATTCCCCAGCTCTGATTCCCCGCCTCTGATTCCCTGCATCCGATTCCCCATATCTGATTCCCCGCCTCTGTTTCCCCGCCACTGATTCCCCGCCTCTGTTTCCCCATATCTGATTCCCCTCCTCTGATTCCCAACTATGATTCCCCGCCTCTGATTCCCCAGCTCTGATTCCCTGCCTCTGATTCCCCGCGTTCTATTCCCTGCCTCTGATTCCCCGCCTGTGATTCCCCATCACTGATTCACCACCTCTGATTCCCCACCTCTGATTCCCCATATCTAATTCCCCGCCTCTGTTTTCCCGCCTCTGATTCCCCGCCTCTGTTTCCCCATATCTGATTCCCCGCCTCTGAATCCCCAACTCTGATTCCCTGCCTCAGATTCCCCAGCTCTGATTCCCCGCCTTTGATTCCCCCCGTCTGATTCCCAGCCTCTGAATCCCCGTGTCTGATTTCCTGCCTCTGATTCCCCGCCTCTGATTCCCCATCTCTGATTCACCGCCTCTGATTCCCCACCTCTGATTCACTGCCTCCATTTCCGCTCAACTTTCCTGGCCTACGTTTCCCCACATATCTTTCCCCGCCTCTGAATTCCCGCCTCTGATTCCACGCCTCTGATTCCCCGCCTCTGATTCCCCGCCTCTGATTCCCCGCCTCTGATTCCCCTCCTCTGATACCCCGCTTCTGATTCCCCACCTCTGATTCCCCGCATCTGATTCCCCGCATCTGATTCCCCGCCTCTGATTCCCCGCCTCTGATTCCCCGCCTCTGATTCCCCGCCTCTGATTCCCCGCTTCTGATTCCCCGCCTCTGATTCCCCGCATCTGATTCCCCGCATCTGATTCCCCGCCTCTGATTCCCCGCCTCTGATTCCCCGCCTCTGATTCCCCGCCTCTGATTCCCCGCCTCTGATTCCCCACATCAGATTCCCTGCCTCCGATTCCCTGCCTCAGATTCCCTGCCTCAGATTCCCTGCGTCAGATTCCCTTCATCTGATTCCCTGCCTCTGATTCCCCGCCTCTGATTCCCCGCCACTGATTCGCCACCTCTGTCTCTACGCCTCTATTTTGCCTGCACTCTTTCCCCTTCACTCTTTCCGTGCCTCTCTTTCCCTCCCTCAATTTCAACAACTCTGTTTGATCTGTTCTGTGTAACTCATTTTCAACATACAAGTACCAACCACTATGTTTCGCCCATCTCTTTCGCCGCCTCTATTTGTGCACCTATGTTTACCCGCTTCTGTTTACCCGCCTGTTTCCCCACATCTCTTTCCACACCTCTGATTCCACGCCTCTGATTCGCCGCCTCTGATTGCCCCCCTCTGATTCCCTGCCTCTGATTCCCCGCCTCTGATTCGCTGCCTCTGATTCACCGCCTCCCTTTCCGCGCAACTTTCCTGGCCTACGTTTCCCCACATCTCTTTCCCCACCTCTGATTCCACGCCTCAGATTCGCCGTCTCTGATTTCCCGCCTCTGATCCCCTGCCTCTGATTCCCCGCCTCTGATTCCCCGCCTCTGATTCCCCCCTCTGATTCCCCGCCTCTGATTCCCCGCCTCTGATTCCCCACCTCTGATTCCCCGCCTCTGATTCCCCGCCTCTGATTCCCCACCTCTGATTCCCCGCCTCTGATTCCCTGCCTCTCTTTCCCTGCCTCTATTTCCGTGCCTCTTTCTCTGCATCTCGTTTCCCAAATCTCATTTCCCCCTTCTGATAACCCTCATCAGATTCCCTGCCACAGATTCCCTGCCTCAGATTCCCTGCCTCAGATTCCCTGCATCATAGTCCCTTCATCTGATTCCCTGCCTCTGATTCCCCGCCTCTGATTCCCCACCTCTGACTCCCTGCCTCAGATTCCCTGCCTCTGATTCCCTGCCTCTGATTCCCTGCCTCTGATTTCCTGCATCTGATTGCCCGCCTATGATTCTCCGCCTCTCATTCCCCGCCTCTGATTACCCACCTCTCATTTTCCGCCTCTGATTCCACGCCTCTGATTCCCCGCATCTGATTCCCTGCCTCTGATAACCTGCCTCTGATTCCCTGCCTCTGATTCCCTGCCTCTGAGTCCCCACCTCTGATTCCCCGCGTCCGATTCCGCACCCATGTTTCACCGCCTCTGTTGCTATGCTTCTGATTTCCCGGCTCAGATTCACCGGCTCTGATTCCGCACCTCTGATTCCACGCCTCTCTTTCTGTGTCTCTGATTCCCCGCCTCTGATTCCACGCCTCTGATTACCCGCCTCTGATACCCTGCCTCTCTTTCCCTGCCTCTATTTCCGTGCCTCTTTCTCTGCATCTCGTTTCCCACATCTCATTTCCCCCTTCTGATAACCCGCATCAGATTTTCTGCCACAGATTCCCTGCCTCAGATTCCCTGCCTAAGATTCCCTGCATCAGATTCCCTTCATCTGATTCCCTGCCTCTGATTCCCCGCGGCTGATTCCCTGCCTCTGATTCCCAGCCTCTGTTTACCCGCCTGTTTCCCCGCCTCTGATTCACTACCTCATATTCGCCCCCTCAGATTCCCTGCCTCTGATTCCCTGCCTCTGATTCCCTGCCTCTGATTCCCTGCATCTGATTGCCCGCCTCTGATTCCCTGCCTCTGATTCCCCACCTCTGATTCCCCGCCTCTGATTCCCCGCCTCTGATTCCCCACCTCTGATTCCCCACTTCTGATTCCCCGCCTCTGATTCCCCGCCTCTGATTCCCAGCCTCTGATTCCCCGCCTCTGATTCCCCACCTCTGATTCACTGCCTCCATTTCCGCTCAACTTTCCTGGCCTACGTTTCCCCACATATCTTTCCCCGCCTCTGATTCCCCGCATCTGATTCCCCGCATCTGAATCCCCGCCTCTGATTCCCCGCCTCTGATTCCCCGCCTCTGATTCCCCGCCTCTGATTCCCCGCCTCTGATTCCCCGCCTATGTTTACCCGCCTCTGTTTACCCGCCTGTTTCCCCGCCTCAGATTCCCTGCCTCAGATTCCCTGCATCAGATTCCCTTCATCTGATTCCCTGCCTCTGATTCCCTGCCTCTGATTCCCCGCCTCTGATTCCCCGCCTCTGATTCCCCACCTCAGATTCCCCCCTCTGATTCCCCGCCTCTGATTCCCCGCCTCTGATTCCCCGCCTCTGAATCCCCCCTCTGATTCCCCGCCTCTGATTCCCCGCCTCTGATTCCCCACATCAGATTCACTGCCTCCGATTCCCTGCCTCAGATTCACTGCCTCAGATTCCCTGCATCAGATTCCCTTCATCTGATTCCCTGCCTCTGATTCCCCGCCTCTGATTCCCCGCCACTGATTCGCCACCTCTGTCTCTACGCCTCTATTTTGCCTGCACTCTTTCCCCTTCACTCTTTCCGTGCCTCTCTTTCCCTCCCTCAATTTCAACAACTCTGTTTGATCTGTTCTGTGTAACTCATTTTCAACATAAAAGTTCCAACCACTATGTTTCGCCCATCTCTTTCGCCGCCTCTATTTGTGCACCTATGTTTACCCGCTTCTGTTTACCCGCCTGTTTCCCCACATCTCTTTCCACACCTCTGATTCCACGCCTCTGATTCGCCGCCTCTGATTGCCCCCCTCTGATTCCCTGCCTCTGATTCCCCGCCTCTGATTCGCTGCCTCTGATTCACCGCCTCCCTTTCCGCGCAACTTTCCTGGCCTACGTTTCCCCACATCTCTTTCCCCACCTCTGATTCCACGCCTCAGATTCGCCGTCTCTGATTTCCCGCCTCTGATTCCCTGCCTCTGATTCCCCGCCTCTGATTCCCTGCCTCTGATTCCCCCCTCTGATTCCCCGCCTCTGATTCCCCACCTCTGATTCCCCGCCTCTGATTCCCTGCCTCTCTTTCCCTGCCTCTATTTCCGTGCCTCTTTCTCTGCATCTCGTTTCCCAAATCTCATTTCCCCCTTCTGATAACCCTCATCAGATTCCCTGCCACAGATTCCCTGCCTCAGATTCCCTGCCTCAGATTCCCTGCATCAGATTCCCTTCATCTGATTCCCTGCCTCTGATTCCCCGCCTCTGATTCCCCACCTCTGACTCCCTGCCTCAGATTCCCTGCCTCTGGTTCCCTGCCTCTGATTCCCTGCCTCTGATTTCCTGCATCTGATTGCCCGCCTATGATTCTCCGCCTCTGATTCCCCGCCTCTGATTCCCCGCCTCTGATTCCACGCCTCTGATTCCCCGCCTCTGATTCCCCGCATCTGATTCCCTGCCTCTGATAACCTGCCTCTGATTCCCTGCCTCTGATTCCCTCCCTCTGAGTCCCCACCTCTGATTCCCCGCATCCGATTCCGCACCCATGTTTCACCGCCTCTGTTGCATTGCTTCTGATTTCCCGGCTCAGATTCACCGGCTCTGATTCCGCACCTCTGATTCCACGCCTCTCTTTCTGTGTCTCTGATTCCCCGCCTCTGATTCCATGCCTCTGATTACCCGCCTCTGATACCCTGCCTCTCTTTCCCTGCCTCTATTTCCGTGCCTCTTTCTCTGCATCTCGTTTCCCACATCTCATTTCCCCCTTCTGATAACCCTCATCAGATTCCCTGCCACAGATTCCCTGCCTCAGATTCCCTGCCTCAGATTCCCTGCATCAGATTCCCTTCATCTGATTCCCTGCCTCTGATTCCCCGCCTCTGATTCCCCACCTCTGACTCCCTGCCTCAGATTCCCTGCCTCTGGTTCCCTGCCTCTGATTCCCTGCCTCTGATTTCCTGCATCTGATTGCCCGCCTATGATTCTCCGCCTCTGATTCCCCGCCTCTGATTCCCCGCCTCTGATTCCCCGCCTCTGATTCCCCGCCTCTGATTCCCCGCATCTGATTCCCTGCCTCTGATAACCTGCCTCTGATTCCCTGCCTCTGATTCCCTCCCTCTGAGTCCCCACCTCTGATTCCCCGCATCCGATTCCGCACCCATGTTTCACCGCCTCTGTTGCATTGCTTCTGATTTCCCGGCTCAGATTCACCGGCTCTGATTCCGCACCTCTGATTCCACGCCTCTCTTTCTGTGTCTCTGATTCCCCGCCTCTGATTCCATGCCTCTGATTACCCGCCTCTGATACCCTGCCTCTCTTTCCCTGCCTCTATTTCCGTGCCTCTTTCTCTGCATCTCGTTTCCCACATCTCATTTCCCCCTTCTGATAACCCGCATCAGATTTTCTGACACAGATTCCCTGCCTCAGATTCCCTACCTCAGATTCCCTGCATCTGATTGGCCGCCTCTGATTCCCTGCCTCTGATTCCCTGCATCTGATTGCCCGCCTCTGATTCCCTGCCTCTGATTCCCCGCCTCTGATTCCCCGCCTCTGATTCCCCGCCTCTGATTCCCCACCTCTGATTCCCCGCCTCTGATTCCCCGCCTCTGATTCACCGCCTCCCTTTCCGCGCAACTTTCCTGGCCTACGTTTCCCCACATCTCTTTCCCCACCTCTGATTCCACGCCTCAGATTCGCCGCCTCTGATTTCCCGCCTCTGATTCCCTGCCTCTGATTCCCTGCCTCTGATTCCCCACCTCTGATTCCCCCCTCTGATTCCCCGCCTCTGATTCCCAGCCTCTGATTCCCCACCTCTGATTCCCCGCCTCTGATTCCCTGCCTGTCTTTCCCTGCCTCTATTTCCGTGCCTCTTTCTCTGCATCTCGTTTCCCACATCTCATTTCCCCCTTCTGATAACCCGCATCAGATTCCCTGCCACAGATTCCCTGCCTCAGATTCCCTGCCTCAGATTCCCTGCATCAGATTCCCTTCATCTGATTCCCTGCCTCTGATTCCCCGCCTCTGATTCCCCACCTCTGATTCCCTGCCTCAGATTCCCTGCCTCTGATTCCCTGCCTCTGATTCCCTGCCTCTGATTTCCTGCATCTGATTGCCCGCCTCTGATTCTCCGCCTCTGATTCCCCGCCTCTGATTCCCCGCCTCTGATTCGCCGCCTCTGATTCCCCGCCTCTGATTACCCACCTCTGATTCCCTGCCTCTGATAACCTGCCTCTGATTCCCTGCCTCTGATTCCCGGCCTCTGAGTCCCCACCTCTGATTCCCCGTGTCCGATTCCACACCCATGTTTCACCACCTCTGTTGCTCTGCTTCTGATTTCCCGGCTCAGATTCACCGGCTCTGATTCCGCACCTCTGATTCCACGCCTCTCTTTCTGTGTCTCTGATTCCCCGCCTCTGATTCCACGCCTCTGATTACCCGCCTCTGATACACTGCCTCTCTTTCCCTGCCTCTATTTCCGTGCCTCTTTCTCTGCATCTCGTTTCCCACATCTCATTTCCCCCTTCTGATAACCCGCATCAGATTCCCTGCCACAGATTCCCTGCCTCAGATACCCTGCCTCAGATTCCCTGCATCAGATTCCCTTCATCTGATTCCCTGCCTCTGATTCCCCGCGGCTGATTCCCTGCCTCTGATTCCCCGCCTCTGTTTACCCGACTGTTTCCCCGCCTCTGATTCACCACCTCATATTCGCCATCTCAGGTTCCCTGCCTCTGATTCCCTGCCTCTCATTCCCTGCCTCTGATTCCCTGCATCTGATTGCCCGCCTCTGATACCCTGCCTCTGATTCCCCGCCTCTGATTCCCCGCCTCTGATTCCCAGCGTCTGATTTCCCACCTCTGATTCCCCACTTCTGATTCCCCGCCTCTGATTCCCCGTCTCTGATTCCACGCCTCTGATTCCCCGCCTCTGATTCCGCTCCTCTGATTCCCCGCCTCTGATACCCCGCCTCTGATTCCCCGCCTCTGATTCCCTGCATCTGATTCCCCGCCTCAGATTCCCCGCCTCTGATTCCCCGACTCTGATTCCCCGCCTCTGATTCCCCGCCTCTGATTCCCCGCCTCTGATTCCCCGCCTATGTTTACCTGCCCTGATTCCCCATCTCTGTTTCACCGCCTTTGATTCGCCACCTCTGATTCCCCATATCTGATTCCCCGCCTCTGTTTCCCCGCCTCTGATTCCCTGCCTCTGATTCCCAACCTCTGATTCCACACCTCTGATTCCCCATATCTGATTCCCCGCCTCTATTTCCCCATATCTGATTCCCCGCCTCTGATTCCCCAATTCTGATTCCCCGCCTCTGATTCCCCAGCTCTGATTCCCCGCCTCTGATTCCCGGCGTCCGATTCCCTGCCTCTGATTCCCCGCCTCTGATTCCCCATCTCTGATTCACCACCTCTGATTCCCCACATCTGATTCCCCATATCTAATTCCCCGCCTCTGTTTTCCCGCCTCTGATTCCCCGCCTCTGTTTCCCCATGTCTGATTCCCCGCCTCTGAATCCCCAACTCTGATTTCCTGCCTCAGATTCCCCAGCTCTGATTCCCCGCCTTTGATTCCCCCCGTCTGATTCCCAGCCTCTGAATCCCCGTGTCTGATTTCCTGCCTCTGATTCCCCGCCTCTGATTCCCCATCTCTGATTCACCGCCTCTGATTCCCCACCTCTGATTCCCCATCTCTGATTCCGCACATCCAATTCCCTGCCTCTGATTCCCAAACTCTGATTCCCCACCTCTGATTCCCCAGCTCTGATTCCCCGCCTCAGATTCCCCGCGTCTGATTCCCTGCCTCTGATTCCCCGCCTCTGATTCCCTGCCTCTGATTCCCCATATCTGATTCCCCGCCTCTGATTCCCGAACTCTGATTCCCCGCTTCTGATTCCCCAGCTCAGAATCCCCGCCTCTGATTCCCCGCGTCTGATTCCCTGCCTCTGATTCCCCGCCTCTAATTCCCCATCTGTGATTCACAGCTTCTGATGCCCCACCTCTGATTCCCCATATCTGATTCCCCGCCTCTGTTTTCCCGCCTCTGATTCCCCGCCTCTGATTCCCTGCCTCTGATTCCCAACCTCGGATTCCCCACCTCTGATTCCCCATATCTGATTCCCCGCCTCTGTTTCCCCGCCTCTGTTTCCCCGCCTCTGATTCCCCGCCTCTGTTTCCCTATATCTAATTCCCCACCTCTGATGCTCCAACTCTGATTCCCCGCCTCTGATTCCCCAGCTCTGATTCCCCGCCTCTGATTCCCTGCATCCGATTCCCCATATCTGATTCCCCGCCTCTGTTTCCCCGCCACTGATTCCCCGCCTCTGTTTCCCCATATCTGATTCCCCTCCTCTGATTCCCAACTATGATTCCCCGCCTCTGATTCCCCAGCTCTGATTCCCTGCCTCTGATTCCCCGCGTTCTATTCCCTGCCTCTGATTCCCCGCCTGTGATTCCCCATCACTGATTCACCACCTCTGATTCCCCACCTCTGATTCCCCATATCTAATTCCCCGCCTCTGTTTTCCCGCCTCTGATTCCCCGCCTCTGTTTCCCCATATCTGATTCCCCGCCTCTGAATCCCCAACTCTGATTCCCTGCCTCAGATTCCCCAGCTCTGATTCCCCGCCTTTGATTCCCCCCGTCTGATTCCCAGCCTCTGAATCCCCGTGTCTGATTTCCTGCCTCTGATTCCCCGCCTCTGATTCCCCATCTCTGATTCACCGCCTCTGATTCCCCACCTCTGATTCACTGCCTCCATTTCCGCTCAACTTTCCTGGCCTACGTTTCCCCACATATCTTTCCCCGCCTCTGAATTCCCGCCTCTGATTCCACGCCTCTGATTCCCCGCCTCTGATTCCCCGCCTCTGATTCCCCGCCTCTGATTCCCCTCCTCTGATACCCCGCTTCTGATTCCCCACCTCTGATTCCCCGCATCTGATTCCCCGCATCTGATTCCCCGCCTCTGATTCCCCGCCTCTGATCCCCGCCTCTGATTCCCCGCCTCTGATTCCCCGCCTCTGATTCCCCGCCTCTGATTCCCCGCCTATGTTTACCCGCCTCTGTTTACCCGCCTGTTTCCCCGCCTCAGATTCCCAGCCTCAGATTCCCTGCATCAGATTCCCTTCATCTGATTCCCTGCCTCTGATTCCCTGCCTCTGATTCCCCGCCTCTGATTCCCCGCCTCTGATTCCCCACCTCTGAATCCCCCCTCTGATTCCCCGCCTCTGATTCCCCGCCTCTGATTCCCCACATCAGATTCCCTGCCTCCGATTCCCTGCCTCAGATTCCCTGCCTCAGATTCCCTGCATCAGACTCCCTTCATCTGATTCCCTGCCTCTGATTCCCCGCCTCTGATTCCCCGCCACTGATTCGCCACCTCTGTCTCTACGCCTCTATTTTGCCTGCACTCTTTCCCCTCCACTCTTTCCGTGCCTCTCTTTCCCTCCCTCAATTTCAACAACTCTGTTTGATCTGTTCTGTGTAACTCAGTTTCAACATACAAGTTCCAACCACTATGTTTCGCCCATCTCTTTCGCCGCCTCTATTTGTGCACCTATGTTTACCCGCTTCTGTTTACCCGCCTGTTTCCCCACATCTCTTTCCACACCTCTGATTCCACGCCTCTGATTCGCCGCCTCTGATTGCCCCCCTCTGATTCCCTGCCTCTGATTCCCCGCCTCTGATTCGCCGCCTCTGATTCACCGCCTCCCTTTCCGCGCAACTTTCCTGGCCTACGTTTCCCCACATCTCTTTCCCCACCTCTGATTCCACGCCTCAGATTCGCCGTCTCTGATTTCCCGCCTCTGATTCCCTGCCTCTGATTCCCCGCCTCTGATTCCCTGCCTCTGATTCCCCCCTCTGATTCCCCGCCTCTGATTCCCCACCTCTGATTCCCCGCCTCTGATTCCCTGCCTCTCTTTCCCTGCCTCTATTTCCGTGCCTCTTTCTCTGCATCTCGTTTCCCAAATCTCATTTCCCCCTTCTGATAACCCTCATCAGATTCCCTGCCACAGATTCCCTGCCTCAGATTCCCTGCCTCAGATTCCCTGCATCAGATTCCCTTCATCTGATTCCCTGCCTCTGATTCCCCGCCTCTGATTCCCCACCTCTGACTCCCTGCCTCAGATTCCCTGCCTCTGATTCCCTGCCTCTGATTCCCTGCCTCTGATTTCCTGCATCTGATTGCCCGCCTATGATTCTCCGCCTCTGATTCCCCGCCTCTGATTCCCCGCCTCTGATTCCCCGCCTCTGATTCCCCGCCTCTGATTCCCCGCATCTGATTCCCTGCCTCTGATAACCTGCCTCTGATTCCCTGCCTCTGATTCCCTGCCTCTGAGTCCCCACCTCTGATTCCCCGCGTCCGATTCCGCACCCATGTTTCACCGCCTCTGTTGCTATGCTTCTGATTTCCCGGCTCAGATTCACCGGCTCTGATTCCGCACCTCTGATTCCACGCCTCTCTTTCTGTGTCTCTGATTCCCCGCCTCTGATTCCATGCCTCTGATTACCCGCCTCTGATACCCTGCCTCTCTTTCCCTGCCTCTATTTCCGTGCCTCTTTCTCTGCATCTCGTTTCCCACATCTCATTTCCCCCTTCTGATAACCCGCATCAGATTTTCTGCCACAGATTCCCTGCTTCAGATTCCCTACCTCAGATTCCCTGCATCTGATTGCCCGCCTCTGATTCCCTGCCTCTGATTCCCTGCCTCTGATTCCCTGCATCTGATTGCCCGCCTCTGATACCCTGCCTCTGATTCCCCGCCTCTGATTCCCCGCCTCTGATTCCCCGCCTCTGATTCCCCACCTCTGATTCCCCACTTCTGATTCCCCGCCTCTGATTCCCCGCCTCTGATTCCCCACCTCTGATTCACTGCCTCCATTTCCGCTCAACTTTCCTGGCCTACGTTTCCCCACATATCTTTCCCCGCCTCTGAATTCCCGCCTCTGATTCCACGCCTCTGATTCCCCGCCTCTGATTCCCCATCTCTGATTCCCCGCCTCTGATTCCCCTCCTCTGATACCCCGCTTCTGATTCCCCACCTCTGATTCCCCGCATCTGATTCCCCGCATCTGATTCCCCGCCTCTGATTCCCCGCCTCTGATTCCCCGCCTCTGATTCCCCGCCTCTGATTCCCCACCTCTGATTCCCCGCCTATGTTTACCCGCCTCTGTTTACCCGCCTGTTTCCCCGCCTCAGATTCCCTGCCTCAGATTCACTGCATCAGATTCCCTTCATCTGATTCCCTGCCTCTGATTCCCCGCCTCTGTTTACCCGACTGTTTCCCCGCCTCTGATTCACCACCTCATATTCGCCATCTCAGGTTCCCTGCCTCAGATTCCCTGCCTCAGATTCCCTGCATCAGATTCCCTTCATTTGATTCCCTGCGTCTGATTCCCTGCCTCTGATTCCCTGCATCTGATTGCCCGCCTCTGATTCCCCGCCTCTGATTCCCCGCCTCTGATTCCCCACCTCTGATTCCCCACTTCTGATTCCCCGCCTCTGATTCCCAGCCTCTGATTCCCCGCCTCTGATTCACCGCCTCTGATTCCCCGCCTCTGATTCCCCACCTCTGATTCCCCACTTCTGATTGCCCGCCTCTGATTCCACGCCTCTGATTCCCCGCCTCTGATTCCCCACCTCTGATTCTCCACTTCTGATTCCCCACCTCTGATTCCCCGCCTCTGATTCCACGCCTCTGATTCCCCACTTCTGAATCCCCACCTCTGATTCTCCGCCTCTGATACCCTGCCTCTGATAACTTTTTACTGATTCCCTGCCGCAGATTCCCTGCCTCCGATTCCCTGCCTCAGATTCCCTGCCTCAGATTCCCTGCATCAGATTCCCTTCATCTGATTCCCCGCCTCTGATTCCCCACCTCTGTCTCTACGCCTCTATTTTGCCTGCACTCTTTCCCCTCCACTCTTTCTGTGCCTCTCTTTCCCTCCCTCAATTTCAACAACTCTGTTTGATCTGTTCTGTGTACCTAATTTTCAACACACAAGTTCCAACCACTATGTTTCGCCCATCTCTTTCGCTGCCTCTATTTATGCAGCTATGTTTACCCGCTTCTGTTTACCCGCCTGATTCCCCACATCTCTTTCCCCACCTCTGATTCCACGCCTCTGATTCCCCGCCTCTGATTCCCCGCCTCTGATTCCCCGCCTCTGATTCACCGCCTCCCTTTCCGCGCAACTTTCCTGGCCTACGTTTCCCCACATCTCTTTCCCCACCTCTGATTCCACGCCTCAGATTCGCCGCCTCTGATTTCCCGCCTCTGATTCCCTGCCTCTGATTCCCTGCCTCTGATTCCCCACCTCTGATTCCCCCCTCTGATTCCCCGCCTCTGATTCCCAGCCTCTGATTCCCCACCTCTGATTCCCCGCCTCTGATTCCCTGCCTGTCTTTCCCTGCCTCTATTTCCGTGCCTCTTTCTCTGCATCTCGTTTCCCACATCTCATTTCCCCCTTCTGATAACCCGCATCAGATTCCCTGCCACAGATTCCCTGCCTCAGATTCCCTGCCTCAGATTCCCTGCATCAGATTCCCTTCATCTGATTCCCTGCCTCTGATTCCCCGCCTCTGATTCCCCACCTCTGATTCCCTGCCTCAGATTCCCTGCCTCTGATTCCCTGCCTCTGATTCCCTGCCTCTGATTTCCTGCATCTGATTGCCCGCCTCTGATTCTCCGCCTCTGATTCCCCGCCTCTGATTCCCCGCCTCTGATTTCCCACCTCTGATTCCCTGCCTCTGATAACCTGCCTCAGATTCCCTGCCTCAGATTCACTGCATCAGATTCCCTTCATCTGATTCCCTGCCTCTGATTCCCCGCCTCTGTTTACCCGACTGTTTCCCCGCCTCTGATTCACCACCTCATATTCGCCATCTCAGGTTCCCTGCCTCAGATTCCCTGCCTCAGATTCCCTGCATCAGATTCCCTTCATTTGATTCCCTGCGTCTGATTCCCTGCCTCTGATTCCCTGCATCTGATTGCCCGCCTCTGATTCCCCGCCTCTGATTCCCCGCCTCTGATTCCCCACCTCTGATTCCCCACTTCTGATTCCCCGCCTCTGATTCCCAGCCTCTGATTCCCCGCCTCTGATTCACCGCCTCTGATTCCCCGCCTCTGATTCCCCACCTCTGATTCCCCACTTCTGATTGCCCGCCTCTGATTCCACGCCTCTGATTCCCCGCCTCTGATTCCCCACCTCTGATTCTCCACTTCTGATTCCCCACCTCTGATTCCCCGCCTCTGATTCCACGCCTCTGATTCCCCACTTCTGAATCCCCACCTCTGATTCTCCGCCTCTGATACCCTGCCTCTGATAACTTTTTACTGATTCCCTGCCGCAGATTCCCTGCCTCCGATTCCCTGCCTCAGATTCCCTGCCTCAGATTCCCTGCATCAGATTCCCTTCATCTGATTCCCCGCCTCTGATTCCCCACCTCTGTCTCTACGCCTCTATTTTGCCTGCACTCTTTCCCCTCCACTCTTTCTGTGCCTCTCTTTCCCTCCCTCAATTTCAACAACTCTGTTTGATCTGTTCTGTGTACCTAATTTTCAACACACAAGTTCCAACCACTATGTTTCGCCCATCTCTTTCGCTGCCTCTATTTATGCAGCTATGTTTACCCGCTTCTGTTTACCCGCCTGATTCCCCACATCTCTTTCCCCACCTCTGATTCCACGCCTCTGATTCCCCGCCTCTGATTCCCCGCCTCTGATTCCCCGCCTCTGATTCACAGCCTCCCTTTCCGCGCAACTTTCCTGGCCTACGTTTCCCCACATCTCTTTCCCCACCTCTGATTCCACGCCTCAGATTCGCCGCCTCTGATTTCCCGCCTCTGATTCCCTGCCTCTGATTCCCTGCCTCTGATTCCCCACCTCTGATTCCCCCCTCTGATTCCCCGCCTCTGATTCCCAGCCTCTGATTCCCCACCTCTGATTCCCCGCCTCTGATTCCCTGCCTGTCTTTCCCTGCCTCTATTTCCGTGCCTCTTTCTCTGCATCTCGTTTCCCACATCTCATTTCCCCCTTCTGATAACCCGCATCAGATTCCCTGCCACAGATTCCCTGCCTCAGATTCCCTGCCTCAGATTCCCTGCATCAGATTCCCTTCATCTGATTCCCTGCCTCTGATTCCCCGCCTCTGATTCCCCACCTCTGATTCCCTGCCTCAGATTCCCTGCCTCTGATTCCCTGCCTCTGATTCCCTGCCTCTGATTTCCTGCATCTGATTGCCCGCCTCTGATTCTCCGCCTCTGATTCCCCGCCTCTGATTCCCCGCCTCTGATTCGCCGCCTCTGATTCCCCGCCTCTGATTTCCCACCTCTGATTCCCTGCCTCTGATAACCTGCCTCTGATTCCCTGCCTCTGATTCCCGGCCTCTGAGTCCCCACCTCTGATTCCCCGTGTCCGATTCCGCACCCATGTTTCACCACCTCTGTTGCTCTGCTTCTGATTTCCCGGCTCAGATTCACCGGCTCTGATTCCGCACCTCTGATTCCACGCCTCTCTTTCTGTGTCTCTGATTCCCCGCCTCTGATTCCACGCCTCTGATTACCCGCCTCTGATACACTGCCTCTCTTTCCCTGCCTCTATTTCCGTGCCTCTTTCTCTGCATCTCGTTTCCCACATCTCATTTCCCCCTTCTGATAACCCGCATCAGATTCCCTGCCACAGATTCCCTGCCTCAGATACCATGCCTCAGATTCCCTGCATCAGATTCCCTTCATCTGATTCCCTGCCTCTGATTCCCCGCGGCTGATTCCCTGCCTCTGATTCCCCGCCTCTGTTTACCCGACTGTTTCCCCGCCTCTGATTCACCACCTCATATTCGCCATCTCAGGTTCCCTGCCTCTGATTCCCTGCCTCTGATTCCCTGCATCTGATTGCCCGCCTCTGATACCCTGCCTCTGATTCCCCGCCTCTGAATCCCCGCCTCTGATTCCCAGCCTCTGATTTCCCACCTCTGATTCCCCACTTCTGATTCCCCGCCTCTGATTCCCCGTCTCTGATTCCACGCCTCTGATTCCCCGCCTCTGATTCCGCGCCTCTGATTCCCCACCTCTGATACCCCGCCTCTGATTCCCCGCCTATGTTTACCTGCCCTGATTCCCCATCTCTGTTTCACCGCCTTTGATTCGCCACCTCTGATTCCCCATATCTGATTCCCCGCCTCTGTTTCCCCGCCTCTGATTCCCTGCCTCTGATTCCCAACCTCTGATTCCACACCTCTGATTCCCCATATCTGATTCCCCGCCTCTGATTCCCCAACTCTGATTCCCCGCCTCTGATTCCCCAGCTCTGATTCCCCGCCTCTGAATCCCGGCGTCCGATTCCCTGCCTCTGATTCCCCGCCTCTGATTCCCCATCTCTGATTCACCACCTCTGATTCCCCACCTCTGATTCCCCATATCTAATTCCCCGCCTCTGTTTTCCCGCCTCTGATTCCCCGCCTCTGTTTCCCCATATCTGATTCCCCGCCTCTGAATCCCCAACTCTGATTCCCTGCCTCAGATTCCCCAGCTCTGATTCACCGCCTTTGATTCCCCCCGTCTGATTCCCAGCCTCTGAATCCCCGTGTCTGATTTCCTGCCTCTGATTCCCCGCCTCTGATTCCCCATCTCTGATTCACCGCCTCTGATTCCCCACCTCTGATTCCCCATCTCTGATTCCGCACATCCAATTCCCTGCCTCTGATTCCCCAACTCTGATTCCACACCTCTGATTCCCCAGCTCTGATTCCCCGCCTCAGATTCCCCGCGTCTGATTCCCTGCCTCTGATTCCCCGCCTCTGATTCCCTGCCTCTGATTCCCCATATCTGATTCCCCGCCTCTGATTCCCCAACTCTGATTCCCCGCTTCTGATTCCCCAGCTCTGAATCCCCGCCTCTGATTCCCCTCGTCTGATTCCCTGCCTCTGATTCCCCGCCTCTAATTCCCCATCTGTGATTCACAACTTCTGATGCCCCACCTCTGATTCCCCATATCTGATTCCCCGCCTCTGTTTCCCCGCCTCTGGTTCCCCGCCTCTGATTCCCAACCTCGGATTCCCCACCTCTGATTCCTCATATCTGATTCCCCGCCTCTGTTTCCCCGCCTCTGTTTCCCCGCCTCTGATTCCCCGCCTCTGTTTCCCTATATCTAATTCCCCACCTCTGATGCCCCAACTCTGATTCCCCGCCTCTGATTCCCCAGCTCTGATTCCCCGCCTCTGATTCCCTGCATCCGATTCCCCATATCTGATTCCCCGCCTCTGTTTCCCCGCCACTGATTCCCCGCCTCTGTTTCCCCATATCTGATTCCCCGCCTCTGATTCCCAACTATGATTCCCCATCACTGATTCACCACCTCTGATTCCCCACCTCTGATTCCCCATATCTAATTCCCCGCCTCTGTTTTCCCGCCTCTGATTCCCCGCCTCTGTTTCCCCATATCTGATTCCCCGCCTCTGAATCCCCAACTCTGATTCCCTGCCTCAGATTCCCCAGCTCTGATTCCCCGCCTTTGATTCCCCCGTCTGATTCCCAGCCTCTGAATCCCCGTGTCTGATTTCCTGCCTCTGATTCCCCGCCTCTGATTCCCCATCTCTGATTCACCGCCTCTCATTCCCCACCTCTGATTCCCCATCTCTGATTCCGCACATCCAATTCCCTGCCTCTGATTCCCCAACTCTGATTCCCCACCTCTGATTCCCCAGCTCTGATTCCCCGCCTCAGATTCCCCGCGTCTGATTCCCTGCCTCTGATTCCCCGCCTCTGATTCCCTGCCTCTGATTCCCCATATCTGATTCCACGCCTCTGATTCCCCAACTCTGATTCCCCGCTTCTGATTCCCCAGCTCTGAATCCCCGCCTCTGATTCCCCGCGTCTGATTCCCTGCCTCTGATTCCCCGCCTCTAATTCCCCATCTGTGATTCACAACCTCTGATGCCCCACCTCTGATTCCCCATATCTGATTCCCCGCCTCTGTTTCCCCGCCTCTGATTCCCCGCCTCTGATTCCCCATATCTGATTCCCCGCCTCTGATTGCCCACCTCTGATTCCCCGCGTCTGATTCCCTGCCTCTGATTCCCCGCCTCTGATTCCCCATATCTGATTCACCACCACTGATTCCCGGCCTCTGATTCCCCATCTCTGATTCCGCACATCCGATTCCCTGCCTATGATTCCCCACCTCTGTTTCCCCATATCTGATTCCCCGCCTCTGATTCCCCAACTCTAATACCCTGCCTCTGATTCCCCAGCTCTGATTCCCCGCCTCTGATTCCCCGCATCTGATTCCATGCCTCTGATTCCCCGCCTCTGATTCCAGGCCTCTGATTTCCCGCATCTGATTCCCTGCCTCTGATTCCCCGCCTCTGATTCCAGGCCTCTGATCCCAGCATCTGATTCCGGCCTCTGATTCCCAGCCTCTGATTCCCTGCTTCTGATTCTGATTCCCTGCCTCTGATTCCCCATCTCTGATTCCGCACATCTGATTCCCTGCCTCTGATTCCCCACCTCTGATTCCCCATATCTGATTCCCCGCCTCTGTTTCCCCGCCTCTGATTCCCCGCCTCTGTTTCCCCATATCTGATTCCCCGCCTCTGATTCCCCAACTCTGATTCCCCTCCTCTAATTCGCCAGTTATGATTCCCCGCCTCTGATTTCCTGCGTCTGATTCCCTGCCTCTGATTCCCAGCCTCTGATTCCCCTTCTCTGATTCACCACCTCTGAATCCCCACCTCTGATTCCCCATCTCTGATTCCGCACATCCGATTCCCTGCCTCTGATTCCCCGCCTCTGATTCCCCGCCTCTGATTCGCAACCTCTAATTCCCCACCTCTGATTCCCCATATCTGATTCCCCGCCTCTGTTTCCCTGCCTCTGATTCCCGGCCTCTGTTTCCCCATATCTGATTCCCCTCCTCTGATTCCCCAACTCTGATTCCCCGCCTCTGATTCCCCAGCTCTGATTCCCCGCCTTTTATTCCCGGCCTCTGATTCCCTGCCACTGATTCCCCGCCCCTGATTCCCCACCTCTGATTCCCCATATCTGATTCCCCGCCTCTGTTTCCCCAGCTCTGATTCCCCACCTCTGATTCCCCAGCTCTGATTCCCTGCCACTGATTCCCCGCCCCTGATTCCCCACCTCTGATTCCCCATATCTGATTCCCCGCCTCTGTTTCCCCAGCTCTGATTCCCTGCCTCTGATTCCCTGCCCTGATTCCCCATCTCTGTTTCACCGCCTTTGATTCGCCACCTCTGATTCCCCATATCTGATTCCCCGCCTCTTGTTTCCCCGCCTCTGATTCCCCGCCTCTGATTCCCAACCTCTGATTCCACACCTCTGATTCCCCATATCTGATTCCCCGCCTCTATTTCCCCATATCTGATTCCCCGCCTCTGATTCCCCAACTCTGATTCCCTGCCTCTGATTCCCCAGCTCTGATTCCCCGCCTCTGATTCCCGGCGTCCGATTCCCTGCCTCTGATTCCCCGCCTCTGATTCCCCATCTCTGATTCACCACCTCTGATTCCCCACCTCTGATTCCCCATATCTAATTGCCCGCCTCTGTTTTCCCGCCTCTGATTCCCCGCCTCTGTTTCCCCATATCTGATTCCCCTCCTCTGATTCCCTGCCTCTGATTCCCCATATCTGATTCCCCGCCTCTGATTCCCCAACTCTGATTCCCTGCCTCAGATTCCCCAGCTCTGATTCCCCGCCTTTGATTCCCCCCGTCTGATTCCCAGCCTCTGAATCCCCGTGTCTGATTTCCTGCCTCTGATTCCCCACCTCTGATTCCCCATCTCTGATTCACCGCCTCTGATTCCCCACCTCTGATTCCCCATCTCTGATTCCGCACATCCAATTCCCTGCCTCTGATTCCCCAACTCTGATTCCCCACCTCTGATTCCCCAGCTCTGATTCCCCACCTCAGATTCCCCGCGTCTGATTCCCTGCCTCTGATTCCGCGCCTCTGATTCCCTGCCTCTGATTCCCCATATCTGATTCCCCGCCTCTGATTCCCCAACTCTGATTCCCCGCTTCTCATTCCCCAGCTCTGAATCCCCGCCTCTGATTCCCCGCGTATGATTCCCTGCCTCTGATTCCCCGCCTCTAATTCCCCATCTGTTATTCACAACTTCTGATGCCCCACCTCTGATTCCCCATATCTGATTCCCCGCCTCTGTTTCCCCGCCTCTGATTCCCCGCCTCTGATTCCCCATATCTGATTCCCCGCCTCTGATTGCCCACCTCTGATTCCCCGCGTCTGATTCCCTGCCTCTGATTCCCCGCCTCTGATTCCCCATATCTGATTCACCACCTCTCATTCCCGGCCTCTGATTCCCCATCTCTGATTCCGCACATCCGATTCCCAGCCTATGATTCCCCACCTCTGATTCCCCGCCTCTGATTCCCCATATCTGATTCCCTGCCTCTGTTTCCCCGCCTCTGATTCCCCACCTCTGTTTCCCCATATCTGATTCCCCGCCTCTGATTCCCCAACTCTAATACCCTGCCTCTGATTCCCCAGCTCTGATTCCCCGCCTCTGATTCCCCGCATCTGATTCCCTGCCTCTGATTCCCCGCCTCTGATTCCAGGCCTCTGATTCCCAGCATCTGATTCCGGCCTCTGATTCCCTGCTTCTGATTCTGATTCCCTGCCTCTGATTCCCCATCTCTGATTCCGCACATCTGATTCCCTGCCTCTGATTCCCCACCTCTGATTCCCCATATCTGATTACCCGCCTCTGTTTCCCCGCCTCTGATTCCCCGCCTCTGTTTCCCCATATCTGATTCCCCGACTCTGATTCCCCAACTCTGATTCCCCTCCTCTAATTCGCCAGCTATGATTCCCCGCCTCTGATTCCCTGCGTCTGATTCCCTGCCTCTGATTCCCAGCCTCTGATTCCCCTTCTCTGATTCACCACCTCTGAATCCCCACCTCTGATTCCCCATCTCTGATTCCGCACATCCGATTCCCTGCCTCTGATTCCCCGCCTCTGATTCCCCGCCTCTGATTCGCAACCTCTAATTCCCCACCTCTGATTCCCCATATCTGATTCCCCGCCTCTGTTTCCCTGCCTCTGATTCCCGGCCTCTGTTTCCCCATATCTGATTCCCCTCCTCTGATTCCCCAACTCTGATTCCCCGCCTCTGATTCCCCAGCTCTGATTCCCCGCCTTTTATTCCCTTCATCTGATTCCCTGCCTCTGATTCCCCGCCTCTGATTCCCCACCTCTGACTCCCTGCCTCAGATTCCCTGCCTCTGATTCCCTGCCTCTGATTCCCTGCCTCTGATTTCCTGCATCTGATTGCCCGCCTATGATTCTCCGCCTCTGATTCCCCGCCTCTGATTCCCCGCCTCTGATTCCCCGCCTCTGATTCCCCGCCTCTGATTCCCCGCATCTGATTCCCTGCCTCTGATAACCTGCCTCTGATTCCCTGCCTCTGATTCCCTGCCTCTGAGTCCCCACCTCTGATTCCCCGCGTCCGATTCCGCACCCATGTTTCACCGCCTCTGTTGCTATGCTTCTGATTTCCCGGCTCAGATTCACCGGCTCTGATTCCGCACCTCTGATTCCACGCCTCTCTTTCTGTGTCTCTGATTCCCCGCCTCTGATTCCATGCCTCTGATTACCCGCCTCTGATACCCTGCCTCTCTTTCCCTGCCACTATTTCCGTGCCTCTTTCTCTGCATCTCGTTTCCCACATCTCATTTCCCCCTTCTGATAACCCGCATCAGATTTTCTGCCACAGATTCCCTGCTTCAGATTCCCTACCTGAGATTCCCTGCATCTGATTGCCCGCCTCTGATTCCCTGCCTCTGATTCCCCGCCTCTAATTCCCCATCTGTGATTCACAACTTCTGATGCCCCACCTCTGATTCCCCATATCTGATTCCCCGCCTCTGTTTCCCCGCCTCTGATTCCCCGCCTCTGATTCCCCATATCTGATTCCCCGCCTCTGATTGCCCACCTCTGATTCCCCGCGTCTGATTCCCTGCCTCTGATTCCCCGCCTCTGATTCCCCATATCTGATTCACCACCTCTCATTCCCGGCCTCTGATTCCCCATCTCTGATTCCGCACATCCGATTCCCAGCCTATGATTCCCCACCTCTGATTCCCCGCCTCTGATTCCCCATATCTGATTCCCTGCCTCTGTTTCCCCGCCTCTGATTCCCCACCTCTGTTTCCCCATATCTGATTCCCCGCCTCTGATTCCCCAACTCTAATACCCTGCCTCTGATTCCCCAGCTCTGATTCCCCGCCTCTGATTCCCCGCATCTGATTCCCTGCCTCTGATTCCCCGCCTCTGATTCCAGGCCTCTGATTCCCAGCATCTGATTCCGGCCTCTGATTCCCTGCTTCTGATTCTGATTCCCTGCCTCTGATTCCCCATCTCTGATTCCGCACATCTGATTCCCTGCCTCTGATTCCCCACCTCTGATTCCCCATATCTGATTACCCGCCTCTGTTTCCCCGCCTCTGATTCCCCGCCTCTGTTTCCCCATATCTGATTCCCCGACTCTGATTCCCCAACTCTGATTCCCCTCCTCTAATTCGCCAGCTATGATTCCCCGCCTCTGATTCCCTGCGTCTGATTCCCTGCCTCTGATTCCCAGCCTCTGATTCCCCTTCTCTGATTCACCACCTCTGAATCCCCACCTCTGATTCCCCATCTCTGATTCCGCACATCCAATTCCCTGCCTCTGATTCCCCGCCTCTGATTCCCCGCCTCTGATTCGCAACCTCTAATTCCCCACCTCTGATTCCCCATATCTGATTCCCCGCCTCTGTTTCCCTGCCTCTGATTCCCGGCCTCTGTTTCCCCATATCTGATTCCCCTCCTCTGATTCCCCAACTCTGATTCCCCGCCTCTGATTCCCCAGCTCTGATTCCCCGCCTTTTATTCCCCGCATCTGATTCCCTGCCTCTGATTCCCTGCCTCTGATTCCCTGCCTCTGATTCCCTGCCTCTGATTTCCTGCATCTGATTGCCCGCCTATGATTCTCCGCCTCTGATTCCCCGCCTCTGATTCCCCGCCTCTGATTCCCCGCCTCTGATTCCCCGCCTCTGATTCCCCGCATCTGATTCCCTGCCTCTGATAACCTGCCTCTGATTCCCTGCCTCTGATTCCCTGCCTCTGAGTCCCCACCTCTGATTCCCCGCGTCCGATTCCGCACCCATGTTTCACCGCCTCTGTTGCTATGCTTCTGATTTCCCGGCTCAGATTCACCGGCTCTGATTCCGCACCTCTGATTCCACGCCTCTCTTTCTGTGTCTCTGATTCCCCGCCTCTGATTCCATGCCTCTGATTACCCGCCTCTGATACCCTGCCTCTCTTTCCCTGCCACTATTTCCGTGCCTCTTTCTCTGCATCTCGTTTCCCACATCTCATTTCCCCCTTCTGATAACCCGCATCAGATTTTCTGCCACAGATTCCCTGCTTCAGATTCCCTACCTCAGATTCCCTGCATCTGATTGCCCGCCTCTGATTCCCTGCCTCTGATTCCCTACCTCTGATTCCCTGCATCTGATTGCCCGCCTCTGATTCCCTGCCTCTGATTCCCCGCCTCTGATTCCCCGCCTCTGATTCCCCGCCTCTGATTCCCCACCTCTGATTCCCCACTTCTGATTCCCCGCCTCTGATTCCCCGCCTCTGATTCCCCACCTCTGATTCACTGCCTCCATTTCCGCTCAACTTTCCTGGCCTACGTTTCCCCATATATCTTTCCCCGCCTCTGAATTCCCGCCTCTGATTCCACGCCTCTGATTCCCCGCCTCTGATTCCCCGCCTCTGATTCCCCGCATCTGATTCCCCTCCTCTGATACCCCGCTTCTGATTCCCCACCTCTGATTCCCCGCATCTGATTCCCCGCATCTGATTCCCCGCCTCTGATTCCCCACCTCTGATTCCCCGCCTATGTTTACCCGCCTCTGTTTACCCGCCTGTTTCCCCGCCTCAGATTCCCTGCCTCAGATTCACTGCATCAGATTCCCTTCATCTGATTCCCTGCCTCTGATTCCCCGCCTCTGTTTACCCGACTGTTTCCCCGCCTCTGATTCACCACCTCATATTCGCCATCTCAGGTTCCCTGCCTCAGATTCCCTGCCTCAGATTCCCTGCATCAGATTCCCTTCATTTGATTCCCTGCGTCTGATTCCCTGCCTCTGATTCCCTGCATCTGATTGCCCGCCTCTGATTCCCCGCCTCTGATTCCCCGCCTCTGATTCCCCACCTCTGATTCCCCACTTCTGATTCCCCGCCTCTGATTCCCAGCCTCTGATTCCCCGCCTCTGATTCCCTGCCTCTGATTCCCAGCCTCTGATTCCCCTTCTCTGATTCACCACCTCTGAATCCCCACCTCTGATTCCCCATCTCTGATTCCGCACATCCGATTCCCTGCCTCTGATTCCCCGCCTCTGATTCCCCGCCTCTGATTCGCAACCTCTAATTCCCCACCTCTGATTCCCCATATCTGATTCCCCGCCTCTGTTTCCCTGCCTCTGATTCCCGGCCTCTGTTTCCCCATATCTGATTCCCCTCCTCTGATTCCCCAACTCTGATTCCCCGCCTCTGATTCCCCAGCTCTGATTCCCCGCCTTTTATTCCCTTCATCTGATTCCCTGCCTCTGATTCCCCGCCTCTGATTCCCCACCTCTGACTCCCTGCCTCAGATTCCCTGCCTCTGATTCCCTGCCTCTGATTCCCTGCCTCTGATTTCCTGCATCTGATTGCCCGCCTATGATTCTCCGCCTCTGATTCCCCGCCTCTGATTCCCCGCCTCTGATTCCCCGCCTCTGATTCCCCACCTCTGATTCCCCGCATCTGATTCCCTGCCTCTGATAACCTGCCTCTGATTCCCTGCCTCTGATTCCCTGCCTCTGAGTCCCCACCTCTGATTCCCCGCGTCCGATTCCGCACCCATGTTTCACCGCCTCTGTTGCTATGCTTCTGATTTCCCGGCTCAGATTCACCGGCTCTGATTCCGCACCTCTGATTCCACGCCTCTCTTTCTGTGTCTCTGATTCCCCGCCTCTGATTCCATGCCTCTGATTACCCGCCTCTGATACCCTGCCTCTCTTTCCCTGCCACTATTTCCGTGCCTCTTTCTCTGCATCTCGTTTCCCACATCTCATTTCCCCCTTCTGATAACCCGCATCAGATTTTCTGCAACAGATTCCCTGCTTCAGATTCCCTACCTCAGATTCCCTGCCGCAGATTCCCTGCCTCCGATTCCCTGCCTCAGATTCCCTGCCTCAGATTCCCTGCATCAGATTCCCTTCATCTGATTCCCCGCCTCTGATTCCCCACCTCTGTCTCTACGCCTCTATTTTGCCTGCACTCTTTCCCCTCCACTCTTTCTGTGCCTCTCTTTCCCTCCCTCAATTTCAACAACTCTGTTTGATCTGTTCTGTGTACCTAATTTTCAACACACAAGTTCCAACCACTATGTTTCGCCCATCTCTTTCGCTGCCTCTATTTATGCAGCTATGTTTACTCGCTTCTGTTTACCCGCCTGATTCCCCACATCTCTTTCCCCACCTCTGATTCCACGCCTCTGATTCCCCGCCTCTGATTCCCCGCCTCTGATTCCCCGCCTCTGATTCACCGCCTCCCTTTCCGCGCAACTTTCCTGGCCTACGTTTCCCCACATCTCTTTCCCCACCTCTGATTCCACGCCTCAGATTCGCCGCCTCTGATTTCCCGCCTCTGATTCCCTGCCTCTGATTCCCTGCCTCTGATTCCCCACCTCTGATTCCCCCCTCTGATTCCCCGCCTCTGATTCCCAGCCTCTGATTCCCCACCTCTGATTCCCCGCCTCTGATTCCCTGCCTGTCTTTCCCTGCCTCTATTTCCGTGCCTCTTTCTCTGCATCTCATTTCCCACATCTCATTTCCCCCTTCTGATAACCCGCATCAGATTCCCTGCCACAGATTCCCTGCCTCAGATTCCCTGCCTCAGCTTCCCTGCATCAGATTCCCTTCATCTGATTCCCTGCCTCTGATTCCCCGCCTCTGATTCCCCACCTCTGATTCCCTTCCTCAGATTCCCTGCCTCTGATTTCCTGCATCTGATTGCCCGCCTCTGATTCTCCGCCTCTGATTCCCCGCCTCTGATTCCCCGCCTCTGATTCGCCGCCTCTGGTTCCCCGCCTCTGATTTCCCACCTCTGATTCCCTGCCTCTGATAACCTGCCTCTGATTCCCTGACTCTGATTCCCGGCCTCTGAGTCCCCACCTCTGATTCCCCGTGTCCGATTCTGCACCCATGTTTCACCACCTCTGTTGCTCTGCTTCTGATTTCCCGGCTCAGATTCACCGGCTCTGATTCCGCACCTCTGATTCCACGCCTCTCTTTCTGTGTCTCTGATTCCCCGCCTCTGATTCCACGCCTCTGATTACCCGCCTCTGATACACTGCCTCTCTTTCCCTGCCTCTATTTCCGTGCCTCTTTCTCTGCATCTCGTTTCCCACATCTCATTTCCCCCTTCTGATAACCCGCATCAGATTCCCTGCCACAGATTCCCTGCCTCAGATACCATGCCTCAGATTCCCTGCATCAGATTCCCTTCATCTGATTCCCTGCCTCTGATTCCCCGCGGCTGATTCCCTGCCTCTGATTCCCCGCCTCTGTTTACCCGACTGTTTCCCCGCCTCTGATTCACCACCTCATATTCGCCATCTCAGGTTCCCTGCCTCTGATTCCCTGCCTCTGATTCCCTGCATCTGATTGCCCGCCTCTGATACCCTGCCTCTGATTCCCCGCCTCTGAATCCCCGCCTCTGATTCCCAGCCTCTGATTTCCCACCTCTGATTCCCCACTTCTGATTCCCCGCCTCTGATTCCCCGTCTCTGATTCCACGCCTCTGATTCCCCGCCTCTGATTCCGCGCCTCTGATTCCCCACCTCTGATACCCCGCCTCTGATTCCCCGCCTATGTTTACCTGCCCTGATTCCCCATCTCTGTTTCACCGCCTTTGATTCGCCACCTCTGATTCCCCATATCTGATTCCCCGCCTCTGTTTCCCCGCCTCTGATTCCCTGCCTCTGATTCCCAACCTCTGATTCCACACCTCTGATTCCCCATATCTGATTCCCCGCCTCTGATTCCCCAACTCTGATTCCCCGCCTCTGATTCCCCAGCTCTGATTCCCCGCCTCTGAATCCCGGCGTCCGATTCCCTGCCTCTGATTCCCCGCCTCTGATTCCCCATCTCTGATTCACCACCTCTGATTCCCCACCTCTGATTCCCCATATCTAATTCCCCGCCTGTGTTTTCCCGCCTCTGATTCCCCGCCTCTGTTTCCCCATATCTGATTCCCCGCCTCTGAATCCCCAACTCTGATTCCCTGCCTCAGATTCCCCAGCTCTGATTCCCCGCCTTTGATTCCCCCCGTCTGATTCCCAGCCTCTGAATCCCCGTGTCTGATTTCCTGCCTCTGATTCCCCGCCTCTGATTCCCCATCTCTGATTCACCGCCTCTCATTCCCCACCTCTGATTCCCCATCTCTGATTCCGCACATCCAATTCCCTGCCTCTGATTCCCCAACTCTGATTCCCCACCTCTGATTCCCCAGCTCTGATTCCCCGCCTCAGATTCCCCGCGTCTGATTCCCTGCCTCTGATTCCCCGCCTCTGATTCCCTGCCTCTGATTCCCCATATCTGATTCCACGCCTCTGATTCCCCAACTCTGATTCCCCGCTTCTGATTCCCCAGCTCTGAATCCCCGCCTCTGATTCCCCGCGTCTGATTCCCTGCCTCTGATTCCCCGCCTCTAATTCCCCATCTGTGATTCACAACCTCTGATGCCCCACCTCTGATTCCCCATATCTGATTCCCCGCCTCTGTTTCCCCGCCTCTGATTCCCCGCCTCTGATTCCCCATATCTGATTCCCCGCCTCTGATTGCCCACCTCTGATTCCCCGCGTCTGATTCCCTGCCTCTGATTCCCCGCCTCTGATTCCCCATATCTGATTCACCACCTCTGATTCCCGGCCTCTGATTCCCCATCTCTGATTCCGCACATCCGATTCCCTGCCTATGATTCCCCACCTCTGTTTCCCCATATCTGATTCCCCGCCTCTGATTCCCCAACTCTAATACCCTGCCTCTGATTCCCCAGCTCTGATTCCCCGCCTCTGATTCCCCGCATCTGATTCCCTGCCTCTGATTCCCCGCCTCTGATTCCAGGCCTCTGATTTCCCGCATCTGATTCCCTGCCTCTGATTCCCCGCCTCTGATTCCAGGCCTCTGATCCCAGCATCTGATTCCGGCCTCTGATTCCCAGCCTCTGATTCCCTGCTTCTGATTCTGATTCCCTGCCTCTGATTCCCCATCTCTGATTCCGCACATCTGATTCCCTGCCTCTGATTCCCCACACCTGATTCCCCATATCTGATTCCCCGCCTCTGTTTCCCCGCCTCTGATTCCCCGCCTCTGTTTCCCCATATCTGATTCCCCGCCTCTGATTCCCCAACTCTGATTCCCCTCCTCTAATTCGCCAGTTATGATTCCCCGCCTCTGATTTCCTGCGTCTGATTCCCTGCCTCTGATTCCCAGCCTCTGATTCCCCTTCTCTGATTCACCACCTCTGAATCCCCACCTCTGATTCCCCATCTCTGATTCCGCACATCCGATTCCCTGCCTCTGATTCCCCGCCTCTGATTCCCCGCCTCTGATTCGCAACCTCTAATTCCCCACCTCTGATTCCCCATATCTGATTCCCCGCCTCTGTTTCCCTGCCTCTGATTCCCGGCCTCTGTTTCCCCATATCTGATTCCCCTCCTCTGATTCCCCAACTCTGATTCCCCGCCTCTGATTCCCCAGCTCTGATTCCCCGCCTTTTATTCCCGGCCTCTGATTCCCTGCCACTGATTCCCCGCCCCTGATTCCCCACTTCTGATTCCCCATATCTGATTCCCCGCCTCTGTTTCCCCAGCTCTGATTCCCCACCTCTGATTCCCCAGCTCTGATTCCCTGCCACTGATTCCCCGCCCCTGATTCCCCACCTCTGATTCCCCATATCTGATTCCCCGCCTCTGTTTCCCCAGCTCTGATTCCCTGCCTCTCATTCCCTGCCCTGATTCCCCATCTCTGTTTCACCGCCTTTGATTCGCCACCTCTGATTCCCCATATCTGATTCCCCGCCTCTTGTTTCCCCGCCTCTGATTCCCCGCCTCTGATTCCCAACCTCTGATTCCACACCTCTGATTCCCCATATCTGATTCCCCGCCTCTATTTCCCCATATCTGATTCCCCGCCTCTGATTCCCCAATTCTGATTCCCTGCCTCTGATTCCCCAGCTCTGATTCCCCGCCTCTGATTCCCGGCGTCCGATTCCCTGCCTCTGATTCCCCGCCTCTGATTCCCCATCTCTGATTCACCACCTCTGATTCCACACCTCTGATTCCCCATATCTAATTCCCCGCCTCTGTTTTCCCGCCTCTGATTCCCCGCCTCTGTTTCCCCATATCTGATTCCCCGCCTCTGATTCCCTGCCTCTGATTCCCCATATCTGATTCCCCGCCTCTGATTCCCCAACTCTGATTCCCTGCCTCAGATTCCCCAGCTCTGATTCCCCGCCTTTGATTCCCCCCGTCTGATTCCCAGCCTCTGAATCCCCGTGTCTGATTTCCTGCCTCTGATTCCCCACCTCTGATTCCCCATCTCTGATTCACCGCCTCTGATTCCCCACCTCTGATTCCCCATCTCTGATTCCGCACATCCAATTCCCTGCCTCTGATTCCCCAACTCTGATTCCCCACCTCTGATTCCCCAGCTCTGATTCCCCGCCTCAGATTCCCCGCGTCTGATTCCCTGCCTCTGATACTGCGCCTCTGATTCCCTGCCTCTGATTCCCCATATCTGATTCCCCGCCTCTGATTCCCCAACTCTGATTCACCGCTTCTCATTCCCCAGCTCTGAATCCCCGCCTCTGATTCCCCGCGTATGATTCCCTGCCTCTGATTCCCCGCCTCTAATTCCCCATCTGTGATTCACAAATTCTGATGCCCCACCTCTGATTCCCCATATCTGATTCCCCGCCTCTGTTTCCCCGCCTCTGATTCCCCGCCTCTGATTCCCCATATCTGATTCCCCGCCTCTGATTGCCCACCTCTGATTCCCCGCGTCTGATTCCCTGCCTCTGATTCCCCGCCTCTGATTCCCCATATCTGATTCACCACCTCTCATTCCCGGCCTCTGATTCCCCATCTCTGATTCCGCACATCCGATTCCCAGCCTATGATTCCCCACCTCTGATTCCCCGCCTCTGATTCCCCATATCTGATTCCCTGCCTCTGTTTCCCCGCCTCTGATTCCCCACCTCTGTTTCCCCATATCTGATTCCCCGCCTCTGATTCCCCAACTCTAATACCCTGCCTCTGATTCCCCAGCTCTGATTCCCCGCCTCTGATTCCCCGCCTCTGATTCCCAACCTCTGATTCCACACCTCTGATTCCCCATATCTGATTCCCCGCCTCTGTTTCCCCATATCTGATTCCCCGCCTCTGATTCCCCAACTCTAATACCCTGCCTCTGATTCCCCAGCTCTGATTCCCCGCCTCTGATTCCCCGCCTCTGATTCCCAACCTCTGATTCCACACCTCTGATTCCCCATATCTGATTCCCCGCCTCTATTTCCCCATATCTGATTCCCCGCCTCTGATTCCCCAATTCTGATTCCCTGCCTCTGATTCCCCAGCTCTGATTCCCCGCCTCTGATTCCCGGCGTCCGATTCCCTGCCTCTGATTCCCCGCCTCTGATTCCCCATCTCTGATTCACCACCTCTGATTCCACACCTCTGATTCCCCATATCTAATTCCCCGCCTCTGTTTTCCCGCCTCTGATTCCCCGCCTCTGTTTCCCCATATCTGATTCCCCGCCTCTGATTCCCTGCCTCTGATTCCCCATATCTGATTCCCCGCCTCTGATTCCCCAACTCTGATTCCCTGCCTCAGATTCCCCAGCTCTGATTCCCCGCCTTTGATTCCCCCCGTCTGATTCCCAGCCCCTGAATCCCCGTGTCTGATTTCCTGCCTCTGATTCCCCACCTCTGATTCCCCATCTCTGATTCACCGCCTCTGATTCCCCACCTCTGATTCCCCATCTCTGATTCCGCACATCCAATTCCCTGCCTCTGATTCCCCAACTCTGATTCCCCACCTCTGATTCCCCAGCTCTGATTCCCCGCCTCAGATTCCCCGCGTCTGATTCCCTGCCTCTGATACCGCGCCTCTGATTCCCTGCCTCTGATTCCCCATATCTGATTCCCCGCCTCTGATTCCCCAACTCTGATTCACCGCTTCTCATTCCCCAGCTCTGAATCCCCGCCTCTGATTCCCCGCGTATGATTCCCTGCCTCTGATTCCCCGCCTCTAATTCCCCATCTGTGATTCACAAATTCTGATGCCCCACCTCTGATTCCCCATATCTGATTCCCCGCCTCTGTTTCCCCGCCTCTGATTCCCCGCCTCTGATTCCCCATATCTGATTCCCCGCCTCTGATTGCCCACCTCTGATTCCCCGCGTCTGATTCCCTGCCTCTGATTCCCCGCCTCTGATTCCCCATATCTGATTCACCACCTCTCATTCCCGGCCTCTGATTCCCCATCTCTGATTCCGCACATCCGATTCCCAGCCTATGATTCCCCACCTCTGATTCCCCGCCTCTGATTCCCCATATCTGATTCCCTGCCTCTGTTTCCCCGCCTCTGATTCCCCACCTCTGTTTCCCCATATCTGATTCCCCGCCTCTGATTCCCCAACTCTAATACCCTGCCTCTGATTCCCCAGCTCTGATTCCCCGCCTCTGATTCCCCGCATCTGATTCCCTGCCTCTGATTCCCCGCCTCTGATTCCAGGCCTCTGATTCCCAGCATCTGATTCCGGCCTCTGATTCCCTGCTTCTGATTCTGATTCCCTGCCTCTGATTCCCCATCTGTGATTCCGCACATCTGATTCCCTGCCTCTGATTCCCCACCTCTGATTCCCCATATCTGATTACCCGCCTCTGTTTCCCCGCCTCTGATTCCCCGCCTCTGTTTCCCCATATCTGATTCCCCGACTCTGATTCCCCAACTCTGATTCCCCTCCTCTAATTCGCCAGCTATGATTCCCCGCCTCTGATTCCCTGCGTCTGATTCCCTGCCTCTGATTCCCAGCCTCTGATTCCCCTTCTCTGATTCACCACCTCTGAATCCCCACCTCTGATTCCCCATCTCTGATTCCGCACATCCGATTCCCTGCCTCTGATTCCCCGCCTCTGATTCCCCGCCTCTGATTTGCAACCTCTAATTCCCCACCTCTGATTCCCCATATCTGATTCCCCGCCTCTGTTTCCCTGCCTCTGATTCCCGGCCTCTGTTTCCCCATATCTGATTCCCCTCCTCTGATTCCCCAACTCTGATTCCCCGCCTCTGATTCCCCAGCTCTGATTCCCCGCCTTTTATTCCCGGCCTCTGATTCCCTGCCACTGATTCCCCGCCCCTGATTCCCCACCTCTGATTCCCCATATCTGATTCCCCGCCTCTGTTTCCCCAGCTCTGATTCCCTGCCTCTGATTCCCCGCCTCTGATTCCCCATCTCTGTTTCACCGCCTTTGATTCGCCACCTCTGATTCCCCATATCTGATTCCCCGCCTCTGTTTCCCCGCCTCTGATTCCCTGCCTCTGATTCCCAACCTCTGATTCCACACCTCTGATTCCCCATATCTGATTCCCCGCCTCTATTTCCCCATATCTGATTCCCCGCCTCTGATTCCCCAACTCTGATTCCCCGCCTCTGATTCCCCAGCTCTGATTCCCCGCCTCTGATTCCCGGCATCCGATTCCCTGCTTCTGATTCCCCGCCTATGATTCCCCATCTCCGATTCCCCGCCTCTGATTCCCCGTGTCTGATTCCCAGCCTCTGATTCCCCGCCTCAGATTCCCCGCCTCTGATTCCCTGCCACTGATTCCCTGCCCCTGATTCCCCACCTCAGATTCCCCATATCTGATTCCCCGCCTCTGTTTCCCCGCCTCTGATTCCCCGCCTCTGATTCCCCATATCTGATTCCCTGCCTCTGATTCCCCAACTCTGATTCCCCGCCTATGTTTACCCGCCTCTGTTTACCCGCCTGTTTTCCCTCCTCTGATTCCCCACCACAGATTCCCTGCCTCAGATTCCCTGCCTCAGATTCCCTGCATCAGATTCCCTTCATTTGATTCCCTGCGTCTGATTCCCTGCCTCTGATTCCCTGCATCTGATTGCCCGCCTCTGATTCCCCGCCTCTGATTCCCCGCCTCTGATTCCGCACGTCTGATTCCCCACTTCTGATTCCCCGCCTCTGATTCCCCGCCTCTGATTCCCCACCTCTGATTCACCGCCTCTGATTCCCCGCCTCTGATTCCCCGCCTCTGATTCCCCACCTCTGATTCCCCACTTCTGATTCCCCACCTCTGATTCCCCGCCTCTGATTCCACGCCTCTGATTCCCCACCTCTGAATCCCCACTTCTGAATCCCCACCTCTGATTCTCCGCCTCTGATACCCTGCCTCTGATAACTTTTTACTGATTCCCTGCCTCAGATTCCCTGCCTCCGATTCCCTGCCTCAGATTCCCTGCCTCAGATTCCCTGCATCAGATTCCCTTCATCTGATTCCCTGCCTCTGATTCCCCGCCTCTGAATCCCCGCCTCTGATTCCCCACCTCTGTCTCTACGCCTCTATTTTGACTGCACTCTTTCACCTCCACTCTTTCTGTGCCTCTCTTTCCCTCCCTCAATTTCAACAACTCTGTTTGATCTGTTCTGTGTACCTAATTTTCAACACACAAGTTCCAACCACTATGTTTCGCCCATCTCTTTCGCTGCCTCTATTTATGCAGCTATGTTTACCCGCTTCTGTTTACCCGCCTGTTTCCCCACATCTCTTTCCCCACCTCTGATTCCACGCCTCTGATTCCCCGCCTCTGATTCCCCGCCTCTGAATCCCCGCCTCTGATACACCGCCTCCCTTTCCGCGCAACTTTCCTGGCCTACTTTTCCCCACATCTCTTTCCCCACCTCTGATTCCACGCCTCAGATTCGCCGCCTCTGATTTCCCGCCTCTGATTCCCTGCCTCTGATTCCCTGCCTCTGATTCCCCACCTCTGATTCCCCCCTCTGATTCCCCGCCTCAGATTCCCAGCCTCTGATTCCCCACCTCTGATTCCCCGCCTCTGATTCCCTGCCTGTCTTTCCCTGCCTCTATTTCCGTGTCTCTTTCTCTGCATCTCGTTTCCCACATCTCATTTCCCCCTTCTGATAACCCGCATCAGATTCCCTGACACAGATTCCCTGCCTCAGATTCCCTGCCTCAGATTCCCTGCATCAGATTCCCTTCATCTGATTCCCTGCCTCTGATTCCCCGCCTCTGAATCCCCACCTCTGATTCCCTGCCTCAGATTCCCTGCCTCTGATTCCCTGCCTCTGATTCCCTGCCTCTGATTTCCTGCATCAGATTCCCCGCCTCTGATTCTCCGCCTCTGATTCCCCGCCTCTGATTCCCCGCCTCTGATTCGCCGCCTCTGATTCCCCGCCTCTGATTTCCCACCTCTGATTCCCTGCATCTTATAACCTGCCTCTGGTTCCCTGCCTCTGATTCTCTGCCTCTGATTCCCGGCCTCTGAGTCCCCACCTCTGATTCCCCGTGTCTGATTCCGCACCCATGTTTCACCACCTCTGTTGCTCTGCTTCTGATTTCCCGGCTCAGATTCACCGGCTCTGATTCCGCACCTCTGATTCCACGCCTCTCTTTCTGTGTCTCTGATTCCCCGCCTCTGATTCCACGCCTCTGATTACCCGCCTCTGATACCCTGCCTCTCTTTCCCTGCCTCTATTTCCGTGCCTCTTTCTCTGCATCTCGTTTCCCACATCTCATTTCCCCCTTCTGATAACCCGCATCAGATTTTCTGCCACAGATTCCCTGCTTCAGATTCCCTACCTCAGATTCCCTGCATCTGATTGCCCGCCTCTGATTCCCTGCTTCTGATTCCCTGCCTCTGATTCCCTGCATCTGATTGCCCGCCTCTGATTCCCTGCCTCTGATTCCCCGCCTCTGATTCCCCGCCTCCGATTCCCCGCCTCTGATTCCCCACCTCTGATTCCCCACTTCTGATTCCCCGCCTCTGATTCCCCGCCTCTGATTCCCCACCTCTGATTCACTGCCTCCATTTCCGCTCAACTTTCCTGGCCTACGTTTCCCCACATATCTTTCCCCGCCTCTGAATTCCCGCCTCTGATTCCACGCCTCTGATTCCCCGCCTCTGATTCCCCATCTCTGATTCCCCGCCTCTGATTCCCCTCCTCTGATACCCCGCTTCTGATTCCCCACCTCTGATTCCCCGCATCTGATTCCCCGCATCTGATTCCCCGCCTCAGATTCCCCACCTCTGATTCCCCGCCTCTGATTCCCCGCCTCTGATTCCCCACCTCTGATTCCCCGCCTATGTTTACCCGCCTCTATTTACCCGCCTGTTTCCCCGCCTCAGATTCCCTGCCTCAGATTCACTGCATCAGATTCCCTTCATCTGATTCCCTGCCTCTGATTCCCCGCCTCTGTTTACCCGACTGTTTCCCGGCCTCTGATTCACCACCTCATATTCGCCATCTCAGGTTCCCTGCCTCAGATTCCCTGCCTCAGATTCCCTGCATCAGATTCCCTTCATTTGATTCCCTGCGTCTGATTCCCTGCCTCTGATTCCCTGCATCAGATTGCCCGCCTCTGATTCCCCGCCTCTGATTCCCCGCCTCTGATTCCCCACCTCGGATTCCCCACTTCTGATTCCCCGCCTCTGATTCCCAGCCTCTGATTCCCCGCCTCTGATTCCCCACCTCTGATTCTCCACTTCTGATTCCCCACCTCTGATTCCCCGCCTCTGATTCCACGCCTCTGATTCCCCACTTCTGAATCCCCACCTCTGATTCTCCGCATCTGATACCCTGCCTCAGATTCCCTGCCTCCGATTCCCTGCCTCAGATTCCCTGCCTCAGATTCCCTGCATCAGATTCCCTTCATCTGATTCCCTGCCTCTGATTCCCCGCCTCTGAATCCCCGCCTCTGATTCCCCGCCTCTGAATCCCCGCCTCTGATACACCGCCTCCCTTTCCGCGCAACTTTCCTGGCCTACTTTTCCCCACATCTCTTTCCCCACCTCTGATTCCACGCCTCAGATTCGCCGCCTCTGATTTCCCGCCTCTGATTCCCTGCCTCTGATTCCCTGCCTCTGATTCCCCACCTCTGATTCCCCCCTCTGATTCCCCGCCTCTGATTCCCAGCCTCTGATTCCCCACCTCTGATTCCCCGCCTCTGATTCCCTGCCTGTCTTTCCCTGCCTCTATTTCCGTGTCTCTTTCTCTGCATCTCGTTTCCCACATCTCATTTCCCCCTTCTGATAACCCGCATCAGATTCCCTGACACAGATTCCCTGCCTCAGATTCCCTGCCTCAGATTCCCTGCATCAGATTCCCTTCATCTGATTCCCTGCCTCTGATTCCCCGCCTCTGAATCCCCACCTCTGATTCCCTGCCTCAGATTCCCTGCCTCTGATTCCCTGCCTCTGATTCCCTGCCTCTGATTTCCTGCATCAGATTCCCCGCCTCTGATTCTCCGCCTCTGATTCCCCGCCTCTGATTCCCCGCCTCTGATTCGCCGCCTCTGATTCCCCGCCTCTGATTTCCCACCTCTGATTCCCTGCCTCTTATAACCTGCCTCTGGTTCCCTGCCTCTGATTCTCTGCCTCTGATTCCCGGCCTCTGAGTTCCCACCTCTGATTCCCCGTGTCTGATTCCGCACCCATGTTTCACCACCTCTGTTGCTCTGCTTCTGATTTCCCGGCTCAGATTCACCGGCTCTGATTCCGCACCTCTGATTCCACGCCTCTCTTTCTGTGTCTCTGATTCCCCGCCTCTGATTCCCTGCCTCTGATTACCCGCCTCTGATACCCTGCCTCTCTTTCCCTGCCACTATTTCCGTGCCTCTTTCTCTGCATCTCGTTTCCCACATCTCATTTCCCCCTTCTGATAACCCGCATCAGATTTTCTGCCACAGATTCCCTGCTTCAGATTCCCTACCTCAGATTCCCTGCATCTGATTGCCCGCCTCTGATTCCCTGCCTCTGATTCCCTGCCTCTGATTCCCTGCATCTGATTGCCCGCCTCTGATTCCCTGCCTCTGATTCCCCGCCTCTGATTCCCCGCCTCTGATTCCCCGCCTCTGATTCCCCACCTCTGATTCCCCACTTCTGATTCCCCGCCTCTGATTCCCCGCCTCTGATTCCCCACCTCTGATTCACTGCCTCCATTTCCGCTCAACTTTCCTGGCCTTCGTTTCCCCACATATCTTTCCCCGCCTCTGAATTCCCGCCTCTGATTCCACGCCTCTGATTCCCCGCCTCTGATTCCCCATCTCTGATTCCCCGCCTCTGATTCCCCTCCTCTGATACCCCGCTTCTGATTCCCCACCTCTGATTCCCCGCATCTGATTCCCCGCATCTGATTCCCCGCCTCTGATTCCCCGCCTCTGATTCCCCGCCTCTGATTCCCCGCCTCTGATTCCCCACCTCTGATTCCCCGCCTATGTTTACCCGCCTCTATTTACCCGCCTGTTTCCCCGCCTCAGATTCCCTGCCTCAGATTCACTGCATCAGATTCCCTTCATCTGATTCCCTGCCTCTGATTCCCCGCCTCTGTTTACCCGACTGTTTCCCGGCCTCTGATTCACCACCTCATATTCGCCATCTCAGGTTCCCTGCCTCCGATTCCCTGCCTCAGATTCCCTGCATCAGATTCCCTTCATTTGATTCCCTGCGTCTGATTCCCTGCCTCTGATTCCCTGCATCTGATTGCCCGCCTCTGATTCCCCGCCTCTGATTCCCCGCCTCTGATTCCCCACCTCTGATTCCCCACTTCTGATTCCCCGCCTCTGATTCCCAGCCTCTGATTCCCCGCCTCTGATTCACCGCCTCTGATTCCCCGCCTCTGATTCCCCACCTCTGATTCCCCACTTCTGATTGCCCGCCTCTGATTCCACGCCTCTGATTCCCCGCCTCTGATTCCCCACCTCTGATTCTCCACTTCTGATTCCCCACCTCTGATTCCCCGCCTCTGATTCCACGCCTCTGATTCCCCACTTCTGAATCCCCACCTCTGATTCTCCGCATCTGATACCCTGCCTCTGATAACTTTTTACTGATTCCCTGCCGCAGATTCCCTGCCTCCGATTCCCTGCCTCAGATTCCCTGCCTCAGATTCCCTGCATCAGATTCCCTTCATCTGATTCCCCGCCTCTGATTCCCCACCTCTGTCTCTACGCCTCTATTTTGCCTGCACTCTTTCCCCTCCACTCTTTCTGTGCCTCTCTTTCCCTCCCTCAATTTCAACAACTCTGTTTGATCTGTTCTGTGTACCTAATTTTCAACACACAAGTTCCAACCACTATGTTTCGCCCATCTCTTTCGCTGCCTCTATTTATGCAGCTATGTTTACCCGCTTCTGTTTACCCGCCTGATTCCCCACATCTCTTTCCCCACCTCTGATTCCACGCCTCTGATTCCCCGCCTCTGATTCCCCGCCTCTGATTCCCCGCCTCTGATTCACCGCCTCCCTTTCCGCGCAACTTTCCTGGCCTACGTTTCCCCACATCTCTTTCCCCACCTCTGATTCCACGCCTCAGATTCGCCGCCTCTGATTTCCCGCCTCTGATTCCCTGCCTCTGATTCCCTGCCTCTGATTCCCCACCTCTGATTCCCCCCTCTGATTCCCCGCCTCTGATTCCCAGCCTCTGATTCCCCACCTCTGATTCCCCGCCTCTGATTCCCTGCCTGTCTTTCCCTGCCTCTATTTCCGTGCCTCTTTCTCTGCATCTCGTTTCCCACATCTCATTTCCCCCTTCTGATAACCCGCATCAGATTCCCTGCCACAGATTCCCTGCCTCAGATTCCCTGCCTCAGATTCCCTGCATCAGATTCCCTTCATCTGATTCCCTGCCTCTGATTCCCCGCCTCTGATTCCCCACCTCTGATTCCCTGCCTCAGATTCCCTGCCTCTGATTCCCTGCCTCTGATTCCCTGCCTCTGATTTCCTGCATCTGATTGCCCGCCTCTGATTCTCCACCTCTGATTCCCCGCCTCTGATTCCCCGCCTCTGATTCGCCGCCTCTGATTCCCCGCCTCTGATTTCCCACCTCTGATTCCCTGCCTCTGATAACCTGCCTCTGATTCCCTGCCTCTGATTCCCGGCCTCTGAGTCCCCACCTCTGATTCCCCGTGTCCGATTCCGCACCCATGTTTCACCACCTCTGTTGCTCTGCTTCTGATTTCCCGGCTCAGATTCAGCGGCTCTGATTCCGCACCTCTGATTCCACGCCTCTCTTTCTGTGTCTCTGATTCCCCGCCTCTGATTCCACGCCTCTGATTACCCGCCTCTGATACACTGCCTCTCTTTCCCTGCCTCTATTTCCGTGCCTCTTTCTCTGCATCTCGTTTCCCACATCTCATTTCCCCCTTCTGATAACCCGCATCAGATTCCCTGCCACAGATTCCCTGCCTCAGATACCATGCCTCAGATTCCCTGCATCAGATTCCCTTCATCTGATTCCCTGCCTCTGATTCCCCGCGGCTGATTCCCTGCCTCTGATTCCCCGCCTCTGTTTACCCGACTGTTTCCCCGCCTCTGATTCACCACCTCATATTCGCCATCTCAGGTTCCCTGCCTCTGATTCCCTGCCTCTGATTCCCTGCATCTGATTGCCCGCCTCTGATACCCTGACTCTGATTCCCCGCCTCTGAATCCCCGCCTCTGATTCCCAGCCTCTGATTTCCCACCTCTGATTCCCCACTTCTGATTCCCCGCCTCTGATTCCCCGTCTCTGATTCCACGCCTCTGATTCCCCGCCTCTGATTCCGCGCCTCTGATTCCCCACCTCTGATACCCCGCCTCTGATTCCCCGCCTATGTTTACCTGCCCTGATTCCCCATCTCTGTTTCACCGCCTTTGATTCGCCACCTCTGATTCCCCATATCTGATTCCCCGCCTCTGTTTCCCCGCCTCTGATTCCCTGCCTCTGATTCCCAACCTCTGATTCCACACCTCTGATTCCCCATATCTGATTCCCCGCCTCTGATTCCCCAACTCTGATTCCCCGCCTCTGATTCCCCAGCTCTGATTCCCCGCCTCTGAATCCCGGCGTCCGATTCCCTGCCTCTGATTCCCCGCCTCTGATTCCCCATCTCTGATTCACCACCTCTGATTCCCCACCTCTGATTCCCCATATCTAATTCCCCGCCTCTGTTTTCCCGCCTCTGATTCCCCGCCTCAGTTTCCCCATATCTGATTCCCCGCCTCTGAATCCCCAACTCTGATTCCCTGCCTCAGATTCCCCAGCTCTGATTCCCCGCCTTTGATTCCCCCCGTCTGATTCCCAGCCTCTGAATCCCCGTGTCTGATTTCCTGCCTCCGATTCCCCGCCTCTGATTCCCCATATCTGATTCCCCGCCTCTGAATCCCCAACTCTGATTCCCTGCCTCAGATTCCCCAGCTCTGATTCCCCGCCTTTGATTCCCCCCGTCTGATTCCCAGCCTCTGAATCCCCGTGTCTGATTTCCTGCCTCTGATTCCCCGCCTCTGATTCCCCATATCTGATTCCCCGCCTCTGTTTCCCCACCACTGATTCCCCGCCTCTGTTTCCCCATATCTGATTCCGCGCCTCTGATTCCCAACTATGATTCCCCGCCTCTGATTCCCCAGCTCTGATTCCCTGCCTCTGATTCCCCGCGTTCTATTCCCTGCCTCTGATTCCCCGCCTGTGATTCCCCATCACTGATTCACCACCTCTGATTCCCCACCTCTGATTCCCCATATCTAATTCCCCGCCTCTGTTTTCCCGCCTCTGATTCCCCGCCTCTGTTTCCCCATATCTGATTCCCCGCCTCTGAATCCCCAACTCTGATTCCCTGCCTCAGATTCCCCAGCTCTGATTCCCCGCATTTGATTCCCCCCGTCTGATTCCCAGCCTCTGAATCCCCGTGTCTGATTTCCTGCCTCTGATTCCCCGCCTCTGATTCCCCATCTCTGATTCACCGCCTCTCATTCCCCACCTCTGATTCCCCATCTCTGATTCCGCACATCCAATTCCCTGCCTCTGATTCCCCAACTCTGATTCCCCACCTCTGATTCCCCAGCTCTGATTCCCCGCCTCAGATTCCCCGCGTCTGATTCCCTGCCTCTGATTCCCCGCCTCTGATTCCCTGCCTCTGATTCCCCATATCTGATTCCACGCCTCTGATTCCCCAACTCTGATTCCCCGCTTCTGATTCCCCAGCTCTGAATCCCCGCCTCTGATTCCCCGCGTCTGATTCCCTGCCTCTGATTCCCCGCCTCTAATTCCCCATCTGTGATTCACAACCTCTGATGCCCCACCTCTGATTCCCCATATCTGATTCCCCGCCTCTGTTTCCCCGCCTCTGATTCCCCGCCTCTGATTCCCCATATCTGATTCCCCGCCTCTGATTGCCCACCTCTGATTCCCCGCGTCTGATTCCCTGCCTCTGATTCCCCGCCTCTGATTCCGCATATCTGATTCACCACCTCTGATTCCCTGCCTCTGATTCCCCATCTCTGATTCCGCACATCCGATTCCCTGCCTATGATTCCCCACCTCTGTTTCCCCATATCTGATTCCCCGCCTCTGATTCCCCAACTCTAATACCCTGCCTCTGATTCCCCAGCTCTGATTCCCCGCCTCTGATTCCCCGCATCTGATTCCCTGCCTCTGATTCCCCGCCTCTGATTCCAGGCCTCTGATTTCCCGCATCTGATTCCCTGCCTCTGATTCCCCGCCTCTGATTCCAGGCCTCTGATCCCAGCATCTGATTCCGGCCTCTGATTCCCAGCCTCTGATTCCCTGCTTCTGATTCTGATTCCCTGCCTCTGATTCCCCATCTCTGATTCCGCACATCTGATTCCCTGCCTCTGATTCCCCACCTCTGATTCCCCATATCTGATTCCCCGCCTCTGTTTCCCCGCCTCTGATTCCCCGCCTCTGTTTCCCCATATCTGATTCCCCGCCTCTGATTCCCCAACTCTGATTCCCCTCCTCTAATTCGCCAGTTATGATTCCCCGCCTCTGATTTCCTGCGTCTGATTCCCTGCCTCTGATTCCCAGCCTCTGATTCCCCTTCTCTGATTCACCACCTCTGAATCCCCACCTCTGATTCCCCATCTCTGATTCCGCACATCCGATTCCCTGCCTCTGATTCCCCGCCTCTGATTCCCCGCCTCTGATTCGCAACCTCTAATTCCCCACCTCTGATTCCCCATATCTGATTCCCCGCCTCTGTTTCCCTGCCTCTGATTCCCGGCCTCTGTTTCCCCATATCTGATTCCCCTCCTCTGATTCCCCAACTCTGATTCCCCGCCTCTGATTCCCCAGCTCTGATTCCCCGCCTTTTACTCCCGGCCTCTGATTCCCCATCTCTGTTTCACCGCCTTTGATTCGCCACCTCTGATTCCCCATATCTGATTCCCCGCCTCTTGTTTCCCCGCCTCTGATTCCCCGCCTCTGATTCCCAACCTCTGATTCCACACCTCTGATTCCCCATATCTGATTCCCCGCCTCTATTTCCCCATATCTGATTCCCCGCCTCTGATTCCCCAACTCTGATTCCCTGCCTCTGATTCCCCAGCTCTGATACCCCGCCTCTGATTCCCGGCGTCCGATTCCCTGCCTCTGAATCCCCGCCTCTGATTCCCCATCTCTGATTCACCACCTCTGATTCCCCACCTCTGATTCCCCATATCTAATTCCCCGCCTCTGTTTTCCCGCCTCTGATTCCCCGCCTCTGTTTCCCCATATCTGAATCCCCGCCTCTGATTCCCTGCCTCTGATTCCCCATATCTGATTCCCCGCCTCTGATTCCCCAACTCTGATTCCCTGCCTCAGATTCCCCAGCTCTGATTCCCCGCCTTTGATTCCCCCCGTCTGATTCCCAGCCTCTGAATCCCCGTGTCTGATTTCCTGCCTCTGATTCCCCACCTCTGATTCCCCATCTCTGATTCACCGCCTCTGATTCCCCACCTCTGATTCCCCATCTCTGATTCCGCACATCCAATTCCCTGCCTCTGATTCCCCAACTCTGATTCCCCACCTCTGATTCCCCAGCTCTGATTCCCCGCCTCAGATTCCCCGCGTCTGATTCCCTGCCTCTGATTCCGCGCCTCTGATTCCCTGCCTCTGATTCCCCATATCTGATTCCCCGCCTCTGATTCCCCAACTCTGATTCCCCGCTTCTCATTCCCCAGCTCTGAATCCCCGCCTCTGATTCCCCGCGTATGATTCCCTGCCTCTGATTCCCCGCCTCTAATTCCCCATCTGTGATTCACAACTTCTGATGCCCAACCTCTGATTCCCCATATCTGATTCCCCGCCTCTGTTTCCCCGCCTCTGATTCCCCGCCTCTGATTCCCCATATCTGATTCCCCGCCTCTGATTGCCCACCTCTGATTCCCCGCGTCTGATTCCCTGCCTCTGATTCCCCGCCTCTGATTCCCCATATCTGATTCACCACCTCTCATTCCCGGCCTCTGATTCCCCATCTCTGATTCCGCACATCCGATTCCCAGCCTATGATTCCCCACCTCTGATTCCCCGCCTATGATTCCCCATATCTGATTCCCTGCCTCTGTTTCCCCGCCTCTGATTCCCCACCTCTGTTTCCCCATATCTGATTCCCCGCCTCTGATTCCCCAACTCTAATACCCTGCCTCTGATTCCCCAGCTCTGATTCCCCACCTCTGATTCCCCGCATCTGATTCCCTGCCTCTGATTCCCCGCCTCTGATTCCAGGCCTCTGATTCCCAGCATCTGATTCCGGCCTCTGATTCCCTGCTTCTGATTCTGATTCCCTGCCTCTGATTCCCCATCTCTGATTCCGCACATCTGATTCCCTGCCTCTGATTCCCCACCTCTGATTCCCCATATCTGATTACCCGCCTCTGTTTCCCCGCCTCTGATTCCCCGCCTCTGTTTCCCCATATCTGATTCCCCGACTCTGATTCCCCAACTCTGATTCCCCTCCTCTAATTCGCCAGCTATGATTCCCCGCCTCTGATTCCCTGCGTCTGATTCCCTGCCTCTGATTCCCAGCCTCTGATTCCCCTTCTCTGATTCACCACCTCTGAATCCCCACCTCTGATTCCCCATCTCTGATTCCGCACATCCGATTCCCTGCCTCTGATTCCCCGCCTCTGATTCCCCGCCTCTGATTCGCAACCTCTAATTCCCCACCTCTGATTCCCCATATCTGATTCCCCGCCTCTGTTTCCCTGCCTCTGATTCCCGGCCTCTGTTTCCCCATATCTGATTCCCCTCCTCTGATTCCCCAACTCTGATTCCCCGCCTCTGATTCCCCAGCTCTGATTCCCCGCCTTTTATTCCCGGCCTCTGATTCCCTGCCACTGATTCCCCGCCCCTGATTCCCCACCTCTGATTCCCCATATCTGATTCCCCGCCTCTGTTTCCCCAGCTCTGATTCCCTGCCTCTGATTCCCCGCCTCTGATTCCCCATCTCTGTTTAACCGCCTTTGATTCGCCACCTCTGATTCCCCATATCTGATTCCCCGCCTCTGTTTCCCCGCCTCTGATTCCCTGCCTCTGATTCCCAACCTCTGATTCCACACCTCTGATTCCCCATATCTGATTCCCCGCCTCTATTTCCCCATATCTGATTCCCCGCCTCTGATTCCCCTCCTCTGATTCCCCAACTCTGTTTCCCCGCCTCTGATTCCCCAGCTCTGATTCCCCGCCTCTGATTCCCGGCATCCGATTCCCTGCCTCTGATTCCCCGCCTATGATTCCCCATCTCTGATTCCCCGCCTCTGATTCCCCGTGTCTGATCCCGAGCCTCTGATTCCCCGCCTCAGATTCCCCGCCTCTGATTCCCTGCCACTGATTCCCTGCCCCTGATTCCCCACCTCTGATTCCCCATATCTGATTCCCCACCTCTGTTTCCCCGCCTCTGATTCCCCGCCTCTGATTCCCCATATCTGATTCCCTGCCTCTGATTCCCCAACTCTGATTCCCCGCCTATGTTTACCCGCCTCTGTTTACCCGCCTGTTTTCCCTACTCTGATTCCCCACCACAGATTCCCTGCCTCAGATTCCCTGCCTCAGATTCCCTGCATCAGATTCCCTTCATTTGATTCCCTGCGTCTGATTCCCTGCCTCTGATTCCCTGCATCTGATTGCCCGCCTCTGATTCCCCGCCTCTGATTCCCCGCCTCTGATTCCGCACGTCTGATTCCCCACTTCTGATTCCCCGCCTCTGATTCCCCGCCTCTGATTCCCCACCTCTGATTCACCGCCTCTGATTCCCCGCCTCTGATTCCCCGCCTCTGATTCCCCACTTCTGTTTGCCCGCCTCTGATTCCACGCCTCTGATTCCCCGCCTCTGATTCCCCACCTCTGATTCCCCACTTCTGATTCCCCACCTCTGATTCCCCGCCTCTGATTCCACGCCTCTGATTCCCCACCTCTGATTCCCCACTTCTGAATCCCCACCACTGATTCTCCGCCTCTGATACCCTGCCTCTGATAACTTTTTACTGATTCCCTGCCTCAGATTCCCTGCCTCCGATTCCCTGCCTCAGATTCCCTGCCTCAGATTCCCTGCATCAGATTCCCTTCATCTGATTCCCTGCCTCTGATTCCCCGCCTCTGAATCCCTGCCTCTGATTCCCCACCTCTGTCTCTACGCCTCTATTTTGACTGCACTCTTTCCCCTCCACTCTTTCTGTGCCTCTCTTTCCCTCCCTCAATTTCAACAACTCTGTTTGATCTGTTCTGTGTACCTAATTTTCAACACACAAGTTCCAACCACTATGTTTCGCCCATCTCTTTCGCTGCCTCTATTTATGCAGCTATGTTTACCCGCTTCTGTTTACCCGCCTGTTTCCCCACATCTCTTTCCCCACCTCTGATTCCACGCCTCTGATTCCCCGCCTCTGATTCCCCGCCTCTGAATCCCCGCCTCTGATACACCGCCTCCCTTTCCGCGCAACTTTCCTGGCCTACTTTTCCCCACATCTCTTTCCCCACCTCTGATTCCACGCCTCAGATTCGCCGCCTCTGATTTCCCGCCTCTGATTCCCTGCCTCTGATTCCCTGCCTCTGATTCCCCACCTCTGATTCCCCCCTCTGATTCCCCGCCTCTGATTCCCAGCCTCTGATTCCCCACCTCTGATTCCCCGCCTCTGATTCCCTGCCTGTCTTTCCCTGCCTCTATTTCCGTGTCTCTTTCTCTGCATCTCGTTTCCCACATCTCATTTCCCCCTTCTGATAACCCGCATCAGATTCCCTGACACAGATTCCCTGCCTCAGATTCCCTGCCTCAGATTCCCTGCCTCAGATTCCCTGCATCAGATTCTCTTCATCTGATTCCCTGCCTCTGATTCCCCGCCTCTGAATCCCCACCTCTGATTCCCTGCCTCAGATTCCCTGCCTCTGATTCCCTGCCTCTGATTCCCTGCCTCTGATTTCCTGCATCAGATTCCCCGCCTCTGATTCTCCGCCTCTGATTCCCCGCCTCTGATTCCCCGCCTATGATTCGCCGCCTCTGATTCCCCGCCTCTGATTTCCCACCTCTGATTCCCTGCCTCTGATAACCTGCCTCTGATTCCCTGCCTCTGATTCTCTGCCTCTGATTCCCGGCCTCTGAGTCCCCACCTCTGATTCCCCGTGTCCGATTCCGCACCCATGTTTCACCACCTCTGTTGCTCTGCTTCTGATTTCCCGGCTCAGATTCACCGGCTCTGATTCCGCACCTCTGATTCCACGCCTCTCTTTCTGTGTCTCTGATTCCCCGCCTCTGATTCCACGCCTCTGATTACCCGCCTCTGATACACTGCCTCTCTTTCCCTGCCTCTATATCCGTGCCTCTTTCTCTGCACCTCGTTTCCCACATCTCATTTCCCCCTTCTGATAACCCGCATCAGATTCCCTGCCACAGATTCCCTGCCTCAGATTCCCTGCCTCAGATTCCCTGCATCAGATTCCCTTCATCTGATTCCCTGCCTCTGATTCCCCGCCTCTGATTCCCCACCTCTGATTCCCCACCTCTGATTCCCCGCCTCTGATTCCCTGCCTCTGATTCCCCATATCTGATTCCCCGCCTCTGATTCTCCAACACTGATTCCCCGCTTCTGATTCCCCAGCTCTGAATCCCCGCCTCTGATTCCCCGCGTCTGATTCCCTGCCTCTGATTCCCCGCCTCTGATTCCCCATGTGTGATTCACAACCTCTGATGCCCCACCTCTGATTCCCCATATCTGATTCCCTGCCTCTCTTTCCCCGCCTCTGATTCCCCACCTCTGTTTCCCCATATCTGATTCCCCGCCTCTGATTCCCCAACTCTAATACCCCGCCTCTGATTCCCCAGCTCTGATTCCCCGCCTCTGATTCCCCGCATCTGATTGCCTGCCTCTGATTCCCCGCCTCTGATTCCAGGCCTCTGATTCCCAGCATCTGATTCCGGCCTCTGATTCCCGGCCTCTGATTCCCTGCTTCTGATTCTGATTTCCTGCCTCTGATTCCCCATCTCTGATTCCGCACATCTGATTCCCTGCCTCTGATTCCCCACCTCTGATTCCCCATATCTGATTCCCCGCCTCTGTTTCCCCGCCTCTGATTCCCCGCCTCTGTTTCCCAATATCTAAGTCCCCACCTCTGATTCCCCAAATCTGATTCCCCACCTCTGATTCCCCAGCTCTGATTCCCCGCCTCTGATTCCCCGCATCTGATACCCTGCATCTGATTCCAAGCCTCTGATTCCCTGCCTCTGATTCCCAACCTCTGATTCCCCACCTCTGATTCCCCATATCTGATTCCCCGCCTCTGTTTCCCCGCCTCGGATTCCCCGCCTCTGTTTCCCCATATCTGATTCCCGGCCTCGGATTCCCCGCCTCTGATTCCCCATATCTGATTCCCTGCCTCTGATTCCCCAACTCTGATTCCCCGCCTCTGATTCCCCAGCTCTGAATCCCCGCCTCTGATTCCCCGCATCTGATTCCCTGCCTCTGATTCCCCGCCTTGATTCCCCATTTCTGATTCACAACCTCTGATTCCCCACCTCTGATTCCCTATATTTGATTCCCCGCCTCTGTTTCCCCGCCTCTGATTCCCCACCTCTGATTCCCCATATCTGATTCCCCGCCTCTGATTGCCCACCTCTGATTCCCAGCCTCTGATTCGCCAGCTCTGATTCCCCGCCTCTGATTCCCCGCGTCTGATTCCCTGCCTCTGATTCCCCGCCTCTGATTCCCCATCTCTGATTCACCGCCTTTGATTCGCCACCTCTGATTCCCCATATCTGATTTCCCACCTCTGTTTCCCCGCCTCTGATTCCCCGCCTCTGATTCTCCATATCTCATTCCCCGCCTCTGAATCCCCATCTCTGATTCCCGGACTCTGATTCCCCTCCTCTGATTCCCGGCCTCTTATTCCCAGCATCTGATTCCCGGCCTCTGATTCCCGGCCTCTGATTCCCCGCTTCTGATTCCCTGCCTCTGATTCCCCATCTCTGATTCCGCACATCTGATTCCCTGCCTCTGATTCCCCACCTCTGATTCCCCATATCTGATTCCCCGCCTCTGTTTCCCCGCCTCTGATTCCCCGCCTCTGTTTCCCTATATCTAATTCCCCACCTCTGATGCCCCAACTCTGATTCCCCACCTCTGATTCCCCAGCTCTGATTCCCCGCCTCTGATTCCCTGCATCCGATTCCCCATATCTGATTCCCCGCCTCTGTTTCCCCGCCTCTGATTCCCCGCCTCTGTTTCCCCATATCTGATTCCCGCCTCTGATTCCCAACTATGATTCCCCGCCTCTGATTCCCCAGCTCTGATTCCCTGCCTCTGATTCCCCGCGTTCTATTCCCTGCCTCTGATTCCCCGCCTGTGATTCCCCATCACTGATTCACCACCTCTGATTCCCTACCTCTGATTCCCCATATCTAATTCCCCGCCTCTGTTTGCCCGCCTCTGATTCCCCGCCTCTGTTTCCCCATATCTGATTCCCCGCCTCTGAATCCCCAACTCTGATTCCCTGCCTCAGATTCCCCAGCTCTGATTCCCCGCCTTTGATTCCCCCCGTCTGATTCCCAGCCTCTGAATCCCCGTGTCTGATTTCCTGCCTCTGATTCCCCGCCTCTGATTCCCCATCTCTGATTCACCGCCTCTGATTCCCCACCTCTGATTCCCCATCTCTGATTCCGCACATCCAATTCCCTGCCTCTGATTCCCCAACTCTGATTCCCCACCTCTGATTCCCCAGCTCTGATTCCCCGCCTCAGATTCCCCGCGTCTGATTCCCTGCCTCTGATTCCTCGCCTCTGATTCCCTGCCTCTGATTCCCCATATCTGATTCCCCGCTTCTGATTCCCCAACTCTGATTCCCCGCTTCTGATTCCCCAGCTCTGAATCCCCGCCTCTGATTCCCAGCGTCTGATTCCCTGCCTCTGATTCCCCGCCTCTGATTCCCCATCTGTGATTCACAACCTCTGATGCCCCACCTCTGATTCCCCATATCTGATTCCCCGCCTCTGTTTCCCCGCCTCTGATTCCCCGCCTCTGATTCCCCATATCTGATTCCCCGCCTCTGATTGCCCACCTCTGATTCCCCGCGTCTGATACCCTGCCTCTGATTCCCCGCCTCTGATTTCCCATCTCTGATTCACCACCTCTGATTCCAGGCCTCTGATTCCCCATCTCTGATTCCGCACATCCGATTCCCTGCCTATGATTCCCCACCTCTGATTCCCCGCCTCTGATTCCCCATATCTGATTCCCTGCCTCTGTTTCCCCGCCTCTGATTCCCTACCTCTGTTTCCCCATATCTGATTCCCCGCCTCTGATTCCCCAACTCTAATACCCTGCCTCTGATTCCCCAGGTCTGATTCCCCGCCTCTGATTCCCCGCATCTGATTCCCTGCCTCTGATTCCCCGCCTCTGATTCCAGGCCTCTGATTCCCATCATCTGATTCCGGCCTCTGATTCCCGGCCTCTGATTCCCTGCTTCTGATTCTGATTCCCTGCCTCTGATTCCCCATCTCTGATTCCGCACATCTGATTCCCTGCCTCTGATTCCCCACCTCTGATTCCCCATATCTGATTCCACGCCTCTGTTTCCCCGCCTCTGATTCCCCGCCTCTTATTCCCAATATCTAAGTCCCCACCTCTGATTCCCCAAATCTGATTCCCCACCTCTGATTCCCCAGCTCTGATTCCCCGCCTCTGATTCCCCGCATCTGATTCCCTGCATCTGATTCCAAGCCTCTGATGCCCTGCCTCTAATTCCCAACCTCTGATTCCCCACCTCTGATTCCCCATATCTGATTCCCCGCCTCTGTTTCCCCGCCTCGGATTCCCCGCCTCAGTTTCCCCATATCTGATTCCCGGCCTCTGATTCCCCGCCTCTGATTCCCCGCCTCTGATTCCCTGCCTCTGATTCCCCATCTCCGATTCCCTGCCTCTGATTCCCAACCTCTGATTCCCCACCTCTGATTCCCCATATCTGATTCCCCGCCTCTGTTTCCCCGCCTCTGATTCCCCGCCTCTGATTCCCAACTCTGATTCCCCGCCTCTGATTCCCCAGCTCTGATTCCCCGTGTTTGATTCCCTGCCTCTGATTCCCTGCCCTGATTCCCCATCTCTGTTTCACCGCCTTTGATTCGCCACCTCTGATTCCACATATCTGATTCCCCGCCTCTGTTTCCCCGACTCTGATTCCCTTCCTCTGATTCCCAACCTCTGATTCCACACCTCTGATTCCCCATATCTGATTCCCCGCCTCTATTTCCCCATATCTGAATCCCCGCCTCTGATTCCCCAACTCTGATTCCCCGCCTCTGATTCCCCAGCTCTGATTCCCCGACTCTGATTCCCGGCGTCCGATTCCCTGCCTCTGATTCCCCGCCTCTGATTCCCCATCTCTGATTCCCCGCCTCTGATTCCCCGTGTCTGATTCCCTGCCTCTGATTCCCCGCCTCTGATTCCCCGCCTCTGATCCCCTGACACTGAATCCCTGCCCCTGATTCCCCACCTCTGATTCCCCATATCTGATTCCCCGCCTCTGTTTCCCCACCTCTTATTCCCAGCATCTGATTCCCGGCCTCTGATTCCCGGCCTCTGATTCCCCGCTTCTGATTCTGATTCCCTGCCTCTGATTCCTCATCTCTGATTCCGCACATCTGATTCCCTGCCTCTGATTCCCCACCTCTGATTCCCCATATCTGATTCCCCGCCACTGTTTCCCCGCCTCTGATTCCCCGCCTCTGTTTCCCTATATCTAATTCCCCACCTCTGATGCCCCAACTCTGATTCCCCGCCTCTGATTCCCCAGCTCTGATTCCCCGCCTCTGATTCCCCGCATCCGATTCCCCATATCTGATTCCCCGCCTCTGTTTCCCCGCCTCTGATTCCCCGCCTCTGTTTCCCCATATCTGATTCCCCGCCTCTGATTCCCAACTATGATTCCCCGCCTCTGATTCCCCAGCTCTGATTCCCTGCGTCTGATTCCCTGCGTTCTATTCCCTGCCTCTGATTCCCCGCCTGTGATTCCCCATCACTGATTCACCACCTCTGATTCCCCACCTCTGATTCCCCATATCTAATTCCCCGCCTCTGTTTTCCCGCCTCTGATTCCCCGCCTCTGTTTCCCCATATCTGATTCCCTGTCTCTGAATCCCCAACTCTGATTCCCTGCCTCTGATTCCCCAGCTCTGATTCCCCGCCTTTGATTCCCCCCGTCTGATTCCCAGCCTCTGAATCCCCGTGTCTGATTTCCTGCCTCTGATTCCCCGCCTCTGATTCCCCATCTCTGATTCCTCTGATTCCCCACATCTGATTCCCCATCTCTGATTCCGCACATCCGATTCCCTGCCTCTGATTCCCCAACTCTGATTCCCCACCTCTGATTCCCCAGCTCTGATTCTCTGATTCCCCATATCTGATTCCCCGCCTCTGATTCCCTGCCTCTGATTCCCCAGCTCTGATTCCCCGCCTTTGATTCCCCCCGTCTGATTCCCCGCCTCTGATTCCCCAGCTCTGATTCCCCGCCTTTTATTCCCGGCCTCTGATTCCCTGCCACTGATTCCCCGCCCCTGATTCCCCACCTCTGATTCCCCATATCTGATTCCCCGCCTCTGTTTCCCCAGCTCTGATTCCCTGCCTCTGATTCCCCGCCTCTGATTCCCCATCTCTGTTTAACCGCCTTTGATTCGCCACCTCTGATTCCCCATATCTGATTCCCCGCCTCTGTTTCCCCGCCTCTGATTCCCTGCCTCTGATTCCCAACCTCTGATTCCACACCTCTGATTCCCCATATCTGATTCCCCGCCTCTATTTCCCCATATCTGATTCCCCGCCTCTGATTCCCCAACTCTGTTTCCCCGCCTCTGATTCCCCAGCTCTGATTCCCCGCCTCTGATTCCCGGCATCCGATTCCCTGCCTCTGATTCCCCGCCTATGATTCCCCATCTCTGATTCCCCGCCTCTGATTCCCCGTGTCTGATCCCGAGCCTCTGATTCCCCGCCTCAGATTCCCCGCCTCTGATTCCCTGCCACTGATTCCCTGCCCCTGATTCCCCACCTCTGATTCCCCATATCTGATTCCCCACCTCTGTTTCCCCGCCTCTGATTCCCCGCCTCTGATTCCCCATATCTGATTCCCTGCCTCTGATTCCCCAACTCTGATTCCCCGCCTATGTTTTCCCGCCTCTGTTTACCCGCCTGTTTTCCCTACTCTGATTCCCCACCACAGATTCCCTGCCTCAGATTCCCTGCCTCAGATTCCCTGCATCAGATTCCCTTCATTTGATTCCCTGCGTCTGATTCCCTGCCTCTGATTCCCTGCATCTGATTGCCCGCCTCTGATTCCCCGCCTCTGATTCCCCGCCTCTGATTCCGCACGTCTGATTCCCCACTTCTGATTCCCCGCCTCTGATTCCCCGCCTCTGATTCCCCACCTCTGATTCACCGCCTCTGATTCCCCGCCTCTGATTCCCCGCCTCTGATTCCCCACTTCTGTTTGCCCGCCTCTGATTCCACGCCTCTGATTCCCCGCCTCTGATTCCCCACCTCTGATTCCCCACTTCTGATTCCCCACCTCTGATTCCCCGCCTCTGATTCCACGCCTCTGATTCCCCACCTCTGATTCCCCACTTCTGAATCCCCACCACTGATTCTCCGCCTCTGATACCCTGCCTCTGATAACTTTTTACTGATTCCCTGCCTCAGATTCCCTGCCTCCGATTCCCTGCCTCAGATTCCCTGCCTCAGATTCCCTGCATCAGATTCCCTTCATCTGATTCCCTGCCTCTGATTCCCCGCCTCTGAATCCCTGCCTCTGATTCCCCACCTCTGTCTCTACGCCTCTATTTTGACTGCACTCTTTCCCCTCCACTCTTTCTGTGCCTCTCTTTCCCTCCCTCAATTTCAACAACTCTGTTTGATCTGTTCTGTGTACCTAATTTTCAACACACAAGTTCCAACCACTATGTTTCGCCCATCTCTTTCGCTGCCTCTATTTATGCAGCTATGTTTACCCGCTTCTGTTTACCCGCCTGTTTCCCCACATCTCTTTCCCCACCTCTGATTCCACGCCTCTGATTCCCCGCCTCTGATTCCCCGCCTCTGAATCCCCGCCTCTGATACACCGCCTCCCTTTCCGCGCAACTTTCCTGGCCTACTTTTCCCCACATCTCTTTCCCCACCTCTGATTCCACGCCTCAGATTCGCCGCCTCTGATTTCCCGCCTCTGATTCCCTGCCTCTGATTCCCTGCCTCTGATTCCCCACCTCTGATTCCCCCCTCTGATTCCCCGCCTCTGATTCCCAGCCTCTGATTCCCCACCTCTGATTCCCCGCCTCTGATTCCCTGCCTGTCTTTCCCTGCCTCTATTTCCGTGTCTCTTTCTCTGCATCTCGTTTCCCACATCTCATTTCCCCCTTCTGATAACCCGCATCAGATTCCCTGACACAGATTCCCTGCCTCAGATTCCCTGCCTCAGATTCCCTGCCTCAGATTCCCTGCATCAGATTCTCTTCATCTGATTCCCTGCCTCTGATTCCCCGCCTCTGAATCCCCACCTCTGATTCCCTGCCTCAGATTCCCTGCCTCTGATTCCCTGCCTCTGATTCCCTGCCTCTGATTTCCTGCATCAGATTCCCCGCCTCTGATTCTCCGCCTCTGATTCCCCGCCTCTGATTCCCCGCCTATGATTCGCCGCCTCTGATTCCCCGCCTCTGATTTCCCACCTCTGATTCCCTGCCTCTGATAACCTGCCTCTGATTCCCTGCCTCTGATTCTCTGCCTCTGATTCCCGGCCTCTGAGTCCCCACCTCTGATTCCCCGTGTCCGATTCCGCACCCATGTTTCACCACCTCTGTTGCTCTGCTTCTGATTTCCCGGCTCAGATTCACCGGCTCTGATTCCGCACCTCTGATTCCACGCCTCTCTTTCTGTGTCTCTGATTCCCCGCCTCTGATTCCACGCCTCTGATTACCCGCCTCTGATACACTGCCTCTCTTTCCCTGCCTCTATATCCGTGCCTCTTTCTCTGCACCTCGTTTCCCACATCTCATTTCCCCCTTCTGATAACCCGCATCAGATTCCCTGCCACAGATTCCCTGCCTCAGATTCCCTGCCTCAGATTCCCTGCATCAGATTCCCTTCATCTGATTCCCTGCCTCTGATTCCCCGCCTCTGATTCCCCACCTCTGATTCCCCACCTCTGATTCCCCGCCTCTGATTCCCTGCCTCTGATTCCCCATATCTGATTCCCCGCCTCTGATTCTCCAACACTGATTCCCCGCTTCTGATTCCCCAGCTCTGAATCCCCGCCTCTGATTCCCCGCGTCTGATTCCCTGCCTCTGATTCCCCGCCTCTGATTCCCCATGTGTGATTCACAACCTCTGATGCCCCACCTCTGATTCCCCATATCTGATTCCCTGCCTCTCTTTCCCCGCCTCTGATTCCCCACCTCTGTTTCCCCATATCTGATTCCCCGCCTCTGATTCCCCAACTCTAATACCCCGCCTCTGATTCCCCAGCTCTGATTCCCCGCCTCTGATTCCCCGCATCTGATTGCCTGCCTCTGATTCCCCGCCTCTGATTCCAGGCCTCTGATTCCCAGCATCTGATTCCGGCCTCTGATTCCCGGCCTCTGATTCCCTGCTTCTGATTCTGATTTCCTGCCTCTGATTCCCCATCTCTGATTCCGCACATCTGATTCCCTGCCTCTGATTCCCCACCTCTGATTCCCCATATCTGATTCCCCGCCTCTGTTTCCCCGCCTCTGATTCCCCGCCTCTGTTTCCCAATATCTAAGTCCCCACCTCTGATTCCCCAAATCTGATTCCCCACCTCTGATTCCCCAGCTCTGATTCCCCGCCTCTGATTCCCCGCATCTGATACCCTGCATCTGATTCCAAGCCTCTGATTCCCTGCCTCTGATTCCCAACCTCTGATTCCCCACCTCTGATTCCCCATATCTGATTCCCCGCCTCTGTTTCCCCGCCTCGGATTCCCCGCCTCTGTTTCCCCATATCTGATTCCCGGCCTCGGATTCCCCGCCTCTGATTCCCCATATCTGATTCCCTGCCTCTGATTCCCCAACTCTGATTCCCCGCCTCTGATTCCCCAGCTCTGAATCCCCGCCTCTGATTCCCCGCATCTGATTCCCTGCCTCTGATTCCCCGCCTTGATTCCCCATTTCTGATTCACAACCTCTGATTCCCCACCTCTGATTCCCTATATTTGATTCCCCGCCTCTGTTTCCCCGCCTCTGATTCCCCACCTCTGATTCCCCATATCTGATTCCCCGCCTCTGATTGCCCACCTCTGATTCCCAGCCTCTGATTCGCCAGCTCTGATTCCCCGCCTCTGATTCCCCGCGTCTGATTCCCTGCCTCTGATTCCCCGCCTCTGATTCCCCATCTCTGATTCACCGCCTTTGATTCGCCACCTCTGATTCCCCATATCTGATTTCCCACCTCTGTTTCCCCGCCTCTGATTCCCCGCCTCTGATTCTCCATATCTCATTCCCCGCCTCTGAATCCCCATCTCTGATTCCCGGACTCTGATTCCCCTCCTCTGATTCCCGGCCTCTTATTCCCAGCATCTGATTCCCGGCCTCTGATTCCCGGCCTCTGATTCCCCGCTTCTGATTCCCTGCCTCTGATTCCCCATCTCTGATTCCGCACATCTGATTCCCTGCCTCTGATTCCCCACCTCTGATTCCCCATATCTGATTCCCCGCCTCTGTTTCCCCGCCTCTGATTCCCCGCCTCTGTTTCCCTATATCTAATTCCCCACCTCTGATGCCCCAACTCTGATTCCCCACCTCTGATTCCCCAGCTCTGATTCCCCGCCTCTGATTCCCTGCATCCGATTCCCCATATCTGATTCCCCGCCTCTGTTTCCCCGCCTCTGATTCCCCGCCTCTGTTTCCCCATATCTGATTCCCGCCTCTGATTCCCAACTATGATTCCCCGCCTCTGATTCCCCAGCTCTGATTCCCTGCCTCTGATTCCCCGCGTTCTATTCCCTGCCTCTGATTCCCCGCCTGTGATTCCCCATCACTGATTCACCACCTCTGATTCCCTACCTCTGATTCCCCATATCTAATTCCCCGCCTCTGTTTGCCCGCCTCTGATTCCCCGCCTCTGTTTCCCCATATCTGATTCCCCGCCTCTGAATCCCCAACTCTGATTCCCTGCCTCAGATTCCCCAGCTCTGATTCCCCGCCTTTGATTCCCCCCGTCTGATTCCCAGCCTCTGAATCCCCGTGTCTGATTTCCTGCCTCTGATTCCCCGCCTCTGATTCCCCATCTCTGATTCACCGCCTCTGATTCCCCACCTCTGATTCCCCATCTCTGATTCCGCACATCCAATTCCCTGCCTCTGATTCCCCAACTCTGATTCCCCACCTCTGATTCCCCAGCTCTGATTCCCCGCCTCAGATTCCCCGCGTCTGATTCCCTGCCTCTGATTCCTCGCCTCTGATTCCCTGCCTCTGATTCCCCATATCTGATTCCCCGCTTCTGATTCCCCAACTCTGATTCCCCGCTTCTGATTCCCCAGCTCTGAATCCCCGCCTCTGATACCCAGCGTCTGATTCCCTGCCTCTGATTCCCCGCCTCTGATTCCCCATCTGTGATTCACAACCTCTGATGCCCCACCTCTGATTCCCCATATCTGATTCCCCGCCTCTGTTTCCCCGCCTCTGATTCCCCGCCTCTGATTCCCCATATCTGATTCCCCGCCTCTGATTGCCCACCTCTGATTCCCCGCGTCTGATACCCTGCCTCTGATTCCCCGCCTCTGATTTCCCATCTCTGATTCACCACCTCTGATTCCAGGCCTCTGATTCCCCATCTCTGATTCCGCACATCCGATTCCCTGCCTATGATTCCCCACCTCTGATTCCCCGCCTCTGATTCCCCATATCTGATTCCCTGCCTCTGTTTCCCCGCCTCTGATTCCCTACCTCTGTTTCCCCATATCTGATTCCCCGCCTCTGATTCCCCAACTCTAATACCCTGCCTCTGATTCCCCAGGTCTGATTCCCCGCCTCTGATTCCCCGCATCTGATTCCCTGCCTCTGATTCCCCGCCTCTGATTCCAGGCCTCTGATTCCCATCATCTGATTCCGGCCTCTGATTCCCGGCCTCTGATTCCCTGCTTCTGATTCTGATTCCCTGCCTCTGATTCCCCATCTCTGATTCCGCACATCTGATTCCCTGCCTCTGATTCCCCACCTCTGATTCCCCATATCTGATTCCACGCCTCTGTTTCCCCGCCTCTGATTCCCCGCCTCTTATTCCCAATATCTAAGTCCCCACCTCTGATTCCCCAAATCTGATTCCCCACCTCTGATTCCCCAGCTCTGATTCCCCGCCTCTGATTCCCCGCATCTGATTCCCTGCATCTGATTCCAAGCCTCTGATTCCCTGCCTCTAATTCCCAACCTCTGATTCCCCACCTCTGATTCCCCATATCTGATTCCCCGCCTCTGTTTCCCCGCCTCGGATTCCCCGCCTCAGTTTCCCCATATCTGATTCCCGGCCTCTGATTCCCCGCCTCTGATTCCCCGCCTCTGATTCCCTGCCTCTGATTCCCCATCTCCGATTCCCTGCCTCTGATTCCCAACCTCTGATTCCCCACCTCTGATTCCCCATATCTGATTCCCCGCCTCTGTTTCCCCGCCTCTGATTCCCCGCCTCTGATTCCCAACTCTGATTCCCCGCCTCTGATTCCCCAGCTCTGATTCCCCGTGTTTGATTCCCTGCCTCTGATTCCCTGCCCTGATTCCCCATCTCTGTTTCACCGCCTTTGATTCGCCACCTCTGATTCCACATATCTGATTCCCCGCCTCTGTTTCCCCGACTCTGATTCCCTTCCTCTGATTCCCAACCTCTGATTCCACACCTCTGATTCCCCATATCTGATTCCCCGCCTCTATTTCCCCATATCTGAATCCCCGCCTCTGATTCCCCAACTCTGATTCCCCGCCTCTGATTCCCCAGCTCTGATTCCCCGACTCTGATTCCCGGCGTCCGATTCCCTGCCTCTGATTCCCCGCCTCTGATTCCCCATCTCTGATTCCCCGCCTCTGATTCCCCGTGTCTGATTCCCTGCCTCTGATTCCCCGCCTCTGATTCCCCGCCTCTGATCCCCTGACACTGAATCCCTGCCCCTGATTCCCCACCTCTGATTCCCCATATCTGATTCCCCGCCTCTGTTTCCCCACCTCTTATTCCCAGCATCTGATTCCCGGCCTCTGATTCCCGGCCTCTGATTCCCCGCTTCTGATTCTGATTCCCTGCCTCTGATTCCTCATCTCTGATTCCGCACATCTGATTCCCTGCCTCTGATTCCCCACCTCTGATTCCCCATATCTGATTCCCCGCCACTGTTTCCCCGCCTCTGATTCCCCGCCTCTGTTTCCCTATATCTAATTCCCCACCTCTGATGCCCCAACTCTGATTCCCCGCCTCTGATTCCCCAGCTCTGATTCCCCGCCTCTGATTCCCCGCATCCGATTCCCCATATCTGATTCCCCGCCTCTGTTTCCCCGCCTCTGATTCCCCGCCTCTGTTTCCCCATATCTGATTCCCCGCCTCTGATTCCCAACTATGATTCCCCGCCTCTGATTCCCCAGCTCTGATTCCCTGCGTCTGATTCCCTGCGTTCTATTCCCTGCCTCTGATTCCCCGCCTGTGATTCCCCATCACTGATCCACCACCTCTGATTCCCCACCTCTGATTCCCCATATCTAATTCCCCGCCTCTGTTTTCCCGCCTCTGATTCCCCGCCTCTGTTTCCCCATATCTGATTCCCCGTCTCTGAATCCCCAACTCTGATTCCCTGCCTCTGATTCCCCAGCTCTGATTCCCCGCCTTTGATTCCCCCCGTCTGATTCCCAGCCTCTGAATCCCCGTGTCTGATTTCCTGCCTCTGATTCCCCGCCTCTGATTCCCCATCTCTGATTCCTCTGATTCCCCACATCTGATTCCCCATCTCTGATTCCGCACATCCGATTCCCTGCCTCTGATTCCCCAACTCTGATTCCCCACCTCTGATTCCCCAGCTCTGATTCTCTGATTCCCCATATCTGATTCCCCGCCTCTGATTCCCTGCCTCTGATTCCCCAGCTCTGATTCCCCGCCTTTGATTCCCCCCGTCTGATTCCCAGCCTCTGAATCCCCTGCCTCTGATTCCCCATCTCTGATTCCGCACATCTGATTCCTTGCCTCTGATTCCCCACCTCTGATTCCCCATATCTGATTCCCCGCCTGGGTTTCCCCGCCTCTGATTCCCCGCCTCTGTTTCCCAATATCTAAGTCCCCGCCTCTGATTCCCCAAATCTGATTCCCCACCTCTGATTCCCCAGCTCTGATTCCCCGCCTCTGATTCCCCGCATCTGATTCCCTGCATCTGATTCCAAGCCTCTGATTCCCTGCCTCTGATTCCCAACCTCTGATTCCCCACCTCTGATTCCCCATATCTGATTCCCCGCCTCTGTTTCTCCGCCTCGGATTCCCCGCCTCTGTTTCCCCATATCTGATTCCCGGCCTCTGATTCCCCGCCTCTGATTCCCCGCCTCTGATTCACTGCCTCTGATTCCCCATCTCCGATTCCCCTCGTCTAATACCCCGCCTCTGATTCTCCGCCACTGATTTACCGCATCTGATTCCACACCTCTGATTCCCCGCCTCTGATTCCCCGCCTCTGATTCCCCGCCTCTGATTCCCCGCCTCTGATTCCCCGCCTCTGTTTCCCCGCCTCTGATTCCCCGCCTCAGATTCCCAACTCTGATTCCCCGCCTCTGATTCCCCAGCTCTGATTCCCCGTGTTTGATTCCCTGCCTCTGATTCCCTGCCCTGATTCCCCATCTCTGTTTCACCGCCTTTGATTCGCCACCTCTGATTCCACATATCTGATTCCCCGCCTCTGTTTCCCCGACTCTGATTCCCTTCCTCTGATTCCCAACCTCTGATTCCACACCTCTGATTCCCCATATCTGATTCCCCGCCTCTATTTCCCCATATCTGAATCCCCGCCTCTGATTCCCCAACTCTGATTCCCCGCCTCTGATTCCCCTGCTCTGATTCCCCGACTCTGATTCCCGGCGTCCGATTCCCTGCCTCTGATTCCCCGCCTCTGATTCCCCATCTCTGATTCCCCGCCTCTGATTCCCCGTGTCTGATTCCCTGCCTCTGATTCCCCGCCTCTGATTCCCCGCCTCTGATTCCCTGACACTGAATCCCTGCCCCTGATTCCCCACCTCTGATTCCCCATATCTGATTCCCCGCCTCTGTTTCCCCGCCTCTGATTCCCCACCTCTGATTCCCCATATCTGATTCCCTGCCTCTGATTCCCCAACTCTGATTCCCCGCCTCTGATTCCCCAGCTCTGAATCCCCGCCTCTGATTCCCCGTGTCTGATTCCCTGCCTCTGATTCCCCGCCTTGATTCCCCATCTCTGATTCACAACCTCTGATTCCCCACCTCTGATTCCCTATATTTGATTCCCCGCCTCTGTTTCCCCGCCTCTGATTCCCCGCCTCTGATTCCCCATATCTGATTCCCCGCCTCTGATTGCCCACCTCTGATTCCCCGCCTCTGATTCGCCAGCTCTGATTCCCCGCCTCTGATTCCCCGCATCTGATTCCCTGCCTCTGATTCCCCGCCTCTGATTCCCCATCTCTGATTCACCGCCTTTGATTCGCCACCTCTGATTCCCCATATCTGATTCCCCACCTCTGTTTCCCCGCCTCTGATTCCCCACCTCTGATTCCACATATCTGATTCCCTGCCTCTGTTTCCCCGACTCTGATTCCCTTCCTCTGATTCCCAACCTCTGATTCCACACCTCTGATTCCCCATATCTGATTCCCCGCCTCTATTTCCCCATATCTGAATCCCCGCCTCTGATTCCCCAACTCTGATTCCCCGCCTCTGACTCCCCAGCTCTGATTCCCCGACTCTGATTCCCGGCGTCCGATTCCCTGCCTCTGATTCCCCGCCTCTGATTCCCCATCTCTGATTCCCCGCCTCTGATTCCCCGTGTCTGATTCCCTGCCTCTGATTCCCCGCCTCTGATTCCCCGCCTCTGATTCCCTGACACTGAATCCCTGCCCCTGATTCCCCACCTCTGATTCCCCATATCTGATTCCCCGCCTCTGTTTCCCCGCCTCTGATTCCCCACCTCTGATTCCCCATATCTGATTCCCTGCCTCTGATTCCCCAACTCTGATTCCCCGCCTCAGATTCCCCAGCTCTGAATCCCCGCCTCTGATTCCCCGTGTCTGATTCCCTGCCTCTGATTCCCCGCCTTGATTCCCCATCTCTGATTCACAACCTCTGATTCCCCACCTCTGATTCCCTATATTTGATTCCCCGCCTCTGTTTCCCCGCCTCTGATTCCCCGCCTCTGATTCCCCATATCTGATTCCCCGCCTATGATTGCCCACCTCTGATTCCCCGCCTCTGATTCGCCAGCTCTGATTCCCCGCCTCTGATTCCCCGCATCTGATTCCCTGCCTCTGATTCCCCGCCTCTGATTCCCCATCTCTGATTCACCGCCTTTGATTCGCCACCTCTGATTCCCCATATCTGATTCCCCACCTCTGTTTCCCCGCCTCTGATTCCCCACCTCTGATTCCCCATATCTGATTCCCCGCCTCTGATTGCCCACCTCTGATTCCCAGCCTCTGATTCGCCAGCTCTGATTCCCCGCCTCTGATTCCCCGCGTCTGATTCCCTGCCTCTGATTCCCCGCCTCTGATTCCCCATCTCTGATTCACCGCCTTTGATTCGCCACCTCTGATTCCCCATATCTGATTCCCCACCTCTGTTTCCCCGCCTCTGATTCCCCGCCTCTGATTCTCCATATCTCATTCCCCGCCTCTGAATCCCCATCTCTGATTCCCGGACTCTGATTCCCCTCCTCTGATTCCCGGCCTCTTATTCCCAGCATCTGATTCCCGGCCTCTGATTCCCGGCCTCTGATTCCCCGCTTCTGATTCCCTGCCTCTGATTCCCCATCTCTGATTCCGCACATCTGATTCCCTGCCTCTGATTCCCCACCTCTGATTCCCCATATCTGATTCCCCGCCTCTGTTTCCCCGCCTCTGATTCCCCGCCTCTGTTTCCCTATATCTAATTCCCCACCTCTGATGCCCCAACTCTGATTCCCCACCTCTGATTCCCCAGCTCTGATTCCCCGCCTCTGATTCCCTGCATCCGATTCCCCATATCTGATTCCCCGCCTCTGTTTCCCCGCCTCTGATTCCCCGTCTCTGTTTCCCCATATCTGATTCCCGCTTCTGATTCCCAACTATGATTCCCTGCATCCGATTCCCCATATCTGATTCCCTGCCTCTGATTCCCCGCGTTCTATTCCCTGCCTCTGATTCCCCGCCTGTGATTCCCCATCACTGATTCACCACCTCTGATTCCCTACCTCTGATTCCCCATATCTAATTCCCCGCCTCTGTTTGCCCGCCTCTGATTCCCCGCCTCTGTTTCCCCATATCTGATTCCCCGCCTCTGAATCCCCAACTCTGATTCCCTGCCTCAGATTCCCCAGCTCTGATTCCCCGCCTTTGATTCCCCCCGTCTGATTCCCAGCCTCTGAATCCCCGTGTCTGATTTCCTGCCTCTGATTCCCCGCCTCTGATTCCCCATCTCTGATTCACCGCCTCTGATTCCCCACCTCTGATTCCCCATCTCTGATTCCGCACATCCAATTCCCTGCCTCTGATTCCCCAACTCTGATTCCCCACCTCTGATTCCCCAGCTCTGATTCCCCGCCTCAGATTCCCCGCGTCTGATTCCCTGCCTCTGATTCCTCGCCTCTGATTCCCTGCCTCTGATTCCCCATATCTGATTCCCCGCCTCTGATTCCCCAACTCTGATTCCCCGCTTCTGATTCCCCAGCTCTGAATCCCCGCCTCTGATTCCCAGCGTCTGATTCCCTGCCTCTGATTCCCCGCCTCTGATTCCCCATCTGTGATTCACAACCTCTGATGCCCCACCTCTGATTCCCCATATCTGATTCCCCGCCTCTGTTTCCCCGCCTCTGATTCCCCGCCTCTGATTCCCCATATCTGATTCCCCGCCTCTGATTGCCCACCTCTGATTCCCCGCGTCTGATACCCTGCCTCTGATTCCCCGCCTCTGATTTCCCATCTCTGATTCACCACCTCTGATTCCCGGCCTCTGATTCCCCATCTCTGATTCCGCACATCCGATTCCCTGCCTATGATTCCCCACCTCTGATTCCCCGCCTCTGATTCCCCATATCTGATTCCCTGCCTCTGTTTCCCCGCCTCTGATTCCCTACCTCTGTTTCCCCATATCTGATTCCCCGCCTCTGATTCCCCAACTCTAATACCCCGCCTCTGATTCCCCAGCTCTGATTCCCCGCCTCTGATTCCCCGCATCTGATTCCCTGCCTCTGATTCCCCGCCTCTGATTCCAGGCCTCTGATTCCCATCATCTGATTCCGGCCTCTGATTCCCGGCCTCTGATTCCCTGCTTCTGATTCTGATTCCCTGCCTCTGATACCCCATCTCTGATTCCGCACATCTGATTCCCTGCCTCTGATTCCCCACCTCTGATTCCCCATATCTGATTCCCCGCCTCTGTTTCCCCGCCTCTGATTCCCCGCCTCTGTTTCCCAATATCTAAGTCCCCACCTCTGATTCCCCAAATCTGATTCCCCACCTCTGATTCCCCAGCTCTGATTCCCCGCCTCTGATTCCCCGCATCTGATTCCCTGCATCTGATTCCAAGCCTCTGATTCCCTGCCTCTAATTCCCAACCTCTGATTCCCCACCTCTGATTCCCCATATCTGATTCCCCGCCTCTGTTTCCCCGCCTCGGATTCCCCGCCTCAGTTTCCCAATATCTGATTCCCGGCCTCTGATTCCCCGCCTCTGATTCCCCGCCTCTGATTCCCTGCCTCTGATTCCCCATCTCCGATTCCCTGCCTCTGATTCCCAACCTCTGATTCCCCACCTCTGATTCCCCATATCTGATTCCCCGCCTCTGTTTCCACGCCTCTGATTCCCCGCCTCTGATTCCCAACTCTGATTCCCCGCCTCTGATTCCCCAGCTCTGATTCCCCGTGTTTGATTCCCATCCTCTGATTCCCTGCCCTGATTCCCCATCTCTGTTTCACAGCCTTTGATTCGCCACCTCTGATTCCACATATCTGATTCCCCGCCTCTGTTTCCCCGACTCTGATTCCCTTCCTCTGATTCCCAACCTCTGATTCCACACCTCTGATTCCCCATATCTGATTCCCCGCCTCTATTTCCCCATATCTGAATCCCCGCCTCTGATTCCCCAACTCTGATTCCCCGCCTCTGATTCCCCAGCTCTGATTCCCCGACTCTGATTCCCGGCGTCCGATTCCCTGCCTCTGATTCCCCATCTCTGATTCCCCGCCTCTGATTCCCCGTGTCTGATTCCCTGCCTCTGATTCCCCGCCTCTGATTCCCCACCTCTGATTCCCTGACACTGAATCCCTGCCCCTGATTCCCCACCTCTGATTCCCCATATCTGATTCCCCGCCTCTGTTTCCCCGCCTCTGATTCCCCACCTCTGATTCCCCATATCTGATTCCCTGCCTCTGATTCCCCAACTCTGATTCCCCGCCTCTGATTCCCCAGCTCTGAATCCCCGCCTCTGATTCCCCGTGTCTGATTCCCTGCCTCTGATTCCCCGCCTTGATTCCCCATCTCTGATTCACAACCTCTGATTCCCCACCTCTGATTCCCTATATTTGATTCCCCGCCTCTGTTTCCCCGCCTCTGATTCCCCGCCTCTGATTCCCCATATCGGATTCCCCGCCTCTGATTGCCCACCTCTGATTCCCCGCCTCTGATTCGCCAGCTCTGATTCCCCGCCTCTGATTCCCCGCATCTGATTCCCTGCCTCTGATTCCCCGCCTCTGATTCCCCATCTCTGATTCACCGCCTTTGATTCGCCACCTCTGATTCCCCATATCTGATTCCCCACCTCTGTTTCCCGGCCTCTGATTCCCCGCCTCTGATTCTCCATATCTCATTCCCCGCCTCTGAATCCCCATCTCTGATTCCCGGACTCTGATTCCCCACCTCTGATTCCCGGCCTCTTATTCCCAGCATCTGATTCCCGGCCTCTGATTCCCGGCCTCTGATTCCCCGCTTCTGATTCTGATTCCCTGCCTCTGATTCCTCATCTCTGATTCCGCACATCTGATTCCCTGCCTCTGATTCCCCACCTCTGATTCCCCATATCTGATTCCCCGCCACTGTTTCCCCGCCTCTGATTCCCCGCCTCTGTTTCCCTATATCTAATTCCCCACCTCTGATGCCCCAACTCTGATTCCCCGCCTCTGATTCCCCAGCTCTGATTCCCCGCCTCTGATTCCCCGCATCCGTTTCCCCATATCTGATTCCCCGCCTCTGATTCCCAACTATGATTCCCCGCCTCTGATTCCCCAGCTCTGATTCCCTGCGTCTGATTCCCTGCGTTCTATTCCCTGCCTCTGATTCCCCGCCTGTGATTCCCCATCACTGATTCACCACCTCTGATTCCCCACCTCTGATTCCCCATATCTAATTCCCCGCCTCTGTTTGCCCGCCTCTGATTCCCCGCCTCTGTTTCCCCATATCTGATTCCCCGTCTCTGAATCCCCAACTCTGATTCCCTGCCTCTGATTTCCCAGCTCAGATTCCCCGCCTTTGATTCCCCCCGTATGATTCCCAGCCTCTGAATCCCCGTGTCTGATTTCCTGCCTCTGATTCCCCGCCTCTGATTCCCCATCTCTGATTCCTCTGATTCCCCACATCTGATTCCCCATCTCTGATTCCGCACATCCGATTCCCTGCCTCTGATTCCCCAACTCTGATTCCCCACCTCTGATTCCCCAGCTCTGATTCCCCGCCTCAGATTCCCCGCGTCTGATTCCCTGCCTCTGATTCCCCGCCTCTGATTCCCCATCTCTGATTCCCACCTCTGATTCCCCGTGTCTGATTCCCTGCCTCTGATTCCCCGCCTCTGAATCCCAGCCTCTGATTCCCCATATCTTATTCCCCGCCTCTGATTCCCTGCCTCTGATTCCCCAGCTCTGATTCCCCGCCTTTGATTCCCCCCGTCTGATTCCCAGCCTCTGAATCCCCGTGTCTGATTTCCTGCCTCTGATTCCCCGCCTCTGATTCCCCATCTCTGATTCACCGCCTCTGATTCCCCATCTCTGATTCCCCACCTCTGATTCCCCATATCTGATTCCCTGCCTCTGTTTCCCCGCCTCTGATTCCCCACCTCTGTTTCCCCATATCTGATTCCCCGCCTCTGATTCCCCAACTCTAATACCCCACCTCTGATTCCCCAGCTCTGATTCCCTGCCTCTGATTCCCCGCATCTGATTCCCTGCCTCTGATTCCCCGCCTCTGATTCCAGGCCTCTGATTCCCAGCATCTGATTCCGGCCTCTGATTCCCGGCCTCTGATTCCCTGCTTCTGATTCTGATTCCCTGCCTCTGATTCCCCATCTCTGATTCCGCACATCTGATTCCTTGCCTCTGATTCCCCACCTCTGATTCCCCATATCTGATTCCCCGCCTGGGTTTCCCCGCCTCTGATTCCCCGCCTCTGTTTCCCAATATCTAAGTCCCCGCCTCTGATTCCCCAAATCTGATTCCCCACCTCTGATTCCCCGCATCTGATTCCCTGCATCTGATTCCAAGCCTCTGATTCCCTGCCTCTGATTCCCAACCTCTGATTCCCCACCTCTGATTCCCCATATCTGATTCCCCGCCTCTGTTTCTCCGCCTCGGATTCCCCGCCTCTGTTTCCCCATATCTGATTCCCGGCCTCTGATTCCCCGCCTCTGATTCCCCGCCTCTGATTCACTGCATCTGATTCCCCATCTCCGATTCCCCTCGTCTAATACCCCGCCTCTGATTCTCCGCCACTGATTTACCGCATCTGATTCCACACCTCTGATACCCCGCCTCTGATTCCCCGCCTCTGATTCCCCGCCTCTGATTCCCCGCCTCTGATTCCCCGCCTCTGTTTCCCCGCCTCTGATTCCCCGCCTCTGATTCCCAACTCTGATTCCCCGCCTCTGAATCCCCAGCTCTGATTCCCCGTGTTTGATTCCCTGTCTCTGATTCCCTGCCCTGATTCCCCATCTCTGTTTCACCACCTTTGATTTGCCACCTCTGATTCCACATATCTGATTCCCCGCCTCTGTTTCCCCGACTCTGATTCCCTTCCTCTGATTCCCAACCTCTGATTCCACACCTCTGATTCCCCATATCTGATTCCCCGCCTCTATTTCCCCATATCTGAATCCCCGCCTCTGATTCCCCAACTCTGATTCCCCGCCTCTGATTCCCCAGCTCTGATTCCCCGACTCTGATTCCCGGCGTCCGATTCCCTGCCTCTGATTCCCCGCCTCTGATTCCCCATCTCTGATTCCCCGCCTCTGATTCCCCGTGTCTGATTCCCTGCCTCTGATTCCCCGCCTCTGATTCCCCGCCTCTGATTCCCTGACACTGAATCCCTGCCCCTGATTCCCCACCTCTGATTCCCCATATCTGATTCCCCGCCTCTGTTTCCCCGCCTCTGATTCCCCACCTCTGATTCCCCATATCTGATTCCCTGCCTCTGATTCCCCAACTCTGATTCCCCGCCTCTGATTCCCCAGCTCTGAATCCCCGCCTCTGATTCCCCGTGTCTGATTCCCTGCCTCTGATTCCCCGCCTTGATTCCCCATCTCTGATTCACATCCTCTGATTCCCCACCTCTGATTCCCTATATTTGATTCCCCGCCTCTGTTTCCCCGCCTCTGATTCCCCGCCTCTGATTCCCCATATCTGATTCCCCGCCTCTGATTGCCCACCTCTGATTCCCCGCCTCTGATTCGCCAGCTCTGATTCCCCGCCTCTGATTCCCCGCATCTGATTCCCTGCCTCTGATTCCCCGCCTCTGATTCCCCATCTCTGATTCACCGCCTTTGATTCGCCACCTCTGATTCCCCATATCTGATTCCCCACCTCTGTTTCCCGGCCTCTGATTCCCCGCCTCTGATTCTCCATATCTCATTCCCCGCCTCTGAATCCCCATCTCTGATTCCCGGACTCTGATTCCCCACCTCTGATTCCCGGCCTCTTATTCCCAGCATCTGATTCCCGGCCTCTGATTCCCGGCCTCTGATTCCCCGCTTCTGATTCTATTTCCCTGCCTCTGATTCCTCATCTCTGATTCCGCACATCTGATTCCCTGCCTCTGATTCCCCACCTCTGATTCCCCATATCTGATTCCCCGCCTCTGTTTCCCCGCCTCTGATTCCCCGCCTCTGTTTCCCTATATCTAATTCCCCACCTCTGATGCCCCAACTCTGATTCCCCGCCTCTGATTCCCCAGCTCTGATTCCCCGCCTCTGATTCCCAGCATCCGATTCCCCATATCTGATTCCCCGCCTCTGTTTCCCCGCCTCTGATTCCCCGCCTCTGTTTCCCCATATCTGATTCCCCGCCTCTGATTCCCAACTATGATTCCCCGCCTCTGATTCCCCAGCTCTGATTCCCTGCGTCTGATTCCCTGCGTTCTATTCCCTGCCTCTGATTCCCCGCCTGTGATTCCCCATCACTGATTCACCACCTCTGATTCCACACCTCTGATTCCCCATATCTAATTCCCCGCCTCTGTTTACCCGCCTCTGATTCCCCGCCTCTGTTTCCCCATATCTGATTCCCCGTCTCTGAATCCCCAACTCTGATTCCCTGCCTCTGATTCCCCAGCTCTGATTCCCCGCCTTTGATTCCCCCCGTCTGATTCCCAGCCTCTGAATCCCCGTGTCTGATTTCCTGCCTCTGATTCCCCGCCTCTGATTCCCCATCTCTGATTCCTCTGATTCCCCACATCTGATTCCCCATCTCTGATTCCGCACATCCGATTCCCTGCCTCTGATTCCCCAACTCTGATTCCCCACCTCTGATTCCCCAGCTCTGATTCCCCGCCTCAGATTCCCCGCATCTGATTCCCTGCCTCTGATTCCCCGCCTCTGATTCCCCATCACTGATTCCCCACCTCTGATTCCCCGTGTCTGATTCCCTGCCTCTGATTCCCCGCCTCTGAATCCCAGCCTCTGATTCCCCATATCTGATTCCCCGCCTCTGATTCCCTGCCTCTGATTCCCCAGCTCTGATTCCCCGCCTTTGATTCCCCCCGTCTGATTCCCAGCCTCTGAATCCCCGTGTCTGATTTCCTGCCTCTGATTCCCCGCCTCTGATTCCCCATCTCTGATTCACCGCCTCTGATTCCCCATATCTGATTCCCCACCTCTGATTCCCCAACTCTGATTCCCCGCCTATGTTTACCCGCCTCTGTTTACCCGCCTGTTTTCCCTCCTCTGATTCCCCACCACAGATTCCCTGCCTCAGATTCCCTGCCTCAGATTCCCTGCATCAGATTCCCTTCATTTGATTCCCTGCGTCTGATTCCCTGCCTCTGATTCCCTGCATCTGATTGCCCGCCTCTGATTCCCCGCCTCTGATTCCCCGCCTCTGATTCCGCACGTCTGATTCCCCACTTCTGATTCCCCGCCTCTGATTCCCCGCCTCTGATTCCCCACCTCTGATTCACCGCCTCTGATTCCCCGCCTCTGATTCCCCGCCTCTGATTCCCCACTTCTGATTGCCCGCCTCTGATTCCACGCCTCTGATTCCCCGCCTCTGATTCCCCACCTCTGATTCCCCACTTCTGATTCCCCACCTCTGATTCCCCGCCTCTGATTCCACGCCTCTGATTCCCCACCTCTGATTCCCCACTTCTGAATCCCCACCTCTGATTCTCCGCCTCTGATACCCTGCCTCTGATAACTTTTTACTGATTCCCTGCCTCAGATTCCCTGCCTCCGATTCCCTGCCTCAGATTCCCTGCCTCAGATTCCCTGCATCAGATTCCCTTCATCTGATTCCCTGCCTCTGATTCCCCGCCTCTGAATCCCCGCCTCTGATTCCCCACCTCTGTCTCTACGCCTCTATTTTGACTGCACTCTTTCCCCTCCACTCTTTCTGTGCCTCTCTTTCCCTCCCTCAATTTCAACAACTCTGTTTGATCTGTTCTGTGCACCTAATTTTCAACACACAAGTTCCAACCACTATGTTTCGCCCATCTCTTTCGCTGCCTCTATTTATGCAGCTATGTTTACCCGCTTCTGTTTACCCACCTGTTTCCCCACATCTCTTTCCCCACCTCTGATTCCACGCCTCTGATTCCCCGCCTCTGATTCCCCGCCTCTGAATCCCCACCTCTGATACACCGCCTCCCTTTCCGCGCAACTTTCCTGGCCTACGTTTCCCCACATCTCTTTCCCCACCTCTGATTCCACGCCTCAGATTCGCCGCCTCTGATTTCCCGCCTCTGATTCCCTGCCTCTGATTCCCTGCCTCTGATTCCCCACCTCTGATTCCCCCCTCTGATTCCCCGCCTCTGATTCCCAGCCTCTGATTCCCCACCTCTGATTCCCCGCCTCTGATTCCCTGCCTGTCTTTCCCTGCCTCTATTTCCGTGTCTCTTTCTCTGCATCTCGTTTCCCACATCTCATTTCCCACTTCTGATAACCCGCATCAGATTCCCTGACACAGATTCCCTGCCTCAGATTCCCTGCCTCAGATTCCCTGCATCAGATTCCCTTCATCTGATTCCCTGCCTCTGATTCCCCGCCTCTGAATCCCCACCTCTGATTCCCTGCCTCAGATTCCCTGCCTCTGATTCCCTGCCTCTGATTCCCTGCCTCTGATTTCCTGCATCAGATTCCCCGCCTCTGATTCTCCGCCTCTGATTCCCCGCCTCTGATTCCCCGCCTCTGATTCGCCGCCTCTGATTCCCCGCCTCTGATTTCCCACCTCTGATTCCCTGCCTCTGATAACCTGCCTCTGATTCCCTGCCTCTGATTCTCTGCCTCTGATTCCCGGCCTCTGAGTCCCCACCTCTGATTCCCCGTGTCCGATTCCGCACCCATGTTTCACCACCTCTGTTGCTCTGCTTCTGATTTCCCGGCTCAGATTCACCGGCTCTGATTCCGCACCTCTGATTCCACGCCTCTCTTTCTGTGTCTCTGATTCCCCGCCTCTGATTCCACGCCTCTGATTACCCGCCTCTGATACACTGCCTCTCTTTCCCTGCCTCTATATCCGTGCCTCTTTCTCTGCACCTCGTTTCCCACATCTCATTTCCCCCTTCAGATAACCCGCATCAGATTCCCTGCCACAGATTCCCTGCCTCAGATTCCCTGCCTCAGATTCCCTGCATCAGATTCCCTTCATCTGATTCCCTGCCTCTGATTCCCCGCCTCTGATTCCCCACCTCTGATTCCCCACCTCTGATTCCCCGCCTCTGATTCCCTGCCTCTGATTCCCCATATCTGATTCCCCGCCTCTGATTCTCCAACTCTGATTCCCCGCTTCTGATTCCCCAGCTCTGAATCCCCGCCTCTGATTCCCCGCGTCTGATTCCCTGCCTCTGATTCCCCACCTCCGATTCCCCATCTGTGATTCACAACCTCTGATGCCCCACCTCTGATTCCCAATATCTGATTCCCTGCCTCTCTTTCCCCGCCTCTGATTCCCCACCTCTGTTTCCCCATATCTGATTCCCCGCCTCTGATTCCCCAACTCTAATATCCCGCCTCTGATTCCCCAGCTCTGATTCCCCGCCTCTGATTCCCCGCATCTGATTCCCTGCCTCTGATTCCCCGCCTCTGATTCCAGGCCTCTGATTCCCAGCATCTGATTCCGGCCTCTGATTCCCGGCCTCTGATTCCCTGCTTCTGATTCTGATTTCCTGCCTCTGATTCCCCATCTCTGATTCCGCACATCTGATTCCCTGCCTCTGATTCCCCACCTCTGATTCCCCATATCTGATTCCCCGCCTCTGTTTCCCCGCCTCTGATTCCCCGCCTCTGTTTCCCAATATCTAAGTCCCCACCTCTGATTCCCCAAATCTGATTCCCCACCTCTGATTCCCCAGCTCTGATTCCCCGCCTCTGATTCCCCGCATCTGATACCCTGCATCTGATTCCAAGCCTCTGATTCCCTGCCTCTGATTCCCAACCTCTGATTCCCCACCTCTGATTCCCCATATCTGATTCCCCGCCTCTGTTTCCCCGCCTCGGATTCCCCGCCTCTGTTTCCCCATATCTGATTCCCGGCCTCGGATTCCCCGCCTCTGATTCCCCATATCTGATTCCCTGCCTCTGATTCCCCAACTCTGATTCCCCGCCTCTGATTCCCCAGCTCTGAATCCCCGCCTCTGATTCCCCGCATCTGATTCCCTGCCTCTGATTCCCCGCCTTGATTCCCCATCTCTGATTCACAACCTCTGATTCCCCACCTCTGATTCCCTATATTTGATTCCCCGCCTCTGTTTCCCCGCCTCTGATTCCCCGCCTCTGATTCCCCATATCTGATTCCCCGCCTCTGATTGCCCACCTCTGATTCCCCGCCTCTGATTCCCCATATCTGATTCCCTGCCTCTGTTTCCCCGCCTCTGATTCCCTACCTCTGTTTCCCCATATCTGATTCCCCGCCTCTGATTCCCCAACTCTAGTACCCCGCCTGTGATTCCCCATCTCTGATTCCCCGCCTCTGATTCCCCGCATCTGATTCCCTGCCTCTGATTCCCCGCCTCTGATTCCAGGCCTCTGATTCCCATCATCTGATTCCGGCCTCTGATTCCCGGCCTCTGATTCCCTGCTTCTGATTCTGATTCCCTGCCTCTGATTCCCCATCTCTGATTCCGCACATCTGATTCCCTGCCTCTGATTCCCCACCTCTGATTCCCCATATCTGATTCCCCGCCTCTGTTTCCCCACCTCTGATTCCCCGCCTCTGTTTCCCAATATCTAAGTCCCCACCTCTGATTCCCCAAATCTGATTCCCCACCTCTGATTCCCCAGCTCTGATTCCCCGCCTCTGATTCCCCGCATCTGATTCCCTGCATCTGATTCCAAGCCTCTGATTCCCTGCCTCTGATTCCCAACCTCTGATTCCCCACCTCTGATTCCCCATATCTGATTCCCCGCCTCTGTTTCCCCGCCTCGGATTCCCCGCCTCAGTTTCCCCATATCTGATTCCCGGCCTCTGATTCCCCGCCTCTGATTCCCCGCCTCTGATTCCCCGCCTCTGATTCCGCACGTCTGATTCCCCACTTCTGATTCCCCGCCTCTGATTCCCCGCCTCTGATTCCCCACCTCTGATTCACCGCCTCTGATTCCCCGCCTCTGATTCCCCGCCTCTGATTCCCCACTTCTGATTGCCCGCCTCTGATTCCACGCCTCTGATTCCCCGCCTCTGATTCCCCACCTCTGATTCCCCACTTCTGATTCCCCACCTCTGATTCCCCGCCTCTGATTCCACGCCTCTGATTCCCCACCTCTGATTCCCCACTTCTGAATCCCCACCTCTGATTCTCCGCCTCTGATACCCTGCCTCTGATAACTTTTTACTGATTCCCTGCCTCAGATTCCCTGCCTCCGATTCCCTGCCTCAGATTCCCTGCCTCAGATTCCCTGCATCAGATTCCCTTCATCTGATTCCCTGCCTCTGATTCCCCGCCTCTGAATCCCCGCCTCTGATTCCCCACCTCTGTCTCTACGCCTCTATTTTGACTGCACTCTTTCCCCTCCACTCTTTCTGTGCCTCTCTTTCCCTCCCTCAATTTCAACAACTCTGTTTGATCTGTTCTGTGCACCTAATTTTCAACACACAAGTTCCAACCACTATGTTTCGCCCATCTCTTTCGCTGCCTCTATTTATGCAGCTATGTTTACCCGCTTCTGTTTACCCACCTGTTTCCCCACATCTCTTTCCCCACCTCTGATTCCACGCCTCTGATTCCCCGCCTCTGATTCCCCGCCTCTGAATCCCCACCTCTGATACACCGCCTCCCTTTCCGCGCAACTTTCCTGGCCTACGTTTCCCCACATCTCTTTCCCCACCTCTGATTCCACGCCTCAGATTCGCCGCCTCTGATTTCCCGCCTCTGATTCCCTGCCTCTGATTCCCTGCCTCTGATTCCCCACCTCTGATTCCCCCCTCTGATTCCCCGCCTCTGATTCCCAGCCTCTGATTCCCCACCTCTGATTCCCCGCCTCTGATTCCCTGCCTGTCTTTCCCTGCCTCTATTTCCGTGTCTCTTTCTCTGCATCTCGTTTCCCACATCTCATTTCCCCCTTCTGATAACCCGCATCAGATTCCCTGACACAGATTCCCTGCCTCAGATTCCCTGCCTCAGATTCCCTGCATCAGATTCCCTTCATCTGATTCCCTGCCTCTGATTCCCCGCCTCTGAATCCCCACCTCTGATTCCCTGCCTCAGATTCCCTGCCTCTGATTCCCTGCCTCTGATTCCCTGCCTCTGATTTCCTGCATCAGATTCCCCGCCTCTGATTCTCCGCCTCTGATTCCCCGCCTCTGATTCCCCGCCTCTGATTCGCCGCCTCTGATTCCCCGCCTCTGATTTCCCACCTCTGATTCCCTGCCTCTGATAACCTGCCTCTGATTCCCTGCCTCTGATTCTCTGCCTCTGATTCCCGGCCTCTGAGTCCCCACCTCTGATTCCCCGTGTCCGATTCCGCACCCATGTTTCACCACCTCTGTTGCTCTGCTTCTGATTTCCCGGCTCAGATTCACCGGCTCTGATTCCGCACCTCTGATTCCACGCCTCTCTTTCTGTGTCTCTGATTCCCCGCCTCTGATTCCACGCCTCTGATTACCCGCCTCTGATACACTGCCTCTCTTTCCCTGCCTCTATATCCGTGCCTCTTTCTCTGCACCTCGTTTCCCACATCTCATTTCCCCCTTCAGATAACCCGCATCAGATTCCCTGCCACAGATTCCCTGCCTCAGATTCCCTGCCTCAGATTCCCTGCATCAGATTCCCTTCATCTGATTCCCTGCCTCTGATTCCCCGCCTCTGATTCCCCACCTCTGATTCCCCACCTCTGATTCCCCGCCTCTGATTCCCTGCCTCTGATTCCCCATATCTGATTCCCCGCCTCTGATTCTCCAACTCTGATTCCCCGCTTCTGATTCCCCAGCTCTGAATCCCCGCCTCTGATTCCCCGCGTCTGATTCCCTGCCTCTGATTCCCCACCTCCGATTCCCCATCTGTGATTCACAACCTCTGATGCCCCACCTCTGATTCCCAATATCTGATTCCCTGCCTCTCTTTCCCCGCCTCTGATTCCCCACCTCTGTTTCCCCATATCTGATTCCCCGCCTCTGATTCCCCAACTCTAATATCCCGCCTCTGATTCCCCAGCTCTGATTCCCCGCCTCTGATTCCCCGCATCTGATTCCCTGCCTCTGATTCCCCGCCTCTGATTCCAGGCCTCTGATTCCCAGCATCTGATTCCGGCCTCTGATTCCCGGCCTCTGATTCCCTGCTTCTGATTCTGATTTCCTGCCTCTGATTCCCCATCTCTGATTCCGCACATCTGATTCCCTGCCTCTGATTCCCCACCTCTGATTCCCCATATCTGATTCCCCGCCTCTGTTTCCCCGCCTCTGATTCCCCGCCTCTGTTTCCCAATATCTAAGTCCCCACCTCTGATTCCCCAAATCTGATTCCCCACCTCTGATTCCCCAGCTCTGATTCCCCGCCTCTGATTCCCCGCATCTGATACCCTGCATCTGATTCCAAGCCTCTGATTCCCTGCCTCTGATTCCCAACCTCTGATTCCCCACCTCTGATTCCCCATATCTGATTCCCCGCCTCTGTTTCCCCGCCTCGGATTCCCCGCCTCTGTTTCCCCATATCTGATTCCCGGCCTCGGATTCCCCGCCTCTGATTCCCCATATCTGATTCCCTGCCTCTGATTCCCCAACTCTGATTCCCCGCCTCTGATTCCCCAGCTCTGAATCCCCGCCTCTGATTCCCCGCATCTGATTCCCTGCCTCTGATTCCCCGCCTTGATTCCCCATCTCTGATTCACAACCTCTGATTCCCCACCTCTGATTCCCTATATTTGATTCCCCGCCTCTGTTTCCCCGCCTCTGATTCCCCGCCTCTGATTCCCCATATCTGATTCCCCGCCTCTGATTGCCCACCTCTGATTCCCCGCCTCTGATTCCCCATATCTGATTCCCTGCCTCTGTTTCCCCGCCTCTGATTCCCTACCTCTGTTTCCCCATATCTGATTCCCCGCCTCTGATTCCCCAACTCTAGTACCCCGCCTGTGATTCCCCATCTCTGATTCCCCGCCTCTGATTCCCCGCATCTGATTCCCTGCCTCTGATTCCCCGCCTCTGATTCCAGGCCTCTGATTCCCATCATCTGATTCCGGCCTCTGATTCCCGGCCTCTGATTCCCTGCTTCTGATTCTGATTCCCTGCCTCTGATTCCCCATCTCTGATTCCGCACATCTGATTCCCTGCCTCTGATTCCCCACCTCTGATTCCCCATATCTGATTCCCCGCCTCTGTTTCCCCACCTCTGATTCCCCGCCTCTGTTTCCCAATATCTAAGTCCCCACCTCTGATTCCCCAAATCTGATTCCCCACCTCTGATTCCCCAGCTCTGATTCCCCGCCTCTGATTCCCCGCATCTGATTCCCTGCATCTGATTCCAAGCCTCTGATTCCCTGCCTCTGATTCCCAACCTCTGATTCCCCACCTCTGATTCCCCATATCTGATTCCCCGCCTCTGTTTCCCCGCCTCGGATTCCCCGCCTCAGTTTCCCCATATCTGATTCCCGGCCTCTGATTCCCCGCCTCTGATTCCCCGCCTCTGATTCCCTGCCTCTGATTCCCCATCTCCGATTCCCTGCCTCTGATTCCCAACCTCTGATTCCCCACCTCTGATTCCCCATATCTGATTCCCCGCCTCTGTTTCCCCGTCTCTGATTCCCCGCCTCTGATTCCCAACTCTTATTCCCCGCCTCTGATTCCCCAGCTCTGATTCCCCGTGTTTGATTCCCTGCCTCTGATTCCCTGCCCTGATTCCCCATCTCTGTTTCACCGCCTTTGATTCGCCACCACTGATTCCACATATCTGATTCCCTGCCTCTGTTTCCCCGACTCTGATTTTCTTCCTCTGATTCCCAACCTCTGATTCCACACCTCTGATTCCCCATATCTGATTCCCCGCCTCTATTTCCCCATATCTGAATCCCCGCCTCTGATTCCCCAACTCTGATTCCCCGCCTCTGATTCCCCAGCTCTGATTCCCCGACTCTGATTCCCGGCGTCCGATTCCCTGCCTCTGATTCCCCGCCTCTGATTCCCCATCTCTGATTCCCCGCCTCTGATTCCCCGTGTCTGATTCCCTGCCTCTGATTCCCCGCCTCTGATTCCCCGCCTCTGATTCCCTGACACTGAATCCCTGCCCCTGATTCCCCACCTCTGATTCCCCATATCTGATTCCCCGCCTCTGTTTCCCCGCCTCTGATTCCCCACCTCTGATTCCCCATATCTGATTCCCTGCCTCTGATTCCCCACCTCCGATTCCCCATCTGTGATTCACAACCTCTGATTCCCCGCCTCTGATTCCCCGCCTCTGATTCCCTGACACTGAATCCCTGCCCCTGATTCCCCACCTCTGATTCCCCGCCTCTGTTTCCCCGCCTCTGATTCCCCGCCTCTGTTTCCCTATATCTAATTCCCCACCTCTGATGCCCCAACTCTGATTCCCCACCTCTGATTCCCCAGCTCTGATTCCCCGCCTCTGATTCCCTGCATCCGATTCCCCATATCTGATTCCCCGCCTCTGTTTCCCCGCCTCTGATTCCCCGTCTCTGTTTCCCCATATCTGATTCCCGCTTCTGATTCCCAACTATGATTCCCTGCATCCGATTCCCCATATCTGATTCCCTGCCTCTGATTCCCCGCGTTCTATTCCCTGCCTCTGATTCCCCGCCTGTGATTCCCCATCACTGATTCACCACCTCTGATTCCCTACCTCTGATTCCCCATATCTAATTCCCCGCCTCTGTTTGCCCGCCTCTGATTCCCCGCCTCTGTTTCCCCATATCTGATTCCCCGCCTCTGAATCCCCAACTCTGATTCCCTGCCTCAGATTCCCCAGCTCTGATTCCCCGCCTTTGATTCCCCCCGTCTGATTCCCAGCCTCTGAATCCCCGTGTCTGATTTCCTGCCTCTGATTCCCCGCCTCTGATTCCCCATCTCTGATTCACCGCCTCTGATTCCCCACCTCTGATTCCCCATCTCTGATTCCGCACATCCAATTCCCTGCCTCTGATTCCCCAACTCTGATTCCCCACCTCTGATTCCCCAGCTCTGATTCCCCGCCTCAGATTCCCCGCGTCTGATTCCCTGCCTCTGATTCCTCGCCTCTGATTCCCTGCCTCTGATTCCCCATATCTGATTCCCCGCCTCTGATTCCCCAACTCTGATTCCCCGCTTCTGATTCCCCAGCTCTGAATCCCCGCCTCTGATTCCCAGCGTCTGATTCCCTGCCTCTGATTCCCCGCCTCTGATTCCCCATCTGTGATTCACAACCTCTGATGCCCCACCTCTGATTCCCCATATCTGATTCCCCGCCTCTGTTTCCCCGCCTCTGATTCCCCGCCTCTGATTCCCCATATCTGATTCCCCGCCTCTGATTGCCCACCTCTGATTCCCCGCGTCTGATACCCTGCCTCTGATTCCCCGCCTCTGATTTCCCATCTCTGATTCACCACCTCTGATTCCCGGCCTCTGATTCCCCATCTCTGATTCCGCACATCCGATTCCCTGCCTATGATTCCCCACCTCTGATTCCCCGCCTCTGATTCCCCATATCTGATTCCCTGCCTCTGTTTCCCCGCCTCTGATTCCCTACCTCTGTTTCCCCATATCTGATTCCCCGCCTCTGATTCCCCAACTCTAATACCCCGCCTCTGATTCCCCAGCTCTGATTCCCCGCCTCTGATTCCCCGCATCTGATTCCCTGCCTCTGATTCCCCGCCTCTGATTCCAGGCCTCTGATTCCCATCATCTGATTCCGGCCTCTGATTCCCGGCCTCTGATTCCCTGCTTCTGATTCTGATTCCCTGCCTCTGATACCCCATCTCTGATTCCGCACATCTGATTCCCTGCCTCTGATTCCCCACCTCTGATTCCCCATATCTGATTCCCCGCCTCTGTTTCCCCGCCTCTGATTCCCCGCCTCTGTTTCCCAATATCTAAGTCCCCACCTCTGATTCCCCAAATCTGATTCCCCACCTCTGATTCCCCAGCTCTGATTCCCCGCCTCTGATTCCCCGCATCTGATTCCCTGCATCTGATTCCAAGCCTCTGATTCCCTGCCTCTAATTCCCAACCTCTGATTCCCCACCTCTGATTCCCCATATCTGATTCCCCGCCTCTGTTTCCCCGCCTCGGATTCCCCGCCTCAGTTTCCCAATATCTGATTCCCGGCCTCTGATTCCCCGCCTCTGATTCCCCGCCTCTGATTCCCTGCCTCTGATTCCCCATCTCCGATTCCCTGCCTCTGATTCCCAACCTCTGATTCCCCACCTCTGATTCCCCATATCTGATTCCCCGCCTCTGTTTCCACGCCTCTGATTCCCCGCCTCTGATTCCCAACTCTGATTCCCCGCCTCTGATTCCCCAGCTCTGATTCCCCGTGTTTGATTCCCATCCTCTGATTCCCTGCCCTGATTCCCCATCTCTGTTTCACAGCCTTTGATTCGCCACCTCTGATTCCACATATCTGATTCCCCGCCTCTGTTTCCCCGACTCTGATTCCCTTCCTCTGATTCCCAACCTCTGATTCCACACCTCTGATTCCCCATATCTGATTCCCCGCCTCTATTTCCCCATATCTGAATCCCCGCCTCTGATTCCCCAACTCTGATTCCCCGCCTCTGATTCCCCAGCTCTGATTCCCCGACTCTGATTCCCGGCGTCCGATTCCCTGCCTCTGATTCCCCATCTCTGATTCCCCGCCTCTGATTCCCCGTGTCTGATTCCCTGCCTCTGATTCCCCGCCTCTGATTCCCCACCTCTGATTCCCTGACACTGAATCCCTGCCCCTGATTCCCCACCTCTGATTCCCCATATCTGATTCCCCGCCTCTGTTTCCCCGCCTCTGATTCCCCACCTCTGATTCCCCATATCTGATTCCCTGCCTCTGATTCCCCAACTCTGATTCCCCGCCTCTGATTCCCCAGCTCTGAATCCCCGCCTCTGATTCCCCGTGTCTGATTCCCTGCCTCTGATTCCCCGCCTTGATTCCCCATCTCTGATTCACAACCTCTGATTCCCCACCTCTGATTCCCTATATTTGATTCCCCGCCTCTGTTTCCCCGCCTCTGATTCCCCGCCTCTGATTCCCCATATCGGATTCCCCGCCTCTGATTGCCCACCTCTGATTCCCCGCCTCTGATTCGCCAGCTCTGATTCCCCGCCTCTGATTCCCCGCATCTGATTCCCTGCCTCTGATTCCCCGCCTCTGATTCCCCATCTCTGATTCACCGCCTTTGATTCGCCACCTCTGATTCCCCATATCTGATTCCCCACCTCTGTTTCCCGGCCTCTGATTCCCCGCCTCTGATTCTCCATATCTCATTCCCCGCCTCTGAATCCCCATCTCTGATTCCCGGACTCTGATTCCCCACCTCTGATTCCCGGCCTCTTATTCCCAGCATCTGATTCCCGGCCTCTGATTCCCGGCCTCTGATTCCCCGCTTCTGATTCTGATTCCCTGCCTCTGATTCCTCATCTCTGATTCCGCACATCTGATTCCCTGCCTCTGATTCCCCACCTCTGATTCCCCATATCTGATTCCCCGCCACTGTTTCCCCGCCTCTGATTCCCCGCCTCTGTTTCCCTATATCTAATTCCCCACCTCTGATGCCCCAACTCTGATTCCCCGCCTCTGATTCCCCAGCTCTGATTCCCCGCCTCTGATTCCCCGCATCCGTTTCCCCATATCTGATTCCCCGCCTCTGATTCCCAACTATGATTCCCCGCCTCTGATTCCCCAGCTCTGATTCCCTGCGTCTGATTCCCTGCGTTCTATTCCCTGCCTCTGATTCCCCGCCTGTGATTCCCCATCACTGATTCACCACCTCTGATTCCCCACCTCTGATTCCCCATATCTAATTCCCCGCCTCTGTTTGCCCGCCTCTGATTCCCCGCCTCTGTTTCCCCATATCTGATTCCCCGTCTCTGAATCCCCAACTCTGATTCCCTGCCTCTGATTTCCCAGCTCAGATTCCCCGCCTTTGATTCCCCCCGTATGATTCCCAGCCTCTGAATCCCCGTGTCTGATTTCCTGCCTCTGATTCCCCGCCTCTGATTCCCCATCTCTGATTCCTCTGATTCCCCACATCTGATTCCCCATCTCTGATTCCGCACATCCGATTCCCTGCCTCTGATTCCCCAACTCTGATTCCCCACCTCTGATTCCCCAGCTCTGATTCCCCGCCTCAGATTCCCCGCGTCTGATTCCCTGCCTCTGATTCCCCGCCTCTGATTCCCCATCTCTGATTCCCACCTCTGATTCCCCGTGTCTGATTCCCTGCCTCTGATTCCCCGCCTCTGAATCCCAGCCTCTGATTCCCCATATCTTATTCCCCGCCTCTGATTCCCTGCCTCTGATTCCCCAGCTCTGATTCCCCGCCTTTGATTCCCCCCGTCTGATTCCCAGCCTCTGAATCCCCGTGTCTGATTTCCTGCCTCTGATTCCCCGCCTCTGATTCCCCATCTCTGATTCACCGCCTCTGATTCCCCATCTCTGATTCCCCACCTCTGATTCCCCATATCTGATTCCCTGCCTCTGTTTCCCCGCCTCTGATTCCCCACCTCTGTTTCCCCATATCTGATTCCCCGCCTCTGATTCCCCAACTCTAATACCCCACCTCTGATTCCCCAGCTCTGATTCCCTGCCTCTGATTCCCCGCATCTGATTCCCTGCCTCTGATTCCCCGCCTCTGATTCCAGGCCTCTGATTCCCAGCATCTGATTCCGGCCTCTGATTCCCGGCCTCTGATTCCCTGCTTCTGATTCTGATTCCCTGCCTCTGATTCCCCATCTCTGATTCCGCACATCTGATTCCTTGCCTCTGATTCCCCACCTCTGATTCCCCATATCTGATTTCCCGCCTGGGTTTCCCCGCCTCTGATTCCCCGCCTCTGTTTCCCAATATCTAAGTCCCCGCCTCTGATTCCCCAAATCTGATTCCCCACCTCTGATTCCCCGCATCTGATTCCCTGCATCTGATTCCAAGCCTCTGATTCCCTGCCTCTGATTCCCAACCTCTGATTCCCCACCTCTGATTCCCCATATCTGATTCCCCGCCTCTGTTTCTCCGCCTCGGATTCCCCGCCTCTGTTTCCCCATATCTGATTCCCGGCCTCTGATTCCCCGCCTCTGATTCCCCGCCTCTGATTCACTGCATCTGATTCCCCATCTCCGATTCCCCTCGTCTAATACCCCGCCTCTGATTCTCCGCCACTGATTTACCGCATCTGATTCCACACCTCTGATACCCCGCCTCTGATTCCCCGCCTCTGATTCCCCGCCTCTGATTCCCCGCCTCTGATTCCCCGCCTCTGTTTCCCCGCCTCTGATTCCCCGCCTCTGATTCCCAACTCTGATTCCCCGCCTCTGAATCCCCAGCTCTGATTCCCCGTGTTTGATTCCCTGTCTCTGATTCCCTGCCCTGATTCCCCATCTCTGTTTCACCACCTTTGATTTGCCACCTCTGATTCCACATATCTGATTCCCCGCCTCTGTTTCCCCGACTCTGATTCCCTTCCTCTGATTCCAAACCTCTGATTCCACACCTCTGAATCCCCATATCTGATTCCCCGCCTCTATTTCCCCATATCTGAATCCCCGCCTCTGATTCCCCAACTCTGATTCCCCGCCTCTGATTCCCCAGCTCTGATTCCCCGACTCTGATTCCCGGCGTCCGATTCCCTGCCTCTGATTCCCCGCCTCTGATTCCCCATCTCTGATTCCCCGCCTCTGATTCCCCGTGTCTGATTCCCTGCCTCTGATTCCCCGCCTCTGATTCCCCGCCTCTGATTCCCTGACACTGAATCCCTGCCCCTGATTCCCCACCTCTGATTCCCCATATCTGATTCCCCGCCTCTGTTTCCCCGCCTCTGATTCCCCACCTCTGATTCCCCATATCTGATTCCCTGCCTCTGATTCCCCAACTCTGATTCCCCGCCTCTGATTCCCCAGCTCTGAATCCCCGCCTCTGATTCCCCGTGTCTGATTCCCTGCCTCTGATTCCCCGCCTTGATTCCCCATCTCTGATTCACATCCTCTGATTCCCCACCTCTGATTCCCTATATTTGATTCCCCGCCTCTGTTTCCCCGCCTCTGATTCCCCGCCTCTGATTCCCCATATCTGATTCCCCGCCTCTGATTGCCCACCTCTGATTCCCCGCCTCTGATTCGCCAGCTCTGATTCCCCGCCTCTGATTCCCCGCATCTGATTCCCTGCCTCTGATTCCCCGCCTCTGATTCCCCATCTCTGATTCACCGCCTTTGATTCGCCACCTCTGATTCCCCATATCTGATTCCCCACCTCTGTTTCCCGGCCTCTGATTCCCCGCCTCTGATTCTCCATATCTCATTCCCCGCCTCTGAATCCCCATCTCTGATTCCCGGACTCTGATTCCCCACCTCTGATTCCCGGCCTCTTATTCCCAGCATCTGATTCCCGGCCTCTGATTCCCGGCCTCTGATTCCCCGCTTCTGATTCTATTTCCCTGCCTCTGATTCCTCATCTCTGATTCCGCACATCTGATTCCCTGCCTCTGATTCCCCACCTCTGATTCCCCATATCTGATTCCCCGCCTCTGTTTCCCCGCCTCTGATTCCCCGCCTCTGTTTCCCTATATCTAATTCCCCACCTCTGATGCCCCAACTCTGATTCCCCGCCTCTGATTCCCCAGCTCTGATTCCCCGCCTCTGATTCCCAGCATCCGATTCCCCATATCTGATTCCCCGCCTCTGTTTCCCCGCCTCTGATTCCCCGCCTCTGTTTCCCCATATCTGATTCCCCGCCTCTGATTCCCAACTATGATTCCCCGCCTCTGATTCCCCAGCTCTGATTCCCTGCGTCTGATTCCCTGCGTTCTATTCCCTGCCTCTGATTCCCCGCCTGTGATTCCCCATCACTGATTCACCACCTCTGATTCCCCACCTCTGATTCCCCATATCTAATTCCCCGCCTCTGTTTACCCGCCTCTGATTCCCCGCCTCTGTTTCCCCATATCTGATTCCCCGTCTCTGAATCCCCAACTCTGATTCCCTGCCTCTGATTCCCCAGCTCTGATTCCCCGCCTTTGATTCCCCCCGTCTGATTCCCAGCCTCTGAATCCCCGTGTCTGATTTCCTGCCTCTGATTCCCCGCCTCTGATTCCCCATCTCTGATTCCTCTGATTCCCCACATCTGATTCCCCATCTCTGATTCCGCACATCCGATTCCCTGCCTCTGATTCCCCAACTCTGATTCCCCACCTCTGATTCCCCAGCTCTGATTCCCCGCCTCAGATTCCCCGCATCTGATTCCCTGCCTCTGATTCCCCGCCTCTGATTCCCCATCACTGATTCCCCACCTCTGATTCCCCGTGTCTGATTCCCTGCCTCTGATTCCCCGCCTCTGAATCCCAGCCTCTGATTCCCCATATCTGATTCCCCGCCTCTGATTCCCTGCCTCTGATTCCCCAGCTCTGATTCCCCGCCTTTGATTCCCCCCGTCTGATTCCCAGCCTCTGAATCCCCGTGTCTGATTTCCTGCCTCTGATTCCCCGCCTCTGATTCCCCATCTCTGATTCACCGCCTCTGATTCCCCATATCTGATTCCCCACCTCTGATTCCCCAACTCTGATTCCCCGCCTATGTTTACCCGCCTCTGTTTACCCGCCTGTTTTCCCTCCTCTGATTCCCCACCACAGATTCCCTGCCTCAGATTCCCTGCCTCAGATTCCCTGCATCAGATTCCCTTCATTTGATTCCCTGCGTCTGATTCCCTGCCTCTGATTCCCTGCATCTGATTGCCCGCCTCTGATTCCCCGCCTCTGATTCCCCGCCTCTGATTCCGCACGTCTGATTCCCCACTTCTGATTCCCCGCCTCTGATTCCCCGCCTCTGATTCCCCACCTCTGATTCACCGCCTCTGATTCCCCGCCTCTGATTCCCCGCCTCTGATTCCCCACTTCTGATTGCCCGCCTCTGATTCCACGCCTCTGATTCCCCGCCTCTGATTCCCCACCTCTGATTCCCCACTTCTGATTCCCCACCTCTGATTCCCCGCCTCTGATTCCACGCCTCTGATTCCCCACCTCTGATTCCCCACTTCTGAATCCCCACCTCTGATTCTCCGCCTCTGATACCCTGCCTCTGATAACTTTTTACTGATTCCCTGCCTCAGATTCCCTGCCTCCGATTCCCTGCCTCAGATTCCCTGCCTCAGATTCCCTGCATCAGATTCCCTTCATCTGATTCCCTGCCTCTGATTCCCCGCCTCTGAATCCCCGCCTCTGATTCCCCACCTCTGTCTCTACGCCTCTATTTTGACTGCACTCTTTCCCCTCCACTCTTTCTGTGCCTCTCTTTCCCTCCCTCAATTTCAACAACTCTGTTTGATCTGTTCTGTGCACCTAATTTTCAACACACAAGTTCCAACCACTATGTTTCGCCCATCTCTTTCGCTGCCTCTATTTATGCAGCTATGTTTACCCGCTTCTGTTTACCCACCTGTTTCCCCACATCTCTTTCCCCACCTCTGATTCCACGCCTCTGATTCCCCGCCTCTGATTCCCCGCCTCTGAATCCCCACCTCTGATACACCGCCTCCCTTTCCGCGCAACTTTCCTGGCCTACGTTTCCCCACATCTCTTTCCCCACCTCTGATTCCACGCCTCAGATTCGCCGCCTCTGATTTCCCGCCTCTGATTCCCTGCCTCTGATTCCCTGCCTCTGATTCCCCACCTCTGATTCCCCCCTCTGATTCCCCGCCTCTGATTCCCAGCCTCTGATTCCCCACCTCTGATTCCCCGCCTCTGATTCCCTGCCTGTCTTTCCCTGCCTCTATTTCCGTGTCTCTTTCTCTGCATCTCGTTTCCCACATCTCATTTCCCCCTTCTGATAACCCGCATCAGATTCCCTGACACAGATTCCCTGCCTCAGATTCCCTGCCTCAGATTCCCTGCATCAGATTCCCTTCATCTGATTCCCTGCCTCTGATTCCCCGCCTCTGAATCCCCACCTCTGATTCCCTGCCTCAGATTCCCTGCCTCTGATTCCCTGCCTCTGATTCCCTGCCTCTGATTTCCTGCATCAGATTCCCCGCCTCTGATTCTCCGCCTCTGATTCCCCGCCTCTGATTCCCCGCCTCTGATTCGCCGCCTCTGATTCCCCGCCTCTGATTTCCCACCTCTGATTCCCTGCCTCTGATAACCTGCCTCTGATTCCCTGCCTCTGATTCTCTGCCTCTGATTCCCGGCCTCTGAGTCCCCACCTCTGATTCCCCGTGTCCGATTCCGCACCCATGTTTCACCACCTCTGTTGCTCTGCTTCTGATTTCCCGGCTCAGATTCACCGGCTCTGATTCCGCACCTCTGATTCCACGCCTCTCTTTCTGTGTCTCTGATTCCCCGCCTCTGATTCCACGCCTCTGATTACCCGCCTCTGATACACTGCCTCTCTTTCCCTGCCTCTATATCCGTGCCTCTTTCTCTGCACCTCGTTTCCCACATCTCATTTCCCCCTTCAGATAACCCGCATCAGATTCCCTGCCACAGATTCCCTGCCTCAGATTCCCTGCCTCAGATTCCCTGCATCAGATTCCCTTCATCTGATTCCCTGCCTCTGATTCCCCGCCTCTGATTCCCCACCTCTGATTCCCCACCTCTGATTCCCCGCCTCTGATTCCCTGCCTCTGATTCCCCATATCTGATTCCCCGCCTCTGATTCTCCAACTCTGATTCCCCGCTTCTGATTCCCCAGCTCTGAATCCCCGCCTCTGATTCCCCGCGTCTGATTCCCTGCCTCTGATTCCCCACCTCCGATTCCCCATCTGTGATTCACAACCTCTGATGCCCCACCTCTGATTCCCAATATCTGATTCCCTGCCTCTCTTTCCCCGCCTCTGATTCCCCACCTCTGTTTCCCCATATCTGATTCCCCGCCTCTGATTCCCCAACTCTAATATCCCGCCTCTGATTCCCCAGCTCTGATTCCCCGCCTCTGATTCCCCGCATCTGATTCCCTGCCTCTGATTCCCCGCCTCTGATTCCAGGCCTCTGATTCCCAGCATCTGATTCCGGCCTCTGATTCCCGGCCTCTGATTCCCTGCTTCTGATTCTGATTTCCTGCCTCTGATTCCCCATCTCTGATTCCGCACATCTGATTCCCTGCCTCTGATTCCCCACCTCTGATTCCCCATATCTGATTCCCCGCCTCTGTTTCCCCGCCTCTGATTCCCCGCCTCTGTTTCCCAATATCTAAGTCCCCACCTCTGATTCCCCAAATCTGATTCCCCACCTCTGATTCCCCAGCTCTGATTCCCCGCCTCTGATTCCCCGCATCTGATACCCTGCATCTGATTCCAAGCCTCTGATTCCCTGCCTCTGATTCCCAACCTCTGATTCCCCACCTCTGATTCCCCATATCTGATTCCCCGCCTCTGTTTCCCCGCCTCGGATTCCCCGCCTCTGTTTCCCCATATCTGATTCCCGGCCTCGGATTCCCCGCCTCTGATTCCCCATATCTGATTCCCTGCCTCTGATTCCCCAACTCTGATTCCCCGCCTCTGATTCCCCAGCTCTGAATCCCCGCCTCTGATTCCCCGCATCTGATTCCCTGCCTCTGATTCCCCGCCTTGATTCCCCATCTCTGATTCACAACCTCTGATTCCCCACCTCTGATTCCCTATATTTGATTCCCCGCCTCTGTTTCCCCGCCTCTGATTCCCCGCCTCTGATTCCCCATATCTGATTCCCCGCCTCTGATTGCCCACCTCTGATTCCCCGCCTCTGATTCCCCATATCTGATTCCCTGCCTCTGTTTCCCCGCCTCTGATTCCCTACCTCTGTTTCCCCATATCTGATTCCCCGCCTCTGATTCCCCAACTCTAGTACCCCGCCTGTGATTCCCCATCTCTGATTCCCCGCCTCTGATTCCCCGCATCTGATTCCCTGCCTCTGATTCCCCGCCTCTGATTCCAGGCCTCTGATTCCCATCATCTGATTCCGGCCTCTGATTCCCGGCCTCTGATTCCCTGCTTCTGATTCTGATTCCCTGCCTCTGATTCCCCATCTCTGATTCCGCACATCTGATTCCCTGCCTCTGATTCCCCACCTCTGATTCCCCATATCTGATTCCCCGCCTCTGTTTCCCCACCTCTGATTCCCCGCCTCTGTTTCCCAATATCTAAGTCCCCACCTCTGATTCCCCAAATCTGATTCCCCACCTCTGATTCCCCAGCTCTGATTCCCCGCCTCTGATTCCCCGCATCTGATTCCCTGCATCTGATTCCAAGCCTCTGATTCCCTGCCTCTGATTCCCAACCTCTGATTCCCCACCTCTGATTCCCCATATCTGATTCCCCGCCTCTGTTTCCCCGCCTCGGATTCCCCGCCTCAGTTTCCCCATATCTGATTCCCGGCCTCTGATTCCCCGCCTCTGATTCCCCGCCTCTGATTCCCTGCCTCTGATTCCCCATCTCCGATTCCCTGCCTCTGATTCCCAACCTCTGATTCCCCACCTCTGATTCCCCATATCTGATTCCCCGCCTCTGTTTCCCCGCCTCTGATTCCCCGCCTCTGATTCCCAACTCTTATTCCCCGCCTCTGATTCCCCAGCTCTGATTCCCCGTGTTTGATTCCCTGCCTCTGATTCCCTGCCCTGATTCCCCATCTCTGTTTCACCGCCTTTGATTCGCCACCACTGATTCCACATATCTGATTCCCTGCCTCTGTTTCCCCGACTCTGATTTTCTTCCTCTGATTCCCAACCTCTGATTCCACACCTCTGATTCCCCATATCTGATTCCCCGCCTCTATTTCCCCATATCTGAATCCCCGCCTCTGATTCCCCAACTCTGATTCCCCGCCTCTGATTCCCCAGCTCTGATTCCCCGACTCTGATTCCCGGCGTCCGATTCCCTGCCTCTGATTCCCCGCCTCTGATTCCCCATCTCTGATTCCCCGCCTCTGATTCCCCGTGTCTGATTCCCTGCCTCTGATTCCCCGCCTCTGATTCCCCGCCTCTGATTCCCTGACACTGAATCCCTGCCCCTGATTCCCCACCTCTGATTCCCCATATCTGATTCCCCGCCTCTGTTTCCCCGCCTCTGATTCCCCACCTCTGATTCCCCATATCTGATTCCCTGCCTCTGATTCCCCAACTCTGATTCCCCGCCTCTGATTCCCCAGCTCTGAATCCCCGCCTCTGATTCCCCGTGTCTGATTCCCTGCCTCTGATTCCCCGCCTTGATTCCCCATCTCTGATTCACAACCTCAGATTCCCCACCTCTGATTCCCTATATTTGATTCCCCGCCTCTGTTTCCCCGCCTCTGATTCCCCGCCTCTGATTCCCCATATGTGATTCCCCACCTCTGATTGCCCACCTCTGATTCCCCGCCTCTGATTCGCCAGCTCTGATTCCCCGCCTCTGATTCCCCGCATCTGATTCCCTGCCTCTGATTCCCCGCCTCTGATTCCCCATCTCTGATTCACCGCCTTTGATTCGCCACCTCTGATTCCCCATATCTGATTCCCCACCTCTGTTTCCCGGCCTCTGATTCCCCGCCTCTGATTCTCCATATCTCATTCCCCGCCTCTGAATCCCCATCTCTGATTCCCGGACTCTGATTCCCCACCTCTGATTCCCGGCCTCTTATTCCCAGCATCTGATTCCCGGCCTCTGATTCCCGGCCTCTGATTCCCCGCTTCTGATTCTGATTCCCTGCCTCTGATTCCTCATCTCTGATTACGCACATCTGATTCCCTGCCTCTGATTCCCCACCTCTGATTCCCCATATCTGATTCCCCGCCACTGTTTCCCCGCCTCTGATTCCCCGCCTCTGTTTCCCTATATCTAATTCCCCACCTCTGATGCCCCAACTCTGATTCCCCGCCTCTGATTCCCCAGCTCTGACTCCCCGCCTCTGATTCCCCGCATCCGATTCCCCATATCTGATTCCCCGCCTCTGTTTCCCCGCGTCTGATTCCCCGCCTCTGTTTCCCTACATCTAATTCCCCACCTCTGATGCCCCAACTCTGATTCCCCGCCTCTGATTCCCCAGCTCTGATTCCCCGCCTCTGATTCCCCGCATCCGATTCCCCATATCTGATTCCCCGCCTCTGATTCCCAACTATGATTCCCCGCCTCTGATTCCCCAGCTCTGATTCCCTGCGTCTGATTCCCTGCGTTCTATTCCCTGCCTCTGATTCCCCGCCTGTGATTCCCCATCACTGATTCACCACCTCTGATTCCCCACCTCTGATTCCCCATATCTAATTCCCCGCCTCTGTTTGCCCGCCTCTGATTCCCCGCCTCTGTTTCCCCATATCTGATTCCCCGTCTCTGAATCCCCAACTCTGATTCCCTGCCTCTGATTCCCCAGCTCTGATTCCCCGCCTTTGATTCCCCCCGTCTGATTCCCAGCCTCTGAATCCCCGTGTCTGATTTCCTGCCTCTGATTCCCCGCCTCTGATTCCCCATCTCTGATTCCTCTGATTCCCCACATCTGATTCCCCATCTCTGATTCCGCACATCCGATTCCCTGCCTCTGATTACCCAACTCTGATTCCCCACCTCTGATTCCCCAGCTCTGATTCCCCGCCTCAGATTCCCCGCGTCTGATTCCCTGCCTCTGATTACCCGCCTCTGATTCCCCATCTCTGATTCCCACCTCTGATTCCCCGTGTCTGATTCCCTGCCTCTGATTCCCCGCCTCTGAATCCCAGCCTCTGATTCCCCATATCTGATTCCCCGCCTCTGATTCCCTGCCTCTGATTCCCCAGCTCTGATTCCCCGCCTTTGATTCCCCCGTCTGATTCCCAGCCTCTGAATCCCCGTGTCTGATTTCCTGCCTCTGATTCCCCGCCTCTGATTCCCCATTTCTGATTCACCGCCTCTGATTCCCCATCTCTGATTCCCCACCTCTGATTCCCCATATCTGATTCCCTGCCTCTGTTTCCCCGCCTCTGATTCCCCACCTCTGTTTCCCCATATCTGATTCCCCGCCTCTGATTCCACAACTCTAATACCCCACCTCTGATTCCCCAGCTCTGATTCCCCGCCTCTGATTCCCCGCATCTGATTCCCTGCCTCTGATTCCCCGCCTCTGATTCCAGGCCTCTGATTCCCAGCATCTGATTCCGGCCTCTGATTCCCGGCCTCTGATTCCCTGCTTCTGATTCTGATTCCCTGCCTCTGATTCCCCATCTCTGATTCCGATCATCTAATTCCTTGCCTCTGATTCCCCACCTCTGATTCCCCATATCTGATTCCCCGCCTGGGTTTCCCCGCCTCTGATTCCCCGCCTCTGTTTCCCAATATCTAAGTCCCCGCCTCTGATTCCCCAAATCTGATTCCCCACCTCTGATTCCCCAGCTCTGATTCCCCGCCTCTGATTCCCCGCATCTGATTCCCTGCATCTGATTCCAAGCCTCTGATTCCCCGCCTCTGATTCACTGCCTCTGATTCCCCATCTCCGATTCCCCTCGTCCAATACCCCGCCTCTGATTCTCCGCCACTGATTTACCGCATCTGATTCCACACCTCTGATTCCCCGCCTCTGATTCCCCGCCTCTGATTCCCCGCCTCTGATTCCCCGCCTCTGATTCCCCGCCTCTGTTTCCCCGCCTCTGATTCCCCGCCTCTGATTCCCAACTCTGATTCCCCGCCTCTGATTCCCCAGCTCTGATTCCCCGTGTTTGATTCCCTGCCTCTGATTCCCTGCCCTGATTCCCCATCTCTGTTTCACCGCCTTTGATTCGCCACCTCTGATTCCACATATCTGATTCCCCGCCTCTGTTTCCCCGACTCTGATTCCCTTCCTCTGATTCCCAACCTCTGATTCCACACCTCTGATTCCCCATATCTGATTCCCCGCCTCTATTTCCCATATCCGAATCCCCGCCTCTGATTCCCCAACTCTGATTCCCCGCCTCTGATTCCCCAGCTCTGATTCCCCGACTCTGATTCCCGGCGTCCGATTCCCTGCCTCTGATTCCCCGCCTCTGATACCCCATCTCTGATTCCCCGCCTCTGATTCCCCGTGTCTGATTCCCTGCCTCTGATTCCCCGCCTCTGATTCCCCGCCTCTGATTCCCTGACACTGAATCCCTGCCCCTGATTCCCCACCTCTGATTCCCCATATCTGATTCCCTGCCTCTGATTCCCCAACTCTGATTCCCCGCCTCTGATTCCCCAGCTCTGAATCCCCGCCTCTGATTCCCCGTGTCTGATTCCCTGCCTCTGATTCCCCGCCTTGATTCCCCATCTCTGATTCACAACCTCTGATTCCCCACCTCTGATTCCCTATATTTGAATCCCCGCCTCTGTTTCCCCGCCTCTGATTCCCCGCCTCTGATTCCCCATATCTGATTCCCCGCCTCTGATTGCCCACCTCTGATTCCCCGCCTCTGATTCGCCAGCTCTGATTCCCCGCCTCTGATTCCCCGCATCTGATTCCCTGCCTCTGATTCCCCGCCTCTGATTCCCCATCTCTGATTCACCGCCTTTGATTCGCCACCTCTGATTCCCCATATCTGATTCCCCACCTCTGTTTCCCGGCCTCTGATTCCCCGCCTCTGATTCTCCATATCTCATTCCCCGCTTCTGAATCCCCATCTCTGATTCCCGGACTCTGATTCCCCACCTCTGATTCCCGGCCTCTTATTCCCAGCATCTGATTCCCGGCCTCTGATTCCCGGCCTCTGATTCCCCGCTTCTGATTCTCATTCCCTGCCTCTGATTCCTCATCTCTGATTCCGCACATCTGATTCCCTGCCTCTGATTCCCCACCTCTGATTCCCCATATCTGATTCCCCGCCTCTGTTTCCCCGCCTCTGATTCCCCGCCTCTGTTTCCCTATATCTAATTCCCCACCTCTGATGCCCCTACTCTGATTCCCCGCCTCTGATTCCCCAGCTCTGATTCCCCGCCTCTGATTCCCAGCATCCGATTCCCCATATCTGATTCCCCGCCTCTGTTTCCCCACCTCTGATTCCCCGCCTCTGTTTCCCCATATCTGATTCCCCGCCTCTGATTCCCAACTATGATTCCCCGCCTCTGATTCCCCAGCTCTGATTCCCTGCGTCTGATTCCCTGCGTTCTATTCCCTGCCTCTGATTCCCCGCCTGTGATTCCCCATCACTGATTCACCACCTCTGATTCCCCACCTCTGATTCCCCATATCTAATTCCCCGCCTCTGTTTGCCCGCCTCTGATTCCCCGCCTCTGTTTCCCCATATCTGATTCCCCGTCTCTGAATCCCCAACTCTGATTCCCTGCCTCTGATTCCCCAGCTCTGATTCCCCGCCTTTGATTCCCCCCGTCTGATTCCCAGCCTCTGAATCCCCGTGTCTGATTTCCTGCCTCTGATTCCCCGCCTCTGATTCCCCATCTCTGATTCCTCTGATTCCCCACATCTGATTCCCCATCTCTGATTCCGCACATCCGATTCCCTGCCTCTGATTCCCCAACTCTGATTCCCCACCTCTGATTCCCCAGCTCTGATTCCCCGCCTCAGATTCCCCGCGTCTGATTCCCTGCCTCTGATTCCCCGCCTCTGATTCCCCATCACTGATTCCCCACCTCTGATTCCCCGTGTCTGATTCCCTGCCTCTGATTCCCCGCCTCTGAATCCCAGCCTCTGATTCCCCATATCTGATTCCCCGCCTCTGATTCCCTGCCTCTGATTCCCCAGCTCTGATTCCCCGCCTTTGAATCCCCCGTCTGATTCCCAGCCTCTGAATCCCCGTGTCTGATTTCCTGCCTCTGATTCCCCGCCTCTGATTCCCCATCTCTGATTCACCGCCTCTGATTCCCCATCTCTGATTCCCCACCTCTGATTCCCCATATCTGATTCCCTGCCTCTGTTTCCCCGCCTCTGATTCCCCACCTCTGTTTCCCCATATCTGATTCCCCGCCTCTGATTCCCCAACTCTAATACCCCACCTCTGATTCCCCAGCTCTGATTCCATCGCCTCTGATTCCCCGCATCTGATTCCCTGCCTCTGATTCCCCGCCTCTGATTCCAGGCCTCTGATTCCCAGCATCTGATTCCGGCCTCTGATTCCCGGCCTCTGATTCCCTGCTTCTGATTCTGATTCCCTGCCTCTGATTCCCCATCTCTGATTCCGCACATCTGATTCCTTGCCTCTGATTCCCCACCTCTGATTCCCCATATCTGATTCCCCGCCTGGGTTTCCCCACCTCTGATTCCCCGCCTCTGTTTCCCAATATCTAAGTCCCCGCCTCTGATTCCCCAAATCTGATTCCCCACCTCTGATTCCCCAGCTCTGATTCCCCGCCTCTGATTCCCCGCATCTGATTCCCTGCATCTGATTCCAAGCCTCTGATTCCCTGCCTCTGATTCCCAACCTCTGATTCCCCACCTCTGATTCCCCATATCTGATTCCCCGCCTCTGTTTCTCCGCCTCGGATTCCCCGCCTCTGTTTCCCCATATCTGATTCCCGGCCTCTGATTCCCCGCCTCTGATTCCCCGCCTCTGATTCACTGCCTCTGATTCCCCATCTCCGATTCCCCTCGTCTAATACCCCGCCTCTGATTCTCCGCCACTGATTTACCGCATCTGATTCCACACCTCTGATTCCCCATCTCTGATTCCCCGCCTCTGATTCCCCACCTCTGATTCCCCGCCTCTGATTCCCCGCCTATGTTTACCCGCCTCTGATTCCCCGCCTCTGATTCCACGCCTCTGATTCCCCGCCTCAGATTCCCCGCCACTGATTTCCCGGCTCTGATTCCCCGCCTCTGATTCCCCACCTATGTTTACCCGCCTCTGTTTACTCGCCTGTTTTCCCGCCTCTGGTTCCCCAACACAGATTCCCTGCCTCAGATTCCCTGCCTCTGATTCCCTGCCTCTGATTCCCTGCCTCTGATTCCCTGCATCTGATTGCCCGCCTCTGATTCCCCGCCTCTGATTCCCCGCCTCTGATTCCCCACCTCTGATTCCCCACTTCTGATTCCCCGCCTCTGATTCACCGCCTCTGTTTCCCCGCCTCTGATTCCCCGCTTCTGATTCCCCACTTCTGATTGCCCGCCTCTGATTCCCTGCCTCTGATTCCTCGCCTCTGATTCCCCACATCTGATTCCCCACTTCTGATTCCCCGCCTCTGATTCCCCGCCTCTGATTCCACGCCTCTGATTCCCCGCCTCTGATTCCCCGCCTCTGATTCCCCGCCTCTGATTCCCCTCATCTAATACCCCACCTCTGATTCCCCGCCTCTGATTCCCCGCATCTGATTCCCCGCCTCTGATTCCCCGCCTCTGATTCACCGCCTCTGATTCCCCGCCTCTGATTCCCTGCCTCTGATTCCCCGCCTATGTTTACCCGCCTCTGTTTACCCGCCTGTTTCCCCGCCTCTGATTCCCCACCTCAGATTCCCTACCTCAGATTCCGTGACTCTGATTCCCTGCCTCTGATTCCCTGCCTCTGATTCCCTGCATCTGAATGCCCATCTCTGATTCTCAACCTCTGATACCCCGCCTCTGATTCCCCACCTCTGATTCCCCGCTTCTGATTCCCCGCCTCTGATTCCCCGCCTCTGATTCCCCGCCTCTGATTCCCCACCTCTGATTCACTGCCTCCCTTTCCGCTCAACTTTCCTGGCCTACGTTTCCCCACATATCTTTCCCCGCCTCTGATTCCCTGCCTCTGATTCCCCGCCTCTGATTCCCCGCCTCTGATTCCCCACCACTGTCTCTACGCCTCTCTTTTGCCTGCACTCTTTCCCCTCCACTCTTTCCGTGCCTCTCTTTCCCTCCCTCAATTTCAACAACTCTGTTTGATCTGTTCTGTGTAACTCATTTTCAACATACAAGTTCCAACCACTATGTTTTGCCCATCTCTTTCGCCGCCTCTATTTATGCACCTATGTTTACCCGCTTCTGTTTACCCGCCTGTTTCCCCACATCTCTTTCCCCACCTCTGATTCCACGCCTCTGATTCGCCGCCTCTGATTGCCCCCCTCTGATTCCCTGCCTCTGATTCCCCGCCTCTGATTCCCCGCCTCTGATTCACCGCCTCCCTTTCCGTGCATCTTTCCTGGCCTACGTTTCCCCACATCTCTTTCCCCACCTCTGATTCCACGCCTCAGATTCGCCGTCTCTGATTTCCCGCCTCTGATTCCCTGCCTCTGATTCCCCGCCTCTGATTCCCCGCCTCTGATTCCCCCCTCTGATTCCCCGCCACTCATTCCCCGCCTCTGATTCCCCACCTCTGATTCCCCGCCTCTGATTCCCTGCCTCTCTTTCCCTGCCTCTATTTCCGTGCCTCTTTCTCTGCATCTCGTTTCCCAAATCTCATTTCCCCCTTCTGATAACCCTCATCAGATTCCCTGCCACAGATTCCCTGCCTCAGATTCCCTGCCTCAGATTCCCTGCATCAGAGTCCCTTCATCTGATTCCCTGCCTCTGATTCCCCGCCTCTGATTCCCCACCTCTGACTCCCTGCCTCAGATTCCCTGCCTCTGATTCCCTGCCTCTGATTCCCTGCCTCTGATTTCCTGCATCTGATTGCCCGCCTATGATTCTCCGCCTCTGATTCCCCGCCTCTGATTCCCCACCTCTCATTTTCCGCCTCTGATTCCACGCCTCTGATTCCCCGCATCTGATTCCCTGCCTCTGATAACCTGCCTCTGATTCCCTGCCTCTGATTCCCTGCCTCTGAGTCCCCACCTCTGATTCCCCGCGTCCGATTCCGCACCCATGTTTCACCGCCTCTGTTGCTATGCTTCTGATTTCCCGGCTCAGATTCACCGGCTCTGATTCCGCACCTCTGATTCCACGCCTCTCTTTCTGTGTCTCTGATTCCCCGCCTCTGATTCCACGCCTCTGATTACCCGCCTCTGATACCCTGCCACTCTTTCCCTGCCTCTATTTCCGTGCCTCTTTCTCTGCATCTCGTTTCCCACATCTCATTTCCCCCTTCTGATAACGCGCATCAGATTTTCTGCCACAGATTCCCTGCCTCAGATTCCCTGCCTAAGATTCCCTGCATCACATTCCCTTCATCTGATTCCCTGCCTCTGATTCCCCGCGGCTGATTCCCTGCCTCTGATTCCCAGCCTCTGTTTACCCGCCTGTTTCCCCGCCTCTGATTCACTACCTCATATTCGCCCCCTCAGATTCCCTGCCTCTGATTCCCTGCCTCTGATTCCCTGCCTCTGATTCCCTGCATCTGATTGCCCGCCTCTGATTCCCTGCCTCTGATTCCCCGCCTCTGATTCCCCGCCTCTGATTCCCCGCCTCTGATTCCCCACCTCTGATTCCCCACTTCTGATTCCCCGCCTCTGATTCCCCGCCTCTGATTCCCAGCCTCTGATTCCCCGCCTCTGATTCCCCACCTCTGATTCACTGCCTCCATTTCCGCTCAACTTTCCTGGCCTACGTTTCCCCACATATCTTTCCCCGCCTCTGAATTCCCGCCTCTGATTCCACGTCTCTGATTCCCCGCCTCTGATTCCCCGCCTCTGATTTCCCGCCTCTGATTCCCCTCCTCTGATACCCCGCTTCTGATTCCCCACCTCTGATTCCCCGCATCTGATTCCCCGCATCTGATTCCCCGCCTCTGATTCCCCGCCTCTGATTCCCCGCCTCTGATTCCCCGCCTCTGATTCCCCACCTCTGATTCCCCGCCTATGTTTACCCGCCTCTGTTTACCCGCCTGTTTCCCCGCCTCAGATTCCCTGCCTCAGATTCCCTGCATCAGATTCCCTTCATCTGATTCCCTGCCTCTGATTCCCTGCCTCTGATTCCCCGCCTCTGATTGCCCGCCTCTGATTCCCCACCTCAGATTCCCCCCTCTGATTCCCCGCCTCTGATTCCCCGCCTCTGATTCCCCGCCTCTGAATCCCCCCTCTGATTCCCCGCCTCTGATTCCCCGCCTCTGATTCCCCACATCAGATTCCCTGCCTCCGATTCCCTGCCTCAGATTCCCTGCCTCAGATTCCCTGCATCAGATTCCCTTCATCTGATTCCCTGCCTCTGATTCCCCGCCTCAGATTCCCCGCCACTGATTCGCCACCTCTTTCTCTACGCCTCTATTTTGCCTGCACTCTTTCCCCTTCACTCTTTCCGTGCCTCTCTTTCCCTCCCTCAATTTCAACAACTCTGTTTGATCTGTTCTGTGTAACTCATTTTCAACATACAAGTTCCAACCACTATTTTCGCCCATCTCTTTCGCTGCCTCTATTTGTGCACCTATGTTTACCCGCTTCTGTTTACCCGCCTGTTTCCCCACATCTCTTTCCACACCTCTGATTCCACGCCTCTGATTCGCCGCCTCTGATTGCCCCCCTCTGATTCCCTGCCTCTGATTCCCCGCCTCTGATTCGCCGCCTCTGATTCACCGCCTCCCTTTCCGCGCAACTTTCCTGGCCTACGTTTCCCCACATCTCTTTCCCCACCTCTGATTCCACGCCTCAGATTCGCCGTCTCTGATTTCCCGCCTCTGATTCCCTGCCTCTGATTCCCCGCCTCTGATTCCCTGCCTCTGATTCCCCCCTCTGATTCCCCGCCTCTGATTCCCCACCTCTGATTCCCCGCCTCTGATTCCCTGCCTCTCTTTCCCTGCCTCTATTTCCGTGCCTCTTTCTCTGCATCTCGTTTCCCAAATCTCATTTCCCCCTTCTGATAACCCTCATCAGATTCCCTGCCACAGATTCCCTGCCTCAGATTCCCTGCCTCAGATTCCCTGCATCAGATTCCCTTCATCTGATTCCCTGCCTCTGATTCCCCGCCTCTGATTCCCCACCTCTGACTCCCTGCCTCAGATTCCCTGCCTCTGATTCCCTGCCTCTGATTCCCTGCCTCTGATTTCCTGCATCTGATTACCCGCCTATGATTCTCCGCCTCTGATTCCCCGCCTCTGATTCCCCGCCTCTGATTCCCCGCCTCTGATTCCCCGCCTCTGATTCCCAGCCTCTGATTCCCCGCATCTGATTCCCTGCCTCTGATAACCTGCCTCTGATTCCCTGCCTCTGATTCCCTGCCTCTGAGTCCCCACCTCTGATTCCCCGCATCCGATTCCGCACCCATGTTTCACCGCCTCTGTTGCTATGCTTCTGATTTCCCGGCTCAGATTCACCGGCTCTGATTCCGCACCTCTGATTCCACGCCTCTCTTTCTGTGTCTCTGATTCCCCGCCTCTGATTCCATGCCTCTGATTACCCGCCTCTGATACCCTGCCTCTCTTTCCCTGCCTCTATTTCCGTGCCTCTTTCTCTGCATCTCGTTTCCCACATCTCATTTCCCCCTTCTGATAACCCGCATCAGATTTTCTGCCACAGATTCCCTGCCTCAGATTCCCTACCTCAGATTCCCTGCATCTGATTGCCCGCCTCTGATTCCCTGCCTCTGATTCCCTGCCTCTGATTCCCTGCATCTGATTGCCCGCCTCTGATTCGCTGCCTCTGATTCCCCACCTCTGATGCCCCGCCTCTGATTCCCCGCCTCTGATTCCCCACCTCTGATTCCCCACTTCTGATTCCCCACCTCTGATTCCCCGCCTCTGATTCCCCGCCTCTGATTCCCCGCCTCTGATTCCCCGCCTCTGATTCCCCGCCTCTGATTCCCCACCTCTGATTCACTGCCTCCATTTCCGCTCAACTTTCCTGGCCTACGTTTCCCCACATATCTTTCCCCGCCTCTGAATTCCCGCCTCTGATTCCACGCCTCTGATTCCCCGCCTCTGATTCCCCACCTCTGATTCCCCGCCTCTGATTCCCCTCCTCTGATACCCCGCTTCTGATTCCCCACCTCTGATTCCCCGCATCTGATTCCCCGCATCTGATTCCCCGCCTCTGATTCCCCGCCTCTGATTCCCCGCCTCTGATTCCCCGCCTCTGATTCCCCGCCTCTGATTCCCCGCCTATGTTTACCCGCCTCTGTTTACCCGCCTGTTTCCCCGCCTCAGATTCCCTGCCTCAGATTCACTGCATCAGATTCCCTTCATCTGATTCCCTGCCTCTGATTCCCCGCCTCTGTTTACCCGACTGTTTCCCCGCCTCTGATTCACCACCTCATATTCGCCATCTCAGGTTCCCTGCCTCAGATTCCCTGCCTCAGATTCCCTGCATCAGATTCCCTTCATTTGATTCCCTGCGTCTGATTCCCTGCCTCTGATTCCCTGCATCTGATTGCCCGCCTCTGATTCCCCGCCTCTGATTCCCCGCCTCTGATTCCCAACCTCTGATTCCCCACTTCTGATTCCCCGCCTCTGATTCCCCGCCTCTGATTCCCCGCCTCTGATTCACCGCCTCTGATTCCACGCCTCTGATTCCCCACCTCTGATTCCCCACTTCTGATTGCCCGCCTCTGATTCCACGCCTCTGATTCCCCGCCTCTGATTCCCCACCTCTGATTCCCCACTTCTGATTCCCCACCTCTGATTCCCCGCCTCTGATTCCACGCCTCTGATTCCCCACTTCTGAATCCCCACCTCTGAATCTCCGCCTCTGATACCCTGCCTCTGATAACTTTTTACTGATTCCCTGCCGCAGATTCCCTGCCTCCGATTCCCTGCCTCAGATTCCCTGCCTCAGATTCCCTGCATCAGATTCCCTTCATCTGATTCCCCGCCTCTGATTCCCCACCTCTGTCTCTACGCCTCTATTTTGCCTGCACTCTTTCCCCTCCACTCTTTCTGTGCCTCTCTTTCCCTCCCTCAATTTCAACAACTCTGTTTGATCTGTTCTGTGTACCTAATTTTCAACACACAAGTTCCAACCACTATGTTTCGCCCATCTCTTTCGCTGCCTCTATTTATGCAGCTATGTTTACCCGCTTCTGTTTACCCGCCTGATTCCCCACATCTCTTTCCCCACCTCTGATTCCACGCCTCTGATACCCCGCCTCTGATTCCCCGCCTCTGATTCCCCGCCTCTGATTCACCGCCTCCCTTTCCACGCAACTTTCCTGGCCTACGTTTCCCCACATCTCTTTCCCCACCTCTGATTCCACGCCTCAGATTCGCCGCCTCTGATTTCCCGCCTCTGATTCCCTGCCTCTGATTCCCTGCCTCTGATTCCCCACCTCTGATTCCCCCCTCTGATTCCCCGCCTCTGATTCCCAGCCTCTGATTCCCCACCTCTGATTCCCCGCCTCTGATTCCCTGCCTGTCTTTCCCTGCCTCTATTTCCGTGCCTCTTTCTCTGCATCTCGTTTTCCACATCTCATTTCCCCTTCTGATAACCCGCATCAGATTCCCTGCCACAGATTCCCTGCCTCAGATTCCCTGCCTCAGATTCCCTGCATCAGATTCCCTTCATCTGATTCCCTGCCTCTGATTCCCCGCCTCTGATTCCCCACCTCTGATTCCCTGCCTCAGATTCCCTGCCTCTGATTCCCTGCCTCTGATTCCCTGCCTCTGATTTCCTGCATCTGATTGCCCGCCTCTGATTCTCCGCCTCTGATTCCCCGCCTCTGATTCCCCGCCTCTGATTCGCCGCCTCTGATTCCCCGCCTCTGATTTCCCACCTCTGATTCCCTGCCTCTGATAACCTGCCTCTGATTCCCTGCCTCTGATTCCCGGCCTCTGAGTCCCCACCTCTGATTCCCCGTGTCCGATTCCGCACCCATGTTTCACCACCTCTGTTGCTCTGCTTCTGATTTCCCGGCTCAGATTCACCGGCTCAGATTCCGCACCTCTGATTCCATGCCTCTCTTTCTGTGTCTCTGATTCCCCGCTTCTGATTCCACGCCTCTGATTACCCGCCTCTGATACACTGCCTCTCTTTCCCTGCCTCTATTTCCGTGCCTCTTTCTCTGCATCTCGTTTCCCACATCTCATTTCCCCCTTCTGATAACCCGCATCAGATTCCCTGCCACAGATTCCCTGCCTCAGATACCCTGCCTCAGATTCACTGCATCAGATTCCCTTCATCTGATTCCCTGCCTCTGATTCCCCGCGGCTGATTCCCTGCCTCTGATTCCCCGCCTCTGTTTACCCGACTGTTTCCCCGCCTCTGATTCACCACCTCATATTCGGCATCTCAGGTTCCCTGCCTCTGATTCCCTGCCTCTGATTCCCTGCCTCTGATTCCCTGCATCTGATTGCCCGCCTCTGATACCCTGCCTCTGATTCCCCGCCTCTGATTCCCCGCCTCTGATTCCCAGCCTCTGATTTCCCACCTCTGATTCCCCACTTCTGATTCCCCGCCTCTGATTCCCCGTCTCTGATTCCACGCCTCTGATTCCGCCCCTCTGATTCCGCGCCTCTGATTCCCCGCCTCTGATACCCCGCCTCTGATTCCCCGCCTCTGACTCCCTGCATCTGATTCCCCGCCTCAGATTCCCCGCCTCTGATTCCCCGACTCTGATTCCCCGCCTCTGATTCCCCGCCTCTGATTCCCCGCCTCTGATTCCCCGCCTATGTTTACCTGCCCTGATTCCCCATCTCTGTTTCACCGCCTTTGATTCACCACCTCTGATTCCCCATATCTGATTCCCCGCCTCTGTTTCCCCGCCTCTGATTCCCTGCCTCTGATTCCCAACCTCTGTTTCCACACCTCTGATTCCCCATATCTGATTCCCCGCCTCTATTTCCCCATATCTGATTCCCCGCCTCTGATTCCCCAACTCTGATTCCCCGCCTCTGATTCCCCAGCACTGATTCCCCGCCTCTGATTCCCGGCGTCCGATTCCCTGCCTCTGATACCCTGCCTCTGATTCCCCATCTCTGATTCACCACCTCTGATTCCCCACCTCTGATTCCCCATATCTAATTCCCTGCCTCTGTTTTCCCGCCTCTGATTCCCCGCCTCTGTTTACCCATATCTGATTCCCGGCCTCTGAATCCCCAACTCTGATTCCCTGCCTCAGATTCCCCAGCTCTGATTCCCCGCCTTTGATTCCCCCCGTCTGATTCCCAGCCTCTGAATCCCCGTGTCTGATTTCCTGCCTCTGATTCCCCGCCTCTGATTCCCCATCTCTGATTCACCGCCTCTGATTCCCCACCTCTGATTCCCCATCTCTGATTCCGCACATCCAATTCCCTGCCTCTGATTCCCCAACTCTGATTCCCCACCTCTGATTCCCCAGCTCTGATTCCCCGCCTCAGATTCCCCGCGTCTGATTCCCTGCCTCTGATTCCCCGCCTCTGATTCCCTGCCTCTGATTCCCCATATCTGATTCCCCGCCTCTGATTTCCCAACTCTGATTCCCCGCTTCTGATTCCCCAGCTCTGAATCCCCGCCTCTGATTCCCCGCGTCTGATTCCCTGCCTCTGATTCCCCGCCTCTAATTCCCCATCTGTGATTCACAACTTCTGATGCCCCACCTCTGATTCCCCATATCTGATTCCCCGCCTCTGTTTCCCCGCCTCTGATTCCCCGCCTCTGATTCCCTGCCTCTGATTCCCAACCTCGGATTCCCCACCTCTGATTCCCCATATCTGATTCCCCGCATCTGTTTCCCCGCCTCTGTTTCCCCGCCTCTGATTCCCCGCCTCTGTTTCCCTATATCTAATTCCCCACCTCTGATGCCCCAACTCTGATTCCCCGCCTCTGATTCCCCAGCTCTGATTCCCCGCCTCTGATTCCCTGCATCCGATTCCCCATATCTGATTCCCAGCCTCTGTTTCCCCGCCACTGATTCCCCGCCTCTTTCCCCATATCTGGTTCCCCGCCTCTGATTCCCAACTATGATTCCCCTCCTCTGATTCCCCAGCTCTGATGCCCTGCCTCTGATTCCCCGCGTTCTATTCCCTGCCTCTGATTCCCCGCCTGTGATTCCCCATCACTGATTCACCACCTCTGATTCCCCACCTCTGATTCCCCATATCTAATTCCCCGCCTCTGTTTTCCCGCCTCTGATTCCCCGCCTCTGTTTCCCCATATCTGATTCCCCGCCTCTGAATCCCCAACTCTGATTCCCTGCCTCAGATTCCCCAGCTCTGATTCCCCGCCTTTGATTCCCCCCGTCTGATTCCCAGCCTCTGAATCCCCGTGTCTGATTTCCTGCCTCTGATTCCCCGCCTCTGATTCCCCATCTCTGATTCACCGCCTCTGATTCCCCACCTCTGATTCCCCATCTCTGATTCCGCACATCCAATTCCCTGCCTCTGATTCCCCAACTCTGATTCCCCACCTCTGATTCCCCAGCTCTGATTTCCCGCCTCAGATTCCCAGCGTCTGATTCCCTGCCTCTGATACCCCGCCTCTGATTCCCTGCCTCTGATTCCCCATATCTGATTCCACGCCTCTGATTCCCCAACTCTGATTCCCCGCTTCTGATTCCCCAGCTCTGAATCCCCGCCTCTGATTCCCCGCGTCTGATTCCCTGCCTCTGATTCCCCGCCTCTAATTCCCCATCTGTGATTCACAACCTCTGATGCCCCACCTCTGATTCCCCATATCTGATTCCCCGCCTCTGTTTCCCCGCCTCTGATTCCCCGCCTCTGATTCCCCATATCTGATTCCCCGCCTCTGATTGCCCACCTCTGATTCCCCGCGTCTGATTCCCTGCCTCTGATTCCCCGCCTCTGATTCCCCATATCTGATTCACCACCTCTCATTCCCGGCCTCTGATTCCCCATCTCTGATTCCGCACATCCGATTCCCTGCCTATGATTCCCCACCTCTGATTCCCCACCTCTGATTCCCCATATCTGATTCCCTGCCTCTGTTTCCCCGCCTCTGATTCCCCACCTCTGTTTCCCCATATCTGATTCCCCGCCTCTGATTCCCCAACTCTAATACCCTGCCTCTGATTCCCCAGCTCTGATTCCCCGCCTCTGATTCCCCGCATCTGATTCCCTGCCTCTGATTCCCCGCCTCTGATTCCAGGCCTCTGATTTCCCGCATCTGATTCCCTGCCTCTGATTCCCCGCCTCTGATTCCAGGCCTCTGATCCCAGCATCTGATTCCGGCCTCTGATTCCCAGCCTCTGATTCCCTGCTTCTGATTCTGATTCCCTGCCTCTGATTCCCCATCTCTGATTCCGCACATCTGATTCCCTGCCTCTGATTCCCCACCTCTGACTCCCTGCCTCAGATTCCCTGCCTCTGATTCCCTGCCTCTGATTCCCTGCCTCTGATTTCCTGCATCTGATTGCCCGCCTATGATTCTCCGCCTCTGATTCCCCGCCTCTGATTCCCCGCCTCTGATTCCCCGCCTCTGATTCCCCGCCTCTGATTCCCCGCATCTGATTCCCTGCCTCTGATAACCTGCCTCTGATTCCCTGCCTCTGATTCCCTGCCTCTGAGTCCCCACCTCTGATTCCCCGCGTCCGATTCCGCACCCATGTTTCACCGCCTCTGTTGCTATGCTTCTGATTTCCCGGCTCAGATTCACCGGCTCTGATTCCGCACCTCTGATTCCACGCCTCTCTTTCTGTGTCTCTGATTCCCCGCCTCTGATTCCATGCCTCTGATTACCCGCCTCTGATACCCTGCCTCTCTTTCCCTGCCTCTATTTCCGTGCCTCTTTCTCTGCATCTCGTTTCCCACATCTCATTTCCCCCTTCTGATAACCCGCATCAGATTTTCTGCCACAGATTCCCTGCCTCAGATTCCCTACCTCAGATTCCCTGCATCTGATTGCCCGCCTCTGATTCCCTGCCTCTGATTCCCTGCCTCTGATTCCCTGCATCTGATTGCCCGCCTCTGATTCCCTGCCTCTGATTCCCCGCCTCTGATTCCCCGCCTCTGATTCCCCGCCTCTGATTCCCCACCTCTGATTCCCCACTTCTGATTCCCCGCCTCTGATTCCCCGCCTCTGATTCCCCGCCTCTGATTCCCCGCCTCTGATTCCCCGCCTCTGATTCCCCGCCTCTGATTCCCCACCTCTGATTCACTGCCTCCATTTCCGCTCAACTTTCCTGGCCTACGTTTCCCCACATATCTTTCCCCGCCTCTGAATTCCCGCCTCTGATTCCACGCCTCTGATTCCCCGCCTCTGATTCCCCACCTCTGATTCCCCGCCTCTGATTCCCCTCCTCTGATACCCCGCTTCTGATTCCCCACCTCTGATTCCCCGCATCTGATTCCCCGCATCTGATTCCCCGCCTCTGATTCCCCACCTCTGATTCCCCGCCTCTGATTCCCCGCCTCTGATTCCCCGCCTCTGATTCCCCGCCTATGTTTACCCGCCTCTGTTTACCCGCCTGTTTCCCCGCCTCAGATTCCCTGCCTCAGATTCACTGCATCAGATTCCCTTCATCTGATTCCCTGCCTCTGATTCCCCGCCTCTGTTTAACCGACTGTTTCCCCGCCTCTGATTCACCACCTCATATTCGCCATCTCAGGTTCCCTGCCTCAGATTCCCTGCCTCAGATTCCCTGCATCAGATTCCCTTCATTTGATTCCCTGCGTCTGATTCCCTGCCTCTGATTCCCTGCATCTGATTGCCCACCTCTGATTCCCCGCCTCTGATTCCCCGCCTCTGATTCCCCACCTCAGATTCCCTGCCTCCGATTCCCTGCCTCAGATTCCCTGCCTCAGATTCCCTGCATCAGATTCCCTTCATCTGATTCCCCGCCTCTGATTCCCCACCTCTGTCTCTACGCCTCTATTTTGCCTGCACTCTTTCCCCTCCACTCTTTCTGTGCCTCTCTTTCCCTCCCTCAATTTCAACAACTCTGTTTGATCTGTTCTGTGTACCTAATTTTCAACACACAAGTTCCAACCACTATGTTTCGCCCATCTCTTTCGCTGCCTCTATTTATGCAGCTATGTTTACCCGCTTCTGTTTACCCGCCTGATTCCCCACATCTCTTTCCCCACCTCTGATTCCACGCCTCTGATACCCCGCCTCTGATTCCCCGCCTCTGATTCCCCGCCTCTGATTCACCGCCTCCCTTTCCGCGCAACTTTCCTGGCCTACGTTTCCCCACATCTCTTTCCCCACCTCTGATTCCACGCCTCAGATTCGCTGCCTCTGATTTCCCGCCTCTGATTCCCTGCCTCTGATTCCCTGCCTCTGATTCCCCACCTCTGATTTCCCCCCTCTGATTCCCCGCCTCTGATTCCCAGCCTCTGATTCCCCACCTCTGATTCCCCGCCTCTGATTCCCTGCCTGTCTTTCCCTGCCTCTATTTCCGTGCCTCTTTCTCTGCATCTCGTTTCCCACATCTCATTTCCCCCTTCTGATAACCCGCATCAGATTCCCTGCCACAGATTCCCTGCGTCAGATTCCCTGCCTCAGATTCCCTGCATCAGATTCCCTTCATCTGATTCCCTGCCTCTGATTCCCCGCCTCTGATTCCCCACCTCTGATTCCCTGCCTCAGATTCCCTGCCTCTGATTCCCTGCCTCTGATTCCCTGCCTCTGATTTCCTGCATCTGATTGCCCGCCTCTGATTCTCCGCCTCTGATTCCCCGCCTCTGATTCCCCGCCTCTGATTCGCCGCCTCTGATTCCCCGCCTCTGATTTCCCACCTCTGATTCCCTGCCTCTGATAACCTGCCTCTGATTCCCTGCCTCTGATTCCCGGCCTCTGAGTCCCCACCTCTGATTCCCCGTGTCCGATTCCGCACCCATGTTTCACCACCTCTGTTGCTCTGCTTCTGATTTCCCGGCTCAGATTCACCGGCTCTGATTCCGCACCTCTGATTCCACGCCTCTCTTTCTGTGTCTCTGATTCGCCGCCTCTGATTCCACGCCTCTGATTACCCGCCTCTGATACACTGCCTCTCTTTCCCTGCCTCTATTTCCGTGCCTCTTTCTCTGCATCTCGTTTCCCACATCTCATTTCCCCCTTCTGATAACCCGCATCAGATTCCCTGCCACAGATTCCCTGCCTCAGATACCCTGCCTCAGATTCCCTGCATCAGATTCCCTTCATCTGATTCCCTGCCTCTGATTCCCCGCGGCTGATTCCCTGCCTCTGATTCCCCGCCTCTGTTTACCCGACTGTTTCCCCGCCTCTGATTCACCACCTCATATTCGCCATCTCAGGTTCCCTGCCTCTGATTCCCTGCCTCTGATTCCCTGCCTCTGATTCCCTGCATCTGATTGCCCGCCTCTGATACCCTGCCTCTGATTCCCCGCCTCTGATTCCCCTCCTCTGATTCCCAGCCTCTGATTTCCCACCTCTGATTCCCCACTTCTGATTCCCCGCCTCTGATTCCCCGTCTCTGATTCCACGCCTCTGATTCCCCGCCTCTGATTCCGCGCCTCTGATTCCCCGCCTCTGATACCCCGCCTCTGATTCCCCGCCTCTGATTCCCTTCATCTGATTCCCCGCCTCAGATTCCCCACCTCTGATTCCCCGACTCTGATTCCCCGCCTCTGATTCCCCGCCTCTGATTCCCCGCCTCTGATTCCCCGCCTATGTTTACCTGCCCTGATTCCCCATCTCTGTTTCACCGCCTTTGATTCGCCACCTCTGATTCCCCATATCTGATTCCCCGCCTCTGTTTCCCCGCCTCTGATTCCCTGCCTCTGATTCCCAACCTCTGTTTCCACACCTCTGATTCCCCATATCTGATTCCCCGCCTCCATTTCCCCATATCTGATTCCCCGCCTCTGATTCCCCAACTCTGATTCCCCGCCTCTGATTCCCCAGCTCTGATTCCCCGCCTCTGATTCCCGGCGTCCGATTCCCTGCCTCTGATTCCCCGCCTCTGATTCCCCATCTCTGATTCACCAACTCTGATTCCCCACCTCTGATTCCCCGTATCTAATTCCCCGCCTCTGTTTTCCCGCCTCTGATTCCCCGCCTCTGTTTCCCCATATCTGATTCCCCGCCTCTGAATCCCCAACTCTGATTCCCTGCCTCAGATTCCCCAGCTCTGATTCCCCGCCTTTGATTCCCCCCGTCTGATTCCCAGCCTCTGAATCCCCGTGTCTGATTTCCTGCCTCTGATTCCCCGCCTCTGATTCCCCATCTCTGATTCACCGCCTCTGATTCCCCACCTCTGATTCCCCATCTCTGATTCCGCACATCCAATTCCCTGCCTCTGATTCCCCAACTCTGATTCCCCACCTCTGATTCCCCAGCTCTGATTCCCCGCCTCAGATTCCCCGCATCTGATTCCCTGCCTCTGATTCCCCGCCTCTGATTCCCTGCCTCTGAATCCCCATATCTGATTCCCCGCCTCTGATTCCCCAACTCTGATTCCCCGCTTCTGATTCCCCAGCTCTGAATCCCCGCCTCTGATTCCCCGCGTCTGATTCCCTGCCTCTGATTCCCCGCCTCTAATTCCCCATCTGTGATTCACAACTTCTGATGCCCCACCTCTGATTCCCCATATCTGATTCCCCGCCTCTGATTCCCCGCCTCTGTTTCCCCGCCTCTGATTCCCCGCCTCTGATTCCCAACCTCGGATTCCCCACCTCTGATTCCCCATATGTGATTCCCCTCATCTGTTTCCCCGCCTCTGTTTCCCCGCCTCTGATTCCCCGCCTCTGTTTCCCTATATCTAATTCCCCACCTCTGATGCCCCAACTCTGATTCCCCGCCTCTGATTCCCCAGCTCTGATTCCCCGCCTCTGATTCCCTGCATCCGATTCCCCATATCTGATTCCCCGCCTCTGTTTCCCCGCCACTGATTCCCCGCCTCTGTTTCCCCATATCTGATTCCCCGCCTCTGATTCCCAACTATGATTCCCCGCCTCTGATTCCCCAGCTCTGATTCCCTGCCTCTGATTCCCCGCGTTCTATTCCCTGCCTCTGATTCCCCGCCTGTGATTCCCCATCACTGATTCACCACCTCTGATTCCCCACCTCTGATTCCCCATATCTAATTCCCCGCCTCTGTTTTCCCGCCTCTGATTCCCCGCCTCTGTTTCCCCATATCTGATTCCCCGCCTCTGAATCCCCAACTCTGATTCCCTGCCTCAGATTCCCCAGCTCTGATTCCCCGCCTTTGATTCCCCCCGTCTGATTCCCAGCCTCTGAATCCCCGTGTCTGATTTCCTGCCTCTGATTCCCCGCCTCTGATTCCCCATCTCTGATTCACCGCCTCTGATTCCCCACCTCTGATTCCCCATCTCTGATTCCGCACATCCAATTCCCTGCCTCTGATTCCCCAACTCTGATTCCCCACCTCTGATTCACCAGCTCTGATTCCCCGCCTCAGATTCCCCGCGTCTGATTCCCTGCCTCTGATACCCCGCCTCTGATTCCCTGCCTCTGATTCCCCATATCTGATTCCACGCCTCTGATTCCCCAACTCTGATTCCCCGCTTCTGATTCCCCAGCTCTGAATCCCCGCCTCTGATTCCCCGCGTCTGATTCCCTGCCTCTGATTCCCCGCCTCTAATTCCCCATCTGTGATTCACAACCTCTGATGCCCCACCTCTGATTCCCCATATCTGATTCCCCGCCTCTGTTTCCCCGCCTCTGATTCCCCGCCTCTGATTCCCCATATCTGATTCCCCGCCTCTGATTGCCCACCTCTGATTCCCCGCGTCTGATTCCCTGCCTCTGATTCCCCGCCTCTGTTTCCTCATATCTGATTCACCACCTCTGATTCCCGGCCTCTGATTCCCCATCTCTGATTCCGCACATCCGATTCCCTGCCTATGATTCCCCACCTCTGATTCCCCGCCTCTGATTCCCCATATCTGATTCCCTGCCTCTGTTTCCCCGCCTCTGATTCCCCACCTCTGTTTCCCCATATCTGATTCCCCGCCTCTGATTCCCCAACTCTAATACCCTGCCTCTGATTTCCCAGCTCTGATTCCCCGCCTCTGATTCCCCGCATCTGATTCCCTGCCTCTGATTCCCCGCCTCTGATTCCAGGCCTCTGATTTCCCGCATCTGATTCCCTGCCTCTGATTCCCCGCCTCTGATTCCAGGCCTCTGATCCCAGCATCTGATTCCGGCCTCTGATTCCCAGCCTCTGATTCCCTGCTTCTGATTCTGATTCCCTGCCTCTGATTCCCCATCTCTGATTCCGCACATCTGATTCCCTGCCTCTGATTCCCCACCTCTGATTCCCCATATCTGATTCCCCGCCTCTGTTTCCCCGCCTCTGATTCCCCGCCTCTGTTTCCCCATATCTGATTCCCCGCCTCTGATTCCCCAACTCTGATTCCCCTCCTCTAATTCGCCAGCTATGATTCCCCGCCTCTGATTTCCTGCGTCTGATTCCCTGCCTCTGATTCCCAGCCTCTGATTCCCCTTCTCTGATTCACCACCTCTGAATCCCCACCTCTGATTCCCCATCTCTGATTCCACACATCCGATTCCCTGCCTCTGATTCCCCGCCTCTGATTCCCCGCCTCTGATTCGCAACATCTAATTCCCCACCTCTGATTCCCCATATCTGATTCCCCGCCTCTGTTTCCCTGCCTCTGATTCCCGGCCTCTGTTTCCTCATATCTGATTCCCCTCCTCTGATTCCCCAACTCTGATTCCCCGCCTCTGATTCCCCAGCTCTGATTCCCCGCCTTTTATTCCCGGCCTCTGATTCCCTGCCACTGATTCCCCGCCCCTGATTCCCCACCTCTGATTCCCCATATCTGATTCCCCGCCTCTGTTTCCCCAGCTCTGATTCCCCACCTCTGATTCCCCAGCTCTGATTCCCTGCCACTGATTCCCCGCCCCTGATTCCCCACCTCTGATTCCCCATATCTGATTCCCCGCCTCTGTTTCCCCAGCTCTGATTCCCTGCCTCTGATTCCCTGCCCTGATTCCCCATCTCTGTTTCACCGCCTTTGATTCGCCACCTCTGATTCCCCATATCTGATTCCCCGCCTCTGTTTCCCCGCCTCTGATTCCCTGCCTCTGATTCCCAACCTCTGATTCCACACCTCTGATTCCCCATATCTGATTCCCCGCCTCTATTTCCCCATATCTGATTCCCCGCCTCTGATTCCCCAACTCTGATTCCCCGCCTCTGATTCCCCAGCTCTGATTCCCCGCCTCTGATTCCTGGCGTCCGATTCCCTGCCTCTGATTCCCCGCCTCTGATTCCCCATCTCTGATTCACCACCTCTGATTCCCCACCTCTGATTCCCCATATCTAATTCCCCGCCTCTGTTTTCCCGCCTCTGATTCCCCGCCTCTGTTTCCCCATATCTGATTCCCCGCCTCTGATTCCCTGCCTCTGATTCCCCATATCTGATTCCCCGCCTCTGATTCCCCAACTCTGATTCCCTGCCTCAGATTCCCCAGCTCTGATTCCCCGCCTTTGATTCCCCCCGTCTGATTCCCAGCCTCTGAATCCCCGTGTCTGATTTCCTGCCTCTGATTCCCCGCCTCTGATTCCCCATCTCTGATTCACCGCCTCTGATTCCCCACCTCTGATTCCCCATCTCTGATTCCGCACATCCAATTCCCTGCCTCTGATTCCCCAACTCTGATTCCCCACCTCTGATTCCCCAGCTCTGATTCCCCGCCTCAGATTCCCCGCATCTGATTCCCTGCCTCTGATTCCCCGCCTCTGATTCCCTGCCTCTGAATCCCCATATCTGATTCCCCGCCTCTGATTCCCCAACTCTGATTCCCCGCTTCTGATTCCCCAGCTCTGAATCCCCGCCTCTGATTCCCCGCGTCTGATTCCCTGCCTCTGATTCCCCGCCTCTAATTCCCCATCTGTGATTCACAACTTCTGATGCCCCACCTCTGATTCCCCATATCTGATTCCCCGCCTCTGATTCCCCGCCTCTGTTTCCCCGCCTCTGATTCCCCGCCTCTGATTCCCAACCTCGGATTCCCCACCTCTGATTCCCCATATCTGATTCCCCTCATCTGTTTCCCCGCCTCTGTTTCCCCGCCTCTGATTCCCCGCCTCTGTTTCCCTATATCTAATTCCCCACCTCTGATGCCCCAACTCTGATTCCCCGCCTCTGATTCCCCAGCTCTGATTCCCCGCCTCTGATTCCCTGCATCCGATTCCCCATATCTGATTCCCCGCCTCTGTTTCCCCGCCACTGATTCCCCGCCTCTGTTTCCCCATATCTGATTCCCCGCCTCTGATTCCCAACTATGATTCCCCGCCTCTGATTCCCCAGCTCTGATTCCCTGCCTCTGATTCCCCGCGTTCTATTCCCTGCCTCTGATTCCCCGCCTGTGATTCCCCATCACTGATTCACCACCTCTGATTCCCCACCTCTGATTCCCCATATCTAATTCCCCGCCTCTGTTTTCCCGCCTCTGATTCCCCGCCTCTGTTTCCCCATATCTGATTCCCCGCCTCTGAATCCCCAACTCTGATTCCCTGCCTCAGATTCCCCAGCTCTGATTCCCCGCCTTTGATTCCCCCCGTCTGATTCCCAGCCTCTGAATCCCCGTGTCTGATTTCCTGCCTCTGATTCCCCGCCTCTGATTCCCCATCTCTGATTCACCGCCTCTGATTCCCCACCTCTGATTCCCCATCTCTGATTCCGCACATCCAATTCCCTGCCTCTGATTCCCCAACTCTGATTCCCCACCTCTGATTCCCCAGCTCTGATTCCCCGCCTCAGATTCCCCGCGTCTGATTCCCTGCCTCTGATACCCCGCCTCTGATTCCCTGCCTCTGATTCCCCATATCTGATTCCACGCCTCTGATTCCCCAACTCTGATTCCCCGCTTCTGATTCCCCAGCTCTGAGTCCCCGCCTCTGATACCCCGCGTCTGATTCCCTGCCTCTGATTCCCCGCCTCTAATTCCCCATCTGTGATTCACAACCTCTGATGCCCCACCTCTGATTCCCCATATCTGATTCCCCGCCTCTGTTTCCCCGCCTCTGATTCCCCGCCTCTGATTCCCCATATCTGATTCCCCGCCTCTGATTGCCCACCTCTGATTCCCCGCGTCTGATTCCCTGCCTCTGATTCCCCGCCTCTGTTTCCTCATATCTGATTCACCACCTCTGATTCCCGGCCTCTGATTCCCCATCTCTGATTCCGCACATCCGATTCCCTGCCTATGATTCCCCACCTCTGATTCCCCGCCTCTGATTCCCCATATCTGATTCCCTGCCTCTGTTTCCCCGCCTCTGATTCCCCACCTCTGTTTCCCCATATCTGATTCCCCGCCTCTGATTCCCCAACTCTAATACCCTGCCTCTGATTTCCCAGCTCTGATTCCCCGCCTCTGATTCCCCGCATCTGATTCCCTGCCTCTGATTCCCCGCCTCTGATTCCAGGCCTCTGATTTCCCGCATCTGATTCCCTGCCTCTGATTCCCCGCCTCTGATTCCAGGCCTCTGATCCCAGCATCTGATTCCGGCCTCTGATTCCCAGCCTCTGATTCCCTGCTTCTGATTCTGATTCCCTGCCTCTGATTCCCCATCTCTGATTCCGCACATCTGATTCCCTGCCTCTGATTCCCCACCTCTGATTCCCCATATCTGATTCCCCGCCTCTGTTTCCCCGCCTCTGATTCCCCGCCTCTGTTTCCCCATATCTGATTCCCCGCCTCTGATTCCCCAACTCTGATTCCCCTCCTCTAATTCGCCAGCTATGATTCCCCGCCTCTGATTTCCTGCGTCTGATTCCCTGCCTCTGATTCCCAGCCTCTGATTCCCCTTCTCTGATTCACCACCTCTGAATCCCCACCTCTGATTCCCCATCTCTGATTCCACACATCCGATTCCCTGCCTCTGATTCCCCGCCTCTGATTCCCCGCCTCTGATTCGCAACCTCTAATTCCCCACCTCTGATTCCCCATATCTGATTCCCCGCCTCTGTTTCCCTGCCTCTGATTCCCGGCCTCTGTTTCCTCATATCTGATTCCCCTCCTCTGATTCCCCAACTCTGATTCCCCGCCTCTGATTCCCCAGCTCTGATTCCCCGCCTTTTATTCCCGGCCTCTGATTCCCTGCCACTGATTCCCCGCCCCTGATTCCCCACCTCTGATTCCCCATATCTGATTCCCCGCCTCTGTTTCCCCAGCTCTGATTCCCCACCTCTGATTCCCCAGCTCTGATTCCCTGCCACTGATTCCCCGCCCCTGATTCCCCACCTCTGATTCCCCATATCTGATTCCCCGCCTCTGTTTCCCCAGCTCTGATTCCCTGCCTCTGATTCCCTGCCCTGATTCCCCATCTCTGTTTCACCGCCTTTGATTCGCCACCTCTGATTCCCCATATCTGATTCCCCGCCTCTGTTTCCCCGCCTCTGATTCCCTGCCTCTGATTCCCAACCTCTGATTCCACACCTCTGATTCCCCATATCTGATTCCCCGCCTCTATTTCCCCATATCTGATTCCCCGCCTCTGATTCCCCAACTCTGATTCCCCGCCTCTGATTCCCCAGCTCTTATTCCCCGCCTCTGATTCCTGGCGTCCGATTCCCTGCCTCTGATTCCCCGCCTCTGATTCCCCATCTCTGATTCACCACCTCTGATTCCCCACCTCTGATTCCCCATATCTAATTCCCCGCCTCTGTTTTCCCGCCTCTGATTCCCCGCCTCTGTTTCCCCATATCTGATTCCCCGCCTCTGATTCCCTGCCTCTGATTCCCCATATCTGATTCCCCGCCTCTGATTCCCCAACTCTGATTCCCTGCCTCAGATTCCCCAGCTCTGATTCCCCGCCTTTGATTCCCCCCGTCTGATTCCCAGCCTCTGAATCCCCATGTCTGATTTCCTGCCTCTGATTCCCCGCCTCTGATTCCCCATCTCTGATTCACCGCCTCTGATTCCCCACCTCTGATTCCCCATCTCTGATTCCGCACATCCAATTCCCTGCCTCTGATTCCCCAACTCTGATTCCCCACCTCTGATTCCCCAGCTCTGATTCCCCGCCTCAGATTCCCCGCGTCTGATTCCCTGCCTCTGATTCCCCGCCTCTGATTCCCTGCCTCTGATTCCCCATATCTGATTCCCCGCCTCTGATTCCCCAACTCTGATTCCCCGCTTCTGATTCCCCAGCTCTGAATCCCCGCCTCTGATTCCCCGCGTATGATTCCCTGCCTCTGATTCCCCGCCTCTAATTCCCCATCTGTGATTCACAACTTCTGATGCCCCACCTCTGATTCCCCATATCTGATTCCCCGCCTCTGTTTCCCCGCCTCTGATTCCCCGCCTCTGATTCCCCATATCTGATTCCCCGCCTCTGATTGCCCACCTCTGATTCCCCGCGTCTGATTCCCTGCCTCTGATTCCCCGCCTCTGATTCCCCATATCTGATTCACCACCTCTCATTCCCGGCCTCTGATTCCCCATCTCTGATTCCGCACATCCGATTCCCTGCCTATGATTCCCCACCTCTGATTCCCCGCCTCTGATTCCCCATATCTGATTCCCTGCCTCTGTTTCCCCGCCTCTGATTCCCCACCTCTGTTTCCCCATATCTGATTCCCCGCCTCTGATTCCCCAACTCTAATACCCTGCCTCTGATTCCCCAGCTGTGATTCCCCGCCTCTGATTCCCCGCATCTGATTCCCTGCCTCTGATTCCCCGCCTCTGATTCCAGGCCTCTGATTCCCAGCATCTGATTCCGGCCTCTGATTCTCTGCTTCTGATTCTGATTCCCTGCCTCTGATTCCCCATCTCTGATTCCGCACATCTGATTCCGCACATCTGATTCCCCACCTCTGATTCCCCATATCTGATTACCCGCCTCTGTTTCCCCGCCTCTGATTCCCCGCCTCTGTTTCCCCATATCTGATTCCCCGACTCTGATTCCCCAACTCTGATTCCCCTCCTCTAATTCGCCAGCTATGATTCCCCGCCTCTGATTCCCTGCGTCTGATTCCATGCCTCTGATTCCCAGCCTCTGATTCCCCTTCTCTGATTCACCACCTCTGAATCCCCACCTCTGATTCCCCATCTCTGATTCCGCACATCCGATTCCCTGCCTCTGATTCCCCGCCTCTGATTCCCCGCCTCTGATTCGCAACCTCTAATACCCCACCTCTGATTCCCCATATCTGATTCACCGCCTCTGATTCCCCACCTCTGATTCCCCATCTCTGATTCCGCACATCCAATTCCCTGCCTCTGATTCCCCAACTCTGATTCCCCACCTCTGATTCCCCAGCTCTGATTCCCCGCCTCAGATTCCCCGCCTCTGATTCCCTGCCTCTGATTCCCCGCCTCTGATTCCCTGCCTCTGATTCCCCATATCTGATTCCCCGCCTCTGATTCCCCAACTCTGATTCCCCGCTTCTGATTCCCCAGCTCTGAATCCCCGCCTCTGATTCCCCGCGTATGATTCCCTGCCTCTGATTCCCCGCCTCTAATTCCCCATCTGTGATTCACAACTTCTGATGCCCCACCTCTGATTCCCCATATCTGATTCCCCGCCTCTGTTTCCCCGCCTCTGATTCCCCGCCTCTGATTCCCAATATCTGATTCCCCGCCTCTGATTGCCCACCTCTGATTCCCCGCGTCTGATTCCCTGCCTCTGATTCCCCGCCTCTGATTCCCCATATCTGATTCACCACCTCTCATTCCCGGCCTCTGATTCCCCATCTCTGATTCCGCACATCCGATTCCCTGCCTATGATTCCCCACCTCTGATTCCCCGCCTCTGATTCCCCATATCTGATTCCCTGCCTCTGTTTCCCCGCCTCTGATTCCCCACCTCTGTTTCTCCATATCTGATTCCCCGCCTCTGATTCCCCAACTCTAATACCCTGCCTCTGATTCCCCAGCTCTGATTCCTCGCCTCTGATTCCCCGCATCTGATTCCCTGCCTCTGATTCCCCGCCTCTGATTCCAGGCCTCTGATTCCCAGCATCTGATTCCGGCCTCTGATTCCCTGCTTCTGATTCTGATTCCCTGCCTCTGATTCCCCATCTCTGATTCCGCACATCTGATTCCCTGCCTCTGATTCCCCACCTCTGATTCCCCATATCTGATTACCCGCCTCTGTTTCACCGCCTCTGATTCCCCGCCTCTGTTTCCCCATATCTGATTCCCCGACTCTGATTCCCCAACTCTGATTCGCCTCCTCTAATTCGCCAGCTATGATTCCCCGCCTCTGATTCCCTGCGTCTGATTCCCTGCCTCTGATTCTCAGCCTCTGATTCCCCTTCTCTGATTCACCACCTCTGAATCCCCACCTCTGATTCCCCATCTCTGATTCCGCACATCCGATTCCCTGCCTCTGATTCCCCGCCTCTGATTCCCCGCCTCTGATTCGCAACCTCTAATTCCCCACCTCTGATTCCCCATATCTGATTCCCCGCCTCTGTTTCCCTGCCTCTGATTCCCGGCCTCTGTTTCCCCATATCTGATTCCCCTCCTCTGATTCCCCAACTCTGATTCCCCGCCTCTGATTCCCCAGCTCTGATTCCCCGCCTTTTATTCCCGGCCTCTGATTCCCTGCCACTGATTCCCCGCCCCTGATTCCCCACCTCTGATTCCCCATATCTGATTCCCCGCCTCTGTTTCCCCAGCTCTGATTCCCTGCCTCTGATTCCCCGCCTCTGATTCCCCATCTCTGTTTCACCGCCTTTGATTCGCCACCTCTGATTCCCCATATCTGATTCCCCGCCTCTGTTTCCCTGCCTCTGATTCCCTGCCTCTGATTCCCAACCTCTGATTCCACACCTCTGATTCCCCATATCTGATACCCCGCCTCTATTTCCCCATATCTGATTCCCCGCCTCTGATTCCCCAACTCTGATTCCCCGCCTCTGATTCCCCAGCTCTGATTCCCCGCCTCTGATTCCCGGCATCCGATTCCCTGCCTCTGATTCCCCGCCTCTGATACCCCATCTCTGATTCCCCGCCTCTGATTCCCCGTGTCTGATTCCCAGCCTCTGATTCCCCGCCTCAGATTCCCCGCCTCTGATTCCCTGCCACTGATTCCCTGCCCCTGATTCCCCACCTCTGATTCCCCATATCTGATTCCCCGCCTCTGATTCCCCATATCTGATTCCCTGCCTCTGATTCCCCAACTCTGATTCCCCGCCTCTGATTCCCCAGCTCTGAATCCCCGCCTCTGATTCCCCGCGTCTGATTCCCTCCCTCTGATTCCCCGCCTTGATTCCCCATCTCTGATTCACAACCTCTGATTCCCCACCTCTGATTCCCCATACCTGATTCCCGGCCACTGTTTCCCCGCCTCTGATTCCCCGCCTCTGATTCCCCATATCTGATTCCCCGGCTCTGATTGTCCACCTCTGATTCCCCGCCTCTGATTCGCCAGCTCTGATTCCCCGCCTCTGAATCCCCGCATCTGATTCCCTGCCTCTGATTCCCCGCCTCTGATTCCCCATCTCTGATTCACTGCCATTGATTCGCCACCTCTGATTCCCCATATCTGATTCCCCACCTCTGTTTCCCCGCCCCTGATTCCCCGCCTCTGATTCTCCATATCTCATTCCCCGCCTCTGAATCCCCATCTCTGATTCCCAGACTCTGATTCCCCACCTCTGATTCCCGGCCTCTTATTCCCAGCATCTGATTCCCCATATCTGATTCCCCGCCTCTGTTTCCCTGCCTCTGATTCCGGCCTCTGTTTCCCCATATCTGATTCCCCTCCTCTGATTCCCCAACTCTGATTCCCCGCCTCTGATTCCCCAGCTCTGATTCCCCGCCTTTTATTCCCGGCCTCTGATTCCCTGCCACTGATTCCCCGCCCCGGATTCCCCACCTCTGATTCCCCATATCTGATTCCCCGCCTCTGTTTCCCCAGCTCTGATTCCCCACCTCTGATTCCCCAGCTCTGATTCCCTGCCACTGATTCCCCGCCCCTGATTCCCCACCTCTGATTCCCCATATCTGATTCCCCGCCTCTGTTTCCCCAGCTCTGATTCCCTGCCTCTGATTCCCTGCCCTGATTCCCCATCTCTGTTTCACCGCATTTGATTCGCCACCTCTGATTCCCCATATCTGATTCCCCGCCTCTGTTTTCCCGATTCTTATTCCCTGCCTCTGATTCCCAACATCTGATTCCACACCTCTGATTCCCCATATCTGATTCCCCGCTTCTATTTCCCCATATCTGATTCCCCGCCTCTGATTCCCCAACTCTGATTCCCCGCCTCTGATTCCCCAGCTCTGATTCCCCGCCTCTGATTCCCGGCGTCCGATTCCCTGCCTCTGATTCCCCGCCTCTGATTCCCCATCTCTGATTCACCACCTCTGATTCCCCACCTCTGATTCCCCATATCAAATTCCCCACCTCTGTTTTCCCGCCTCTGATTCCCCGCCTCTGTTTCCCCATATCTGATTCCCCGCCTCTGAATCCCCAACTCTGATTCCCTGCCTCAGATTCCCCAGCTCTGATTCCCCGCCTTTGATTCCCCCCGTCTGATTCCCAGCCTCTGAATCCCCGTGTCTGATTTCCTGCCTCTGATTCCCCGCCTCTGATTCCCCATCTCTGATTCACCGCATCTGATTCCCCACCTCTGATTCCCCATCTCTGATTCCGCACATCCAATTCCCTGCCTCTGATTCCCCAACTCTGATTCCCCACCTCTGATTCCCCAGCTCTGATTCCCCACCTCAGATTCCCCGCGTCTGATTCCCTGCCTCTGATTCCCCGCCTCTGATTCCCTGCCTCTGATTCCCCATATGTGATTCCCCGCCTCTGATTCCCCAACTCTGATTCCCCGCTTCTGATTCCCCAGCTCTGAATCCCCGACTCTGATTCCCCGAGTCTGATTCCCTGCCTCTGATTCCCCGCCTCTATTCCCCATCTGTGATTCACAACCTCTGATGCCCCACCTCTGATTCCCCATATCTGATTCCCCACCTCTGTTTCCCCGCCTCTGATTCCCCGCCTCTGATTCCCCATATCTGATTCCCCGCCTCTGATTGCCCACCTCTGATTCCCCGCGTCTGATTCACTGCCTCTGATTCCCCGCCTCTGATTCCCCATATCTGATTCACCACCTCTCATTCCCGGCCTCTGATTCCCCATCTCTGATTCCGCACATCCGATTCCCTGCCTATGATTCCCCACCTCTGATTCCCGCCTCTGATTCCCCATATCTGATTCCCTGCCTCTGTTTCCCCGCCTCTGATTCCCCACCTCTGTTTCCCCATATCTGATTCCCCGCCTCTGATTCCCCAACTCTAATACCCTGCCTCTGATTCCCCAGCTCTGATTCCCCGCCTCTGATTCCCCGCATCAGATTCCCTGCCTCTGATTCCCCGCCTCTGATTCCAGGCCTCTGATTCCCAGCATCTGATTCCGGCCTCTGATTCCCGGCCTCTGATTCCCTGCTTCTGATTCTGATTCCCTGCCTCTGATTCCCCATCTCTGATTCCGCACATCTGATTCCCTGCCTCTGATTCCCCACCTCTGATTCCCCATATCTGATTCCCCGCCTCTGTTTCCCCGCCTCTGATTCCCCACCTCTGTTTCCCCATATCTGATTCCCCGCCTATGATTCCCCAACTCTGATTCCCCTCCTCTAATTCGCCAGCTATGATTCCCCGCCTCTGATTCCCTGCGTCTGATTCCCTGCCTCTGATTCCCAGCCTCTGATTCCCCTTTTCTGATTCACCACCTCTGAATCCCCACCTCTGATTCCCCATCTCTGATTCCGCACATCCGATTCCCTGCCTCTGATTCCCCGCCTCTGATTCCCCGCCTCTGATTCGCAACCTCAAATTCCCCACCTCTGATTCCCCATATCTGATTCCCCGCCTCTGTTTCCCTGCCTCTGATTCCCGGCCTCTGTTTCCCCATATCTGATTCCCCTCCTCTGATTCCCCAACTCAGATTCCCCGCCTCTGATTCCCCAGCTCTGATTCCCCGCCTTTTATTCCCGGCCTCTGATTCCCTGCCACTGATTCCCCGCCCCTGATTCCCCACCTCTGATTCCCCATATCTGATTCCCCGCCTCTGTTTCCCCAGCTCTGATTCCCCACCTCTGATTCCCCAGCTCTGATTCCCTGCCACGGATTCCCCGCCCCTGATTCCCCACCTCTGATTCCCCATATCTGATTCCCCGCCTCTGTTTCCCCAGCTCTGATTCCCTGCCTCTGATTCCCTGCCCTGATTCCCCATCTCTGTTTCACCGCCTTTGATTCGCCACCTCTGATTCCCCATATCTGATTCCCCGCCTCTGTTTCCCCGCCTCTGATTCCCTGCCTCTGATTCCCAACCTCTGATTCCACACCTCTGATTCCCCATATCTGATTCCCCGCCTCTATTTCCCCATATCTGATTCCCCGCCTCTGATTCCCCAACTCTGAATCCCCGCCTCTGATTCCCCAGCTCTGATTCCCCGCCTCTGATTCCCGGCGTCCGATTCCCTGCCTCTGATTCCCCGCCTCTGATTCACCATCTCTGATTCCCCGCCTCTGATTCCCCGTGTCTGATTCCCTGCCTCTGATTCCCCGGCTCAGATTCCCCGCCTCTGATTCCCTGCCACTGATTCCCTGCCCCTGATTCCCCACCTCTGATTCCCCATATCTGATTCCCCGCCTCTGTTTCCCCGCCTCTGATTCCCCGCCTCTGATTCCCCATATCTGATTCCCTGCCTCTGATTCCCCAACTCTGATTCCCCGCCTCTGATTCCCCAGCTCTGAATCCCCGCCTCTGATTCCCCGCGTCTGATTCCCTCCCTCTGATTCCCCGCCTTGATTCCCCATCTCTGATTCACAACCTCTGATTCCCCACCTCTGATTCCCCATATCTGATTCCCCGCCTCTGTTTCCCCGCCTCTGATTCCCCATATCTGATTCCCCGGCTCTGATTGCCCACCTCTGATTCCCCGCCTCTGATTCGCCAGCTCTGATTCCCCGCCTCTGAATCCCCGCATCTGATTCCCTGCCTCTGATTCCCCGCCTCTGATTCCCCATCTCTGATTCACCGCCTTTGATTCGCCACCTCTGATTCCCCATATCTGATTCCCCACCTCTGTTTCCCCGCCTCTGATTCCCCGCCTCTGATTCTCCATATCTCATTCCCCGCCTCTGAATCCCCATCTCTGATTCCCAGACTCTGATTCCCCACCTCTGATTCCCGGCCTCTTATTCCCAGCATCTGATTCCCGGCCTCTGATTCCCGGCCTCTGATTCCCCGCTTCTGATACTGATTCCCTGCCTCTGATTCCCCATCTCTGATTCCGCACATCTGATTCCCTCCCTCTGATTCCCCACCTCTGATTCCCATATCTGATTCCCCGCCTCTGTTTCCCCGCCTCTGATTCCCCACCTCTGATTCCCCAGCTCTGATTCCCCGCCTCTGATTCCCCGCATCCGATTCCCCATGTCTGATTCCCCGCCTCTGTTTCCCCGCCTCTGATTCCCCGTCTCTGTTTCCCCATATCTGATTCCCCGCCTCTGATTCCCCAGCTCTGATTCCCTGCCTCTGATTCCCCGCGTTCTATTCGCTGCCTCTGATTCCCCGCCTGTGATTCCCCATCTCTGATTCACCACCTCTGATTTCCCACCTCTGATTCCCCATATCTAATTCCCCGCCTCTGCTTGCCCGCCTCTCATTCCCCGCCTCTGTTTCCCCATATCTGATTCCCCGCCTCTGAATCCCCAACTCTGATTCCCTGCCTCTGATTCACCAGCTCTGATTCCCCGCCTTTGATTCCCCCCGTCTGATTCCCAGCCTCTGAATCCCTGTCTGATTTCCTGCCTCTGATTCCCCGCCTTTGATTCCCCATCTCTGATTCACTGCCTCTGATTCACCACATCTGATTCCCCATCTCTGATTCCGCACAACCGATTCCCTGCCTCTGATTCCCCGACTCTGATTCCAAACCTCTGATTCCCCAGCTCTGATTCCCCGCCTCTGATTCCCCGCGTCTGATTCCCTGCCTGTGATTCCCCGCCTCTGATTCCCCATCTCTGATTCCCCACCTCTGATTCCCCGTGTCTGATTCCCTTCCTTTGATTCCCTGCCTCTGATTCCCCGCCTCTGATTCCCTGCCACTGATTCCCCGCCCCTGATTCCCCACCTCTGATTCCCCATATCTTATTCCCCGCCTCTGTTTCCCCCCCTCTGATCCCCAGCCTCTGATTCCCCATATCTGATTCCCCGCCTCTGATTCCCCATATCTGATTCCCCGCCTCTATTTCCCCATATCTGCTTCGCCGCCTCTGATTCCCCAACTCTGATTCCCCGCCTCTGATTCCCAAGCTCTGATTTCCCACCTCTGATTCCCGGCATCCGATTCCCTGCCTCTGATTCCCCATCTCTGATTCCCCGCCTCTGATTCCCCGTGTCTGATTCCCTGCCTCTGATTCCCCGCCTCTGATTCCCCATATCTGATTCCCCGCCTCTGTTTTCCCGCCTCTGATTCCCTGCCTCTGATTCCCCATATCTGATTCCCCGCCTCTGATTCCCCAACTCTGATTCCCCGCCTCTGATTCCCCAGCTCTGAATACCCGCCTCTGATTCCCCACGTCTGATTCCCTGCCTCTGATTCCCCACCTCTGATTCCCCATCTGTGATTCACAACCTCTGATGCCCCACTTCTGATTCCCCATATCTGATTCCCCGCCTCTGTTTCCCCGCCTCTGATTCCCCGCCTCTGATTCCCCATATCTGATTCCCCGCCTCTGATTGCCCACCTCTGATTCCCCGCGTCTGATTCCCCGCCTCTGATTCCCCGCCTCTGATTCCCCATCTCTGATTCACCACCTCTGATTCCCAGCCTCTGATTCCCCATCTCTGATTCCGCACATCCGATTCCCTGCCTATGATTCCCCACCTCTGATTCCCCGCCTCTGATTCCCCATATCTGATCCCCTGCCTCTGTTTCCCCGCCTCTGATTCCCCACCTCTGTTTCCCCATATCTGATTCCCCGCCTCTGATTCCCCAACTCTAATACCCCGCCTCTGATTCCCCAGCTCTGATTCCCCGCCTCTGATTCCCCGCATCTGATTCCCTGCCTCTGATTCCCCGCCTCTGATTCCAGGCCTCTGATTCCCAGCATCCGATTCCGGCCTCTAATTCCCGGACTCTGATTCCCTGCTTCTGATTCTGATTCCCTGCCTCTGATTCCCCATCTCTGATTCCGCACATCTGATTCCTTGCCTCTGATTCCCCACCTCTGATTCCCCATATCTGATTCCCCGCCTGGGTTTCCCCGCCTCTGATTCCCCGCCTCTGTTTCCCAATATCTAAGTCCCCACCTCTGATTCCCCAAATCTGATTCCCCACCTCTGATTCCCCAGCTCTGATTCCCCGACTCTGATTCCCCGCATCTGATTCCCTGCATCTGATTCCAAGCCTCTGATTCCCTGCCTCTGATTCCCAACCTCTGATTCCCCACCTCTGATTCCCCATATCTGATTCCCCGCCTCTGTTTCCCCGCCTCGGATTCCCCGCCTCTGTTTCCCCATATCTGATTCCCGGCCTCTGATTCCCCGCCTCTGATTCCCCGCCTCTGATTCCCTGCCTCTGATTCCCCATCTCCGATTCCGCACATCTGATTCCCTTCCTCAGATTCCCCGCCTCTGATTCCCCGCCTCTGATTCCCTGCCTCTGATTCCCAACCTCGGATTCCCCACCTCTGATTCCCCATATCTGATTCCCCGCCTCTGTTTCCCCGCCTCTGATTCCCCGCCTCTGATTCCCAACTCTGATTCCCAACCTCTGATTCCACACCTCTGATTCCCCATATCTGATTCCCCGCCTCTATTTCCCCATATCTGATTCCCCACCTCTGTTTCCCCGCCTCTGATTCCCCGCCTCTGATTCTACATATCTCATTCCCCGCCTCTGAATCCCCATCTCTGATTCCCAGACTCTGATTCCCCACCTCTGATTCCCGGCCTCTTATTCCCAGCATCTGATTCCCGGCCTCTGATTCCCGGCCTCTGATTCCCCGCTTCTGATTCTGATTCCCTGCCTCTGATTCCCCATCTCTGATTCCGCACATCTGATTCCCTGCCTCTGATTCCCCACCTCTGATTCCCCATATCTGATTCCCCGCCTCTGTTTCCCCGCCTCTGATTCCCCGCCTCTGTTTCCCCATATCTAATTCCCCACCTCTGATGCCCCAACTCTGATTCCCCACCTCTGATTCCCCAGCTCTGATTCCCCGCCTCTGATTCCCCGCATCCGATTCCCCATGTCTGATTCCCCGCCTCTGTTTCCCCGCCTCTGATTCCCCGCCTCTCTTTCCCCATATCTGATTCCCCGCCTCTGATTCCCCAGCTCTGATTCCCTGCCTCTGATTCCCCGCGTTCTATTCGCTGCCTCTGATTCCCCGCCTGTGATTACCCATCTCTGATTCACCACCTCTGATTTCCCACCTCTGATTCCCCATATCTAATTCCCCGCCTCTGCTTGCCCGCCTCTCATTCCCCGCCTCTGTTTCCCCATATCTGATTCCCCGCCTCTGAATCCCCAACTCTGATTCCCTGCCTCTGATTCACCAGCTCTGATTCCCCGCCTTTGATTCCCCCCGTCTGATTCCCAGCCTCTGAATCACTGTCTGATTTCCTGCCTCTGATTCCCCGCCTCTGATTCCCCATCTCTGATTCACTGCCTCTGATTCCCCACATCTGATTCCCCATCTCTGATTCCGCACAACCGATTCCCTGCCTCTGATTCCCCGACTCTGATTCCCCACCTCTGATTCCCCAGCTCTGATTCCCCGCCTCTGATTCCCCGCGTCTGATTCCCTGCCTGTGATTCCCCGCCTCTGATTCCCCATCTCTGATTCCCCACCTCTGATTCCCCGTGTCTGATTCCCTTCCTTTGATTCCCCGCCTCTGATTCCCCGCCTCTGATTCCCTGCCACTGATTCCCCGCCCCTGATTCCCCACCTCTGATTCCCCATATCTTATTCCCCGCCTCTGTTTCCCCCCCTCTGATTCCCAGCCTCTGATTCCCCATATCTGATTCCCCGCCTCTGATTCCCCATATCTGATTCCCCGGTTCTATTTCCCCATATCTGCTTCGCGGCCTCTGATTCCCCAACTCTGATTCCCCGCCTCTGATTCCCCAGCTCTGATTTCCCGCCTCTGATTCCCGGCATCCAGTTCCCTGCCTCTGATTCCCCGCCTCTGATTCCCCATCTCTGATTCCCCACCTCTGATTCCCCGTGTCTGTTTCCTGGCCTCTGATTCCCCGCCTCTGATTCCCCATATCTGATTCCCCGCCTCTGTTTTCCCGCCTCTGATTCCCTGCCTCTGATTCCCCATATCTGATTCCCCGCCTCTGATTCCCCAACTCTGATTCCCCGCCTCTGATTCCCCAGCTCTGAATCCCCGCCTCTGATTCCCCGCGTCTGATTCCCTGCCTCTGATTCCCCGCCTCTGATTCCCCGCCTCTGTTTCCCAATATCTAAGTCCCCGCCTCTGATTCCCCAAATCTGATTCCCCACCTCTGATTCCCCAGTTCTGATTCCCCGCCTCTGATTCCCCGCATCTGATTCCCTGCATCTGATTCCAAGCCTCTGATTCCCTGCCTCTGTTTCCCCGCCTCGGATTCCCCGCCTCTGTTTCCCCATATCTGATTCCCGGCCTCTGATTCCCCGCCTCTGATTCCCCGCCTCTGATTCCCTGCCTCTGATTCCCCATCTCCGATTCCGCACATCTGATTCCCTTCCTCTGATTCCCCGCCTCTGATTCCCCGCCTCTGATTCCCTGCCTCTGATTCCCAACCTCGGATTCCCCACCTCTGATTCCCCATATCTGATTCCCCGCCTCTGTTTCCCCACCTCTGATTCCCCGTGTCTGATTCCCTTCCTCTGATTCCCCAGCTCTGATTCCCCGTGTTTGATTCCCTGCCTCTGATTCCCTGCCCTGATTCCCCATCTCTGTTTCACCGCCTTTGATTCGCCACCTCTGATTCCCCATATCTGATTACCCGCCTCTGTTTCCCCGACTCTGATTCCCTGCCTCTGATTCCCAACCTCTGATTCCACACCTCTGATTCCCCATATCTGATTCCCCGCCTCTATTTCCCCATATCTGATTCCCCGCCTCTGATTCCCCAACTCTGATTCCCCGCCTCTGATTCCCCAGCTCTGATTCCCCGACTCTGATTCCCGGAGTCCGATTCCCTGCCTCTGATTCCCCGCCTCTAATTCCCCATCTCTGATTCCCCGCCTCTGATTCCCCGTGTCTGATTCCCTGCCTCTGATTCCCCGCCTCTGATTCCCCGCCTCTGATTCCCTGCCACTGATTCCCTGCCCCTGATTCCCCAATTCTGATTCCCCATATCTGATTCCCCGCTTCTGTTTCCCCGCCTCTGATTCCCTACCTCTGATTCCCCATATCTGAATCCCTGCCTCTGATTCCCCAACTCTGATTCACCGCCTCTGATTCCCCAGCTCTGAATCCCCGCCTCTGATTCCCCGCGTCTGATTCCCTGCCTCTGATTCCCCGCCTTGATTCCCCATCTCTGATTCACAACCTCTGATTCCCCACCTCTGATTCCCTATATTTGATTCCCCGCCTCTGTTTCCCCGCCTCTGATTCACTGCCTCTGAGTCCCCACATCTGATTCCCCATCTCTGATTCCGCACAACCGATTCCCTGCCTATGATTCCCCGACTCTGTTTCCCCACCTCTGATTCCCCAGCTCTGATTCCCCGCCTCTGATTCCCCGCGTCTGATTCCCTGCCTGTGATTCCCCGCCTCTGATTCCCCATCTCTGATTCCCCACCTCTGACTCCCCGTGTCTGATTCCCTTCCTTTGATTCCCCGCCTCTGATTCCCCGCCTCTGATTCCCTGCCACTGATTCCCCGCCCCTGATTCCCCACCTCTGATTCCCCATATCTTATTCCCCGCCTCTGTTTCCCCCCCCTCTGATTCCCAGCCTCTGATTCCCCATATCTGATTCCCCGCCTCTGTTTCCCCATATCTGATTCCCCGCCTCTATTTCCCCATATCTGCTTCGCCGCCTCTGATTCCCCAACTCTGATTCCCCGCCTCTGATTCCCCAGCTCTGATTTCCCGCCTCTGATTCCCGGCATCCGATTCCCTGCCTCTGATTCCCCGCCTCTGATTCCCCATCTCTGATTCCCCGCCTCTGATTCCCCGTGTCTGATTCCCTGCCTCTGATTCCCCGCCTCTGATTCCCCATATCTGATTCCCCGCCTCTGTTTTCCCGCCTCTGATTCCCTGCCTCTGATTCCCCATATCTAATTCCCCGCCCCTGATTCCCCAACTCTGATTCCCAGCCTCTGATTCCCCAGCTCTGAATCCCCACCTCTGATTCCCCGCGTCTGATTCCCTGCCTCTGATTCCCCGCCTCTGATTCCCCATCTGTGATTCACAACGTCTGATGCCCCACCTCTGATTCCCCATATCTGATTCCCCGCCTCTGTTTCCCCGCCTCTGATTCCCCGCCTCTGATTCCCCATATCTGATTCCCCGCCTCTGATTGCCCACCTCTGATTCCCCGCGTCTGATTCCCTGCCTCTGATTCCCCGCCTCTGATTCCCCATCTCTGATTCACCACCTCTGATTCCCAGCCTCTGATTCCCCATCTCTGATTCCGCACATCCGATTCCCTGCCTATGATTCCCCACCTCTGATTCCCCGCCTCTGATTCCCCATATCTGATTCCCTGCCTCTGTTTCCCCGCGTCTGATTCCCCACCTCTGTTTCCCCATATCTGATTCCCCGCCTCTGATTCCCCAACTCTAATACCCCGCCTCTGATTCCACAGCTCTGATTCCCCGCCTCTGAATCCCCGCATCTGATTCCCTGCCTCTGATTCCCCGCCTCTGATTCCAGGCCTCTGATTCCCAGCATCTGATTCCGGCCTCTGATTCCCGGCCTCTGATTCCCTGCTTCTGATTCTGATTCCCTGCCTCTGATTCCCCATCTCTGATTCCGCACATCTGATTCCTTGCCTCTGATTCCCCACCTCTGATTCCCCATATCTGATTCCCCGCCTGGGTTTCCCCGCCTCTGATTCCCCGCCTCTGTTTCCCAATATCTAAGTCCCCGCCTCTGATTCCCCAAATCTGATTCCCCACCTCTGATTCCCCAGCTCTGATTCCCCGCCTCTGATTCCCCGCATCTGATTCCCTGCATCTGATTCCAAGCCTCTCATTCCCTGCCTCTGATTCCCAACCTCTGATTCCCCACCTCTGATTCCCCATATCTGATTCCCCGCCTCTGTTTCCCCGCCTCGGATTCCCCGCCTCTGTTTCCCCATATCTGATTCCCGGCCTCTGATTCCCCTCCTCTGATTCCCTGCCTCTGATTCCCTGCCTCTGATTCCCCATCTCCGATTCCGCACATCTGATTCCCTTCCTCTGATTCCCCGCCTCTGATTTTCCGCCTCTGATTCCCTGCCTCTGATTCCCAACCTCGGATTCCCCACCTCTGATTACCCATATCTGATTCCCGCCTCTGTTTCCCCGCCTCTGATTCCCCGCCTCTGATTCCCAACTCTGATTCCCCGCCTCTGATTCCCCAGCTCTGATTCCCCGTGTTTGATTCCCTGCCTCTGATTCCCTGCCCTGATTCCCCATCTCTGTTTCACCGCCTTTGATTCACCACCTCTGATTCCCCAAATCTGATTCCCCGCCTCTGTTTCCCCCACTCTGATTCCCTGCCTCTGATTCCCAACCTCTGATTCCACACCTCTGATTCCCCATATCTGATTCCCCGCCTCTATTTCCCCATATCTGATTCCCCGCCTCTGATTCCCCAACTCTGATTCCCCGCCTCTGATTCCCCAGCTCTGATTCCCCGACATTGATTCCCGGCATACGATTCCCTGCCTCTGATTGCCCGCCTCTGGTTCCCCATCTCTGATTCCCCGCCTCTGATTCCCCGTGTCTGATTCCCTGCCTTTGATTCCCCGCCTCTGATTCCCCGCCTCTGATTCCCTGCCACTGATTCCCTGCCCCTGATTCCCCACCTCTGATTCCCCACATCTGATTCCCCGCCTCTGTTTCCCCGCCTCTGATTCCCCGCCTCTGATTCCCCATATCTGATTCCCTGCCTCTGATTCCCCATCTCTGATTCCCCGCCTCTGATTCCCCAGCTCTGAATCCCCGCCTCTGATTCCCCGCGTCTGATTCCCTGCCTCTGATTCCCCGCCTTGATTCCCCATCTCTGATTCACAACCTCTGATTCCCCACCTCTGATTCCCTATATTTGATTCCCCGCCTCTGTTTCCCCGCCTCTGATTCCCCGCCTCTGTTTCCCCATATCTGATTCCCCGCCTCTGATTGCCCACCTCTGATTCCCAGCCTCTGATTCGCCAGCTCTGATTCCCCGCCTCTGATTCCCCGCATCTGATTCCCTGCCTCTGATTCCCCGCCTCTGATTCCCCATCTCTGATTCACCGCCTTTGATTCGCCACCTCTGATTCCCCATATCTGATTCCCCACCTCTGATTCCCGGCCTCTTATTCCCAGCATCTGATTCCCGGCCTCTGATTCCCGGCCTCTGATTCCCCGCTTCTGATTCTGATTCCCTGCCTCTTATTCCCCATCTCTGATTCCGCACATCTGATTCCCTGCCTCTGATTCCCCACCTCTGATTCCCCATATCTGATTCCCCGCCTCTGTTTCCCCGCCTCTGATTCCCCGCCTCTGTTTCCCTATATCTAATTCCCCACCTCTGATGCCCCAACTCTGATTCCCCGCCTCTGATTCCCCAGCTCTGATTCCCCGCCTCTGATTCCCTGCATCCGATTCCCCATATCTGATTCCCCGCCTCTGTTTCACCGCCTCTGATTCCCCGCCTCTGTTTCCCCATATCTGATTCCCGCCTCTGATTCCCAACTATGAATCCCCTCCTCTGATTCCCCAGCTCTGATTCCCTGCCTCTGATTCCCCGCGTTCTATTCCCTGCCTCTGATTCCCCGCCTGTGATTCCCCATCACTGATTCACCACCTCTGATTCCCTACCTCTGATTCCCCATATCTAATTCCCCGCCTCTGTTTGCCCGCCTCTGATTCCCCGCCTCTGTTTCCCCATATCTGATTCCCCGCCTCTGAATCCCCAACTCTGATTCCCTGCCTCAGATTCCCCAGCTCTGATTCCCCGCCTTTGATTCCCCCCGTCTGATTCCCAGCCTCTGAATCCCCGTGTCTGATTTCCTGCCTCTGATTCCCCGCCTCTGATTCCCCATCTCTGATTCACCGCCTCTGATTCCCCACCTCTGATTCCCCCTATCTGATTCCGCACATCCAATTCCCTGCCTCTGATTCCCCAACTCTTATTCCCCACCTCTGATTCCCCAGCTCTGATTCCCCGCCTCAGATTCCCACGTCTAATTCCCTGCCTCTGATTCCCCGCCTCTGATTCCCTGCCTCTGATTCCCCATATCTGATTCCCCGCCTCTGATTCCCCAACTCTGATTCCCCGCTTCTGATTCCCCAGCTCTGAATCCCCGCCTCTGATTCCCCGCGTCTTATTCCCTGCCTCTGATTCCCCGCCTCTGATTCCCCATCTGTGATTCACAACCTCTGATGCCCCACCTCTGATTCTCCATATCTGATTCCCTGCCTCTGTTTCCCCGCCTCTGATTCCCCACCTCTGTTTCCCCATATCTGATTCCCCGCCTCTGATTCCCCAACTCTAATACCCCGCCTCTGATTCCCCAGCTCTGATTCCCCGCCTCTGATTCCCCGCATCTGATTCCCTGCCTCTGATTCCCCGCCTCTGATTCCAGGCCTCTGATTCCCAGCATCTGATTCCGGCCTCTGATTCCCGGCCTCTGATTCCCTGCTTCTGATTCTGATTCCCTGCCTCTGATTCCCCATCTCTGATTCCGCACATCTGATTCCCTGCCTCTGATTCCCCACCTCTGATTCCCCAGCTCTGATTCCCCGCCTTTGATTCCCCCCGTCTGATTCCCAGCCTCTGAATCCCCGTGTCTGATTTCCTGCCTCTGATTCCCCGCCTCTGATTCCCCATCTCTGATTCACCGCCTCTGATTCCCCACCTCTGATTCCCCCTCTCTGATTCCGCACATCCAATTCCCTGCCTCTGATTCCCCAACTCTTTTTCCCCACCTCTGATTCCCCAGCTCTGATTCCCCGCCTCAGATTCCCCGCGTCTGATTCCCTGCCTCTGATTCCCCGCCTCTGATTCCCTGCCTCTGATTCCCCATATCTGATTCCCCGCCTCTGATTCCCCAACTCTGATTCCCCGCTTCTGATTCCCCAGCTCTGAATCCCCGCCTCTGATTCCCCGCGTCTTATTCCCTGCCTCTGATTCCCCGCCTCTGATTCCCCATCTGTGATTCACAACCTCTGATGCCCCACCTCTGATTCCCCATATCTGATTCCCTGCCTCTGTTTCCCCGCCTCTGATTCCCCACCTCTGTTTCCCCATATCTGATTCCCCGCCTCTGATTCCCCAACTCTAATACCCCGCCTCTGATTCCCCAGCTCTGATTCCCCGCCTCTGATTCCCCGCATCTGATTCCCTGCCTCTGATTCCCCGCCTCTGATTCCAGGCCTCTGATTCCCAGCATCTGATTCCGGCCTCTGATTCCCGGCCTCTGATTCCCTGCTTCTTATTCTGATTCCCTGCCACTGATTCCCCATCTCTGATTCCGCACATCTGATTCCCTGCCTCTGATTCCCCACCTCTGATTCCCCATATCTGATTCCCCGCCTCTGTTTCCCCACCTCTGATTCCCCGCCTCTGTTTCCCAATATCTAAGTCCCCACCTCTGATTCCCCAAATCTGATTCCCCACCTCTGATTCCCCAGCTCTGATTCCCCGCCTCTGATTCCCCGCATCTGATACCCTGCATCTGATTCCAAGCCTCTGATTCCCTGCCTCTGATTCCCAACCTCTGATTCCCCACCTCTGATTCCCCATATCTGATTCCCCGCCTCTGTTTCCCCGCCTCGGATTCCCCGCCTCTGTTTCCCCATATCTGATTCCCGGCCTCTGATTCCCCGCCTCTGATTCCCCATATCTGATTCCCTGCCTCTGATTCCCCAACTCTGATTCCCCGCCTCTGATTCCCCAGCTCTGAATCCCCGCCTCTGATTCCCCGCGTCTGATTCCCTGCCTCTGATTCCCCGCCTTGATTCCCCATCTCTGATTCACAACCTCGGATTCCCCACCTCTGATTCCCTATATTTGATTCCCCGCCTCTGTTTCCCCGCCTCTGATTCCCCGCCTCTGATTCCCCATATCTGATTCCCCGCCTCTGATTGCCCACCTCTGATTCCCAGCCTCTGATTCGCCAGCTCTGATTCCCCGCCTCTGATTCCCCGCATCTGATTCCCTGCCTCTGATTCCCTGCCTCTGATTCCCCATCTCTGATTCACCGCCTTTGATTCGCCACCTCTGATTCCCCATATCTGATTCCCCAACTCTGTTTCCCCGCCTCTGATTCCCCGCCTCTGATTCTCCATATCTCATTCCCCGCCTCTGAATCCCCATCTCTGATTCCCGGACTCTGATTCCCCTCCTCTGATTCCCGGCCTCTTATTCCCAGCATCTGATTCCCTGCCTCTGATTCCCGGCCTCTGATTCCCCGCTTCTGATTCCCTGCCTCTGATTCCCCATCTCTGATTCCGCACATCTGATTCCCTGCCTCTGATTCCCCACCTCTGATTCCCCATATCTGATTCCCCGCCTCTGTTTCCCCGCCTCTGATTCCCCGCCTCTGTTTCCCTATATCTAATTCCCCACCTCTGATGCCCCAACTCTGATTCCCCGCCTCTGATTCCCCAGCTCTGATTCCCCTCCTCTGATTCCCTGCATCCGATTCCCCATATCTGATTCCCCGCCTCTGTTTCCCCGCCTCTGATTCCCCGCCTCTGTTTCCCCATATCTGATTCCCGCCTCTGATTCCCAACTATGATTCTCCGCCTCTGATTCCCCAGCTCTGATTCCCTGCCTCTGATTCCCCGCGTTCTATTCCCTGCCTCTGATTCCCCGCCTGTGATTCCCCATCACTGATTCACCACCTCTGATTCCCTACCTCTGATTCCCCATATCTAATTCCCCGCCTCTGTTTGCCCGCATCTGATTCCCCGCCTCTGTTTCCCCATATCTGATTCCCCGCCTCTGAATCCCCAACTCTGATTCCCTGCCTCAGATTCCCCAGCTCTGATTCCCCGCCTTTGATTCCCCCCGTCTGATTCCCAGCCTCTGAATCCCCGTGTCTGATTTCCTGCCTCTGATTCCCCGCCTCTGATTCCCCATCTCTGATTCACCGCCTCTGATTCCCCACCTCTGATTCCCCATCTCTGATTCCGCACATCCAATTCCCTGCCTCTGATTCCCCAACTCTGATTCCCCACCTCTGATTCCCCAGCTCTGATTCCCCGCCTCAGATTCCCCGCGTCTGATTTCCTGCCTCTTATTCCCCGCCTCTGATTCCCTGCCTCTGATTCCCCATATCTGATTCCCCGCCTCTGATTCCCCAACTCTGATTCCCCGCTTCTGATTCCCCAGCTCTGAATCCCCGCCTCTGATTCCCCGCCTCTGATTCCCCACCTCTGATTCCCCCTCTCTGATTCCGCACATCCAATTCCCTGCCTCTGATTCCCCAACTCTTATTCCCCACCTCTGATTCCCCAGCTCTGATTCCCCGCCTCAGATTCCCCGCGTCTGATTCCCTGCCTCTGATTCCCCGCCTCTGATTCCCTGCCTCTGATTCCCCATATCTGATTCCCCGCCTCTGATTCCCCAACTCTGATTCCCCGCTTCTGATTCCCCAGCTCTGAATCCCCGCCTCTGATTCCCCGCGTCTTATTCCCTGCCTCTGATTCCCCGCCTCTGATTCCCCATCTGTGATTCACAACCTCTGATGCCCCACCTCTGATTCCCCATATCTGATTCCCTGCCTCTGTTTCCCCGCCTCTGATTCCCCACCTCTGTTTCCCCATATCTGATTCCCCGCCTCTGATTCCCCAACTCTAATACCCCGCCTCTGATTCCCCAGCTCTGATTCCCCGCCTCTGATTCCCCGCATCTGATTCCCTGCCTCTGATTCCCCGCCTCTGATTCCAGGCCTCTGATTCCCAGCATCTGATTCCGGCCTCTGATTCCCGGCCTCTGATTCCCTGCTTCTTATTCTGATTCCCTGCCTCTGATTCCCCATCTCTGATTCCGCACATCTGATTCCCTGCCTCTGATTCCCCACCTCTGATTCCACATATCTGATTCCCCGCCTCTGTTTCCCCACCTCTGATTCCCCGCCTCTGTTTCCCAATATCTAAGTCCCCACCTCTGATTCCCCAAATCTGATTCCCCACCTCTGATTCCCCAGCTCTGATTCCCCGCCTCTGATTCCCCGCATCTGATACCCTGCATCTGATTCCAAGCCTCTGATTCCCTGCCTCTGATTCCCAACCTCTGATTCCCCACCTCTGATTCCCCATATCTGATTCCCCGCCTCTGTTTCCCCGCCTCGGATTCCCCGCCTCTGTTTCCCCATATCTGATTCCCGGCCTCTGATTCCCCGCCTCTGATTCCCCATATCTGATTCCCTGCCTCTTATTCCCCAACTCTGATTCCCCGCCTCTGATTCCCCAGCTCTGAATCCCCGCCTCTGATTCCCCGCGTCTGATTCCCTGCCTCTGATTCCCCGCCTTGATTCCCCATCTCTGATTCACAACCTCTGATTCCCCACCTCTGATTCCCTATATTTGATTCCCCGCCTCTGTTTCCCCGCCTCTGATTCCCCGCCTCTGATTCCCCATATCTGATTCCCCGCCTCTGATTGCCCACCTCTGATTCCCAGCCTCTGATTCGCCAGCTCTGATTCCCCGCCTCTGATTCCCCGCATCTGATTCCCTGCCTCTGATTCCCTGCCTCTGATTCCCCATCTCTGATTCACCGCCTTTGATTCGCCACCTCTGATTCCCCATATCTGATTCCCCAACTCTGTTTCCCCGCCTCTGATTCCCCGCCTCTGATTCTCCATATCTCATTCCCCGCCTCTGAATCCCCATCTCTGATTCCCGGACTCTGATTCCCCTCCTCTGATTCCCGGCCTCTTATTCCCAGCATCTGATTCCCGGCCTCTGATTCCCGGCATCTGATTCCCCGCTTCTGATTCCCTGCCTCTGATTCCCCATCTCTGATTCCGCACATCTGATTCCCTGCCTCTGATTCCCCACCTCTGATTCCCCATATCTGATTCCCCGCCTCTGTTAACCCGCCTCTGATTCCCCGCCTCTGTTTCCCTATATCTAATTCCCCACCTCTGATGCCCCAACTCTGATTCCCCGCCTCTGATTCCCCAGCTCTGATTCCCCTCCTCTGATTCCCTGCATCCGATTCCCCATATCTGATTCTCCGCCTCTGTTTCCCCGCCTCTGATTCCCCGCCTCTGTTTCCCCATATCTGATTCCCGCCTCTGATTCCCAACTATGATTCTCCGCCTCTGATTCCCCAGCTCTGATTCCCTGCCTCTGATTCCCCGCGTTCTATTCCCTGCCTCTGATTCCCCGCCTGTGATTCCCCATCACTGATTCACCACCTCTGATTCCCTACCTCTGATTCCCCATATCTAATTCCCCGCCTCTGTTTGCCCGCCTCTGATTCCCCGCCTCTGTTTCCCCATATCTGATTCCCCGCCTCTGAATCCCCAACTCTGATTCCCTGCCTCAGATTCCCCAGCTCTGATTCCCCGCCTTTGATTCCCCCCGTCTGATTCCCAGCCTCTGAATCCCCGTGTCTGATTTCCTGCCTCTGATTCCCCGCCTCTGATTCCCCATCTCTGATTCACCGCCTCTGATTCCCCACCTCTGATTCCCCATCTCTGATTCCGCACATCCAATTCCCTGCCTCTGATTCCCCAACTCTGATTCCCCACCTCTGATTCCCCAGCTCTGATTCCCCGCCTCAGATTCCCCGCGTCTGATTCCCTGCCTCTTATTCCCCGCCTCTGATTCCCTGCCTCTGATTCCCCATATCTGATTCCCCGCCTCTGATTCCCCAACTCTGATTCCCCGCTTCTGATTCCCCAGCTCTGAATCCCCGCCTCTGATTCCCCGCGTCTGATTCCCTGCCTCTGATTCCCCGCCTCTGATTCCCCATCTGTGATTCACAACCTCTGATGCCCCACCTCTGATTCCCCATATCTGATTCCCCGCCTCTGTTTCCCCGCCTCTGATTCCCCGCCTCTGATTCCCCATATCTGATTCCCCACCTCTGATTGCCCACCTCTGATTCCCCGCGTCTGATACCCTGCCTCTGATTCCCCGCCTCTGATTCCCCATCTCTGATTCACCACCTCTGATTCCAGGCCTCTGATTCCCCATCTCTGATTCCACACATCCGATTCCCTGCCTATGTTTCCCCACCTCTGATTCCCCGCCTCTGTTTCCCCATATCTGATTCCCGCCTCTGAATCCCAACTATGAATCCCCTCCTCTGATTCCCCAACTCTGATTCCCTGCCTCTGATTCCCCGCGTTCTATTCCCTGCCTCTGATTCCCCGCCTGTGATTCCCCATCACTGATTCACCACCTCTGATTCCCTACCTCTGATTCCCCATATCTAATTCCCCGCCTCTGTTTGCCCGCCTCTGATTCCCCGCCTCTGTTTCCCCATATCTGATTCCCCGCCTCTGAATCCCCAACTCTGATTCCCTGCCTCAGATTCCCCAGCTCTGATTCCCCACCTTTGATTCCCCCCGTCTGATTCCCAGCCTCTGAATCCCCGTGTCTGATTTCCTGCCTCTGATTCCCCGCCTCTGATTCCCCATCTCTGATTCCTCTGATTCCCCACATCTGATTCCCCCTCTCTGATTCCAGGCCTCTGATTCCCAGCATCTGATTCCGGCCTCTGATTCCCGGCCTGTGATTCCCTGCTTCTGATTCTGATTCCCTGCCTCTGATTCCCCATCTCTGATTCCGCACATCTGATTCCCTGCCTCTGATTCCCCACCTCTGATTCCCCAGCTCTGATTCCCCGCCTTTGATTCCCCCCGTCTGATTCCCAGCCTCTGAATCCCCGTGTCTGATTTCCTGCCTCTGATTCCCCGCCTCTGATTCCCCATCTCTGATTCACCGCCTCTGATTCCCCACCTCTGATTCCCCCTCTCTGATTCCGCACATCCAATTCCCTGCCTCTGATTCCCCAACTCTTATTCCCCACCTCTGATTCCCCAGCTCTGATTCCCTGCCTCTGATTCCCCGCCTCTGATTCCCTGCCTCTGATTCCCCATATCTGATTCCCCGCCTCTGATTCCCCAACTCTGATTCCCCGCTTCTGATTCCCCAGCTCTGAATCCCCGCCTCTGATTCCCCGCGTCTTATTCCCTGCCTCTGATTCCCCGCCTCTGATTCCCCATCTGTGATTCACAACCTCTGATGCCCCACCTCTGATTCCCCATATCTGATTCCCTGCCTCTGTTTCCCCGCCTCTGATTCCCCACCTCTGTTTCCCCATATCTGATTCCCCGCCTCTGATTCCCCAACTCTAATACCCCGCCTCTGATTCCCCAGCTCTGATTCCCCACCTCTGATTCCCCGCATCTGATTCCCTGCCTCTGATTCCCCGCCTCTGATTCCAGGCCTCTGATTCCCAGCATCTGATTCCGGCCTCTGATTCCCGGCCTCTGATTCCCTGCTTCTTATTCTGATTCCCTGCCTCTGATTCCCCATCTCTGATTCCGCACATCTGATTCCCTGCCTCTGATTCCCCACCTCTGATTCCCCATATCTGATTCCCCGCCTCTGTTTCCCCACCTCTGATTCCCCGCCTCTGTTTCCCAATATCTAAGTCCCCACCTCTGATTCCCCAAATCTGATTCCCCACCTCTGATTCCCCAGCTCTGATTCCCCGCCTCTGATTCCCCGCATCTGATACCCTGCATCTGATTCCAAGCCTCTGATTCCCTGCCTCTGATTCCCAACCTCTGATTCCCCACCTCTGATTCCCCATATCTGATTCCCCGCCTCTGTTTCCCCGCCTCGGATTCCCCGCCTCTGTTTCCCCATATCTGATTCCCGGCCTCTGATTCCCCGCCTCTGATTCCCCATATCTGATTCCCTGCCTCTGATTCCCCAACTCTGATTCCCCGCCTCTGATTCCCCAACTCTGAATCCCCGCCTCTGATTCCCCGCGTCTGATTCCCTGCCTCTGATTCCCCGCCTTGATTCCCCATCTCTGATTCACAACCTCTGATTCCCCACCTCTGATTCCCTATATTTGATTCCCCGCCTCTGTTTCCCCGCCTCTGATTCCCCGCCTCTGATTCCCCATATCTGATTCCCCGCCTCTGATTGCCCACCTCTGATTCCCAGCCTCTGATTCGCCAGCTCTGATTCCCCGCCTCTGATTCCCCGCATCTGATTCCCTGCCTCTGATTCCCTGCCTCTGATTCCCCATCTCTGATTCACCGCCTTTGATTCGCCACCTCTGATTCCCCATATCTGATTCCCCAACTCTGTTTCCCCACCTCTGATTCCCCGCCTCTGATTCTCCATATCTCATTCCCCGCCTCTGAATCCCCATCTCTGATTCCCGGACTCTGATTCCCCTCCTCTGATTCCCGGCCTCTTATTCCCAGCATCTGATTCCCGGCCTCTGATTCCCGGCCTCTGATTCCCCGCTTCTGATTCCCTGCCTCTGATTCCCCATCTCTGATTCCGCACATCTGATTCCCTGCCTCTGATTCCCCACCTCTGATTCCCCATATCTGATTCCCCGCCTCTGTTTCCCCGCCTCTGATTCCCCGCCTCTGTTTCCCTATATCTAATTCCCCACCTCTGATGCCCCAACTCTGATTCCCCGCCTCTGATTCCCCAGCTCTGATTCCCCTCCTCTGATTCCCTGCATCCGATTCCCCATATCTGATTCCCCGCCTCTGTTTCCCCGCCTCTGATTCCCCGCCTCTGTTTCCCCATATCTGATTCCCGCCTCTGATTCCCAACTATGATTCTCCGCCTCTGATTCCCCAGCTCTGATTCCCTGCCTCTGATTCCCCGCGTTCTATTCCCTGCCTCTGATTCCCCGCCTGTGATTCCCCATCACTGATTCACCACCTCTGATTCCCTACCTCTGATTCCCCATATCTAATTCCCCGCCTCTGTTTGCCCGCCTCTGATTCCCCGCCTCTGTTTCCCCATATCTGATTCCCCGCCTCTGAATCCCCAACTCTGATTCCCTGCCTCAGATTCCCCAGCTCTGATTCCCCGCCTTTGATTCCCCCGTCTGATTCCCAGCCTCTGAATCCCCGTGTCTGATTTCCTGCCTCTGATTCCCCGCCTCTGATTCCCCATCTCTGATTCACCGCCTCTGATTCCCCACCTCTGATTCCCCCTCTCTGATTCCGCACATCCAATTCCCTGCCTCTGATTCCCCAACTCTTATTCCCCACCTCTGATTCCCCAGCTCTGATTCCCCGCCTCAGATTCCCCGCGTCTGATTCCCTGCCTCTGATTCCCCGCCTCTGATTCCCTGCCTCTGATTCCCCATATCTGATTCCCCGCCTCTGATTCCCCAACTCTGATTCCCCGCTTCTGATTCCCCAGCTCTGAATCCCCGCCTCTGATTCCCCGCGTCTTATTCCCTGCCTCTGATTCCCCGCCTCTGATTCCCCATCTGTGATTCACAACCTCTGATGCCCCACCTCTGATTCCCCATATCTGATTCCCTGCCTCTGTTTCCCCGCCTCTGATTCCCCACCTCTGTTTCCCCATATCTGATTCCCCGCCTCTGATTCCCCAACTCTAATACCCCGCCTCTGATTCCCCAGCTCTGATTCCCCGCCTCTGATTCCCCGCATCTGATTCCCTGCCTCTGATTCCCCGCCTCTGATTCCAGGCCTCTGATTCCCAGCATCTGATTCCGGCCTCTGATTCCCGGCCTGTGATTCCCTGCTTCTGATTCTGATTCCCTGCCTCTGATTCCCCATCTCTGATTCCGCACATCTGATTCCCTGCCTCTGATTCCCCACCTCTGATTCCCCAGCTCTGATTCCCCGCCTTTGATTCCCCCCGTCTGATTCCCAGCCTCTGAATCCCCGTGTCTGATTTCCTGCCTCTGATTCCCCGCCTCTGATTCCCCATCTCTGATTCACCGCCTCTGATTCCCCACCTCTGATTCCCCCTCTCTGATTCCGCACATCCAATTCCCTGCCTCTGATTCCCCAACTCTTATTCCCCACCTCTGATTCCCCAGCTCTGATTCCCCGCCTCAGATTCCCCGCGTCTGATTCCCTGCCTCTGATTCCCCGCCTCTGATTCCCTGCCTCTGATTCCCCATATCTGATTCCCCGCCTCTGATTCCCCAACTCTGATTCCCCGCTTCTGATTCCCCAGCTCTGAATCCCCGCCTCTGATTCCCCGCGTCTTATTCCCTGCCTCTGATTCCCCGCCTCTGATTCCCCATCTGTGATTCACAACCTCTGATGCCCCACCTCTGATTCCCCATATCTGATTCCCTGCCTCTGTTTCCCCGCCTCTGATTCCCCACCTCTGTTTCCCCATATCTGATTCCCCGCCTCTGATTCCCCAACTCTAATACCCCGCCTCTGATTCCCCAGCTCTGATTCCCCACCTCTGATTCCCCGCATCTGATTCCCTGCCTCTGATTCCCCGCCTCTGATTCCAGGCCTCTGATTCCCAGCATCTGATTCCGGCCTCTGATTCCCGGCCTCTGATTCCCTGCTTCTTATTCTGATTCCCTGCCTCTGATTCCCCATCTCTGATTCCGCACATCTGATTCCCTGCCTCTGATTCCCCACCTCTGATTCCCCATATCTGATTCCCCGCCTCTGTTTCCCCACCTCTGATTCCCCGCCTCTGTTTCCCAATATCTAAGTCCCCACCTCTGATTCCCCAAATCTGATTCCCCACCTCTGATTCCCCAGCTCTGATTCCCCGCCTCTGATTCCCCGCATCTGATACCCTGCATCTGATTCCAAGCCTCTGATTCCCTGCCTCTGATTCCCAACCTCTGATTCCCCACCTCTGATTCCCCATATCTGATTCCCCGCCTCTGTTTCCCCGCCTCGGATTCCCCGCCTCTGTTTCCCCATATCTGATTCCCGGCCTCTGATTCCCCGCCTCTGATTCCCCATATCTGATTCCCTGCCTCTGATTCCCCAACTCTGATTCCCCGCCTCTGATTCCCCAGCTCTGAATCCCCGCCTCTGATTCCCCGCGTCTGATTCCCTGCCTCTGATTCCCCGCCTTGATTCCCCATCTCTGATTCACAACCTCTGATTCCCCACCTCTGATTCCCTATATTTGATTCCCCGCCTCTGTTTCCCCGCCTCTGATTCCCCGCCTCTGATTCCCCATATCTGATTCCCCGCCTCTGATTGCCCACCTCTGATTCCCAGCCTCTGATTCGCCAGCTCTGATTCCCCGCCTCTGATTCCCCGCATCTGATTCCCTGCCTCTGATTCCCTGCCTCTGATTCCCCATCTCTGATTCACCGCCTTTGATTCGCCACCTCTGATTCCCCATATCTGATTCCCCAACTCTGTTTCCCCACCTCTGATTCCCCGCCTCTGATTCTCCATATCTCATTCCCCGCCTCTGAATCCCCATCTCTGATTCCCGGACTCTGATTCCCCTCCTCTGATTCCCGGCCTCTTATTCCCAGCATCTGATTCCCGGCCTCTGATTCCCGGCCTCTGATTCCCCGCTTCTGATTCCCTGCCTCTGATTCCCCATCTCTGATTCCGCACATCTGATTCCCTGCCTCTGATTCCCCACCTCTGATTCCCCATATCTGATTCCCCGCCTCTGTTTCCCCGCCTCTGATTCCCCGCCTCTGTTTCCCTATATCTAATTCCCCACCTCTGATGCCCCAACTCTGATTCCCCGCCTCTGATTCCCCAGCTCTGATTCCCCTCCTCTGATTCCCTGCATCCGATTCCCCATATCTGATTCCCCGCCTCTGTTTCCCCGCCTCTGATTCCCCGCCTCTGTTTCCCCATATCTGATTCCCGCCTCTGATTCCCAACTATGATTCTCCGCCTCTGATTCCCCAGCTCTGATTCCCTGCCTCTGATTCCCCGCGTTCTATTCCCTGCCTCTGATTCCCCGCCTGTGATTCCCCATCACTGATTCACCACCTCTGATTCCCTACCTCTGATTCCCCATATCTAATTCCCCGCCTCTGTTTGCCCGCCTCTGATTCCCCGCCTCTGTTTCCCCATATCTGATTCCCCGCCTCTGAATCCCCAACTCTGATTCCCTGCCTCAGATTCCCCAGCTCTGATTCCCCGCCTTTGATTCCCCCGTCTGATTCCCAGCCTCTGAATCCCCGTGTCTGATTTCCTGCCTCTGATTCCCCGCCTCTGATTCCCCATCTCTGATTCACCGCCTCTGATTCCCCACCTCTGATTCCCCATCTCTGATTCCGCACATCCAATTCCCTGCCTCTGATTCCCCAACTCTGATTCCCCACCTCTGATTCCCCAGCTCTGATTCCCCGCCTCAGATTCCCCGCTTCTGATTCCCTGCCTCTTATTCCCCGCCTCTGATTCCCTGCCTCTGATTCCCCATATCTGATTCCCCGCCTCTGATTCCCCAACTCTGATTCCCCGCTTCTGATTCCCCAGCTCTGAATCCCCGCCTCTGATTCCCCGCCTCTGATTCCCCACCTCTGATTCCCCCTCTCTGATTCCGCACATCCAATTCCCTGCCTCTGATTCCCCAACTCTTATTCCCCACCTCTGATTCCCCAGCTCTGATTCCCCGCCTCAGATTCCCCGCGTCTGATTCCCTGCCTCTGATTCCCCGCCTCTGATTCCCTGCCTCTGATTCCCCATATCTGATTCCCCGCCTCTGATTCCCCAACTCTGATTCCCCGCTTCTGATTCCCCAGCTCTGAATCCCCGCCTCTGATTCCCCGCGTCTTATTCCCTGCCTCTGATTCCCCGCCTCTGATTCCCCATCTGTGATTCACAACCTCTGATGCCCCACCTCTGATTCCCCATATCTGATTCCCTGCCTCTGTTTCCCCGCCTCCGATTCCCCACCTCTGTTTCCCCATATCTGATTCCCCGCCTCTGATTCCCCAACTCTAATACCCCGCCTCTGATTCCCCAGCTCTGATTCCCCGCCTCTGATTCCCCGCATCTGATTCCCTGCCTCTGATTCCCCGCCTCTGATTCCAGGCCTCTGATTCCCAGCATCTGATTCCGGCCTCTGATTCCCGGCCTCTGATTCCCTGCTTCTTATTCTGATTCCCTGCCTCTGATTCCCCATCTCTGATTCCGCACATCTGATTCCCTGCCTCTGATTCCCCACCTCTGATTCCCCATATCTGATTCCCCGCCTCTGTTTCCCCACCTCTGATTCCCCGCCTCTGTTTCCCAATATCTAAGTCCCCACCTCTGATTCCCCAAATCTGATTCCCCACCTCTGATTCCCCAGCTCTGTTTCCCCGCCTCTGATTCCCCGCATCTGATACCCTGCATCTGATTCCAAGCCTCTGATTCCCTGCCTCTGATTCCCAACCTCTGATTCCCCACCTCTGATTCCCCATATCTGATTCCCCGCCTCTGTTTCCCCGCCTCGGATTCCCCGCCTCTGATTCCCCGCCTCTGATTCCCCATATCTGATTCCCTGCCTCTGATTCCCCAACTCTGATTCCCCGCCTCTGATTCCCCAGCTCTGAATCCCCGCCTCTGATTCCCCGCATCTGATTCCCTGCCTCTGATTCCCCGCCTTGATTCCCCATCTCTGATTCACAACCTCTGATTCCCCACCTCTGATTCCCTATATTTGATTCCCCGCCTCTGTTTCCCCGCCTCTGATTCCCCGCCTCTGATTCCCCATATCTGATTCCCCGCCTCTGATTGCCCACCTCTGATTCCCAGCCTCTGATTCGCCAGCTCTGATTCCCCGCCTCTGATTCCCCGCATCTGATTCCCTGCCTCTGATTCCCTGCCTCTGATTCCCCATCTCTGATTCACCGCCTTTGATTCGCCACCTCTGATTCCCCATATCTGATTCCCCAACTCTGTTTCCCCGCCTCTGATTCCCCGCCTCTGATTCTCCATATCTCATTCCCCGCCTCTGAATCCCCATCTCTGATTCCCGGACTCTGATTCCCCTCCTCTGATTCCCGGCCTCTTATTCCCAGCATCTGATTCCCGGCCTCTGATTCCCGGCCTCTGATTCCCCGCTTCTGATTCCCTGCCTCTGATTCCCCATCTCTGATTCCGCACATCTGATTCCCTGCCTCTGATTCCCCACCTCTGATTCCCCATATCTGATTCCCCGCCTCTGCTTGCCCGCCTCTCATTCCCCACCTCTGTTTCCCCATATCTGATTCCCCGCCTCTGAATCCCCAACTCTGATTCCCTGCCTCTGATTCACCAGCTCTGATTCCCTGCCTTTGATTCCCCCCGTCTGATTCCCAGCCTCTGAATCCCTGTCTGATTTCCTGCCTCTGATTCCCCGCCTCTGATTCCCCATCTCTGATTCACTGCCTCTGATTCCCCACATCTGATTCCCCATCTCTGATTCCGCACAACCGATTCCCTGCCTCTGATTCCCCGACTCTGATTCCCCACCTCTGATTCCCCAGCTCTGATTCCCCGCCTCTGATTCCCCGCGTCTGATTCCCTGCCTGTGATTCCCCGCCTCTGATTCCCCATCTCTGATTCCCCACCTCTGATTCCCCGTGTCTGATTCCCTTCCTTTGATTCCCCGCCTCTGATTCCCCGCCTCTGATTCCCTGCCACTGATTCCCCGCCCCTGATTCCCCACCTCTGATTCCCCATATCTTATTCCCCGCCTCTGTTTCCCCCCCTCTGATTCCCAGCCTCTGATTCCCCATATCTGATTCCCCGCCTCTGATTCCCCATATCTGATTCCCCGCCTCTATTTCCCCATATCTGCTTCGCGGCCTCTGATTCCCCAACTCTGATTCCCCGCCTCTGATTCCCCAGCTCTGATTTCCCGCCTCTGATTCCCGGCATCCAGTTCCCTGCCTCTGATTCCCCGCCTCTGATTCCCCATCTCTGATTCCCCACCTCTGATTCCCCGTGTCTGTTTCCTGGCCTCTGATTCCCCGCCTCTGATTCCCCATATCTGATTCCCCGCCTCTGTTTTCCCGCCTCTGATTCCCTGCCTCTGATTCCCCATATCTGATTCCCTGCCTCTGATTCCCCAACTCTGATTCCCCGCCTCTGATTCCCCAGCTCTGAATCCCCGCCTCTGATTCCCCGCGTCTGATTCCCCGCCTCTGATTCCCCGCCTCTGATTCCCCGCCTCTGTTTCCCAATATCTAAATCCCCGCCTCTGATTCCCCAAATCTGATTCCCCACCTCTGATTCCCCAGTTCTGATTCCCCGCCTCTGATTCCCCGCATCTGATTCCCTGCATCTGATTCCAAGCCTCTGATTCCCTACCTCTGATTCCCCATATATAATTCCCCGCCTCAGTTTGCCCGCCTCTGATTCCCCGCCTCTGTTTCCCCATATCTGATTCCCCGCCTCTGAATCCCCAACTCTGATTCCCTGCCTCAGATTCCCCAGCTCTGATTCCCCGCCTTTGATTCCCCCCGTCTGATTCCCAGCCTCTGAATCCCCGTGTCTGATTTCCTGCCTCTGATTCCCCGCCTCTGATTCCCCATCTCTGATTCTCCGCCTCTGATTCCCCACCTCTGATTCCCCCTCTCTGATTCCGCACATCCAATTCCCTGCCTCTGATTCCCCAACTCTTATTCCCCACCTCTGATTCCCCAGCTCTGATTCCCCGCCTCAGATTCCCCGCGTCTGATTCCCTGCCTCTGATTCCCCGCCTCTGATTCCCTGCCTCTGATTCCCCATATCTGATTCCCCGCCTCTGATTCCCCAACTCTGATTCCCCGCTTCTGATTCCCCAGCTCTGAATCCCCGCCTCTGATTCCCCGTGTCTTATTCCCTGCCTCTGATTCCCCGCCTCTGATTCCCCATCTGTGATTCCCAACCTCTGATGCCCCACCTCTGATTCCCCATATCTGATTCCCTGCCTCTGTTTCCCCGCCTCTGATTCCCCACCTCTGTTTCCCCATATCTGATTCCCCGCCTCTGATTCCCCAACTCTAATACCACGCCTCTGATTCCCCAGCTCTGATTCCCCGCCTCTGATTCCCCGCATCTGATTCCCTGCCTCTGATTCCCCGCCTCTGATTCCAGGCCTCTGATTCCCAGCATCTGATTCCGGCCTCTGATTCCCGGCCTCTGATTCCCTGCTTCTGATTCTGATTCCCTGCCTCTGATTCCCCATCTCTGATTCCGCACATCTGATTCCCTGCCTCTGATTCCCCACCTCTGATTCCCCAGCTCTGATTCCCCGCCTTTGAATCCCCCCGTCTGATTCCCAGCCTCTGAATCCCCGTGTCTGATTTCCTGCCTCTGATTCCCCGCCTCTGATTCCCCATCTCTGATTCACCGCCTCTGATTCCCCACCTCTGATTCCCCCTCTCTGATTCCGCACATCCAATTCCCTGCCTCTGATTCCCCAACTCTTATTCCCCACCTCTGATTCCCCAGCTCTGATTCCCCGCCTCAGATTCCCCGCGTCTGATTCCCTGCCTCTGATTCCCCGCCTCTGATTCCCTGCCTCTGATTCCCCATATCTGATTCCCCGCCTCTGTTTCCCCACCTCTGATTCCCCGCCTCTGTTTCCCAATATCTAAGTCCCCACCTCTGATTCCCCAAATCTGATTCCCCACCTCTGATTCCCCAGCTCTGATTCCCCGCCTCTGATTCCCCGCATCTGATACCCTGCATCTGATTCCAAGCCTCTGATTCCCTGCCTCTGATTCCCAACCTCTGATTCCCCACCTCTGATTCCCCATATCTGATTCCCCGCCTCTGTTTCCCCGCCTCGGATTCCCCGCCTCTGTTTCCCCATATCTGATTCCCGGCCTCTGATTCCCCGCCTCTGATTCCCCATATCTGATTCCCTGCCTCTGATTCCCCAACTCTGATTCCCCGCCTCTGATTCCCCAGCTCTGAATCCCCGCCTCTGATTCCCCGCGTCTGATTCCCTGCCTCTGATTCCCCGCCTTGATTCCCCATCTCTGATTCACAACCTCTGATTCCCCAACTCTGATTCCCTATATTTGATTCCCCGCCTCTGTTTCCCCGCCTCTGATTCCCCGCCTCTGATTCCCCATATCTGATTCCCCGCCTCTGATTGCCCACCTCTGATTCCCAGCCTCTGATTCGCCAGCTCTGATTCCCCGCCTCTGATTCCCCGCATCTGATTCCCTGCCTCTGATTCCCTGCCTCTGATTCCCCATCTCTGATTCACCGCCTTTGATTCGCCACCTCTGATTCCCCATATCTGATTCCCCAACTCTGTTTCCCCGCCTCTGATTCCCCGCCTCTGATTCTCCATATCTCATTCCCCGCCTCTGAATCCCCATCTCTGATTCCCGGACTCTGATTCCCCTCCTCTGATTCCCGGCCTCTTATTCCCAGCATCTGATTCCCGGCCTCTGATTCCCGGCCTCTGATTCCCCGCTTCTGATTCCCTGCCTCTGATTCCCCATCTCTGATTCCGCACATCTGATTCCCTGCCTCTGATTCCCCACCTCTGATTCCCCATATCTGATTCCCCGCCTCTGTTTCCCCGCCTCTGATTCCCCGCCTCTGTTTCCCTATATCTAATTCCCCACCTCTGATGCCCCAACTCTGATTCCCCGCCTCTGATTCCCCAGCTCTGATTCCCCTCCTCTGATTCCCTGCATCCGATTCCCCATATCTGATTCCCCGCGTCTGTTTCCCCGCCTCTGATTCCCCGTCTCTGTTTCCCCATATCTGATTCCTGCCTCTGATTCCCAACTATGATTCTCCGCCTCTGATTCCCCAGCTCTGATTCCCTGTCTCTGATTCCCCGCGTTCTATTCCCTGCCTCTGATTCCCCGCCTGTGATTCCCCATCACTGATTCACCACCTCTGATTCCCTACCTCTGATTCCCCATATCTAATTCCCGCCTCTGTTTGCCCGCCTCTGATTCCCCGCCTCTGTTTCCCCATATCTGATTCCCCGCCTCTGAATCCCCAACTCTGATTCCCTGCCTCAGATTCCCCAGCTCTGATTCACCGCCTTTGATTCCCCCCGTCTGATTCCCAGCCTCTGAATCCCCGTGTCTGATTTCCTGCCTCTGATTCCCCGCCTCTGATTCCCCATCTCTGATTCACCGCCTCTGATTCCCCACCTCTGATTCCCCATCTCTGATTCCGCACATCCAATTCCCTGCCTCTGATTCCCCAACTCTGATTACCCACCTCTGATTCCCCAGCTCTGATTCCCCGCCTCAGATTCCCCGCGTCTGATTCCCTGCCTCTTATTCCCCGCCTCTGATTCCCTGCCTCTGATTCCCCATATCTGATTCCCCGCCTCTGATTCCCCAACTCTGATTCCCCGCTTCTGATTCCCCAGCTCTGAATCCCCGCCTCTGATTCCCCGCCTCTGATTCCCCACCTCTGATTCCCCCTCTCTGATTCCGCACATCCAATTCCCTGCCTCTGATTCCCCAACTCTTATTCCCCACCTCTGATTCCCCAGCTCTGATTCCCCGCCTCAGATTCCCCGCGTCTGATTCCCTGCCTCTGATTCCCCGCCTCTGATTCCCTGCCTCTGATTCCCCATATCTGATTCCCCGCCTCTGATTCCCCAACTCTGATTCCCCGCTTCTGATTCCCCAGCTCTGAATCCCCGCCTCTGATTCCCCGCGTCTTATTCCCTGCCTCTGATTCCCCGCCTCTGATTCCCCATCTGTGATTCACAACCTCTGATGCCCCACCTCTGATTCCCAATATCTGATTCCCTGCCTCTGTTTCCCCGCCTCTGATTCCCCACCTCTGTTTCCCCATATCTGATTCCCCGCCTCTGATTCCCCAACTCTAATACCCCGCCTCTGATTCCCCAGCTCTGATTCCCCGCCTCTGATTCCCCGCATCTGATTCCCTGCCTCTGATTCCCCGCCTCTGATTCCAGGCCTCTGATTCCCAGCATCTGATTCCGGCCTCTGATTCCCGGCCTCTGATTCCCTGCTTCTTATTCTGATTCCCTGCCTCTGATTCCCCATCTCTGATTCCGCACATCTGATTCCCTGCCTCTGATTCCCCACCTCTGATTCCCCATATCTGATTCCCCGCCTCTGTTTCCCCACCTCTGATTCCCCGCCTCTGTTTCCCAATATCTAAGTCCCCACCTCTGATTCCCCAAATCTGATTCCCCACCTCTGATTCCCCAGCTCTGATTCCCCGCCTCTGATTCCCCGCATCTGATACCCTGCATCTGATTCCAAGCCTCTGATTCCCTGCCTCTGATTCCCAACCTCTGATTCCCCACCTCTGATTCCCCATATCTGATTCCCCGCCTCTGTTTCCCCGCCTCGGATTCCCCGCCTCTGTTTCCCCATATCTGATTCCCGGCCTCTGATTCCCCGCCTCTGATTCCCCATATCTGAGTCCCTGCCTCTGATTCCCCAACTCTGATTCCCCGCCTCTGATTCCCCAGCTCTGAATCCCCGCCTCTGATTCCCCGCGTCTGATTCCCTGCCTCTGATTCCCCGCCTTGATTCCCCATCTCTGATTCACAACCTCTGATTCCCCACCTCTGATTCCCTATATTTGATTCCCCGCCTCTGTTTCCCCGCCTCTGATTCCCCGCCTCTGATTCCCCATATCTGATTCCCCGCCTCTGATTGCCCACCTCTGATTCCCAGCCTCTGATTCGCCAGCTCTGATTCCCCGCCTCTGATTCCCCGCATCTGATTCCCTGCCTCTGATTCCCTGCCTCTGATTCCCCATCTCTGATTCACCGCCTTTGATTCGCCACCTCTGATTCCCCATATCTGATTCCCCAACTCTGTTTCCCCGCCTCTGATTCCCCGCCTCTGATTCTCCATATCTCATTCCCCGCCTCTGAATCCCCATCTCTGATTTCCGGACTCTGATTCCCCTCCTCTGATTCCCGGCCTCTTATTCCCAGCATCTGATTCCCGGCCTCTGATTCCCGGCCTCTGATTCCCCGCTTCTGATTCCCTGCCTCTGATTCCCCATCTCTGATTCCGCACATCTGATTCCCTGCCTCTGATTCCCCACCTCTGATTCCCCATATCTAATTCCCCGCCTCTGTTTGCCCGCCTCTGATTCCCCGCCTCTGTTTCCCCATATCTGATTCCCCGCCTCTGTTTCCCCGCCTCTGATTCCCCGCCTCTGTTTCCCTATATCTAATTCCCCACCTCTGATGCCCCAACTCTGATTCCCCGCCTCTGATTCCCCAGCTCTGATTCCCCTCCTCTGATTCCCTGCATCCGATTCCCCATATCTGATTCCCCGCCTCTGTTTCCCCGCCTCTGATTCCCCGCCTCTGTTTCCCCATATCTGATTCCCGCCTCTGATTCCCAACTATGATTCTCCGCCTCTGATTCCCCAGCTCTGATTCCCTGCCTCTGATTCCCCGCGTTCTATTCCCTGCCTCTGATTCCCCGCCTGTGATTCCCCATCACTGATTCACCACCTCTGATTCCCTACCTCTGATTCCCCATATCTAATTCCCCGCCTCTGTTTGCCCGCCTCTGATTCCCCGCCTCTGTTTCCCCATATCTGATTCCCCGCCTCTGAATCCCCAACTCTGATTCCCTGCCTCAGATTCCCCAGCTCTGATTCCCCGCCTTTGATTCCCCCCGTCTGATTCCCAGCCTCTGAATCCCCGTGTCTGATTTCATGCCTCTGATTCCCCGCCTCTGATTCCCCATCTCTGATTCACCGCCTCTGATTCCCCACCTCTGATTCCCCATCTCTGATTCCGCACATCCAATTCCCTGCCTCTGATTCCCCAACTCTGATTCCCCACCTCTGATTCCCCAGCTCTGATTCCCCGCCTCAGATTCCCCGCGTCTGATTCCCTGCCTCTTATTCCCCGCCTCTGATTCCCTGCCTCTGATTCCCCATATCTGATTCCCCGCCTCTGATTCCCCAACTCTGATTCCCCGCTTCTGATTCCCCAGCTCTGAATCCCCGCCTCTGATTCCCCGCGTCTGATTCCCTGCCTCTGATTCCCCGCCTCTGATTCCCCATCTGTGATTCACAACCTCTGATGCCCCACCTCTGATTCCCCATATCTGATTCCCCGCCTCTGTTTCCCCGCCTCTGATTCCCCGCCTCTGATTCCCCATATCTGATTCCCCACCTCTGATTGCCCACCTCTGATTCCCCGCGTCTGATACCCTGCCTCTGATTCCCCGCCTCTGATTCCCCATCTCTGATTCACCACCTCTGATTCCAGGCCTCTGATTCCCCATCTCTGATTCCGCACATCCGATTCCCTGCCTATGTTTCCCCACCTCTGATTCCCCGCCTCTGATTCCCCATATATGATTCCCTGCCTCTGTTTCCCCGCCTCTGATTCCCTACCTCTGTTTCCCCATATCTGATTCCCCGCCTCTGATTCCCCAACTCTAATACCCCGCCTCTGATTCCCCAGCTCTGATTCCCCGCCTCTGATTCCCCGCATCTGATTCCCTGCCTCTGATTCCCCGCCTCTGATTCCAGGCCTCTGATTCCCATCATCTGATTCCGGCCTCTGATTCCCGGCCTCTGATTCCCTGCTTCTGATTCTGATTCCCTGCCTCTGATTCCCTATCTCTGATTCCGCACATCTGATTCCCTGCCTCTGATTCCCCACCTCTGATTCCCCATATCTGATTCCCCACCTCTGTTTCCCCGCCTCTGATTCCCCGCCTCTGTTTCCCAATATCTAAGTCCCCACCTCTGATTCCCCAAATCTGATTCCCCACCTCTGATTCCCCAGCTCTGATTCCCCGCCTCTGATGCCCCGCATCTGATTCCCTGCATCTGATTCCAAGCCTCTGATTCCATGCCTCTGATTCCCAACCTCTGATTCCCCACCTCTGATTCCCCATATCTGATTCCCCGCCTCTGTTTCCCCGCCTCGGATTCCCCGCCTCTGTTTCCCCATATCTGATTCCCGGCCTCTGATTCCCCGCCTCTGATTCCCCGCATCTGATTCCCTGCCTCTGATTCCCCATCTCCGATTCCGCACATCTGATTCCCTTCCTCTGATTCCCTGCCTCTGATTCCCCGCCTCTGATTCCCTGCCTCTGATTCCCCACCTCTGATTCCCCATATCTGATTCCCCGCCTCTGTTTCCCCGCCTCTGATTCCCCGCCTCTGTTTCCCTATATCTAATTCCCCACCTCTGATGCCCCAACTCTGATTCCCCGCCTCTGATTCCCCAGCTCTGATTCCCCTCCTCTGATTCCCTGCATCCGATTCCCCATATCTGATTCCCCGCCTCTGTTTCCCCGCCTCTGATTCCCCGCCTCTGTTTCCCCATATCTGATTCCCGCCTCTGATTCCCAACTATGATTCTCCGCCTCTGATTCCCCAGCTCTGATTCCCTGCCTCTGATTCCCCGCGTTCTATTCCCTGCCTCTGATTCCCCGCCTGTGATTCCCCATCACTGATTCACCACCTCTGATTCCCTACCTCTGATTCCCCATATCTAATTCCCCGCCTCTGTTTGCCCGCCTCTGATTCCCCGCCTCTGTTTCCCCATATCTGATTCCCCGCCTCTGAATCCCCAACTCTGATTCCCTGCCTCAGATTCCCCAGCTCTGATTCCCCGCCTTTGATTCCCCCCGTCTGATTCCCAGCCTCTGAATCCCCGTGTCTGATTTCCTGCCTCTGATTCCCCGCCTCTGATTCCCCATCTCTGATTCACCGCCTCTGATTCCCCACCTCTGATTCCCCATCTCTGATTCCGCACATCCAATTCCCTGCCTCTGATTCCCCAACTCTGATTCCCCACCTCTGATTCCCCAGCTCTGATTCCCCGCCTCAGATTCCACGCGTCTGATTCCCTGCCTCTTATTCCCCGCCTCTGATTCCCTGCCTCTGATTCCCCATATCTGATTCCCCGCCTCTGATTCCCCAACTCTGATTCCCCGCTTCTGATTCCCCAGCTCTGAATCCCCGCCTCTGATTCCCCGCGTCTGATTCCCTGCCTCTGATTCCCCGCCTCTGATTCCCCATCTGTGATTCACAACCTCTGATGCCCCGCCTCTGATTCCCCATATCTGATTCCCCACCTCTGATTGCCCACCTCTGATTCCCCGCGTCTGATACCCTGCCTCTGATTCCCCGCCTCTGATTCCCCATCTCTGATTCACCACCTCTGATTCCAGGCCTCTGATTCCCCATCTCTGATTCCGCACATCCGATTCCCTGCCTATGTTTCCCCACCTCTGATTCCCCGCCTCTGATTCCCCATATCTGATTCCCTGCCTCTGTTTCCCCGCCTCTGATTCCCTACCTCTGTTTCCCCATATCTGATTCCCCGCCTCTGATTCCCCAACTCTAATACCCCGCCTCTGATTCCCCAGCTCTGATTCCCCACCTCTGATTCCCCGCATCTGATTCCCTGCCTCTGATTCCCCGCCTCTGATTCCAGGCCTCTGATTCCCATCATCTGATTCCGGCCTCTGATTCCCGGCCTCTGATTCCCTGCTTCTGATTCTGATTCCCTGCCTCTGATTCCCTATCTCTGATTCCGCACATCTGATTCCCTGCCTCTGATTCCCCACCTCTGATTCCCCATATCTGATTCCCCACCTCTGTTTCCCCGCCTCTGATTCCCCATATCTGATTCCCCACCTCTGTTTCCCCGCCTCTGTTTCCCCGCCTCTGATTCCCCATATCTGATACCCCGGCTCTGATTGCCCACCTCTGATTCCCCGCCTCTGATTCGCCAGCTCTGATTCCCCGCCTCTGAATCCCCGCATCTGATTCCCTGCCTCTGATTCCCCGCCTCTGATTCCCCATCTCTGATTCACCGCCTTTGATTCGCCACCTCTGATTCCCCATATCTGATTCCCCACCTCTGTTTCCCCGCCTCTGATTCCCCGCCTCTGATTCTCCATATCTCATTCCCCGCCTCTGAATCCCCATCTCTGATTCCCAGACTCTGATTCCCCACCTCTGATTCCCGGCCTCTTATTCCCAGCATCTGATTCCCGGCCTCTGATTCCCGGCCTCTGATTCCCCGCTTCTGATACTGATTCCCTGCCTCTGATTCCCCATCTCTGATTCCGCACATCTGATTCCCTCCCTCTGATTCCCCACCTCTGATTCCCATATCTGATTCCCCGCCTCTGTTTCCCCGCCTCTGATTCCCCGCCTCTGTTTCCCCATATCTAATTCCCCACCTCTGATGCCCCAACTCTGATTCCCCACCTCTGATTCCCCAGCTCTGATTCCCCGCCTCTGATTCCCCGCATCCGATTCCCCATGTCTGATTCCCCGCCTCTGTTTCCCCGCCTCTGATTCCCCGTCTCTGTTTCCCAATATCTGATTCCCCGCCTCTGATTCCCCAGCTCTGATTCCCTGCCTCTGATTCCCCGCGTTCTATTCGCTGCCTCTGATTCCCCGCCTGTGATTCCCCATCTCTGATTCACCACCTCTGATTTCCCACCTCTGATTCCCCATATCTAATTCCCCGCCTCTGCTTGCCCGCCTCTCATTCCCCGCCTCTGTTTCCCCATATCTGATTCCCCGCCTCTGAATCCCCAACTCTGATTCCCTGCCTCTGATTCACCAGCTCTGATTCCCCGCCTTTGATTCCCCCCGTCTGATTCCCAGCCTCTGAATCCCTGTCTGATTTCCTGCCTCTGATTCCCCGCCTTTGATTCCCCATCTCTGATTCACTGCCTCTGATTCCCCACATCTGATTCCCCATCTCTGATTCCGCACAACCGATTCCCTGCCTCTGATTCCCCGACTCTGATTCCAAACCTCTGATTCCCCAGCTCTGATTCCCCGCCTCTGATTCCCCGCGTCTGATTCCCTGCCTGTGATTCCCCGCCTCTGATTCCCCATCTCTGATTCCCCACCTCTGATTCCCCGTGTCTGATTCCCTTCCTTTGATTCCCCGCCTCTGATTCCCCGCCTCTGATTCCCTGCCACTGATTCCCCGCCCCTGATTCCCCACCTCTGATTCCCCATATCTTATTCCCCGCCTCTGTTTCCCCCCCTCTGATTCCCAGCCTCTGATTCCCCATATCTGATTCCCCGCCTCTGATTCCCCATATCTGATTCCCCGCCTCTATTTCCCCATATCTGCTTCGCCGCCTTTGAATCCCCAACTCTGATTCCCCGCCTCTGATTCCCAAGCTCTGATTTCCCACCTCTGATTCCCGGCATCCGATTCCCTGCCTCTGATTCCCCATCTCTGATTCCCCGCCTCTGATTCCCCGTGTCTGATTCCCTGCCTCTGATTCCCCGCCTCTGATTCCCCATATCTGATTCCCCGCCTCTGTTTTCCCGCCTCTGATTCCCTGCCTCTGATTCCCCATATCTGATTCCCCGCCTCTGATTCCCCAACTCTGATTCCCCGCCTCTGATTCCCCAGCTCTGAATCCCCGCCTCTGATTCCCCACGTCTGATTCCCTGCCTCTGATTCCCCACCTCTGATTCCCCATCTGTGATTCACAACCTCGGATGCCCCACTTCTGATTCCCCATATCTGATTCCCCGCCTCTGTTTCCCCGCCTCTGATTCCCCGCCTCTGATTCCCCATATCTGATTCCCCGCCTCTGATTGCCCACCTCTGATTCCCCGCGTCTGATTCCCCGCCTCTGATTCCCCGCCTCTGATTCCCCATCTCTGATTCACCACCTCTGATTCCCAGCCTCTGATTCCCCATCTCTGATTCCGCACATCCGATTCCCTGCCTATGATTCCCCACCTCCGATTCCCCGCCTCTGATTCCCCATATCTGATCCCCTGCCTCTGTTTCCCCGCCTCTGATTCCCCACCTCTGTTTCCCCATATCTGATTCCCCGCCTCTGATTCCCCAACTCTAATACCCCGCCTCTGATTCCCCAGCTCTGATTCCCCGCCTCTGATTCCCCGCATCTGATTCCCTGCCTCTGATTCCCCGCCTCTGATTCCAGGCCTCTGATTCCCAGCATCCGATTCCGGCCTCTAATTCCCGGACTCTGATTCCCTGCTTCTGATTCTGATTCCCTGCCTCTGATTCCCCATCTCTGATTCCGCACATCTGATTCCTTGCCTCTGATTCCCCACCTCTGATTCCCCATATCTGATTCCCCGCCTGGGTTTCCCCGCCTCTGATTCCCCGCCTCTGTTTCCCAATATCTAAGTCCCCACCTCTGATTCCCCAAATCTGATTCCCCACCTCTGATTCCCCAGCTCTGATTCCCCGACTCTGATTCCCCGCATCTGATTCCCTGCATCTGATTCCAAGCCTCTGATTCCCTGCCTCTGATTCCCAACCTCTGATTCCCCACCTCTGATTCCCCATATCTGATTCCCCGCCTCTGTTTCCCCGCCTCGGATTCCCCGCCTCTGTTTCCCCATATCTGATTCCCGGCCTCTGATTCCCCGCCTCTGATTCCCCGCCTCTGATTCCCTGCCTCCTATTCCCCATATCTGATTCCCCGCCTCTGATTCCCCAACTCTGATTCCCCGCTTCTGATTCCCCAGCTCTGAATCCCCGCCTCTGATTCCCCGCGTCTGATTCCCTGCCTCTGATTCCCCGCCTCTGATTCCCCATCTGTGATTCACAACCTCTGATGCCCCACCTCTGATTCCCCATATCTGATTCCCCGCCTCTGTTTCCCCGCCTCTGATTCCCCGCCTCTGATTCCCCATATCTGATTCCCCACCTCTGATTGCCCACCTCTGATTCCCCGCGTCTGATACCCTGCCTCTGATTCCCCGCCTCTGATTCCCCATCTCTGATTCCGCACATCCGATTCGCTGCCTATGTTTCCCCACCTCTGATTCCCCGCCTCTGATTCCCCATATCTGATTCCCTGCCTCTGTTTCCCCGCCTCTGATTCCCTACCTCTGTTTCCCCATATCTGATTCCCCGCCTCTGATTCCCCAACTCTAATACCCCGCCTCTGATTCCCCAGCTCTGATTCCCCGCCTCTGATTCCCCGCATCTGATTCCCTGCCTCTGATTCCCCGCCTCTGATTCCAGGCCTCTGATTCCCATCATCTGATTCCGGCCTCTGATTCCCGGCCTCCGATTCCCTGCTTCTGATTCTGATTCCCTGCCTCTGATTCCCTATCTCTGATTCCGCACATCTGATTCCCTGCCTCTGATTCCCCACCTCTGATTCCCCATATCTGATTCCCCACCTCTGTTTCCCCGCCTCTGATTCCCCATATCTGATTCCCCACCTCTGTTTCCCCGCCTCTGTTTCCCCGCCTCTGATTCCCCATATCTGATTCCCCGGCTCTGATTGCCCACCTCTGATTCCCCGCCTCTGATTCGCCAGCTCTGATTCCCCGCCTCTGAATCCCCGCATCTGATTCCCTGCCTCTGATTCCCCGCCTCTGATTCCCCATCTCTGATTCACCGCCTTTGATTCGCCACCTCTGATTCCCCATATCTGATTCCCCACCTCTGTTTCCCCGCCTCTGATTCCCCGCCTCTGATTCTCCATATCTCATTCCCCGCCTCTGAATCCCCATCTCTGATTCCCAGACTCTGATTCCCCACCTCTGATTCCCGGCCTCTTATTCCCAGCATCTGATTCCCGGCCTCTGATTCCCGGCCTCTGATTCCCCGTTTCTGATACTGATTCCCTGCCTCTGATTCCCCATCTCTGATTCCGCACATCTGATTCCCTCCCTCTGATTCCCCACCTCTGATTCCCATATCTGATTCCCCGCCTCTGTTTCCCCGCCTCTGATTCCCCGCCTCTGTTTCCCCATATCTAATTCCCCACCTCTGATGCCCCAACTCTGATTCCCCACCTCTGATTCCCCAGCTCTGATTCCCCGCCTCTGATTCCCCGCATCCGATTCCCCATGTCTGATTCCCCGCCTCTGTTTCCCCGCCTCTGATTCCCCGTCTCTGTTTCCCCATATCTGATTCCCCGCCTCTGATTCCCCAGCTCTGATTCCCTGCCTCTGATTCCCCGCGTTCTATTCGCTGCCTCTGATTCCCCGCCTGTGATTCCCCATCTCTGATTCACCACCTCTGATTTCCCACCTCTGATTCCCCATATCTAATTCCCCGCCTCTGCTTGCCCGCCTCTCATTCCCCGCCTCTGTTTCCCCATATCTGATTCCCCGCCTCTGAATCCCCAACTCTGATTCCCTGCCTCTGATTCACCAGCTCTAATTCCCCGCCTTTGATTCCCCCCGTCTGATTCCCAGCCTCTGAATCCCTGTCTGATTTCCTGCCTCTGATTCCCCGCCTTTGATTCCCCATCTCTGATTCACTGCCTCTGATTCCCCACATCTGATTCCCCATCTCTGATTCCGCACAACCGATTCCCTGCCTCTGATTCCCCGACTCTGATTCCAAACCTCTGATTCCCCAGCTCTGATTCCCCGCCTCTGATTCCCCGCGTCTGATTCCCTGCCTGTGATTCCCCGCCTCTGATTCCCCATCTCTGATTCCCCACCTCTGATTCCCCGTGTCTGATTCCCTTCCTTTGATTCCCCGCCTCTGATTCCCCGCCTCTGATTCCCTGCCACTGATTCCCCGCCCCTGATTCCCCACCTCTGATTCCCCATATCTTATTCCCCGCCTCTGTTTCCCCCCCTCTGATTCCCAGCCTCTGATTCCCCATATCTGATTCCCCGCCTCTGATTCCCCATATCTGATTCCCCGCCTCTATTTCCCCATATCTGCTTCGCCGCCTCTGATTCCCCAACTCTGATTCCCCGCCTCTGATTCCCAAGCTCTGATTTCCCACCTCTGATTCCCGGCATCCGATTCCCTGCCTCTGATTCCCCATCTCTGATTCCCCGCCTCTGATTCCCCGTGTCTGATTCCCTGCCTCTGATTCCCCGCCTCTGATTCCCCATATCTGATTCCCCGCCTCTGTTTTCCCGCCTCTGATTCCCTGCCTCTGATTCCCCATATCTGATTCCCCGCCTCTGATTCCCCAACTCTGATTCCCCGCCTCTGATTCCCCAGCTCTGAATCCCCGCCTCTGATTCCCCACGTCTGATTCCCTGCCTCTGATTCCCCACCTCTGATTCCCCATCTGTGATTCAAAACCTCTGATGCCCCACTTCTGATTCCCCATATCTGATTCCCCGCCTCTGTTTCCCCGCCTCTGATTCCCCGCCTCTGATTCCCCATATCTGATTCCCCGCCTCTGATTGCCCACCTCTGATTCCCCGCGTCTGATTCCCCGCCTCTGATTCCCCGCCTCTGATTCCCCATCTCTGATTCACCACCTCTGATTCCCAGCCTCTGATTCCCCATCTCTGATTCCGCACATCCGATTCCCTGCCTATGATTCCCCACCTCTGATTCCCCGCCTCTGATTCCCCATATCTGATCCCCTGCCTCTGTTTCCCCGCCTCTGATTCCCCACCTCTGTTTCCCCATATCTGATTCCCCGCCTCTGATTCCCCAACTCTAATACCCCGCCTCTGATTCCCCAGCTCTGATTCCCCGCCTCTGATTCCCCGCATCTGATTCCCTGCCTCTGATTCCCCGCCTCTGATTCCAGGCCTCTGATTCCCAGCATCCGATTCCGGCCTCTAATTCCCGGACTCTGATTCCCTGCTTCTGATTCTGATTCCCTGCCTCTGATTCCCCATCTCTGATTCCGCACATCTGATTCCTTGCCTCTGATTCCCCACCTCTGATTCCCCATATCTGATTCCCCGCCTGGGTTTCCCCGCCTCTGATTCCCCGCCTCTGTTTCCCAATATCTAAGTCCCCACCTCTGATTCCCCAAATCTGATTCCCCACCTCTGATTCCCCAGCTCTGATTCCCCGACTCTGATTCCCCGCATCTGATTCCCTGCATCTGATTCCAAGCCTCTGATTCCCTGCCTCTGATTCCCAACCTCTGATTCCCCACCTCTGATTCCCCATATCTGATTCCCCGCCTCTGTTTCCCCGCCTCGGATTCCCCGCCTCTGTTTCCCCATATCTGATTCCCGGCCTCTGATTCCCCGCCTCTGATTCCCCGCCTCTGATTCCCTGCCTCTGATTCCCCATCTCCGATTCCGCACATCTGATTCCCTTCCTCTGATTCCCCGCCTCTGATTCCCCGCCTCTGATTCCCTGCCTCTGATTCCCAACCTCGGATTCCCCACCTCTGATTCCCCATATCTGATTCCCCGCCTCTGTTTCCCCGCCTCTGATTCCCCGCCTCTGATTCCCAACTCTGATTCCCAACCTCTGATTCCACACCTCTGATTCCCCATATCTGATTCCCCGCCTCTATTTCCCCATATCTGATTCCCCACCTCTGTTTCCCCGCCTCTGATTCCCCGCCTCTGATTCTCCATATCTCATTCCCCGCCTCTGAATCCCCATCTCTGATTCCCAGACTCTGATTCCCCACCTCTGATTCCCGGCCTCTTATTCCCAGCATCTGATTCCCGGCCTCTGATTCCCGGCCTCTGATTCCCCGCTTCTGATTCTGATTCCCTGCCTCTGATTCCCCATCTCTGATTCCGCACATCTGATTCCCTGACTCTGATTCCCCACCTCTGATTCCCCATATCTGATTCCCCGCCTCTGTTTCACCGCCTCTGATTCCCCGCCTCTGTTTCCCCATATCTGATTCCCCGCCTCTGTTTCCCCGCCTCTGATTCCCCGCCTCTCTTTCCCCATATCTGATTCCCCGCCTCTGATTCCCCAGCTCTGATTCCCTGCCTCTGATTCCCCGCGTTCTATTCGCTGCCTCTGATTCCCCGCCTGTGATTACCCATCTCTGATTCACCACCTCTGATTTCCCACCTCTGATTCCCCATATCTAATTCCCCGCCTCTGCTTGCCCGCCTCTCATTCCCCGCCTCTGTTTCCCCATATCTGATTCCCCGCCTCTGAATCCCCAACTCTGATTCCCAGCCTCTGATTCACCAGCTCTGATTCCCCGCCTTTGATTCCCCCCGTCTGATTCCCAGCCTCTGAATCCCTGTCTGATTTCCTGCCTCTGATTCCCCGCCTCTGATTCCCCATCTCTGATTCACTGCCTCTGATTCCCCACATCTGATTCCCCATCTCTGATTCCGCACAACCGATTCCCTGCCTCTGATTCCCTGACTCTGATTCCCCACCTCTGATTCCCCAGCTCTGATTCCCCGCCTCTGATTCCCCGCGTCTGATTCCCTGCCTGTGATTCCCCGCCTCTGATTCCCCATCTCTGATTCCCCACCTCTGATTCCCCGTGTCTGATTCCCTTCCTTTGATTCCCCGCCTCTGATTCCCCGCCTCTGATTCCCTGCCACTGATTCCCCGCCCCTGATTCCCCACCTCTGATTCCCCATATCTTATTCCCCGCCTCTGTTTCCCCCCCTCTGATTCCCAGCCTCTGATTCCCCATATCTGATTCCCCGCCTCTGATTCCCCATATCTGATTCCCCGCCTCTATTTCCCCATATCTGCTTCGCGGCCTCTGATTCCCCAACTCTGATTCCCCGCCTCTGATTCCCCAGCTCTGATTTCCCGCCTCTGATTCCCGGCATCCAGTTCCCTGCCTCTGATTCCCCGCCTCTGATTCCCCATCTCTGATTCCCCACCTCTGATTCCCCGTGTCTGTTTCCTGGCCTCTGATTCCCCGCCTCTGATTCCCCATATCTGATTCCCCGCCTCTGTTTTCCCGCCTCTGATTCCCTGCCTCTGATTCCCAATATCTGATTCCCCGCCTCTGATTCCCCAACTCTGATTCCCCGCCTCTGATTCCCCAGCTCTGAATCCCCGCCTCTGATTCCCCGCGTCTGATTCCCTGCCTCTGATTCCCCGCCTCTGATTCCCCGCCTCTGTTTCCCAATATCTAAGTCCCCGCCTCTGATTCCCCAAATCTGATTCCCCACCTCTGATTCCCCAGTTCTGATTCCCCGCCTCTGATTCCCCGCATCTGATTCCCTGCATCTGATTCCAAGCCTCTGATTCCCTACCTCTGATTCCCCATACCTAATTCCCCGCCTCTGTTTGCCCGCCTCTGATTCCCCGCCTCTGTTTCCCCATATCTGATTCCCCGCCTCTGAATCCCCAACTCTGATTCCCTGCCTCAGATTCCCCAGCTCTGATTCCCCGCCTTTGATTCCCCCCGTCTGATTCCCAGCCTCTGAATCCCCGTGTCTGATTTCCTGCCTCTGATTCCCCGCCTCTGATTCCCCATCTCTGATTCACCGCCTCTGATTCCCCACCTCTGATTCCCCCTCTCTGATTCCGCACATCCAATTCCCTGCCTCTGATTCCCCAACTCTTATTCCCCACCTCTGATTCCCCAGCTCTGATTCCCCGCCTCAGATTCCCCGCGTCTGATTCCCTGCCTCTGATTCCCCGCCTCTGATTCCCTGCCTCTGATTCCCCATATCTGATTCCCCGCCTCTGATTCCCCAACTCTGATTCCCCGCTTCTGATTCCCCAGCTCTGAATCCCCGCCTCTGATTCCCCGCGTCTTATTCCCTGCCTCTGATTCCCCGCCTCTGATTCCCCATCTGTGATTCACAACCTCTGATGCCCCACCTCTGATTCCCCATATCTGATTCCCTGCCTCTGTTTCCCCGCCTCTGATTCCCCACCTCTGTTTCCCCATATCTGATTCCCCGCCTCTGATTCCCCAACTCTAATACCCCGCCTCTGATTCCCCAGCTCTGATTCCCCGCCTCTGATTCCCCGCATCTGATTCCCTGCCTCTGATTCCCCGCCTCTGATTCCAGGCCTCTGATTCCCAGCATCTGATTCCGGCCTCTGATTCCCGGCCTCTGATTCCCTGCTTCTGATTCTGATTCCCTGCCTCTGATTCCCCATCTCTGGTTCCGCACATCTGATTCCCTGCCTCTGATTCCCCACCTCTGATTCCCCAGCTCTGATTCCCCGCCTTTGAATCCCCCCGTCTGATTCCCAGCCTCTGAATCCCCGTGTCTGATTTCCTGCCTCTGATTCCCCGCCTCTGATTCCCCATCTCTGATTCACCGCCTCTGATTCCCCACCTCTGATTCCCCCTCTCTGATTCCGCACATCCAATTCCCTGCCTCTGATTCCCCAACTCTTATTCCCCACCTCTGATTCCCCAGCTCTGATTCCCCGCCTCAGATTCCCCGCGTCTGATTCCCTGCCTCTGATTCCCCGCCTCTGATTCCCTGCCTCTGATTCCCCATATCTGATTCCCCGCCTCTGATTCCCCAACTCTGATTCCCCGCTTCTGATTCCCCAGCTCTGAATCCCCGCCTCTGATTCCCCGCGTCTTATTCCCTGCCTCTGATTCCCCGCCTCTGATTCCCCATCTGTGATTCACAACCTCTGATGCCCCACCTCTGATTCCCCATATCTGATTCCCTGCCTCTGTTTCCCCGCCTCTGATTCCCCACCTCTGTTTCCCCATATCTGATTCCCCGCCTCTGATTCCCCAACTCTAATACCCCGCCTCTGATTCCCCAGCTCTGATTCCCCGCCTCTGATTCCCCGCATCTGATTCCCTGCCTCTGATTCCCCGCCTCTGATTCCAGGCCTCTGATTCCCAGCATCTGATTCCGGCCTCTGATTCCCGGCCTCTGATTCCCTGCTTCTTATTCTGATTCCCTGCCTCTGATTCCCCATCTCTGATTCCGCACATCTGATTCCCTGCCTCTGATTCCCCACCTCTGATTCCCCATATCTGATTCCCCGCCTCTGTTTCCCCACCTCTGATTCCCCGCCTCTGTTTCCCAATATCTAAGTCCCCACCTCTGATTCCCCAAATCTGATTCCCCACCTCTGATTCCCCAGCTCTGATTCCCCGCCTCTGATTCCCCGCATCTGATACCCTGCATCTGATTCCAAGCTTCTGATTCCCTGCCTCTGATTCCCAACCTCTGATTCCCCACCTCTGATTCCCCATATCTGATTCCCCGCCTCTGTTTCCCCGCCTCGGATTCCCCGCCTCTGTTTCCCCATATCTGATTCCCGGCCTCTGATTCCCCGCCTCTGATTCCCCATATCTGATTCCCTGCCTCTGATTCCCCAACTCTGATTCCCCGCCTCTGATTCCCCAGCTCTGAATCCCCGCCTCTGATTCCCCGCGTCTGATTCCCTGCCTCTGATTCCCCGCCTTGATTCCCCATCTCTGATTCACAACCTCTGATTCCCCACCTCTGATTCCCTATATTTGATTCCCCGCCTCTGTTTCCCCGCCTCTGATTCCCCTCCTCTGATTCCCCATATCTGATTCCCCGCCTCTGATTGCCCACCTCTGATTCCCAGCCTCTGATTCGCCAGCTCTGATTCCCCGCCTCTGATTCCCCGCATCTGATTCCCTGCCTCTGATTCCCTGCCTCTGATTCCCCATCTCTGATTCACCGCCTTTGATTCGCCACCTCTGATTCCCCATATCTGATTCCCCAACTCTGTTTCCCCGCCTCTGATTCCCCGCCTCTGATTCTCCATATCTCATTCCCCGCCTCTGAATCCCCATCTCTGATTCCCGGACTCTGATTCCCCTCCTCTGATTCCCGGCCACTTATTCCCAGCATCTGATTCCCGGCCTCTGATTCCCGGCCTCTGATTCCCCGCTTCTGATTCCCTTCCTCTGATTCCCCATCTCTGATTCCGCACATCTGATTCCCTGCCTCTGATTCCCCACCTCTGATTCCCCATATATGATTCCCCGCCTCTGTTTCCCCGCCTCTGATTCCCCGCCTCTGTTTCCCTATATCTAATTCCCCACCTCTGATGCCCCAAGTCTGATTCCCCGCCTCTGATTCCCCAGCTCTGATTCCCCTCCTCTGATTCCCTGCATCCGATTCCCCATATCTGATTCCCCGCCTCTGTTTCCCCGCCTCTGATTCCCCGCCTCTGTTTCCCCATATCTGATTCCCGCCTCTGATTCCCAACTATGATTCTCCGCCTCTGATTCCCCAGCTCTGATTCCCTGCCTCTGATTCCCCGCGTTCTATTCCCTGCCTCTGATTCCCCGCCTGTGATTCCCCATCACTGATTCACCACCTCTGATTCCCTACCTCTGATTCCCCATATCTAATTCCCCGCCTCTGTTTGCCCGCCTCTGATTCCCCGCCTCTGTTTCCCCATATCTGATTCCCCGCCTCTGAATCCCCAACTCTGATTCCCTGCCTCAGATTCCCCAGCTCTGATTCCCCGCCTTTGATTCCCCCCGTCTGATTCCCAGCCTCTGAATCCCCGTGTCTGATTTCCTGCCTCTGATTCCCCGCCTCTGATTCCCCATCTCTGATTCACCGCCTCTGATTCCCCACCTCTGATTCCCCATCTCTGATTCCGCACATCCAATTCCCTGCCTCTGATTCCCCAACTCTGATTCCCCACCTCTGATTCCCCAGCTCTGATTCCCCGCCTCAGATTCCCCGCGTCTGATTCCCTGCCTCTTATTCCCCGCCTCTGATTCCCTGTCTCTGATTCCCCATATCTGATTCCCCGCCTCTGATTCCCCAACTCTGATTCCCCGCTTCTGATTCCCCAGCTCTGAATCCCCGCCTCTGATTCCCCGCCTCTGATTCCCCACCTCTGATTCCCCCTCTCTGATTCCGCACATCCAATTCCCTGCCTCTGATTCCCCAACTCTCATTCCCCACCTCTGATTCCCCAGCTCTGATTCCCCGCCTCAGATTCCCCGCGTCTGATTCCCTGCCTCTGATTCCCCGCCTCTGATTCCCTGCCTCTGATTCCCCATATCTGATTCCCCGCCTCTGATTCCCCAACTCTGATTCCCCGCATCTGATTCCCTGCCTCTGATTCCCCGCCTCTGATTCCAGGCCTCTGATTCCCAGCATCTGATTCCGGCCTCTGATTCCCGGCCTCTGATTCCCTGCTTCTTATTCTGATTCCCTGCCTCTGATTCCCCATCTCTGATTCCGCACATCTGATTCCCTGCCTCTGATTCCCCACCTCTGATTCCCCATATCTGATTCCCCGCCTCTGTTTCCCCACCTCTGATTCCCCGCCTCTGTTTCCCAATATCTAAGTCCCCACCTCTGATTCCCCAAATCTGATTCCCCACCTCTGATTCCCCAGCTCTGATTCCCCGCCTCTGATTCCCCGCATCTGATACCCTGCATCTGATTCCAAGCCTCTGATTCCCTGCCTCTGATTCCCAACCTCTGATTCCCCACCTCTGATTCCCCATATCTGATTCCCCGCCTCTGTTTCCCTGCCTCGGATTCCCCGCCTCTGTTTCCCCATATCTGATTCCCGGCCTCTGATTCCCCGCCTCTGATTCCCCATATCTGATTCCCTGCCTCTGATTCCCCAACTCTGATTCCCCGCCTCTGATTCCCCAGCTCTGAATCCCCGCCTCTGATTCCCCGCGTCTGATTCCCTGCCTCTGATTCCCCGCCTTGATTCCCCATCTCTGATTTACAACCTCTGATTCCCCACCTCTGATTCCCTATATTTGATTCCCCGCCTCTGTTTCCCCGCCTCTGATTCCCCGCCTCTGATTCCCCATATCTGATTCCCCGCCTCTGATTGCCCACCTCTGATTCCCAGCCTCTGATTCGCCTGCTCTGAATCCCCGCCTCTGATTCCCTGCCTCTGATTCCCTGCCTCTGATTCCCCATCTCTGATTCACCGCCTTTGATTCGCCACCTCTGATTCCCCATATCTGATTCCCCAACTCTGTTTCCCCGCCTCTGATTCCCCGCCTCTGATTCTCCATATCTCATTCCCCGCCTCTGAATCCCCATCTCTGATTCCCGGACTCTGATTCCCCTCCTCTGATTCCCGGCCTCTTATTCCCAGCATCTGATTCCCGGCCTCTGATTCCCGGCCTCTGATTCCCCGCTTCTGATTCCCTGCCTCTGATTCCCCATCTCTGATTCCGCACATCTGATTCCCTGCCTCTGATTCCCCACCTCTGATTCCCCATATCTGATTCCCCGCCTCTGTTTCCCCGCCTCTGATTCCCCGCCTCTGTTTCCCTATATCTAATTCCCCACCTCTGATGCCCCAACTCTGATTCCCCGCCTCTGATTCCCCAGCTCTGATTCCCCTCCTCTGATTCCCTGCATCCGATTCCCCATATCTGATTCCCCGCCTCTGTTTCCCCGCCTCTGATTCCCCGCCTCTGTTTCCCCATATCTGATTCCTGCCTCTGATTCCCAACTATGATTCTCCGCCTCTGATTCCCCAGCTCTGATTCCCTGCCTCTGATTCCCCGCGTTCTATTCCCTGCCTCTGATTCCCCGCCTGTGATTCCCCATCACTGATTCACCACCTCTGATTCCCTACCTCTGATTCCCCATATCTAATTCCCCGCCTCTGTTTGCCCGCCTCAGATTCCCCGCCTCTGTTTCCCCATATCTGATTCCCCGCCTCTGAATCCCCAACTCTGATTCCCTGCCTCAGATTCCCCAGCTCTGATTCCCCGCCTTTGATTCCCCCCGTCTGATTCCCAGCCTCTGAATCCCCGTGTCTGATTTCCTGCCTCTGATTCCCCGCCTCTGATTCCCCATCTCTGATTCACCGCCTCTGATTCCCCACCTCTGATTCCCCATCTCTGATTCCGCACATCCAATTCCCTGCCTCTGATTCCCCAACTCTGATTCCCCACCTCTGATTCCCCAGCTCTGATTCCCCGCCTCAGATTCCCCGCGTCTGATTCCCTGCCTCTTATTCCCCGCCTCTGATTCCCTGCCTCTGATTCCCCATATCTGATTCCCCGCCTCTGATTCCCCAACTCTGATTCCCCGCTTCTGATTCCCCAGCTCTGAATCCCCGCCTCTGATTCCCCGCGTCTGATTCCCTGCCTCTGATTCCCCGCCTCTGATTCCCCATCTGTGATTCACAACCTCTGATGCCCCACCTCTGATTCCCCATATCTGATTCCCCGCCTCTGTTTCCCCGCCTCTGATTCCCCGCCTCTGATTCCCCATATCTGATTCCCCACCTCTGATTCCCCGCCTCTGATTCCCCATCTCTGATTCACCACCTCTGATTCCAGGCCTCTGATTCCCCATCTCTGATTCCGCACATCCGATTCCCTGCCTATGTTTCCCCACCTCTGATTCCCCGCCTCTGATTCCCCATATCTGATTCCCTGCCTCTGTTTCCCCGCCTCTGATTCCCTACCTCTGTTTCCCCATATCTGATTCCCCGCCTCTGATTCCCCAACTCTAATACCCCGCCTCTGATTCCCCAGCTCTGATTCCCCGCCTCTGATTCCCCGCATCTGATTCCCTGCCTCTGATTCCCCGCCTCTGATTCCAGGCCTCTGATTCCCATCATCTGATTCCGGCCTCTGATTCCCGGCCTCTGATTCCCTGCTTCTGATTCTGATTCCCTGCCTCTGATTCCCTATGTCTGATTCCGCACATCTGATTCCCTGCCTCTGATTCCCCACCTCTGATTCCCCATATCTGATTCCCCACCTCTGTTTCCCCGCCTCTGATTCCCCGCCTCTGTTTCCCAATATCTAAGTCCCCACCTCTGATTCCCCAAATCTGATTCCCCACCTCTGATTCCCCAGCTCTGATTCCCCGCCTCTGATGCCCCGCATCTGATTCCCTGCATCTGATTCCAAGCCTCTGATTCCCTGCCTCTGATTCCCAACCTCTGATTCCCCACCTCTGATTCCCCATATCTGATTCCCCGCCTCTTTTTCCCCGCCTCGGATTCCCCGCCTCTGTTTCCCCATATCTGATTCCCGGCCTCTGATTCCCCGCCTCTGATTCCCCGCATCTGATTCCCTGCCTCTGATTCCCCATCTCCGATTCCGAACATCTGATTCCCTTCCTCTGATTCCCTGCCTCTGATTCCCCGCCTCTGATTCCCTGCCTCTGATTCCCAACCTCTGATTCCCCACCTCTGATTCCCCATATCTGATTCCCCGCCTCTGTTTCCCCGCCTCTGATTCCCCGCCTCTGATTCCCAACTCTGATTCCCCGCCTCTGATTCCCCAGCTCTGATTCCCCGACTCTGATTCCCGGCGTCCGATTCCCTGCCTCTGATTCCCCGCCTCTGATTCCCCATCTCTGATTCCCCGCCTCTGATTACCCGTGTCTGATTCCCTGCCTCTGATTCCCTGCCCTGATTCCCCATCTCTGTTTCACCGCCTTTGATTCGCCACCTCTGATTCCACATATCTGATTCCCCGCCTCTGTTTCCCCGACTCTGATTCCCTTCCTCTGATTACCAACCTCTGATTCCACACCTCTGATTCCCCATATCTGATTCCCCGCCTCTATTTCCCCATATCTGAATCCCTGCCTCTGATTCCCCAACTCTGATTCCCCGCCTCTGATTCCCCAGCTCTGATTCCCCGACTCTGATTCCCGGCGTCCGATTCCCTGCCTCTGATTCCCCGCCTCTGATTCCCCATCTCTGATTCCCCGCCTCTGATTACCCGTGTCTGATTCCCTGCCTCTGATTCCCCGCCTCTGATTCCCCGCCTCTGATTCCCTGCAACTGATTCCCTGCCCCTGATTCCCCACCTCTGATTCCCCAATAACTGATTCCCCGCCTCTGTTTCCCCGCCTCTGATTCCCCGCCTCTGATTCCCCATATCTGATTCCCTGCCTCTGATTCCCCAACTCTGATTCCCCGCCTCTGATTCCCCAGCTCTGAATCCCCGCCTCTGATTCCCCGTGTCTGATTCCCTGCCTCTGATTCCCCGCCTTGATTCCCCATCTCTGATTCACAACCTCTGATTCCCCACCTCTGATTCCCTATATTTGATTCCCGACCTCTGTTTCCCCGCCTCCGATTCCCCGCCTCTGATTCCCCATATCTGATTCCCCGCCTCTGATTGCCCACCTCTGATTCCCCGCCTCTGATTCGCCAGCTCTGATTCCCCGCCTCTGATTCCCCGCATCTGATTCCCTGCCTCTGATTCCCCGCCTCTGATTCCCCATCTCTGATTCACCGCCTTTGATTCGCCACCTCTGATTCCCCATATCTGATTCCCCACCTCTGTTTCCCGGCCTCTGATTCCCCGCCTCTGATTCTCCATATCTCATTCCCCGCCTCTGAATCCCCATCTCTGATTCCCGGACTCTGATTCCCCACCTCTGATTCCCGGCCTCTTATTCCCAGCATCTGATTCCCGGCCTCTGATTCCCGGCCTCTGATTCCCCGCTTCTGATTCTGATTCCCTGCCTCTGATTCCCCATCTCTGATTCCGCACATCTGATTCCCTGCCTCTGATTCCCCACCTCTGATTCCCCATATCTGATTCCCCGCCTCTGTTTCCCCGCCTCTGATTCCCCGCCTCTGTTTCCCTATATCTAATTCCCCACCTCTGATGCCCCAACTCTGATTCCCCGCCTCTGATTCCCCAGCTCTGATTCCCCGCCTCTGATTCCCCGCATCCGATTCCCCATATCTGATTCCCCGCATCTGTTTCCCCGCCTCTGATTCCCCGCCTCTGTTTCCCCATATCTGATTCCCCGCATCTGATTCCCAACTATGATTCCCCGCCTCTGATTCCCCAGCTCTGATTCCCTGCGTCTGATTCCCTGCGTTCTATTCCCTGCCTCTGATTCCCCGCCTGTGATTCCCCATCACTGATTCACCACCTCTGATTCCCCACCTCTGATTCCCCATATCTAATTCCCCGCCTCTGTTTGCCCGCCTCTGATTCCCCGCCTCTGTTTCCCCATATCTGATTCCCCGTCTCTGAATCCCCAACTCTTATTCCCTGCCTCTGATTCCCCAGCTCTGATTCCCCGCCTTTGATTCCCCCCGTCTGATTCCCAGCCTCTGAATCCCCGTGTCTGATTTCCTGCCTCTGATTCCCCGCCTCTGATTCCCCATCTCTTATTCCTCTGATTCCCCACATCTGATTCCCCATCTCTGATTCCGCACATCCGATTCCCTGCCTCTGATTCCCCAACTCTGATTCCCCACCTCTGATTCTCCAGCTCTGATTCCCCGCCTCAGATTCCCCGCGTCTGATTCCCTGCCTCTGATTCCCCGCCTCTGATTCCCCATCTCTGATTCCCCACCTCTGATTCCCCGTGTCTGATTCCCTGCCACTGATTCCCCGCCTCTGAATCCCAGCCTCTGATTCCCCATATCTGATTCGCCGCCTCTGATTCCCTGCCTCTGATTCCCCAGCTCTGATTCCCCTCCTTTGATTCCCCCCGTCTGATTCCCAGCCTCTGAATCCCCGTGTCTGATTTCCTGCCTCTGATTCCCCGCCTCTGATTCCCCATCTCTGATTCACCGCCTCTGATTCCCCATCTCTGATTCCCCACCTCTGATTCCCCATATCTGATTCCCTGCCTCTGTTTCCCCGCCTCTGATTCCCCACCTCTGTTTCCCCATATCTGATTCCCCGCCTCTGATTCCCCAACTCGAATACCCCACCTCTGATTCCCCAGCTCTGATTCCCCGCCTCTGATTCCCCGCATCTGATTCCCTGCCTCTGATTCCCCGCCTCTGATTCCAGGCCTCTGATTCCCAGCATCTGATTCCGGCCTCTGATTCCCGGCCTCTGATTCCCTGCTTCTGATTCTGATTCCCTGCCTCTGATTCCCCATCTCTGATTCCGCAAATCTGATTCCTTGCCTCTGATTCCCCAACTCTGATTCCCCATATCTGATTCCCCGCCTGGGTTTCCCCGCCTCTGATTCCCCGCCTCTGTTTCCCAATATCTAAGTCCCCCCCTCTGATTCCCCAAATCTGATTCCCCACCTCTGATTCCCCAGCTCTGATTCCCCGCCTCTGATTCCCCGCATCTGATTCCCTGCATCTGATTCCAAGCCTCTGATTCCCTGCCTCTGATTCCCAACCTCTGATTCCCCACCTCTGATTCCCCATATCTGATTCCCCGCCTCTGTTTCCCCGCCTCGGATTCCCAGCCTCTGTTTTCCCATATCTGATTCCCAGCCTCTGATTCCCCGCCTCTGATTCCAGGCCTCTGATTCCCAGCATCTGATTCCGGCCTCTGATTCCCGGCCTCTGATTCCCTGCTTCTGATTCTGATTCCCTGCCTCTGATTCCCCATCTCTGATTCCGCACATCTGATTCCCTGCCTCTGATTCCCCACCTCTGATTCCCCATATCTGATTCCCCGCCTCTGTTTCCCCACCTCTGATTCCCCGCCTCTGTTTCCCAATATCTAAGTCCCCACCTCTGATTCCCCAAATCTGAATCCCCACCTCTGATTCCCCAGCTCTGATTCCCCGCCTCTGATTCCCCGCATCTGATACCCTGCATCTGATTCCAAGCCTCTGATTCCCTGCCTATGATTCCCAACCTCTGATTCCCCACCTCTGATTCCCCATATCTGATTCCCCGCCTCTGTTTCCCCGCCTCGGATTCCCCGCCTCTGTTTCCCCATATCTGATTCCCGGCCTCTGATTCCCCGCCTCTGATTCCCCATATCTGATTCCCTGCCTCTGATTCCCCAACTCTGATTCCCCACCTCTGATTCCCCAGCTCTGAATCCCCGCCTCTGATTCCCCGCATCTGATTCCCTGCCTCTGATTCCCCGCCTTGATTCCCCATTCTGATTCACAACCTCTGATTCCCCACCTCTGATTCCCTATATTTGATTCCCCGCCTCTGTTTCCCCGCCTCTGATTCCCCGCCTCTGAATCCCCATATCTGATTCCCCGCCTCTGATTGCCCACCTCTGATTCCCAGCCTCTGATTCGCCAGCTCTGATTCCCCGCCTCTGATTCCCCGCATCTGATTCCCTGCCTCTGATTCCCTGCCTCTGATTCCCCATCTCTGATTCACCGCCTTTGATTCGCCACCTCTGATTCCCCATATCTGATTCCCCAACTCTGTTTCCCCGCCTCTGATTCCCCGCCTCTGATTCTCCATATCTCATTCCCCGCCTCTGAATCCCCATCTCTGATTCCCGGACTCTGATTCCCCTCCTCTGATTCCCGGCCTCTTATTCCCAGCATCTGATTCCCGGCCTCTGATTCCCGGCCTCTGATTCCCCGCTTCTGATTCCCTGCCTCTGATTCCCCATCTCTGATTCCGCACATCTGATTCCCTGCCTCTGATTCCCCACCTCTGATTCCCCATATCTGATTCCCCGCCCCTGTTTCCCCGCCTCTGATTCCCCGCCTCTGTTTCCCTATATCTAATTCCCCACCTCTGATGCCCCAACTCTGATTCCCCGCCTCTGATTCCCCAGCTCTGATTCCCCGCCTCTGATTCCCTGCATCCGATTCACCATATCTGATTCCCCGCCTCTGTTTCCCCGCCTCTGATTCCCCGCCTCTGTTTCCCCATATCTGATTCCCGCCTCTGATTCCCAACTATGATTCTCCGCCTCTGATTCCCCAGCTCTGATTCCCTGCCTCTGATTTCCCGCGTTCTATTCCCTGCCTCTGATTCCCCGCCTGTGATTCCCCATCACTGATTCACCACCTCTGATTCCCTACCTCTGATTCCCCATATCTAATTCCCCACCTCTGTTTCCCCATATCTGATTCCCCGCCTCTGATTCCCCAACTCTAATACCCCGCCTCTGATTCCCCAGCTCTGATTCCCCGCCTCTGATTCCCCGCATCTGATTCCCTGCCTCTGATTCCCCGCCTCTGATTCCAGGCCTCTGATTCCCAGCATCCGATTCCGGCCTCTAATTCCCGGACTCTGATTCCCTGCTTCTGATTCTGATTCCCTGCCTCTGATTCCCCATCTCTGATTCCGCACATCTGATTCCTTGCCTCTGATTCCCCACCTCTGATTCCCCATATCTGATTCCCCGCCTGGGTTTCCCCGCCTCTGATTCCCCGCCTCTGTTTCCCAATATCTAAGTCCCCACCTCTGATTCCCCAAATCTGATTCCCCACCTCTGATTCCCCAGCTCTGATTCCCCGACTCTGATTCCCCGCATCTGATTCCCTGCATCTGATTCCAAGCCTCTGATTCCCTGCCTCTGATTCCCAACCTCTGATTCCCCACCTCTGATTCCCCATATCTGATTCCCCGCCTCTGTTTCCCCGCCTCGGATTCCCCGCCTCTGTTTCCCCATATCTGATTCCCGGCCTCTGATTCCCCGCCTCTGATTCCCCGCCTCTGATTCCCTGCCTCTGATTCCCCATCTCCGATTCCGCACATCTGATTCCCTTCCTCTGATTCCCCGCCTCTGATTCCCCGCCTCTGATTCCCTGCCTCTGATTCCCAACCTCGGATTCCCCACCTCTGATTCCCCATATCTGATTCCCCGCCTCTGTTTCCCCGCCTCTGATTCCCCGCCTCTGATTCCCAACTCTGATTCCCAACCTCTGATTCCACACCTCTGATTCCCCATATCTGATTCCCCGCCTCTATTTCCCCATATCTGATTCCCCACCTCTGTTTCCCCGCCTCTGATTCCCCGCCTCTGATTCTCCATATCTCATTCCCCGCCTCTGAATCCCCATCTCTGATTCCCAGACTCTGATTCCCCACCTCTGATTCCCGGCCTCTTATTCCCAGCATCTGATTCCCGGCCTCTGATTCCCGGCCTCTGATTCCCCGCTTCTGATTCTGATTCCCTGCCTCTGATTCCCCATCTCTGATTCCGCACATCTGATTCCCTGACTCTGATTCCCCACCTCTGATTCCCCATATCTGATTCCCCGCCTCTGTTTCACCGCCTCTGATTCCCCGCCTCTGTTTCCCCATATCTGATTCCCCGCCTCTGTTTCCCCGCCTCTGATTCCCCGCCTCTCTTTCCCCATATCTGATTCCCCGCCTCTGATTCCCCAGCTCTGATTCCCTGCCTCTGATTCCCCGCGTTCTATTCGCTGCCTCTGATTCCCCGCCTGTGATTACCCATCTCTGATTCACCACCTCTGATTTCCCACCTCTGATTCCCCATATCTAATTCCCCGCCTCTGCTTGCCCGCCTCTCATTCCCCGCCTCTGTTTCCCCATATCTGATTCCCCGCCTCTGAATCCCCAACTCTGATTCCCAGCCTCTGATTCACCAGCTCTGATTCCCCGCCTTTGATTCCCCCCGTCTGATTCCCAGCCTCTGAATCCCTGTCTGATTTCCTGCCTCTGATTCCCCGCCTCTGATTCCCCATCTCTGATTCACTGCCTCTGATTCCCCACATCTGATTCCCCATCTCTGATTCCGCACAACCGATTCCCTGCCTCTGATTCCCTGACTCTGATTCCCCACCTCTGATTCCCAAGCTCTGATTCCCCGCCTCTGATTCCCCGCGTCTGATTCCCTGCCTGTGATTCCCCGCCTCTGATTCCCCATCTCTGATTCCCCACCTCTGATTCCCCGTGTCTGATTCCCTTCCTTTGATTCCCCGCCTCTGATTCCCCGCCTCTGATTCCCTGCCACTGATTCCCCGCCCCTGATTCCCCACCTCTGATTCCCCATATCTTATTCCCCGCCTCTGTTTCCCCCCCTCTGATTCCCAGCCTCTGATTCCCCATATCTGATTCCCCGCCTCTGATTCCCCATATCTGATTCCCCGCCTCTATTTCCCCATATCTGCTTCGCGGCCTCTGATTCCCCAACTCTGATTCCCCGCCTCTGATTCCCCAGCTCTGATTTCCCGCCTCTGATTCCCGGCATCCAGTTCCCTGCCTCTGATTCCCCGCCTCTGATTCCCCATCTCTGATTCCCCACCTCTGATTCCCCGTGTCTGTTTCCTGGCCTCTGATTCCCCGCCTCTGATTCCCCATATCTGATTCCCCGCCTCTGTTTTCCCGCCTCTGATTCCCTGCCTCTGATTCCCAATATCTGATTCCCCGCCTCTGATTCCCCAACTCTGATTCCCCGCCTCTGATTCCCCAGCTCTGAATCCCCGCCTCTGATTCCCCGCATCTGATACCCTGCATCTGATTCCAAGCCTCTGATTCCCTGCCTATGATTCCCAACCTCTGATTCCCCACCTCTGATTCCCCATATCTGATTCCCCGCCTCTGTTTCCCCGCCTCGGATTCCCCGCCTCTGTTTCCCCATATCTGATTCCCGGCCTCTGATTCCCCGCCTCTGATTCCCCATATCTGATTCCCTGCCTCTGATTCCCCAACTCTGATTCCCCACCTCTGATTCCCCAGCTCTGAATCCCCGCCTCTGATTCCCCGCATCTGATTCCCTGCCTCTGATTCCCCGCCTTGATTCCCCATTCTGATTCACAACCTCTGATTCCCCACCTCTGATTCCCTATATTTGATTCCCCGCCTCTGTTTCCCCGCCTCTGATTCCCCGCCTCTGAATCCCCATATCTGATTCCCCGCCTCTGATTGCCCACCTCTGATTCCCAGCCTCTGATTCGCCAGCTCTGATTCCCCGCCTCTGATTCCCCGCATCTGATTCCCTGCCTCTGATTCCCTGCCTCTGATTCCCCATCTCTGATTCACCGCCTTTGATTCGCCACCTCTGATTCCCCATATCTGATTCCCCAACTCTGTTTCCCCGCCTCTGATTCCCCGCCTCTGATTCTCCATATCTCATTCCCCGCCTCTGAATCCCCATCTCTGATTCCCGGACTCTGATTCCCCTCCTCTGATTCCCGGCCTCTTATTCCCAGCATCTGATTCCCGGCCTCTGATTCCCGGCCTCTGATTCCCCGCTTCTGATTCCCTGCCTCTGATTCCCCATCTCTGATTCCGCACATCTGATTCCCTGCCTCTGATTCCCCACCTCTGATTCCCCATATCTGATTCCCCGCCCCTGTTTCCCCGCCTCTGATTCCCCGCCTCTGTTTCCCTATATCTAATTCCCCACCTCTGATGCCCCAACTCTGATTCCCCGCCTCTGATTCCCCAGCTCTGATTCCCCGCCTCTGATTCCCTGCATCCGATTCACCATATCTGATTCCCCGCCTCTGTTTCCCCGCCTCTGATTCCCCGCCTCTGTTTCCCCATATCTGATTCCCGCCTCTGATTCCCAACTATGATTCTCCGCCTCTGATTCCCCAGCTCTGATTCCCTGCCTCTGATTCCCCGCGTTCTATTCCCTGCCTCTGATTCCCCGCCTGTGATTCCCCATCACTGATTCACCACCTCTGATTCCCTACCTCTGATTCCCCATATCTAATTCCCCACCTCTGTTTCCCCATATCTGATTCCCCGCCTCTGATTCCCCAACTCTAATACCCCGCCTCTGATTCCCCAGCTCTGATTCCCCGCCTCTGATTCCCCGCATCTGATTCCCTGCCTCTGATTCCCCGCCTCTGATTCCAGGCCTCTGATTCCCAGCATCCGATTCCGGCCTCTAATTCCCGGACTCTGATTCCCTGCTTCTGATTCTGATTCCCTGCCTCTGATTCCCCATCTCTGATTCCGCACATCTGATTCCTTGCCTCTGATTCCCCACCTCTGATTCCCCATATCTGATTCCCCGCCTGGGTTTCCCCGCCTCTGATTCCCCGCCTCTGTTTCCCAATATCTAAGTCCCCACCTCTGATTCCCCAAATCTGATTCCCCACCTCTGATTCCCCAGCTCTGATTCCCCGACTCTGATTCCCCGCATCTGATTCCCTGCATCTGATTCCAAGCCTCTGATTCCCTGCCTCTGATTCCCAACCTCTGATTCCCCACCTCTGATTCCCCATATCTGATTCCCCGCCTCTGTTTCCCCGCCTCGGATTCCCCGCCTCTGTTTCCCCATATCTGATTCCCGGCCTCTGATTCCCCGCCTCTGATTCCCCGCCTCTGATTCCCTGCCTCTGATTCCCCATCTCCGATTCCGCACATCTGATTCCCTTCCTCTGATTCCCCGCCTCTGATTCCCCGCCTCTGATTCCCTGCCTCTGATTCCCAACCTCGGATTCCCCACCTCTGATTCCCCATATCTGATTCCCCGCCTCTGTTTCCCCGCCTCTGATTCCCCGCCTCTGATTCCCAACTCTGATTCCCAACCTCTGATTCCACACCTCTGATTCCCCATATCTGATTCCCCGCCTCTATTTCCCCATATCTGATTCCCCACCTCTGTTTCCCCGCCTCTGATTCCCCGCCTCTGATTCTCCATATCTCATTCCCCGCCTCTGAATCCCCATCTCTGATTCCCAGACTCTGATTCCCCACCTCTGATTCCCGGCCTCTTATTCCCAGCATCTGATTCCCGGCCTCTGATTCCCGGCCTCTGATTCCCCGCTTCTGATTCTGATTCCCTGCCTCTGATTCCCCATCTCTGATTCCGCACATCTGATTCCCTGACTCTGATTCCCCACCTCTGATTCCCCATATCTGATTCCCCGCCTCTGTTTCACCGCCTCTGATTCCCCGCCTCTGTTTCCCCATATCTGATTCCCCGCCTCTGTTTCCCCGCCTCTGATTCCCCGCCTCTCTTTCCCCATATCTGATTCCCCGCCTCTGATTCCCCAGCTCTGATTCCCTGCCTCTGATTCCCCGCGTTCTATTCGCTGCCTCTGATTCCCCGCCTGTGATTACCCATCTCTGATTCACCACCTCTGATTTCCCACCTCTGATTCCCCATATCTAATTCCCCGCCTCTGCTTGCCCGCCTCTCATTCCCCACCTCTGTTTCCCCATATCTGATTCCCCGCCTCTGAATCCCCAACTCTGATTCCCAGCCTCTGATTCACCAGCTCTGATTCCCCGCCTTTGATTCCCCCCGTCTGATTCCCAGCCTCTGAATCCCTGTCTGATTTCCTGCCTCTGATTCCCCGCCTCTGATTCCCCATCTCTGATTCACTGCCTCTGATTCCCCACATCTGATTCCCCATCTCTGATTCCGCACAACCGATTCCCTGCCTCTGATTCCCTGACTCTGATTCCCCACCTCTGATTCCCCAGCTCTGATTCCCCGCCTCTGATTCCCCGCGTCTGATTCCCTGCCTGTGATTCCCCGCCTCTGATTCCCCATCTCTGATTCCCCACCTCTGATTCCCCGTGTCTGATTCCCTTCCTTTGATTCCCCGCCTCTGATTCCCCGCCTCTGATTCCCTGCCACTGATTCCCCGCCCCTGATTCCCCACCTCTGATTCCCCATATCTTATTCCCCGCCTCTGTTTCCCCCCCTCTGATTCCCAGCCTCTGATTCCCCATATCTGATTCCCCGCCTCTGATTCCCCATATCTGATTCCCCGCCTCTATTTCCCCATATCTGCTTCGCGGCCTCTGATTCCCCAACTCTGATTCCCCGCCTCTGATTCCCCAGCTCTGATTTCCCGCCTCTGATTCCCGGCATCCAGTTCCCTGCCTCTGATTCCCCGCCTCTGATTCCCCATCTCTGATTCCCCACCTCTGATTCCCCGTGTCTGTTTCCTGGCCTCTGATTCCCCGCCTCTGATTCCCCATATCTGATTCCCCGCCTCTGTTTTCCCGCCTCTGATTCCCTGCCTCTGATTCCCAATATCTGATTCCCCGCCTCTGATTCCCCAACTCTGATTCCCCGCCTCTGATTCCCCAGCTCTGAATCCCCGCCTCTGATTCCCCGCGTCTGATTCCCTGCCTCTGATTCCCCGCCTCTGATTCCCCGCCTCTGTTTCCCAATATCTAAGTCCCCGCCTCTGATTCCCCAAATCTGATTCCCCACCTCTGATTCCCCAGTTCTGATTCCCCGCCTCTGATTCCCCGCATCTGATTCCCTGCATCTGATTCCAAGCCTCTGATTCCCTACCTCTGATTCCCCATATCTAATTCCCCGCCTCTGTTTGCCCGCCTCTGATTCCCCGCCTCTGTTTCCCCATATCTGATTCCCCGCCTCTGAATCCCCAACTCTGATTCCCTGCCTCAGATTCCCCAGCTCTGATTCCCCGCCTTTGATTCCCCCCGTCTGATTCCCAGCCTCTGAATCCCCGTGTCTGATTTCCTGCCTCTGATTCCCCGCCTCTGATTCCCCATCTCTGATTCACCGCCTCTGATTCCCCACCTCTGATTCCCCCTCTCTGATTCCGCACATCCAATTCCCTGCCTCTGATTCCCCAACTCTTATTCCCCACCTCTGATTCCCCAGCTCTGATTCCCCGCCTCAGATTCCCCGCGTCTGATTCCCTGCCTCTGATTCCCCGCCTCTGATTCCCTGCCTCTGATTCCCCATATCTGATTCCCCGCCTCTGATTCCCCAACTCTGATTCCCCGCTTCTGATTCCCCAGCTCTGAATCCCCGCCTCTGATTCCCCGCGTCTTATTCCCTGCCTCTGATTCCCCGCCTCTGATTCCCCATCTGTGATTCACAACCTCTGATGCCCCACCTCTGATTCCCCATATCTGATTCCCTGCCTCTGTTTCCCCGCCTCTGATTCCCCACCTCTGTTTCCCCATATCTGATTCCCCGCCTCTGATTCCCCAACTCTAATACCCCGCCTCTGATTCCCCAGCTCTGATTCCCCGCCTCTGATTCCCCGCATCTGATTCCCTGCCTCTGATTCCCCGCCTCTGATTCCAGGCCTCTGATTCCCAGCATCTGATTCCGGCCTCTGATTCCCGGCCTCTGATTCCCTGCTTCTGATTCTGATTCCCTGCCTCTGATTCCCCATCTCTGGTTCCGCACATCTGATTCCCTGCCTCTGATTCCCCACCTCTGATTCCCCAGCTCTGATTCCCCGCCTTTGAATCCCCCCGTCTGATTCCCAGCCTCTGAATCCCCGTGTCTGATTTCCTGCCTCTGATTCCCCGCCTCTGATTCCCCATCTCTGATTCACCGCCTCTGATTCCCCACCTCTGATTCCCCCTCTCTGATTCCGCACATCCAATTCCCTGCCTCTGATTCCCCAACTCTTATTCCCCACCTCTGATTCCCCAGCTCTGATTCCCCGCCTCAGATTCCCCGCGTCTGATTCCCTGCCTCTGATTCCCCGCCTCTGATTCCCTGCCTCTGATTCCCCATATCTGATTCCCCGCCTCTGATTCCCCAACTCTGATTCCCCGCTTCTGATTCCCCAGCTCTGAATCCCCGCCTCTGATTCCCCGCGTCTTATTCCCTGCCTCTGATTCCCCGCCTCTGATTCCCCATCTGTGATTCACAACCTCTGATGCCCCACCTCTGATTCCCCATATCTGATTCCCTGCCTCTGTTTCCCCGCCTCTGATTCCCCACCTCTGTTTCCCCATATCTGATTCCCCGCCTCTGATTCCCCAACTCTAATACCCCGCCTCTGATTCCCCAGCTCTGATTCCCCGCCTCTGATTCCCCGCATCTGATTCCCTGCCTCTGATTCCCCGCCTCTGATTCCAGGCCTCTGATTCCCAGCATCTGATTCCGGCCTCTGATTCCCGGCCTCTGATTCCCTGCTTCTTATTCTGATTCCCTGCCTCTGATTCCCCATCTCTGATTCCGCACATCTGATTCCCTGCCTCTGATTCCCCACCTCTGATTCCCCATATCTGATTCCCCGCCTCTGTTTCCCCACCTCTGATTCCCCGCCTCTGTTTCCCAATATCTAAGTCCCCACCTCTGATTCCCCAAATCTGATTCCCCACCTCTGATTCCCCAGCTCTGATTCCCCGCCTCTGATTCCCCGCATCTGATACCCTGCATCTGATTCCAAGCCTCTGATTCCCTGCCTCTGATTCCCAACCTCTGATTCCCCACCTCTGATTCCCCATATCTGATTCCCCGCCTCTGTTTCCCCGCCTCGGATTCCCCGCCTCTGTTTCCCCATATCTGATTCCCGGCCTCTGATTCCCCGCCTCTGATTCCCCATATCTGATTCCCTGCCTCTGATTCCCCAACTCTGATTCCCCGCCTCTGATTCCCCAGCTCTGAATCCCCGCCTCTGATTCCCCGCGTCTGATTCCCTGCCTCTGATTCCCCGCCTTGATTCCCCATCTCTGATTCACAACCTCTGATTCCCCACCTCTGATTCCCTATATTTGATTCCCCGCCTCTGTTTCCCCGCCTCTGATTCCCCTCCTCTGATTCCCCATATCTGATTCCCCGCCTCTGATTGCCCACCTCTGATTCCCAGCCTCTGATTCGCCAGCTCTGATTCCCCGCCTCTGATTCCCCGCATCTGATTCCCTGCCTCTGATTCCCTGCCTCTGATTCCCCATCTCTGATTCACCGCCTTTGATTCGCCACCTCTGATTCCCCATATCTGATTCCCCAACTCTGTTTCCCCGCCTCTGATTCCCCGCCTCTGATTCTCCATATCTCATTCCCCGCCTCTGAATCCCCATCTCTGATTCCCGGACTCTGATTCCCCTCCTCTGATTCCCGGCCACTTATTCCCAGCATCTGATTCCCGGCCTCTGATTCCCGGCCTCTGATTCCCCGCTTCTGATTCCCTTCCTCTGATTCCCCATCTCTGATTCCGCACATCTGATTCCCTGCCTCTGATTCCCCACCTCTGATTCCCCATATATGATTCCCCGCCTCTGTTTCCCCGCCTCTGATTCCCCGCCTCTGTTTCCCTATATCTAATTCCCCACCTCTGATGCCCCAAGTCTGATTCCCCGCCTCTGATTCCCCAGCTCTGATTCCCCTCCTCTGATTCCCTGCATCCGATTCCCCATATCTGATTCCCCGCCTCTGTTTCCCCGCCTCTGATTCCCCGCCTCTGTTTCCCCATATCTGATTCCCGCCTCTGATTCCCAACTATGATTCTCCGCCTCTGATTCCCCAGCTCTGATTCCCTGCCTCTGATTCCCCGCGTTCTATTCCCTGCCTCTGATTCCCCGCCTGTGATTCCCCATCACTGATTCACCACCTCTGATTCCCTACCTCTGATTCCCCATATCTAATTCCCCGCCTCTGTTTGCCCGCCTCTGATTCCCCGCCTCTGTTTCCCCATATCTGATTCCCCGCCTCTGAATCCCCAACTCTGATTCCCTGCCTCAGATTCCCCAGCTCTGATTCCCCGCCTTTGATTCCCCCCGTCTGATTCCCAGCCTCTGAATCCCCGTGTCTGATTTCCTGCCTCTGATTCCCCGCCTCTGATTCCCCATCTCTGATTCACCGCCTCTGATTCCCCACCTCTGATTCCCCATCTCTGATTCCGCACATCCAATTCCCTGCCTCTGATTCCCCAACTCTGATTCCCCACCTCTGATTCCCCAGCTCTGATTCCCCGCCTCAGATTCCCCGCGTCTGATTCCCTGCCTCTTATTCCCCGCCTCTGATTCCCTGTCTCTGATTCCCCATATCTGATTCCCCGCCTCTGATTCCCCAACTCTGATTCCCCGCTTCTGATTCCCCAGCTCTGAATCCCCGCCTCTGATTCCCCGCCTCTGATTCCCCACCTCTGATTCCCCCTCTCTGATTCCGCACATCCAATTCCCTGCCTCTGATTCCCCAACTCTCATTCCCCACCTCTGATTCCCCAGCTCTGATTCCCCGCCTCAGATTCCCCGCGTCTGATTCCCTGCCTCTGATTCCCCGCCTCTGATTCCCTGCCTCTGATTCCCCATATCTGATTCCCCGCCTCTGATTCCCCAACTCTGATTCCCCGCATCTGATTCCCTGCCTCTGATTCCCCGCCTCTGATTCCAGGCCTCTGATTCCCAGCATCTGATTCCGGCCTCTGATTCCCGGCCTCTGATTCCCTGCTTCTTATTCTGATTCCCTGCCTCTGATTCCCCATCTCTGATTCCGCACATCTGATTCCCTGCCTCTGATTCCCCACCTCTGATTCCCCATATCTGATTCCCCGCCTCTGTTTCCCCACCTCTGATTCCCCGCCTCTGTTTCCCAATATCTAAGTCCCCACCTCTGATTCCCCAAATCTGATTCCCCACCTCTGATTCCCCAGCTCTGATTCCCCGCCTCTGATTCCCCGCATCTGATACCCTGCATCTGATTCCAAGCCTCTGATTCCCTGCCTCTGATTCCCAACCTCTGATTCCCCACCTCTGATTCCCCATATCTGATTCCCCGCCTCTGTTTCCCCGCCTCGGATTCCCCGCCTCTGTTTCCCCATATCTGATTCCCGGCCTCTGATTCCCCGCCTCTGATTCCCCATATCTGATTCCCTGCCTCTGATTCCCCAACTCTGATTCCCCGCCTCTGATTCCCCAGCTCTGAATCCCCGCCTCTGATTCCCCGCGTCTGATTCCCTGCCTCTGATTCCCCGCCTTGATTCCCCATCTCTGATTTACAACCTCTGATTCCCCACCTCTGATTCCCTATATTTGATTCCCCGCCTCTGTTTCCCCGCCTCTGATTCCCCGCCTCTGATTCCCCATATCTGATTCCCCGCCTCTGATTGCCCACCTCTGATTCCCAGCCTCTGATTCGCCAGCTCTGAATCCCCGCCTCTGATTCCCTGCCTCTGATTCCCTGCCTCTGATTCCCCATCTCTGATTCACCGCCTTTGATTCGCCACCTCTGATTCCCCATATCTGATTCCCCAACTCTGTTTCCCCGCCTCTGATTCCCCGCCTCTGATTCTCCATATCTCATTCCCCGCCTCTGAATCCCCATCTCTGATTCCCGGACTCTGATTCCCCTCCTCTGATTCCCGGCCTCTTATTCCCAGCATCTGATTCCCGGCCTCTGATTCCCGGCCTCTGATTCCCCGCTTCTGATTCCCTGCCTCTGATTCCCCATCTCTGATTCCGCACATCTGATTCCCTGCCTCTGATTCCCCACCTCTGATTCCCCATATCTGATTCCCCGCCTCTGTTTCCCCGCCTCTGATTCCCCGCCTCTGTTTCCCTATATCTAATTCCCCACCTCTGATGCCCCAACTCTGATTCCCCGCCTCTGATTCCCCAGCTCTGATTCCCCTCCTCTGATTCCCTGCATCCGATTCCCCATATCTGATTCCCCGCCTCTGTTTCCCCGCCTCTGATTCCCCGCCTCTGTTTCCCCATATCTGATTCCTGCCTCTGATTCCCAACTATGATTCTCCGCCTCTGATTCCCCAGCTCTGATTCCCTGCCTCTGATTCCCCGCGTTCTATTCCCTGCCTCTGATTCCCCGCCTGTGATTCCCCATCACTGATTCACCACCTCTGATTCCCTACCTCTGATTCCCCATATCTAATTCCCCGACTCTGTTTGCCCGCCTCAGATTCCCCGCCTCTGTTTCCCCATATCTGATTCCCCGCCTCTGAATCCCCAACTCTGATTCCCTGCCTCAGATTCCCCAGCTCTGATTCCCCGCCTTTGATTCCCCCCGTCTGATTCCCAGCCTCTGAATCCCCGTGTCTGATTTCCTGCCTCTGATTCCCCGCCTCTGATTCCCCATCTCTGATTCACCGCCTCTGATTCCCCACCTCTGATTCCCCATCTCTGATTCCGCACATCCAATTCCCTGCCTCTGATTCCCCAACTCTGATTCCCCACCTCTGATTCCCCAGCTCTGATTCCCCGCCTCAGATTCCCCGCGTCTGATTCCCTGCCTCTTATTCCCCGCCTCTGATTCCCTGCCTCTGATTCCCCATATCTGATTCCCCGCCTCTGATTCCCCAACTCTGATTCCCCGCTTCTGATTCCCCAGCTCTGAATCCCCGCCTCTGATTCCCCGCGTCTGATTCCCTGCCTCTGATTCCCCGCCTCTGATTCCCCATCTGTGATTCACAACCTCTGATGCCCCACCTCTGATTCCCCATATCTGATTCCCCGCCTCTGTTTCCCCGCCTCTGATTCCCCGCCTCTGATTCCCCATATCTGATTCCCCACCTCTGATTCCCCGCCTCTGATTCCCCATCTCTGATTCACCACCTCTGATTCCAGGCCTCTGATTCCCCATCTCTGATTCCGCACATCCGATTCCCTGCCTATGTTTCCCCACCTCTGATTCCCCGCCTCTGATTCCCCATATCTGATTCCCTGCCTCTGTTTCCCCGCCTCTGATTCCCTACCTCTGTTTCCCCATATCTGATTCCCCGCCTCTGATTCCCCAACTCTAATACCCCGCCTCTGATTCCCCAGCTCTGATTCCCCGCCTCTGATTCCCCGCATCTGATTCCCTGCCTCTGATTCCCCGCCTCTGATTCCAGGCCTCTGATTCCCATCATCTGATTCCGGCCTCTGATTCCCGGCCTCTGATTCCCTGCTTCTGATTCTGATTCCCTGCCTCTGATTCCCTATGTCTGATTCCGCACATCTGATTCCCTGCCTCTGATTCCCCACCTCTGATTCCCCATATCTGATTCCCCACCTCTGTTTCCCCGCCTCTGATTCCCCGCCTCTGTTTCCCAATATCTAAGTCCCCACCTCTGATTCCCCAAATCTGATTCCCCACCTCTGATTCCCCAGCTCTGATTCCCCGCCTCTGATGCCCCGCATCTGATTCCCTGCATCTGATTCCAAGCCTCTGATTCCCTGCCTCTGATTCCCAACCTCTGATTCCCCACCTCTGATTCCCCATATCTGATTCCCCGCCTCTTTTTCCCCGCCTCGGATTCCCCGCCTCTGTTTCCCCATATCTGATTCCCGGCCTCTGATTCCCCGCCTCTGATTCCCCGCATCTGATTCCCTGCCTCTGATTCCCCATCTCCGATTCCGAACATCTGATTCCCTTCCTCTGATTCCCTGCCTCTGATTCCCCGCCTCTGATTCCCTGCCTCTGATTCCCAACCTCTGATTCCCCACCTCTGATTCCCCATATCTGATTCCCCGCCTCTGTTTCCCCGCCTCTGATTCCCCGCCTCTGATTCCCAACTCTGATTCCCCGCCTCTGATTCCCCAGCTCTGATTCCCCGACTCTGATTCCCGGCGTCCGATTCCCTGCCTCTGATTCCCCGCCTCTGATTCCCCATCTCTGATTCCCCGCCTCTGATTACCCGTGTCTGATTCCCTGCCTCTGATTCCCTGCCCTGATTCCCCATCTCTGTTTCACCGCCTTTGATTCGCCACCTCTGATTCCACATATCTGATTCCCCGCCTCTGTTTCCCCGACTCTGATTCCCTTCCTCTGATTACCAACCTCTGATTCCACACCTCTGATTCCCCATATCTGATTCCCCGCCTCTATTTCCCCATATCTGAATCCCTGCCTCTGATTCCCCAACTCTGATTCCCCGCCTCTGATTCCCCAGCTCTGATTCCCCGACTCTGATTCCCGGCGTCCGATTCCCTGCCTCTGATTCCCCGCCTCTGATTCCCCATCTCTGATTCCCCGCCTCTGATTACCCGTGTCTGATTCCCTGCCTCTGATTCCCCGCCTCTGATTCCCCGCCTCTGATTCCCTGCAACTGATTCCCTGCCCCTGATTCCCCACCTCTGATTCCCCAATATCTGATTCCCCGCCTCTGTTTCCCCGCCTCTGATTCCCCGCCTCTGATTCCCCATATCTGATTCCCTGCCTCTGATTCCCCAACTCTGATTCCCCGCCTCTGATTCCCCAGCTCTGAATCCCCGCCTCTGATTCCCCGTGTCTGATTCCCTGCCTCTGATTCCCCGCCTTGATTCCCCATCTCTGATTCACAACCTCTGATTCCCCACCTCTGATTCCCTATATTTGATTCCCGACCTCTGTTTCCCCGCCTCCGATTCCCCGCCTCTGATTCCCCATATCTGATTCCCCGCCTCTGATTGCCCACCTCTGATTCCCCGCCTCTGATTCGCCAGCTCTGATTCCCCGCCTCTGATTCCCCGCATCTGATTCCCTGCCTCTGATTCCCCGCCTCTGATTCCCCATCTCTGATTCACCGCCTTTGATTCGCCACCTCTGATTCCCCATATCTGATTCCCCACCTCTGTTTCCCGGCCTCTGATTCCCCGCCTCTGATTCTCCATATCTCATTCCCCGCCTCTGAATCCCCATCTCTGATTCCCGGACTCTGATTCCCCACCTCTGATTCCCGGCCTCTTATTCCCAGCATCTGATTCCCGGCCTCTGATTCCCGGCCTCTGATTCCCCGCTTCTGATTCTGATTCCCTGCCTCTGATTCCCCATCTCTGATTCCGCACATCTGATTCCCTGCCTCTGATTCCCCACCTCTGATTCCCCATATCTGATTCCCCGCCTCTGTTTCCCCGCCTCTGATTCCCCGCCTCTGTTTCCCTATATCTAATTCCCCACCTCTGATGCCCCAACTCTGATTCCCCGCCTCTGATTCCCCAGCTCTGATTCCCCGCCTCTGATTCCCCGCATCCGATTCCCCATATCTGATTCCCCGCATCTGTTTCCCCGCCTCTGATTCCCCGCCTCTGTTTCCCCATATCTGATTCCCCGCATCTGATTCCCAACTATGATTCCCCGCCTCTGATTCCCAAGCTCTGATTCCCTGCGTCTGATTCCCTGCGTTCTATTCCCTGCCTCTGATTCCCCGCCTGTGATTCCCCATCACTGATTCACCACCTCTGATTCCCCACCTCTGATTCCCCATATCTAATTCCCCGCCTCTGTTTGCCCGCCTCTGATTCCCCGCCTCTGTTTCCCCATATCTGATTCCCCGTCTCTGAATCCCCAACTCTTATTCCCTGCCTCTGATTCCCCAGCTCTGATTCCCCGCCTTTGATTCCCCCCGTCTGATTCCCAGCCTCTGAATCCCCGTGTCTGATTTCCTGCCTCTGATTCCCCGCCTCTGATTCCCCATCTCTTATTCCTCTGATTCCCCACATCTGATTCCCCATCTCTGATTCCGCACATCCGATTCCCTGCCTCTGATTCCCCAACTCTGATTCCCCACCTCTGATTCTCCAGCTCTGATTCCCCGCCTCAGATTCCCCGCGTCTGATTCCCTGCCTCTGATTCCCCGCCTCTGATTCCCCATCTCTGATTCCCCACCTCTGATTCCCCGTGTCTGATTCCCTGCCACTGATTCCCCGCCTCTGAATCCCAGCCTCTGATTCCCCATATCTGATTCGCCGCCTCTGATTCCCTGCCTCTGATTCCCCAGCTCTGATTCCCCTCCTTTGATTCCCCCCGTCTGATTCCCAGCCTCTGAATCCCCGTGTCTGATTTCCTGCCTCTGATTCCCCGCCTCTGATTCCCCATCTCTGATTCACCGCCTCTGATTCCCCATCTCTGATTCCCCACCTCTGATTCCCCATATCTGATTCCCTGCCTCTGTTTCCCCGCCTCTGATTCCCCACCTCTGTTTCCCCATATCTGATTCCCCGCCTCTGATTCCCCAACTCGAATACCCCACCTCTGATTCCCCAGCTCTGATTCCCCGCCTCTGATTCCCCGCATCTGATTCCCTGCCTCTGATTCCCCGCCTCTGATTCCAGGCCTCTGATTCCCAGCATCTGATTCCGGCCTCTGATTCCCGGCCTCTGATTCCCTGCTTCTGATTCTGATTCCCTGCCTCTGATTCCCCATCTCTGATTCCGCAAATCTGATTCCTTGCCTCTGATTCCCCAACTCTGATTCCCCATATCTGATTCCCCGCCTGGGTTTCCCCGCCTCTGATTCCCCGCCTCTGTTTCCCAATATCTAAGTCCCCCCCTCTGATTCCCCAAATCTGATTCCCCACCTCTGATTCCCCAGCTCTGATTCCCCGCCTCTGATTCCCCGCATCTGATTCCCTGCATCTGATTCCAAGCCTCTGATTCCCTGCCTCTGATTCCCAACCTCTGATTCCCCACCTCTGATTCCCCATATCTGATTCCCCGCCTCTGTTTCCCCGCCTCGGATTCCCAGCCTCTGTTTTCCCATATCTGATTCCCAGCCTCTGATTCCCCGCCTCTGATTCCAGGCCTCTGATTCCCAGCATCTGATTCCGGCCTCTGATTCCCGGCCTCTGATTCCCTGCTTCTGATTCTGATTCCCTGCCTCTGATTCCCCATCTCTGATTCCGCACATCTGATTCCCTGCCTCTGATTCCCCACCTCTGATTCCCCATATCTGATTCCCCGCCTCTGTTTCCCCACCTCTGATTCCCCGCCTCTGTTTCCCAATATCTAAGTCCCCACCTCTGATTCCCCAAATCTGAATCCCCACCTCTGATTCCCCAGCTCTGATTCCCCGCCTCTGATTCCCCGCATCTGATACCCTGCATCTGATTCCAAGCCTCTGATTCCCTGCCTATGATTCCCAACCTCTGATTCCCCACCTCTGATTCCCCATATCTGATTCCCCGCCTCTGTTTCCCCGCCTCGGATTCCCCGCCTCTGTTTCCCCATATCTGATTCCCGGCCTCTGATTCCCCGCCTCTGATTCCCCATATCTGATTCCCTGCCTCTGATTCCCCAACTCTGATTCCCCACCTCTGATTCCCCAGCTCTGAATCCCCGCCTCTGATTCCCCGCATCTGATTCCCTGCCTCTGATTCCCCGCCTTGATTCCCCATTCTGATTCACAACCTCTGATTCCCCACCTCTGATTCCCTATATTTGATTCCCCGCCTCTGTTTCCCCGCCTCTGATTCCCCGCCTCTGAATCCCCATATCTGATTCCCCGCCTCTGATTGCCCACCTCTGATTCCCAGCCTCTGATTCGCCAGCTCTGATTCCCCGCCTCTGATTCCCCGCATCTGATTCCCTGCCTCTGATTCCCTGCCTCTGATTCCCCATCTCTGATTCACCGCCTTTGATTCGCCACCTCTGATTCCCCATATCTGATTCCCCAACTCTGTTTCCCCGCCTCTGATTCCCCGCCTCTGATTCTCCATATCTCATTCCCCGCCTCTGAATCCCCATCTCTGATTCCCGGACTCTGATTCCCCTCCTCTGATTCCCGGCCTCTTATTCCCAGCATCTGATTCCCGGCCTCTGATTCCCGGCCTCTGATTCCCCGCTTCTGATTCCCTGCCTCTGATTCCCCATCTCTGATTCCGCACATCTGATTCCCTGCCTCTGATTCCCCACCTCTGATTCCCCATATCTGATTCCCCGCCCCTGTTTCCCCGCCTCTGATTCCCCGCCTCTGTTTCCCTATATCTAATTCCCCACCTCTGATGCCCCAACTCTGATTCCCCGCCTCTGATTCCCCAGCTCTGATTCCCCGCCTCTGATTCCCTGCATCCGATTCACCATATCTGATTCCCCGCCTCTGTTTCCCCGCCTCTGATTCCCCGCCTCTGTTTCCCCATATCTGATTCCCGCCTCTGATTCCCAACTATGATTCTCCGCCTCTGATTCCCCAGCTCTGATTCCCTGCCTCTGATTCCCCGCGTTCTATTCCCTGCCTCTGATTCCCCGCCTGTGATTCCCCATCACTGATTCACCACCTCTGATTCCCTACCTCTGATTCCCCATATCTAATTCCCCGCCTCTGTTTGCCCACCTCTGATTCCCCGCCTCTGTTTCCCCATATCTGATTCCCCGCCTCTGAATCCCCAACTCTGATTCCCTGCCTCAGATTCCCCAGCTCTGATTTACCGCCTTTGATTCCCCCCGTCTGATTCCCAGCCTCTGAATCCCCGTGTCTGATTCCCCGCCTCTGATTCCCCGCCTCTGATTCCCCATCTCTGATTCACCGCCTCTGATTCCCCACCTCTGATTCCCCATCTCTGATTCCGCACATCCAAATCCCTGCCTCTGATTCCCCAAATCTGATTCCCCACCTCTGATTCCCCAGCTCTGATTCCCCGCCTCAGATTCCCCGCGTCTGATTCCCTGCCTCTTATACCCCGCCTCTGATTCCCTGCCTCTGATTCCCCATATCTGATTCCCCGCCTCTGATTCCCCAACTCTGATTCCCCGCTTCTGATTCCCCAGCTCTGAATCCCCGCCTCCGATTCCACGCGTCTGATTCCCAACCTCTGATTCCCCGCCTCTGATTCCCCATCTGTGATTCACAACCTCTGATGCCCCACCTCTGATTCCCCATATCTGATTCCCCGCCTCTGTTTCCCCGCCTCTGATTCCACGCCTCTGATTCACCATATCTGATTCCCCACCTCTGATTGCCCACCTCTGATTCCCCGCGTCTGATACCCTGCCTCTGATTCCCCGCCTCTGATTCCCCATCTCTGATTCACCACCTCTGATTCCCGGCCTCTGATTCCCCATCTCTGATTCCGCACATCCGATTCCCTGCCTATGTTTCCCCACCTCTGACTCCCCGCCTCTGATTCCCCATATCTGATTCCCTGACTCTGTTTCCCCGCCTCTGATTCCCTACCTCTGTTTCCCCATATCTGATTCCCCGCCTCTGATTCCCCAACTCTAATACCCCGCCTCTGATTCCCCGCATCTGATTCCCTGCCTCTGATTCCCCGCCTCTGATTCCAGGCCTCTGATTCCCATCATCTGATTCCGGCCTCTGATTCCCGGCCTCTGATTCCCTGCTTCTGATTCTGATTCCCTGCCTCTGATTCCCTATCTCTGATTCCGCACATCTGATTCCCTGCCTCTGATTCCCCACCTCTGTTTCCCCGCCTCTGATTCCCCGCCTCTGTTTCCCAATATCTAAGTCCCCACCTCTGATTCCCCAAATCTGATTCCCCACCTGGGATTCCCCAGCTCTGATTCCCCGCCTCTGATGCCCCGCATCTGATTCCCTGCATCTGATTCCAAGCCTCTGATTCCCTGCCTCTGATTCCCAACCTCTGATTCCCCACCTCTGATTCCCCATATCTGATTCCCCGCCTCTGTTTCCTCGCCTCGGATTCCCCGCCTCTGTTTCCCCATATCTGATTCCCGGCCTCTGATTCCCCGCCTCTGATTCCCCGCATCTGATTCCCTGCCTCTGATTCCCCATCTCCGATTCCGCACATCTGATTCCCTTCCTCTGATTCCCTGCCTCTGATTCCCCGCCTCTGATTCCCTGCCTCTGATTCCCAACCTCTGATTCCCCACCTCTGATTCCCCAGCTCTGATTCCCCGTGTTTGATTCCCTGCCTCTGATTCCCTGCCCTGATTCCCCATCTCTGTTTCACCGCCTTTGATTCTCCACCTCTGATTCCAAATATCTGATTCCCCGCCTCTGTTTCCCCGACTCGGATTCCCTTCCTCTGATTCCCAACCTCTGATTCCACACCTCTGATTCCACATATCTGATTCCCCGCCTCTATTTCCCCATATCTGAATCCCTGCCTCTGATTCCCCAACTCTGATTCCCCGCCTCTGATTCCCCAGCTCTGATTCCCCGACTCTGATTCCCGGCGTCCGATTCCCTGCCTCTGATTCCCCGCCTCTGATTCCCCATCTCTGATTCCCCGCCTCTGATTACCCGTGTCTGATTCCCTGCCTCTGATTCCCCGCCTCTGATTCCCCGCCTCTGATTCCCTGCAACTGATTCCCTGCCCCTGATACCCCACCTCTGATTCCCCATATCTGATTCCCCGCCTCTGTTTCCCCGCCTCTGATTCCCCGCCTCTGATTCCCCATATCTGATTCCCTGCCTCTGATTCCCCAACTCTGATTCCCCGCCTCTGATTCCCCAGCTCTGAATCCCCGCCTCTGATTCCCCGTGTCTGATTCCCTGCCTCTGATTCCCCGCCTTGATTCCCCATCTCTGATTCACAACCTCTGATTCCCCACCTCTGATTCCCTATATTTGATTCCCCGCCTCTGTTTCCCCGCCTCTGATTCCCCGCCTCTGATTCCCCATATCTGATTCCCCGCCTCTGATTGCCCACCTCTGATTCCCCGCCTCTGATTCGCCAGCTCTGATTCCCCGCCTCGGATTCCCCGCATCTGATTCCCTGCCTCTGATTCCCCGCCTCTGATTCCCCATCTCTGATTCACCGCCTTTGATTCGCCACCTCTGATTCCCCATATCTGATTCCCCACCTCTGTTTCCCGGCCTCTGATTCCCCGCCTCTGATTCTCCATATCTCATTCCCCGCCTCTGAATCCCCATCTCTGATTCCCGGACTCTGATTCCCCACCTCTGATTCCCGGCCTCTTATTCCCAGCATCTGATTCCCGGCCTCTGATTCCCGGCCTCTGATTCCCCGCTTCTGATTCTGATTCCCTGCCTCTGATTCCCCATCTCTGATTCCGCACATCTGATTCCCTGCCTCTGATTCCCCACCTCTGATTCCCCATATCTGATTCCCCGCCTCTGATTCCCCGCCTCTGATTCCCCGCCTCTGTTTCCCTATATCTAATTCCCCACCTCTGATGCCCCAACTCTGATTCCCCGCCTCTGATTCCCCAGCTCTGATTCCCCGCCTCTGATTCCCCGCATCCGATTCCCCATATCTGATTCCCCGCCTCTGTTTCCCCGCCTCTGATTCCCCGCCTCTGTTTCCCCATATCTGATTCCCCGCCTCTGATTCCCAACTATGATTCCCCGCCTCTGATTCCCCAGCTCTGATTCCCTGCGTCTGATTCCCTGCGTTCTATTCCCTGCCTCTGATTCCCCGCCTGTGATTCCCCATCACTGATTCACCACCTCTGATTCCTCACCTCTGATTCCCCATATCTAATTCCCCGCCTCTGTTTGCCCGCCTCTGATTCCCCGCCTCTGTTTCCCCATATCTGATTCCCCGTCTCTGAATCCCCAACTCTTATTCCCTGCCTCTGATTCCCCGCCTCTGATTCCCCGCCTCTGATTCCCAACTCTGATTCCCCGCCTCTGATTCCCCAGCTCTGATTCCCCGTGTTTGATTCCCTGCCTCTGATTCCCTGCCCTGATTCCCCATCTCTGTTTCACCGCCTTTGATTCTCCACCTCTGATTCCAAATATCTGATTCCCCGCCTCTGTTTCCCCGACTCGGATTCCCTTCCTCTGAATCCCCAACTCTGATTCCCTGCCTCAGATTCCCCAGCTCTGATTCCCCGCCTTTGATTCCCCCCGTCTGATTCCCAGCCTCTGAATCCCCGTGTCTGATTTCCTGCCTCTGATTCCCCGCCTCTGATTCCCCATCTCTGATTCACCGCCTCTGATTCCCCACCTCTGATTCCCCATCTCTGATTCCGCACATCCAATTCCCTGCCTCTGATTCCCCAACTCTGATTCCCCACCTCTGATTCCCCAGCTCTGATTCCCCGCCTCAGATTCCCCGCGTCTGATTCCCTGCCTCTTATTCCCCGCCTCTGATTCCCTGCCTCTGATTCCCCATATCTGATTCCCCGCCTCTGATTCCCCAACTCTGATTCCCCGCTTCTGATTCCCCAGCTCTGAATCCCCGCCTCTGATTCCCCGCGTCTGATTCCCTGCCTCTGATTCCCCGCCTCTGATTCCCCATCTGTGATTCACAACCTCTGATGCCCCACCTCTGATTCCCCATATCTGATTCCCCGCCTCTGTTTCCCCGCCTCTGATTCCCCGCCTCTGATTCCCCATATCTGATTCCCCACCTCTGATTCCCCGCCTCTGATTCCCCATCTCTGATTCACCACCTCTGATTCCAGGCCTCTGATTCCCCATCTCTGATTCCGCACATCCGATTCCCTGCCTATGTTTCCCCACCTCTGATTCCCCGCCTCTGATTCCCCATATCTGATTCCCTGCCTCTGTTTCCCCGCCTCTGATTCCCTACCTCTGTTTCCCCATATCTGATTCCCCGCCTCTGATTCCCCAACTCTAATACCCCGCCTCTGATTCCCCAGCTCTGATTCCCCGCCTCTGATTCCCCGCATCTGATTCCCTGCCTCTGATTTCCCGCCTCTGATTCCAGGCCTCTGATTCCCATCATCTGATTCCGGCCTCTGATTCCCGGCCTCTGATTCCCTGCTTCTGATTCTGATTCCCTGCCTCTGATTCCCTATGTCTGATTCCGCACATCTGATTCCCTGCCTCTGATTCCCCACCTCTGATTCCCCATATCTGATTCCCCACCTCTGTTTCCCCGCCTCTGATTCCCCGCCTCTGTTTCCCAATATCTAAGTCCCCACCTCTGATTCCCCAAATCTGATTCCCCACCTCTGATTCCCCAGCTCTGATTCCCCGCCTCTGATGCCCCGCATCTGATTCCCTGCATCTGATTCCAAGCCTCTGATTCCCTGCCTCTGATTCCCAACCTCTGATTCCCCACCTCTGATTCCCCATATCTGATTCCCCGCCTCTTTTTCCCCGCCTCGGATTCCCCGCCTCTGTTTCCCCATATCTGATTCCCGGCCTCTGATTCCCCGCCTCTGATTCCCCACATCTGATTCCCTGCCTCTGATTCCCCATCTCCGATTCCGCACATCTGATTCCCTTCCTCTGATTCCCTGCCTCTGATTCCCCGCCTCTGATTCCCTGCCTCTGATTCCCAACCTCTGATTCCCCACCTCTGATTCCCCATATCTGATTCCCCGCCTCTGTTTCCCCGCCTCTGATTCCCCGCCTCTGATTCCCAACTCTGATTCCCCGCCTCTGATTCCCCAGCTCTGATTCCCCGACTCTGATTCCCGGCGTCCGATTCCCTGCCTCTGATTCCCCGCCTCTGATTCCCCATCTCTGATTCCCCGCCTCTGATTACACGTGTCTGATTCCCTGCCTCTGATTCCCTGCCCTGATTCCCCATCTCTGTTTCACCGCCTTTGATTCGCCACCTCTGATTCCACATATCTGATTCCCCGCCTCTGTTTCCCCGACTCTGATTCCCTTCCTCTGATTACCAACCTCTGATTCCACACCTCTGATTCCCCATATCTGATTCCCCGCCTCTATTTCCCCATATCTGAATCCCTGCCTCTGATTCCCCAACTCTGATTCCCCGCCTCTGATTCCCCAGCTCTGATTCCCCGACTCTGATTCCCGGCGTCCGATTCCCTGCCTCTGATTCCCCGCCTCTGATTCCCCATCTCTGATTCCCCGCCTCTGATTACCCGTGTCTGATTCCCTGCCTCTGATTCCCCGCCTCTGATTCCCCGCCTCTGATTCCCTGCAACTGATTCCCTGCCCCTGATTCCCCACCTCTGATTCCCCAATATCTGATTCCCCGCCTCTGTTTCCCCGCCTCTGATTCCCCGCCTCTGATTCCCCATATCTGATTCCCTGCCTCTGATTCCCCAACTCTGATTCCCCGCCTCTGATTCCCCAGCTCTGAATCCCCGCCTCTGATTCCCCGTGTCTGATTCCCTGCCTCTGATTCCCCGCCTTGATTCCCCATCTCTGATTCACAACCTCTGATTCCCCACCTCTGATTCCCTATATTTGATTCCCGACCTCTGTTTCCCCGCCTCCGATTCCCCGCCTCTGATTCCCCATATCTGATTCCCCGCCTCTGATTGCCCACCTCTGATTCCCCGCCTCTGATTCGCCAGCTCTGATTCCCCGCCTCTGATTCCCCGCATCTGATTCCCTGCCTCTGATTCCCCGCCTCTGATTCCCCATCTCTGATTCACCGCCTTTGATTCGCCACCTCTGATTCCCCATATCTGATTCCCCACCTCTGTTTCCCGGCCTCTGATTCCCCGCCTCTGATTCTCCATATCTCATTCCCCGCCTCTGAATCCCCATCTCTGATTCCCGGACTCTGATTCCCCACCTCTGATTCCCGGCCTCTTATTCCCAGCATCTGATTCCCGGCCTCTGATTCCCGGCCTCTGATTCCCCGCTTCTGATTCTGATTCCCTGCCTCTGATTCCCCATCTCTGATTCCGCACATCTGATTCCCTGCCTCTGATTCCCCACCTCTGATTCCCCATATCTGATTCCCCACCTCTGTTTCCCCGCCTCTGATTCCCCGCCTCTGTTTCCCTATATCTAATTCCCCACCTCTGATGCCCCAACTCTGATTCCCCGCCTCTGATTCCCCAGCTCTGATTCCCCGCCTCTGATTCCCCGCATCCGATTCCCCATATCTGATTCCCCGCATCTGTTTCCCCGCCTCTGATTCCCCGCCTCTGTTTCCCCATATCTGATTCCCCGCATCTGATTCCCAACTATGATTCCCCGCCTCTGATTCCCCAGCTCTGATTCCCTGCGTCTGATTCCCTGCGTTCTATTCCCTGCCTCTGATTCCCCGCCTGTGATTCCCCATCACTGATTCACCACCTCTGATTCCCCACCTCTGATTCCCCATATCTAATTCCCCGCCTCTGTTTGCCCGCCTCTGATTCCCCGCCTCTGTTTCCCCATATCTGATTCCCCGTCTCTGAATCCCCAACTCTTATTCCCTGCCTCTGATTCCCCAGCTCTGATTCCCCGCCTTTGATTCCCCCCGTCTGATTCCCAGCCTCTGAATCCCCGTGTCTGATTTCCTGCCTCTGATTCCCCGCCTCTGATTCCCCATCTCTTATTCCTCTGATTCCCCACATCTGATTCCCCATCTCTGATTCCGCACATCCGATTCCCTGCCTCTGATTCCCCAACTCTGATTCCCCACCTCTGATTCTCCAGCTCTGATTCCCCGCCTCAGATTCCCCGCGTCTGATTCCCTGCCTCTGATTCCCCGCCTCTGATTCCCCATCTCTGATTCCCCACCTCTGATTCCCCGTGTCTGATTCCCTGCCACTGATTCCCCGCCTCTGAATCCCAGCCTCTGATTCCCCATATCAGATTCGCCGCCTCTGATTCCCTGCCTCTGATTCCCCAGCTCTGATTCCCCTCCTTTGATTCCCCCCGTCTGATTCCCAGCCTCTGAATCCCCGTGTCTGATTTCCTGCCTCTGATTCCCCGCCTCTGATTCCCCATCTCTGATTCACCGCCTCTGATTCCCCATCTCTGATTCCCCACCTCTGATTCCCCATATCTGATTCCCTGCCTCTGTTTCCCCGCCTCTGATTCCCCACCTCTGTTTCCCCATATCTGATTCCCCGCCTCTGATTCCCCAACTCGAATACCCCACCTCTGATTCCCCAGCTCTGATTCCCCGCCTCTGATTCCCCGCATCTGATTCCCTGCCTCTGATTCCCCGCCTCTGATTCCAGGCCTCTGATTCCCAGCATCTGATTCCGGCCTCTGATTCCCGGCCTCTGATTCCCTGCTTCTGATTCTGATTCCCTGCCTCTGATTCCCCATCTCTGATTCCGCAAATCTGATTCCTTGCCTCTGATTCCCCAACTCTGATTCCCCATATCTGATTCCCCGCCTGGGTTTCCCCGCCTCTGATTCCCCGCCTCTGTTTCCCAATATCTAAGTCCCCCCCTCTGATTCCCCAAATCTGATTCCCCACCTCTGATTCCCCAGCTCTGATTCCCCGCCTCTGATTCCCCGCATCTGATTCCCTGCATCTGATTCGAAGCCTCTGATTCCCTGCCTCTGATTCCCAACCTCTGATTCCCCACCTCTGATTCCCCATATCTGATTCCCCGCCTCTGTTTCCCCGCCTCGGATTCCCAGCCTCTGTTTTCCCATATCTGATTCCCAGCCTCTGATTCCCCGCCTCTGATTCCAGGCCTCTGATTCCCAGCATCTGATTCCGGCCTCTGATTCCCGGCCTCTGATTCCCTGCTTCTGATTCTGATTCCCTGCCTCTGATTCCCCATCTCTGATTCCGCACATCTGATTCCCTGCCTCTGATTCCCCACCTCTGATTCCCCATATCTGATTCCCCGCCTCTGTTTCCCCACCTCTGATTCCCCGCCTCTGTTTCCCAATATCTAAGTCCCCACCTCTGATTCCCCAAATCTGAATCCCCACCTCTGATTCCCCAGCTCTGATTCCCCGCCTCTGATTCCCCGCATCTGATACCCTGCATCTGATTCCAAGCCTCTGATTCCCTGCCTATGATTCCCAACCTCTGATTCCCCACCTCTGATTCCCCATATCTGATTCCCCGCCTCTGTTTCCCCGCCTCGGATTCCCCGCCTCTGTTTCCCCATATCTGATTCCCGGCCTCTGATTCCCCGCCTCTGATTCCCCATATCTGATTCCCTGCCTCTGATTCCCCAACTCTGATTCCCCACCTCTGATTCCCCAGCTCTGAATCCCCGCCTCTGATTCCCCGCATCTGATTCCCTGCCTCTGATTCCCCGCCTTGATTCCCCATTCTGATTCACAACCTCTGATTCCCCACCTCTGATTCCCTATATTTGATTCCCCGCCTCTGTTTCCCCGCCTCTGATTCCCCGCCTCTGAATCCCCATATCTGATTCCCCGCCTCTGATTGCCCACCTCTGATTCCCAGCCTCTGATTCGCCAGCTCTGATTCCCCGCCTCTGATTCCCCGCATCTGATTCCCTGCCTCTGATTCCCTGCCTCTGATTCCCCATCTCTGATTCACCGCCTTTGATTCGCCACCTCTGATTCCCCATATCTGATTCCCCAACTCTGTTTCCCCGCCTCTGATTCCCCGCCTCTGATTCTCCATATCTCATTCCCCGCCTCTGAATCCCCATCTCTGATTCCCGGACTCTGATTCCCCTCCTCTGATTCCCGGCCTCTTATTCCCAGCATCTGATTCCCGGCCTCTGATTCCCGGCCTCTGATTCCCCGCTTCTGATTCCCTGCCTCTGATTCCCCATCTCTGATTCCGCACATCTGATTCCCTGCCTCTGATTCCCCACCTCTGATTCCCCATATCTGATTCCCCGCCCCTGTTTCCCCGCCTCTGATTCCCCGCCTCTGTTTCCCTATATCTAATTCCCCACCTCTGATGCCCCAACTCTGATTCCCCGCCTCTGATTCCCCAGCTCTGATTCCCCGCCTCTGATTCCCTGCATCCGATTCACCATATCTGATTCCCCGCCTCTGTTTCCCCGCCTCTGATTCCCCGCCTCTGTTTCCCCATATCTGATTCCCGCCTCTGATTCCCAACTATGATTCTCCGCCTCTGATTCCCCAGCTCTGATTCCCTGCCTCTGATTCCCCGCGTTCTATTCCCTGCCTCTGATTCCCCGCCTGTGATTCCCCATCACTGATTCACCACCTCTGATTCCCTACCTCTGATTCCCCATATCTAATTCCCCGCCTCTGTTTGCCCACCTCTGATTCCCCGCCTCTGTTTCCCCATATCTGATTCCCCGCCTCTGAATCCCCAACTCTGATTCCCTGCCTCAGATTCCCCAGCTCTGATTTACCGCCTTTGATTCCCCCCGTCTGATTCCCAGCCTCTGAATCCCCGTGTCTGATTCCCCGCCTCTGATTCCCCGCCTCTGATTCCCCATCTCTGATTCACCGCCTCTGATTCCCCACCTCTGATTCCCCATCTCTGATTCCGCACATCCAAATCCCTGCCTCTGATTCCCCAAATCTGATTCCCCACCTCTGATTCCCCAGCTCTGATTCCCCGCCTCAGATTCCCCGCGTCTGATTCCCTGCCTCTTATACCCCGCCTCTGATTCCCTGCCTCTGATTCCCCATATCTGATTCCCCGCCTCTGATTCCCCAACTCTGATTCCCCGCTTCTGATTCCCCAGCTCTGAATCCCCGCCTCCGATTCCACGCGTCTGATTCCCAACCTCTGATTCCCCGCCTCTGATTCCCCATCTGTGATTCACAACCTCTGATGCCCCACCTCTGATTCCCCATATCTGATTCCCCGCCTCTGTTTCCCCGCCTCTGATTCCACGCCTCTGATTCACCATATCTGATTCCCAACCTCTGATTGCCCACCTCTGATTCCCCGCGTCTGATACCCTGCCTCTGATTCCCCGCCTCTGATTCCCCATCTCTGATTCACCACCTCTGATTCCCGGCCTCTGATTCCCCATCTCTGATTCCGCACATCCGATTCCCTGCCTATGTTTCCCCACCTCTGACTCCCCGCCTCTGATTCCCCATATCTGATTCCCTGACTCTGTTTCCCCGCCTCTGATTCCCTACCTCTGTTTCCCCATATCTGATTCCCCGCCTCTGATTCCCCAACTCTAATACCCCGCCTCTGATTCCCCGCATCTGATTCCCTGCCTCTGATTCCCCGCCTCTGATTCCAGGCCTCTGATTCCCTGCAACTGATTCCCTGCCCCTGATTCCCCACCTCTGATTCCCCAATATCTGATTCCCCGCCTCTGTTTCCCCGCCTCTGATTCCCCGCCTCTGATTCCCCATATCTGATTCCCTGCCTCTGATTCCCCAACTCTGATTCCCCGCCTCTGATTCCCCAGCTCTGAATCCCCGCCTCTGATTCCCCGTGTCTGATTCCCTGCCTCTGATTCCCCGCCTTGATTCCCCATCTCTGATTCACAACCTCTGATTCCCCACCTCTGATTCCCTATATTTGATTCCCGACCTCTGTTTCCCCGCCTCCGATTCCCCGCCTCTGATTCCCCATATCTGATTCCCCGCCTCTGATTGCCCACCTCTGATTCCCCGCCTCTGATTCGCCAGCTCTGATTCCCCGCCTCTGATTCCCCGCATCTGATTCCCTGCCTCTGATTCCCCGCCTCTGATTCCCCATCTCTGATTCACCGCCTTTGATTCGCCACCTCTGATTCCCCATATCTGATTCCCCACCTCTGTTTCCCGGCCTCTGATTCCCCGCCTCTGATTCTCCATATCTCATTCCCCGCCTCTGAATCCCCATCTCTGATTCCCGGACTCTGATTCCCCACCTCTGATTCCCGGCCTCTTATTCCCAGCATCTGATTCCCGGCCTCTGATTCCCGGCCTCTGATTCCCCGCTTCTGATTCTGATTCCCTGCCTCTGATTCCCCATCTCTGATTCCGCACATCTGATTCCCTGCCTCTGATTCCCCACCTCTGATTCCCCATATCTGATTCCCCACCTCTGTTTCCCCGCCTCTGATTCCCCGCCTCTGTTTCCCTATATCTAATTCCCCACCTCTGATGCCCCAACTCTGATTCCCCGCCTCTGATTCCCCAGCTCTGATTCCCCGCCTCTGATTCCCCGCATCCGATTCCCCATATCTGATTCCCCGCATCTGTTTCCCCGCCTCTGATTCCCCGCCTCTGTTTCCCCATATCTGATTCCCCGCATCTGATTCCCAACTATGATTCCCCGCCTCTGATTCCCCAGCTCTGATTCCCTGCGTCTGATTCCCTGCGTTCTATTCCCTGCCTCTGATTCCCCGCCTGTGATTCCCCATCACTGATTCACCACCTCTGATTCCCCACCTCTGATTCCCCATATCTAATTCCCCGCCTCTGTTTGCCCGCCTCTGATTCCCCGCCTCTGTTTCCCCATATCTGATTCCCCGTCTCTGAATCCCCAACTCTTATTCCCTGCCTCTGATTCCCCAGCTCTGATTCCCCGCCTTTGATTCCCCCCGTCTGATTCCCAGCCTCTGAATCCCCGTGTCTGATTTCCTGCCTCTGATTCCCCGCCTCTGATTCCCCATCTCTTATTCCTCTGATTCCCCACATCTGATTCCCCATCTCTGATTCCGCACATCCGATTCCCTGCCTCTGATTCCCCAACTCTGATTCCCCACCTCTGATTCTCCAGCTCTGATTCCCCGCCTCAGATTCCCCGCGTCTGATTCCCTGCCTCTGATTCCCCGCCTCTGATTCCCCATCTCTGATTCCCCACCTCTGATTCCCCGTGTCTGATTCCCTGCCACTGATTCCCCGCCTCTGAATCCCAGCCTCTGATTCCCCATATCAGATTCGCCGCCTCTGATTCCCTGCCTCTGATTCCCCAGCTCTGATTCCCCTCCTTTGATTCCCCCCGTCTGATTCCCAGCCTCTGAATCCCCGTGTCTGATTTCCTGCCTCTGATTCCCCGCCTCTGATTCCCCATCTCTGATTCACCGCCTCTGATTCCCCATCTCTGATTCCCCACCTCTGATTCCCCATATCTGATTCCCTGCCTCTGTTTCCCCGCCTCTGATTCCCCACCTCTGTTTCCCCATATCTGATTCCCCGCCTCTGATTCCCCAACTCGAATACCCCACCTCTGATTCCCCAGCTCTGATTCCCCGCCTCTGATTCCCCGCATCTGATTCCCTGCCTCTGATTCCCCGCCTCTGATTCCAGGCCTCTGATTCCCAGCATCTGATTCCGGCCTCTGATTCCCGGCCTCTGATTCCCTGCTTCTGATTCTGATTCCCTGCCTCTGATTCCCCATCTCTGATTCCGCAAATCTGATTCCTTGCCTCTGATTCCCCAACTCTGATTCCCCATATCTGATTCCCCGCCTGGGTTTCCCCGCCTCTGATTCCCCGCCTCTGTTTCCCAATATCTAAGTCCCCCCCTCTGATTCCCCAAATCTGATTCCCCACCTCTGATTCCCCAGCTCTGATTCCCCGCCTCTGATTCCCCGCATCTGATTCCCTGCATCTGATTCGAAGCCTCTGATTCCCTGCCTCTGATTCCCAACCTCTGATTCCCCACCTCTGATTCCCCATATCTGATTCCCCGCCTCTGTTTCCCCGCCTCGGATTCCCAGCCTCTGTTTTCCCATATCTGATTCCCAGCCTCTGATTCCCCGCCTCTGATTCCAGGCCTCTGATTCCCAGCATCTGATTCCGGCCTCTGATTCCCGGCCTCTGATTCCCTGCTTCTGATTCTGATTCCCTGCCTCTGATTCCCCATCTCTGATTCCGCACATCTGATTCCCTGCCTCTGATTCCCCACCTCTGATTCCCCATATCTGATTCCCCGCCTCTGTTTCCCCACCTCTGATTCCCCGCCTCTGTTTCCCAATATCTAAGTCCCCACCTCTGATTCCCCAAATCTGAATCCCCACCTCTGATTCCCCAGCTCTGATTCCCCGCCTCTGATTCCCCGCATCTGATACCCTGCATCTGATTCCAAGCCTCTGATTCCCTGCCTATGATTCCCAACCTCTGATTCCCCACCTCTGATTCCCCATATCTGATTCCCCGCCTCTGTTTCCCCGCCTCGGATTCCCCGCCTCTGTTTCCCCATATCTGATTCCCGGCCTCTGATTCCCCGCCTCTGATTCCCCATATCTGATTCCCTGCCTCTGATTCCCCAACTCTGATTCCCCACCTCTGATTCCCCAGCTCTGAATCCCCGCCTCTGATTCCCCGCATCTGATTCCCTGCCTCTGATTCCCCGCCTTGATTCCCCATTCTGATTCACAACCTCTGATTCCCCACCTCTGATTCCCTATATTTGATTCCCCGCCTCTGTTTCCCCGCCTCTGATTCCCCGCCTCTGAATCCCCATATCTGATTCCCCGCCTCTGATTGCCCACCTCTGATTCCCAGCCTCTGATTCGCCAGCTCTGATTCCCCGCCTCTGATTCCCCGCATCTGATTCCCTGCCTCTGATTCCCTGCCTCTGATTCCCCATCTCTGATTCACCGCCTTTGATTCGCCACCTCTGATTCCCCATATCTGATTCCCCAACTCTGTTTCCCCGCCTCTGATTCCCCGCCTCTGATTCTCCATATCTCATTCCCCGCCTCTGAATCCCCATCTCTGATTCCCGGACTCTGATTCCCCTCCTCTGATTCCCGGCCTCTTATTCCCAGCATCTGATTCCCGGCCTCTGATTCCCGGCCTCTGATTCCCCGCTTCTGATTCCCTGCCTCTGATTCCCCATCTCTGATTCCGCACATCTGATTCCCTGCCTCTGATTCCCCACCTCTGATTCCCCATATCTGATTCCCCGCCCCTGTTTCCCCGCCTCTGATTCCCCGCCTCTGTTTCCCTATATCTAATTCCCCACCTCTGATGCCCCAACTCTGATTCCCCGCCTCTGATTCCCCAGCTCTGATTCCCCGCCTCTGATTCCCTGCATCCGATTCACCATATCTGATTCCCCGCCTCTGTTTCCCCGCCTCTGATTCCCCGCCTCTGTTTCCCCATATCTGATTCCCGCCTCTGATTCCCAACTATGATTCTCCGCCTCTGATTCCCCAGCTCTGATTCCCTGCCTCTGATTCCCCGCGTTCTATTCCCTGCCTCTGATTCCCCGCCTGTGATTCCCCATCACTGATTCACCACCTCTGATTCCCTACCTCTGATTCCCCATATCTAATTCCCCGCCTCTGTTTGCCCACCTCTGATTCCCCGCCTCTGTTTCCCCATATCTGATTCCCCGCCTCTGAATCCCCAACTCTGATTCCCTGCCTCAGATTCCCCAGCTCTGATTTACCGCCTTTGATTCCCCCCGTCTGATTCCCAGCCTCTGAATCCCCGTGTCTGATTCCCCGCCTCTGATTCCCCGCCTCTGATTCCCCATCTCTGATTCACCGCCTCTGATTCCCCACCTCTGATTCCCCATCTCTGATTCCGCACATCCAAATCCCTGCCTCTGATTCCCCAAATCTGATTCCCCACCTCTGATTCCCCAGCTCTGATTCCCCGCCTCAGATTCCCCGCGTCTGATTCCCTGCCTCTTATACCCCGCCTCTGATTCCCTGCCTCTGATTCCCCATATCTGATTCCCCGCCTCTGATTCCCCAACTCTGATTCCCCGCTTCTGATTCCCCAGCTCTGAATCCCCGCCTCCGATTCCACGCGTCTGATTCCCAACCTCTGATTCCCCGCCTCTGATTCCCCATCTGTGATTCACAACCTCTGATGCCCCACCTCTGATTCCCCATATCTGATTCCCCGCCTCTGTTTCCCCGCCTCTGATTCCACGCCTCTGATTCACCATATCTGATTCCCCACCTCTGATTGCCCACCTCTGATTCCCCGCGTCTGATACCCTGCCTCTGATTCCCCGCCTCTGATTCCCCATCTCTGATTCACCACCTCTGATTCCCGGCCTCTGATTCCCCATCTCTGATTCCGCACATCCGATTCCCTGCCTATGTTTCCCCACCTCTGACTCCCCGCCTCTGATTCCCCATATCTGATTCCCTGACTCTGTTTCCCCGCCTCTGATTCCCTACCTCTGTTTCCCCATATCTGATTCCCCGCCTCTGATTCCCCAACTCTAATACCCCGCCTCTGATTCCCCGCATCTGATTCCCTGCCTCTGATTCCCCGCCTCTGATTCCAGGCCTCTGATTCCCATCATCTGATTCCGGCCTCTGATTCCCGGCCTCTGATTCCCTGCTTCTGATTCTGATTCCCTGCCTCTGATTCCCTATCTCTGATTCCGCACATCTGATTCCCTGCCTCTGATTACCCACCTCTGATTCCCCATATCTGATTCCCCACCTCTGTTTCCCCGCCTCTGATTCCCCGCCTCTGTTTCCCAATATCTAAGTCCCCACCTCTGATTCCCCAAATCTGATTCCCCACCTGGGATTCCCCAGCTCTGATTCCCCGCCTCTGATGCCCCGCATCTGATTCCCTGCATCTGATTCCAAGCCTCTGATTCCCTGCCTCTGATTCCCAACCTCTGATTCCCCACCTCTGATTCCCCATATCTGATTCCCCGCCTCTGTTTCCTCGCCTCGGATTCCCCGCCTCTGTTTCCCCATATCTGATTCCCGGCCTCTGATTCCCCGCCTCTGATTCCCCGCATCTGATTCCCTGCCTCTGATTCCCCATCTCCGATTCCGCACATCTGATTCCCTTCCTCTGATTCCCTGCCTCTGATTCCCCGCCTCTGATTCCCTGCCTCTGATTCCCAACCTCTGATTCCCCACCTCTGATTCCCCATATCTGATTCCCCGCCTCTGTTTCCCCGCCTCTGATTCCCCGCCTCTGATTCCCAACTCTGATTCCCCGCCTCTGATTCCCCAGCTCTGATTCCCCGTGTTTGATTCCCTGCCTCTGATTCCCTGCCCTGATTCCCCATCTCTGTTTCACCGCCTTTGATTCTCCACCTCTGATTCCAAATATCTGATTCCCCGCCTCTGTTTCCCCGACTCGGATTCCCTTCCTCTGATTCCCTGCCTCTGATTCCCCGCCTCTGATTCCCCATCTCTGATTCCCCGCCTCTGATTACCCGTGTCTGATTCCCTGCCTCTGATTCCCCGCCTCTGATTCCCCGCCTCTGATTCCCTGCAACTGATTCCCTGCCCCTGATACCCCACCTCTGATTCCCCATATCTGATTCCCCGCCTCTGTTTCCCCGCCTCTGATTCCCCGCCTCTGATTCCCCATATCTGATTCCCTGCCTCTGATTCCCCAACTCTGATTCCCCGCCTCTGATTCCCCAGCTCTGAATCCCCGCCTCTGATTCCCCGTGTCTGATTCCCTGCCTCTGATTCCCCGCCTTGATTCCCCATCTCTGATTCACAACCTCTGATTCCCCACCTCTGATTCCCTATATTTGATTCCCCGCCTCTGTTTCCCCGCCTCTGATTCCCCGCCTCTGATTCCCCATATCTGATTCCCCACCTCTGATTGCCCACCTCTGATTCCCCGCCTCTGATTCGCCAGCTCTGATTCCCCGCCTCTGATTCCCCGCATCTGATTCCCTGCCTCTGATTCCCCGCCTCTGATTCCCCATCTCTGATTCACCGCCTTTGATTCGCCACCTCTGATTCCCCATATCTGATTCCCCACCTCTGTTTCCCGGCCTCTGATTCCCCGCCTCTGATTCTCCATATCTCATTCCCCGCCTCTGAATCCCCATCTCTGATTCCCGGACTCTGATTCCCCACCTCTGATTCCCGGCCTCTTATTCCCAGCATCTGATTCCCGGCCTCTGATTCCCGGCCTCTGATTCCCCGCTTCTGATTCTGATTCCCTGCCTCTGATTCCCCATCTCTGATTCCGCACATCTGATTCCCTGCCTCTGATTCCCCACCTCTGATTCCCCATATCTGATTCCCCGCCTCTGATTCCCCGCCTCTGATTCCCCGCCTCTGTTTCCCTATATCTAATTCCCCACCTCTGATGCCCCAACTCTGATTCCCCGCCTCTGATTCCCCAGCTCTGATTCCCCGCCTCTGATTCCCCGCATCCGATTCCCCATATCTGATTCCCCGCCTCTGTTTCCCCGCCTCTGATTCCCCGCCTCTGTTTCCCCATATCTGATTCCCCGCCTCTGATTCCCAACTATGATTCCCCGCCTCTGATTCCCCAGCTCTGATTCCCTGCGTCTGATTCCCTGCGTTCTATTCCCTGCCTCTGATTCCCCGCCTGTGATTCCCCATCACTGATTCACCACCTCTGATTCCTCACCTCTGATTCCCCATATCTAATTCCCCGCCTCTGTTTGCCCGCCTCTGATTCCCCGCCTCTGTTTCCCCATATCTGATTCCCCGTCTCTGAATCCCCAACTCTTATTCCCTGCCTCTGATTCCCCGCCTCTGATTCCCCGCCTCTGATTCCCAACTCTGATTCCCCGCCTCTGATTCCCCAGCTCTGATTCCCCGTGTTTGATTCCCTGCCTCTGATTCCCTGCCCTGATTCCCCATCTCTGTTTCACCGCCTTTGATTCTCCACCTCTGATTCCAAATATCTGATTCCCCGCCTCTGTTTCCCCGACTCGGATTCCCTTCCTCTGATTCCCAACCTCTGATTCCACACCTCTGATTCCACATATCTGATTCCCCGCCTCTATTTCCCCATATCTGAATCCCTGCCTCTGATTCCCCAACTCTGATTCCCCGCCTCTGATTCCCCAGCTCTGATTCCCCGACTCTGATTCCCGGCGTCCGATTCCCTGCCTCTGATTCCCCGCCTCTGATTCCCCATCTCTGATTCCCCGCCTCTGATTACCCGTGTCTGATTCCCTGCCTCTGATTCCCCGCCTCTGATTCCCCGCCTCTGATTCCCTGCAACTGATTCCCTGCCCCTGATACCCCACCTCTGATTCCCCATATCTGATTCCCCGCCTCTGTTTCCCCGCCTCTGATTCCCCGCCTCTGATTCCCCATATCAGATTCCCCGCCTGGGTTTCCCCGCCTCTGATTCCCCGCCTCTGTTTCCCAATATCTAAGTCCCCCCCTCTGATTCCCCAAATCTGATTCCCCACCTCTGATTCCCCAGCTCTGATTCCCCGCCTCTGATTCCCCGCATCTGATTCCCTGCATCTGATTCCAAGCCTCTGATTCCCTGCCTCTGATTCCCAACCTCTGATTCCCCACCTCTGATTCCCCATATCTGATTCCCCGCCTCTGTTTCCCCGCCTCGGATTCCCAGCCTCTGTTTTCCCATATCTGATTCCCAGCCTCTGATTCCCCGCCTCTGATTCCAGGCCTCTGATTCCCAGCATCTGATTCCGGCCTCTGATTCCCGGCCTCTGATTCCCTGCTTCTGATTCTGATTCCCTGCCTCTGATTCCCCATCTCTGATTCCGCACATCTGATTCCCTGCCTCTGATTCCCCACCTCTGATTCCCCATATCTGATTCCCCGCCTCTGTTTCCCCACCTCTGATTCCCCGCCTCTGTTTCCCAATATCTAAGTCCCCACCTCTGATTCCCCAAATCTGAATCCCCACCTCTGATTCCCCAGCTCTGATTCCCCGCCTCTGATTCCCCGCATCTGATACCCTGCATCTGATTCCAAGCCTCTGATTCCCTGCCTATGATTCCCAACCTCTGATTCCCCACCTCTGATTCCCCATATCTGATTCCCCGCCTCTGTTTCCCCGCCTCGGATTCCCCGCCTCTGTTTCCCCATATCTGATTCCCGGCCTCTGATTCCCCGCCTCTGATTCCCCATATCTGATTCCCTGCCTCTGATTCCCCAACTCTGATTCCCCACCTCTGATTCCCCAGCTCTGAATCCCCGCCTCTGATTCCCCGCATCTGATTCCCTGCCTCTGATTCCCCGCCTTGATTCCCCATTCTGATTCACAACCTCTGATTCCCCACCTCTGATTCCCTATATTTGATTCCCCGCCTCTGTTTCCCCGCCTCTGATTCCCCGCCTCTGAATCCCCATATCTGATTCCCCGCCTCTGATTGCCCACCTCTGATTCCCAGCCTCTGATTCGCCAGCTCTGATTCCCCGCCTCTGATTCCCCGCATCTGATTCCCTGCCTCTGATTCCCTGCCTCTGATTCCCCATCTCTGATTCACCGCCTTTGATTCGCCACCTCTGATTCCCCATATCTGATTCCCCAACTCTGTTTCCCCGCCTCTGATTCCCCGCCTCTGATTCTCCATATCTCATTCCCCGCCTCTGAATCCCCATCTCTGATTCCCGGACTCTGATTCCCCTCCTCTGATTCCCGGCCTCTTATTCCCAGCATCTGATTCCCGGCCTCTGATTCCCGGCCTCTGATTCCCCGCTTCTGATTCCCTGCCTCTGATTCCCCATCTCTGATTCCGCACATCTGATTCCCTGCCTCTGATTCCCCACCTCTGATTCCCCATATCTGATTCCCCGCCCCTGTTTCCCCGCCTCTGATTCCCCGCCTCTGTTTCCCTATATCTAATTCCCCACCTCTGATGCCCCAACTCTGATTCCCCGCCTCTGATTCCCCAGCTCTGATTCCCCGCCTCTGATTCCCTGCATCCGATTCACCATATCTGATTCCCCGCCTCTGTTTCCCCGCCTCTGATTCCCCGCCTCTGTTTCCCCATATCTGATTCCCGCCTCTGATTCCCAACTATGATTCTCCGCCTCTGATTCCCCAGCTCTGATTCCCTGCCTCTGATTCCCCGCGTTCTATTCCCTGCCTCTGATTCCCCGCCTGTGATTCCCCATCACTGATTCACCACCTCTGATTCCCTACCTCTGATTCCCCATATCTAATTCCCCGCCTCTGTTTGCCCACCTCTGATTCCCCGCCTCTGTTTCCCCATATCTGATTCCCCGCCTCTGAATCCCCAACTCTGATTCCCTGCCTCAGATTCCCCAGCTCTGATTTACCGCCTTTGATTCCCCCCGTCTGATTCCCAGCCTCTGAATCCCCGTGTCTGATTCCCCGCCTCTGATTCCCCGCCTCTGATTCCCCATCTCTGATTCACCGCCTCTGATTCCCCACCTCTGATTCCCCATCTCTGATTCCGCACATCCAAATCCCTGCCTCTGATTCCCCAAATCTGATTCCCCACCTCTGATTCCCCAGCTCTGATTCCCCGCCTCAGATTCCCCGCGTCTGATTCCCTGCCTCTTATACCCCGCCTCTGATTCCCTGCCTCTGATTCCCCATATCTGATTCCCCGCCTCTGATTCCCCAACTCTGATTCCCCGCTTCTGATTCCCCAGCTCTGAATCCCCGCCTCCGATTCCACGCGTCTGATTCCCAACCTCTGATTCCCCGCCTCTGATTCCCCATCTGTGATTCACAACCTCTGATGCCCCACCTCTGATTCCCCATATCTGATTCCCCGCCTCTGTTTCCCCGCCTCTGATTCCACGCCTCTGATTCACCATATCTGATTCCCCACCTCTGATTGCCCACCTCTGATTCCCCGCGTCTGATACCCTGCCTCTGATTCCCCGCCTCTGATTCCCCATCTCTGATTCACCACCTCTGATTCCCGGCCTCTGATTCCCCATCTCTGATTCCGCACATCCGATTCCCTGCCTATGTTTCCCCACCTCTGACTCCCCGCCTCTGATTCCCCATATCTGATTCCCTGACTCTGTTTCCCCGCCTCTGATTCCCTACCTCTGTTTCCCCATATCTGATTCCCCGCCTCTGATTCCCCAACTCTAATACCCCGCCTCTGATTCCCCGCATCTGATTCCCTGCCTCTGATTCCCCGCCTCTGATTCCAGGCCTCTGATTCCCATCATCTGATTCCGGCCTCTGATTCCCGGCCTCTGATTCCCTGCTTCTGATTCTGATTCCCTGCCTCTGATTCCCTATCTCTGATTCCGCACATCTGATTCCCTGCCTCTGATTACCCACCTCTGATTCCCCATATCTGATTCCCCACCTCTGTTTCCCCGCCTCTGATTCCCCGCCTCTGTTTCCCAATATCTAAGTCCCCACCTCTGATTCCCCAAATCTGATTCCCCACCTGGGATTCCCCAGCTCTGATTCCCCGCCTCTGATGCCCCGCATCTGATTCCCTGCATCTGATTCCAAGCCTCTGATTCCCTGCCTCTGATTCCCAACCTCTGATTCCCCACCTCTGATTCCCCATATCTGATTCCCCGCCTCTGTTTCCTCGCCTCGGATTCCCCGCCTCTGTTTCCCCATATCTGATTCCCGGCCTCTGATTCCCCGCCTCTGATTCCCCGCATCTGATTCCCTGCCTCTGATTCCCCATCTCCGATTCCGCACATCTGATTCCCTTCCTCTGATTCCCTGCCTCTGATTCCCCGCCTCTGATTCCCTGCCTCTGATTCCCAACCTCTGATTCCCCACCTCTGATTCCCCATATCTGATTCCCCGCCTCTGTTTCCCCGCCTCTGATTCCCCGCCTCTGATTCCCAACTCTGATTCCCCGCCTCTGATTCCCCAGCTCTGATTCCCCGTGTTTGATTCCCTGCCTCTGATTCCCTGCCCTGATTCCCCATCTCTGTTTCACCGCCTTTGATTCTCCACCTCTGATTCCAAATATCTGATTCCCCGCCTCTGTTTCCCCGACTCGGATTCCCTTCCTCTGATTCCCTGCCTCTGATTCCCCGCCTCTGATTCCCCATCTCTGATTCCCCGCCTCTGATTACCCGTGTCTGATTCCCTGCCTCTGATTCCCCGCCTCTGATTCCCCGCCTCTGATTCCCTGCAACTGATTCCCTGCCCCTGATACCCCACCTCTGATTCCCCATATCTGATTCCCCGCCTCTGTTTCCCCGCCTCTGATTCCCCGCCTCTGATTCCCCATATCTGATTCCCTGCCTCTGATTCCCCAACTCTGATTCCCCGCCTCTGATTCCCCAGCTCTGAATCCCCGCCTCTGATTCCCCGTGTCTGATTCCCTGCCTCTGATTCCCCGCCTTGATTCCCCATCTCTGATTCACAACCTCTGATTCCCCACCTCTGATTCCCTATATTTGATTCCCCGCCTCTGTTTCCCCGCCTCTGATTCCCCGCCTCTGATTCCCCATATCTGATTCCCCGCCTCTGATTGCCCACCTCTGATTCCCCGCCTCTGATTCGCCAGCTCTGATTCCCCGCCTCTGATTCCCCGCATCTGATTCCCTGCCTCTGATTCCCCGCCTCTGATTCCCCATCTCTGATTCACCGCCTTTGATTCGCCACCTCTGATTCCCCATATCTGATTCCCCACCTCTGTTTCCCGGCCTCTGATTCCCCGCCTCTGATTCTCCATATCTCATTCCCCGCCTCTGAATCCCCATCTCTGATTCCCGGACTCTGATTCCCCACCTCTGATTCCCGGCCTCTTATTCCCAGCATCTGATTCCCGGCCTCTGATTCCCGGCCTCTGATTCCCCGCTTCTGATTCTGATTCCCTGCCTCTGATTCCCCATCTCTGATTCCGCACATCTGATTCCCTGCCTCTGATTCCCCACCTCTGATTCCCCATATCTGATTCCCCGCCTCTGATTCCCCGCCTCTGATTCCCCGCCTCTGTTTCCCTATATCTAATTCCCCACCTCTGATGCCCCAACTCTGATTCCCCGCCTCTGATTCCCCAGCTCTGATTCCCCGCCTCTGATTCCCCGCATCCGATTCCCCATATCTGATTCCCCGCCTCTGTTTCCCCGCCTCTGATTCCCCGCCTCTGTTTCCCCATATCTGATTCCCCGCCTCTGATTCCCAACTATGATTCCCCGCCTCTGATTCCCCAGCTCTGATTCCCTGCGTCTGATTCCCTGCGTTCTATTCCCTGCCTCTGATTCCCCGCCTGTGATTCCCCATCACTGATTCACCACCTCTGATTCCTCACCTCTGATTCCCCATATCTAATTCCCCGCCTCTGTTTGCCCGCCTCTGATTCCCCGCCTCTGTTTCCCCATATCTGATTCCCCGTCTCTGAATCCCCAACTCTTATTCCCTGCCTCTGATTCCCCGCCTCTGATTCCCCGCCTCTGATTCCCAACTCTGATTCCCCGCCTCTGATTCCCCAGCTCTGATTCCCCGTGTTTGATTCCCTGCCTCTGATTCCCTGCCCTGATTCCCCATCTCTGTTTCACCGCCTTTGATTCTCCACCTCTGATTCCAAATATCTGATTCCCCGCCTCTGTTTCCCCGACTCGGATTCCCTTCCTCTGATTCCCAACCTCTGATTCCACACCTCTGATTCCACATATCTGATTCCCCGCCTCTATTTCCCCATATCTGAATCCCTGCCTCTGATTCCCCAACTCTGATTCCCCGCCTCTGATTCCCCAGCTCTGATTCCCCGACTCTGATTCCCGGCGTCCGATTCCCTGCCTCTGATTCCCCGCCTCTGATTCCCCATCTCTGATTCCCCGCCTCTGATTACCCGTGTCTGATTCCCTGCCTCTGATTCCCCGCCTCTGATTCCCCGCCTCTGATTCCCTGCAACTGATTCCCTGCCCCTGATACCCCACCTCTGATTCCCCATATCTGATTCCCCGCCTCTGTTTCCCCGCCTCTGATTCCCCGCCTCTGATTCCCCATATCTGATTCCCTGCCTCTGATTCCCCAACTCTGATTCCCCGCCTCTGATTCCCCAGCTCTGAATCCCCGCCTCTGATTCCCCGTGTCTGATTCCCTGCCTCTGATTCCCCGCCTTGATTCCCCATCTCTGATTCACAACCTCTGATTCCCCACCTCTGATTCCCTATATTTGATTCCCCGCCTCTGTTTCCCCGCCTCTGATTCCCCGCCTCTGATTCCCCATATCTGATTCCCCGCCTCTGATTGCCCACCTCTGATTCCCCGCCTCTGATTCGCCAGCTCTGATTCCCCGCCTCTGATTCCCCGCATCTGATTCCCTGCCTCTGATTCCCCGCCTCTGATTCCCCATCTCTGATTCACCGCCTTTGATTCGCCACCTCTGATTCCCCATATCTGATTCCCCACCTCTGTTTCCCGGCCTCTGATTCCCCGCCTCTGATTCTCCATATCTCATTCCCCGCCTCTGAATCCCCATCTCTGATTCCCGGACTCTGATTCCCCACCTCTGATTCCCGGCCTCTTATTCCCAGCATCTGATTCCCGGCCTCTGATTCCCGGCCTCTGATTCCCCGCTTCTGATTCTGATTCCCTGCCTCTGATTCCCCATCTCTGATTCCGCACATCTGATTCCCTGCCTCTGATTCCCCACCTCTGATTCCCCATATCTGATTCCCCGCCTCTGATTCCCCGCCTCTGATTCCCCGCCTCTGTTTCCCTATATCTAATTCCCCACCTCTGATGCCCCAACTCTGATTCCCCGCCTCTGATTCCCCAGCTCTGATTCCCCGCCTCTGATTCCCCGCATCCGATTCCCCATATCTGAATCCCCGCCTCTGTTTCCCCGCCTCTGATTCCCCGCCTCTGTTTCCCCATATCTGATTCCCCGCCTCTGATTCCCAACTATGATTCCCCGCCTCTGATTCCCCAGCTCTGATTCCCTGCGTCTGATTCCCTGCGTTCTATTCCCTGCCTCTGATTCCCCGCCTGTGATTCCCCATCACTGATTCACCACCTCTGATTCCTCACCTCTGATTCCCCATATCTAATTCCCCGCCTCTGTTTGCCCGCCTCTGATTCCCCGCCTCTGTTTCCCCATATCTGATTCCCCGTCTCTGAATCCCCAACTCTTATTCCCTGCCTCTGATTCCCCAGCTCTGATTCCCCGCCTTTGATTCCCCCCGTCTGATTCCCAGCCTCTGAATCCCCGTGTCTGATTTCCTGCCTCTGATTCCCCGCCTCTGATTCCCCATCTCTTATTCCTCTGATTCCCCACATCTGATTCCCCATCTCTGATTCAGAACATCCGATTCCCTGCCTCTGATTCCCCAACTCTGATTCCCCACCTCTGATTCCCCAGCTCTGATTCCCCGCCTCAGATTCCCCACGTCTGATTCCCTGCCTCTGATTCCCCGCCTCTGATTCCCCATCTCTGATTCCCCACCTCTGATTCCCCGTGTCTGATTCCCTGCCTCTGATTCCCCGCCTCTGAATCCCAGCCTCTGATTCCCCATATCTGATTTGCCGCCTCTGATTCCCTGCCTCTGATTCCCCAGCTCTGATTCGCCGCCTTTGATTCCCCCCGTCTGATTCCCAGCCTCTGAATCCCCGTGTCTGATTTCCTGCCTCTGATTCCCCGCCTCTGATTCCCCATCTCTGATTCACCGCCTCTGATTCCCCATCTCTGATTCCCCACCTCTGATTCCCCATATCTGATTCCCTGCCTCTGTTTCCCCGCCTCTGATTCCCCACCTCTGTTTCCCCATATCTGATTCCCCGCCTCTGATTCCCCAACTCGAATACCCCACCTCTGATTCCCCAGCTCTGATTCCCCGCCTCTGATTCCCCGCATCTGATTCCCTGCCTCTGATTCCCCGCCTCTGATTCCAGGCCTCTGATTCCCAGCATCTGATTCCGGCCTCTGATTCCCGGCCTCTGATTCCCTGCTTCTGATTCTGATTCCCTGCCTCTGATTCCCCATCTCTGATTCCGCACATCTGATTCCTTGCCTCTGATTCCCCACCTCTGATTCCCCATATCTGATTCCCCGCCTGGGTTTCCCCGCCTCTGATTCCCCGCCTCTGTTTCCCAATATCTAAGTCCCCGCCTCTGATTCCTCATATCTGATTCCCCACCTCTGATTCCCCAGCTCTGATTCCCCGCCTCTGATTCCCCGCATCTGATTCCCTGCATCTGATTCCAAGCCTCTGATTCCCTGCCTCTGATTCCCCATATCTGATTCCCCGCCTCTGTTTCCCCGCCTCGGATTCCCAGCCTCTGTTTTCCCATATCTGATTCCCGGCCTCTGATTCCCCGCCTCTGATTCCCCGCCTCTGATTCCCTGCCTCTGATTCCCCATCTCCGATTCCGCACATCTGATTCCCTTCCTCTGATTCCCCGCCTCTGATTCCCCGCCTCTGATTCCCTGCCTCTGATTCCCAACCTCGGATTCCCCACCTCTGATTCCCCATATCTGATTCCCCGCCTCTGTTTCCCCGCCTCTGATTCCCCGCCTCTGATTCCCAACTCTGATTCCCCGCCTCTGATTCCCCAGCTCTGATTCCCCGTGTTTGATTCCCTGCCTCTGATTCCCTGCCCTGATTCCCCATCTCTGTTTCACCGCCTTTTATTCGCCACCTCTGATTCCCCATATCTGATTCCCCGCCTCTGTTTCCCCGACTCTGATTCCCTGCCTCTGATTCCCAACCTCTGATTCCACACCTCTGATTCCCCATATCTGATTCCCCGCCTCTATTTCCCCATATCTGATTCCCCAACTCTGATTCCCCTCTGATTCCCCAACTCTGATTCCCCAACTCTGATTCCCCGCCTCTGATTCCCCAGCTCTGATTCCCCGACTCTGATTCCCGGAGTCCGATTCCCTGCCTCTGATTCCCCGCCTCTGATTCCCCATCTCAGATTCCCCGCCTCCGATTCCCCGTGTCTGATTCCCTGCCTCTGATTCCCCGCCTCTGATTCCCCGCCTCTGATTCCCTGCCACTGATTCCCTGCCCCTGATTCCCCAATTCTGATTCCCCATATCTGATTCCCCGCCTCTGTTTCCCCGCCTCTGATTCCCCGCCTCTGATTCCCCATATCTGATTCCCTGCCTCTGATTCCCCAACTCTGATTCACCGCCTCTGATTCCCCAGCTCTGAATCCCCGCCTCTGATTCCCCGCGTCTGATTCCCTGCCTCTGATTCCCCGCCTTGATTCCCCATCTCTGATTCACAACCTCTGATTCCCCACCTCTGATTCCCTATATTTGATTCCCCGCCTCTGTTTCCCCGCCTCTGATTCGCAACCTCTAATTCCCCACCTCTGATTCCCCATATCTGATTCCCCGCCTCTGTTATTCTGCCTCTGATTCCCGGCCTCTGTTTCCCCATATCTGATTCCCCTCCTCTGATTCCCCAACTCTGATTCCCCGCCTCTGATTCCCCAGCTCTGATTCCCCGCCTTTTATTCCCGGCCTCTGATTCCCTGCCACTGAATCCCCGCCCCTGATTCCCCACCTCTGATTCCCCATATCTGATTCCCCGCCTCTGTTTCCCCAGCTCTGATTCCCCGCCTCTGATTCCCGGCGTCCGATTCCCTGCCTCTGATTCCCCGCCTCTGATTCCCCATCTCTGATTCACCACCTCTGATTCCCCGCCTCTGATTCCCCAGCTCTGATTCCCCGCCTCTGATTCCCGGCGTCCGATTCCCTGCCTCTGATTCCCCGCCTCTGATCCCCCATCTCTGATTCACCGCCTCTGATTCCCCACCTCTGATTCCCCAACTCTGATTCCCCACCTCTGATTCCCCAGCTCTGATTCCCCGCCTCAGATTCCCCGCGTCTGATTCCCTGCCTCTGATTCCCTGCCTCTGATTCCCTGCCTCTGATTCCCCATATCTGATTCCCCGCCTCTGATTCCCCAACTCTGATTCCCCGCTTCTGATTCCCCAACTCTGAATCCCCGACTCTGATTCCCCGAGTCTGATTCCTCTGATTCCCCGCCTCTAATTCCCCATCTGTGATTCACAACCTCTGATGCCCCACCTCTGATTCCCCATATCTGATTCCCCGCCTCTGTTTCCCCGCCTCTGATTCCCCGCCTCTGATTCCCCATATCTGATTCACCACCTCTCATTCCCGGCCTCTGATTCCCCATCTCTGATTCCGCACATCCGATTCCCTGCCTATGATTCCCCACCTCTGATTCCCGCCTCTGATTCCCCATATCTGATTCCCTGCCTCTGTTTCCCCGCCTCTGATTCCCCACCTCTGTTTCCCCATATCTGATTCCCCGCCTCTGTTTCCCCGCCTCTGATTCCCCGCTTCTGATTCCCCATATCTGATTCACCACCTCTCATTCCCGGCCTCTGATTCCCCAACTCTGAATCCCCGACTCTGATTCCCCGAGTCTGATTCCTCTGATTCCCCGCCTCTAATTCCCCATCTGTGATTCACAACCTCTGATGCCCCACCTCTGATTCCCCATATCTGATTCCCCGCCTCTGTTTCCCCGCCTCTGATTCCCCGCTTCTGATTCCCCATATCTGATTCACCACCTCTCATTCCCGGCCTCTGATTCCCCATCTCTGATTCCGCACATCCGATTCCCTGCCTATGATTCCCCACCTCTGATTCCCGCCTCTGATTCCCCAACTCTGAATCCCCGACTCTGATTCCCCGAGTCTGATTCCTCTGATTCCCCGCCTCTAATTCCCCATCTGTGATTCACAACCTCTGATGCCCCACCTCTGATTCCCCATATCTGATTCCCCGCCTCTGTTTCCCCGCCTCTGATTCCCCGCTTCTGATTCCCCATATCTGATTCACCACCTCTCATTCCCGGCCTCTGATTCCCCATCTCTGATTCCGCACATCCGATTCCCTGCCTCTGTTTCCCCGCCTCTGATTCCCCACCTCTGTTTCCCCATATCTGATTCCCCGCCTCTGACTCCCCAACTCTAATACACTGCCTCTGATTCCCCAGCTCTGATTCCCCGCCTCTGATTCCCCACATCAGATTCCCTGCCTCTGATTCCCCGCCTCTGATTCCAGGCCTCTAATTCCCAGCATCTGATTCCGGCCTCTGATTCCCGGCCTCTGATTCCCTGCTTCTGATTCTGATTCCCTGCCTCTGATTCCCCATCTCTGATTCCGCACATCTGATTCCCTGCCTCTGATTCCCCACCTCTGATTCCCCATATCTGATTCCCCAACTCTGATTCCCCTCCTCTAATTCGCCAGCTATGATTCCCCGCCTCTGATTCCCCGCCTCTGATTCCCTGCGTCTGATTCCCTGCCTCTGATTCCCAGCCTCTGATTCCCCTTTTCTGATTCACCACCTCTGAATCCCCACCTCTGATTCCCCATCTCTGATTCCGCACATCCGATTCCCTGCCTCTGATTCCCCGCCTCTGATTCCCCGCCTCTGATTCGCAACCTCAAATTCCCCACCTCTGATTCCCCATATCTGATTCCCCGCCTCTGTTTCCCTGCCTCTGATTCCAGGCCTCTGTTTCCCCATATCTGATTCCCCTCCTCAGATTCCCCAACTCTGATTCCCCGCCTCTGATTCCCCAGCTCTGATTCCCCGCCTTTTATTCCCGGCCTCTGATTCCCTGCCACTGATTCCCCGCCCCTGATTCCCCACCTCTGATTCCCCATATCTGATTCCCCGCCTCTGTTTCCCCAGCTCTGATTCCCCACCTCTGATTCCCCAGCTCTGATTCCCTGCCACTGATTCCCCGCCCCTGATTCCCCACCTCTGATTCCCCATATCTGATTCCCCGCCTCTGTTTCCCCAGCTCTGATTCCCTGCCTCTGATTCCCTGCCCTGATTCCCCATCTCTGTTTCACCGCCTTTGATTCGCCACCTCTGATTCCCCATATCTGATTCCCCGCCTCTGTTTCCCCGCCTCTGATTCCCTGCATCTGATTCCCAACCTCTGATTCCACACCTCTGATTCCCCATATCTGATTCCCCGCCTCCATTTCCCCATATCTGATTCCCCGCCTCTTATTCCCCAACTCTGATTCCCCGCCTCTGATTCCCCAGCTCTGATTCCCCGCCTCTGATTCCCGGCGTCCGATTCCCTGCCTCTGATTCCCCGCCTCTGATTCACCATCTCTGATTCCCCGCCTCTGATTCCCCGTGTCTGATTCCCTGCCTCTGATTCCCCGGCTCAGATTCCCCGCCTCTGATTCCCTGCCACTGATTCCCTGCCCCTGATTCCCCACCTCTGATTCCCCATATCTGATTCCCTGCCTCTGTTTCCCCGCCTCTGATTCCCCGCCTCTGATTCCCCATATCTGATTCCCTGCCTCTGATTCCCCAACTCTGATTCCCCGCCTCTGATTCCCCAGCTCTGAATCCCCGCCTCTGATTCCCCGCGTCTGATTCCCTCCCTCTGATTCCCCGCCTTGATTCCCCATCTCTGATTCACAACCTCTGATTCCCCACCTCTGATTCCCCATATCTGATTCCCCGCCTCTGTTTCCCCGCCTCTGATTCCCCATATCTGATTCCCCAGCTCTGATTGCCCACCTCTGATTCCCCGCCTCTGATTCGCCAGCTCTGATTCCCCGCCTCTGAATCCACGCATCTGATTCCCTGCCTCTGATTCCCCGCCTCTGATTCCCCATCTCTGATTCACCGCCTTTGATTCGCCACCCCTGATTCCCCATATCTGATTCCCCACCTCTGTTTCCCCGCCTCTGATTCCCCGCCTCTGATTCTCCATATCTCATTCCCCGCCTCTGAATCCCCATCTCTGATTCCCAGACTCTGAATCCCCACCTCTGATTCCCGGCCTCTTATTCCCAGCATCTGATTCCCGGCCTCTGATTCCCGGCCTCTTATTCCCCGCTTCTGATTCTGATTCCCTGCCTCTGATTCCCCATCTCTGATTCCGCACATCTGATTCCCTGCCTCTGATTCCCCACCTCTGATTCCCCATATCTGATTCCCCGCCTCTGTTTCCCCGCCTCTGATTCCCCGCCTCTGTTTACCCATATCTAATTCCCCACCTCTGATGCCCCAACTCTGATTCCCCACCTCTGATTCCCCAGCTCTGATTCCCCGCCTCTGATTCCCCGCATCCGATTCCCCATGTCTGATTCCCCGCCTCTGTTTCCCCGCCTCTGATTCCCCGCCTCTGTTTCCCCATATCTGATTCCCCGCCTCTGATTCCCCAGCTCTGATCCCAGCCTCTGAATCCCCGCGTTCTATTCGCTGCCTCTGATTCCCCGCCTGTGATTCCCCATCTCTGATTCACCACCTCTGATTTCCCACCTCTGATTCCCCATATCTAATTCCCCGCCTCTGCTTGCCCGCCTCTCATTCCCCGCCTCTGTTTCCCCATATCTGATTCCCCGCCTCTGAATCCCCAACTCTGATTCCCTGCCTCTGATTCACCAGCTCTGATTCCCCGCCTTTGATTCCCCCCGTCTGATTCCCAGCCTCTGAATCCCTGTCTGATTTCCTGCCTCTGATTCCCCGCCTCTGATTCCCCATCTCTGATTCACTGCCTCTGATTCCCCACATCTGATTCCCCATCTCTGATTCCGCACAACCGATTCCCTGCCTCTGATTCCCCGACTCTGATTCCCCACCTCTGATTCCCCAGCTCTGATTCCCCGCCTCTGATTCCCCGCGTCTGATTCCCTGCCTGTGATTCCCCGCCTCTGATTCCCCATCTCTGATTCCCCACCTCTGATTCCCCGTGTCTGATTCCCTTCCTTTGATTCCCCGCCTCTGATTCCCCGCCTCTGATTCCCTGCCACTGATTCCCCGCCCCTGATTCCCCACCTCTGATTCCCCATATCTTATTCCCCGCCTCTGTTTCCCCCCCTCTGATTCCCAGCCTCTGATTCCCCATATCTGATTCACCGCCTCTGATTCCCCATATCTGATTCCCCGCCTCTATTTCCCCATATCTGCTTCGCCGCCTCTGATTCCCCAACTCTGATTCCCCGCCTCTGATTCCCCAGCTCTGATTTCCCGCCTCTGATTCCCCAACTCTGATTCCCCGCCTCTGATTCCCCAGCTCTGATTCCCCGCCTCTGATTCCCGGCGTCCGATTCCCTGCCTCTGATTCCCCGCCTCTGATTCACCATCTCTGATTCCCCGCCTCTGATTCCCCGTGTCTGATTCCCTGCCTCTGATTCCCCGGCTCAGATTCCCCGCCTCTGATTCCCTGCCCCTGATTCCCCACCTCTGATTCCCCATATCTGATTCCCTGCCTCTGTTTCCCCGCCTCTGATTCCCCGCCTCTGATTCCCCATATCTGATTCCCTGCCTCTGATTCCCCAACTCTGATTCCCCGCCTCTGATTCCCCAGCTCTGAATCCCCGCCTCTGATTCCCCGCGTCTGATTCCCTCCCTCTGATTCCCCGCCTTGATTCCCCATCTCTGATTCACAACCTCTGATTCCCCACCTCTGATTCCCCATATCTGATTCCCCGCCTCTGTTTCCCCGCCTCTGATTCCCCATATCTGATTCCCCGGCTCTGATTGCCCACCTCTGATTCCCCGCCTCTGATTCGCCAGCTCTGATTCCCCGCCTCTGAATCCACGCATCTGATTCCCTGCCTCTGATTCCCCGCCTCTGATTCCCCATCTCTGATTCACCGCCTTTGATTCGCCACCTCTGATTCCCCATATCTGATTCCCCACCTCTGTTTCCCCGCCTCTGATTCCCCGCCTCTGATTCTCCATATCTCATTCCCCGCCTCCGAATCCCCATCTCTGATTCCCAGACTCTGAATCCCCACCTCTGATTCCCGGCCTCTTATTCCCTGCATCTGATTCCCGGCCTCTGATTCCCGGCCTCTGATTCCCCGCTTCTGATTCTGATTCCCTGCCTCTGATTCCCCATCTCTGATTCCGCACATCTGATTCCCTGCCTCTGATTCCCCACCTCTGATTCCCCATATCTGATTCCCCGCCTCTGTTTCCCCGCCTCTGATTCCCCGCCTCTGTTTACCCATATCTAATTCCCCACCTCTGATGCCCCAACTCTGATTCCCCACCTCTGATTCCCCAGCTCTGATTCCCCGCCTCTGATTCCCCGCATCCGATTCCCCATGTCTGATTCCCCGCCTCTGTTTCCCCGCCTCTGATTCCCCGCCTCTGTTTCCCCATATCTGATTCCCCGCCTCTGATTCCCCAGCTCTGATCCCAGCCTCTGATTCCCCGCGTTCTATTCGCTGCCTCTGATTCCCCGCCTGTGATTCCCCATCTCTGATTCACCACCTCTGATTTCCCACCTCTGATTCCCCATATCTAATTCCCCGCCTCTGCTTGCCCGCCTCTCATTCCCCGCCTCTGTTTCCCCATATCTGATTCCCCGCCTCTGAATCCCCAACTCTGATTCCCTGCCTCTGATTCACCAGCTCTGATTCCCCGCCTTTGATTCCCCCCGTCTGATTCCCAGCCTCTGAATCCCTGTCTGATTTCCTGCCTCTGATTCCCCGCCTCTGATTCCCCATCTCTGATTCACTGCCTCTGATTCCCCACATCTGATTCCCCATCTCTGATTCCGCACAACCGATTCCCTGCCTCTGATTCCCCGACTCTGATTCCCCACCTCTGATTCCCCAGCTCTGATTCCCCGCCTCTGATTCCCCGCGTCTGATTCCCTGCCTGTGATTCCCCGCCTCTGATTCCCCATCTCTGATTCCCCACCTCTGATTCCCCGTGTCTGATTCCCTTCCTTTGATTCCCCGCCTCTGATTCCCCGCCTCTGATTCCCTGCCACTGATTCCCCGCCCCTGATTCCCCACCTCTGATTCCCCATATCTTATTCCCCGCCTCTGTTTCCCCCCCTCTGATTCCCAGCCTCTGATTCCCCATATCTGATTCACCGCCTCTGATTCCCCATATCTGATTCCCCGCCTCTATTTCCCCATATCTGCTTCGCCGCCTCTGATTCCCCAACTCTGATTCCCCGCCTCTGATTCCCCAGCTCTGATTTCCCGCCTCTGATTCCCGGCATCCGATTCCCTGCCTCTGATTCCCCGCCTCTGATTCCCCATCTCTGATTCCCCGCCTCTGATTCCCCGTGTCTGATTCCCTGCCTCTGATTCCCCGCCTCTGATTCCCCATATCTGATTCCCCGCCTCTGTTTTCCCGCCTCTGATTCCCTGCCTCTGATTCCCCATATCTGATTCCCCGCCTCTGATTCCCCAACTCTGATTCCCCGCCTCTGATTCCCCAGCTCTGAATCCCCGCCTCTGATTCCCCGCGTCTGATTCCCTGCCTCTGATTCCCCGCCTCTGATTCCCCAACTCTGAATCCCCGCCTCTGATTCCCCAGCTCTGAATCCCCACCTCTGATTCCCGGCCTCTTATTCCCAGCATCTGATTCCCGGCCTCTGATTCCCGGCCTCTGATTCCCCGCTTCTGATTCTGATTCCCTGCCTCTGATTCCCCATCTCTGATTCCGCACATCTGATTCCCTGCCTCTGATTCCCCACCTCTGATTCCCCATATCTGATTCCCCGCCTCTGTTTCCCCGCCTCTGATTCCCCGCCTCTGTTTACCCATATCTAATTCCCCACCTCTGATGCCCCAACTCTGATTCCCCACCTCTGATTCCCCAGCTCTGATTCCCCGCCTCTGATTCCCCGCATCCGATTCCCCATGTCTGATTCCCCGCCTCTGTTTCCCCGCCTCTGATTCCCCGCCTCTGTTTCCCCATATCTGATTCCCCGCCTCTGATTCCCCAGCTCTGATCCCAGCCTCTGATTCCCCGCGTTCTATTCGCTGCCTCTGATTCCCCGCCTGTGATTCCCCATCTCTGATTCACCACCTCTGATTTCCCACCTCTGATTCCCCATATCTAATTCCCCGCCTCTGCTTGCCCGCCTCTCATTCCCCGCCTCTGTTTCCCCATATCTGATTCCCCGCCTCTGAATCCCCAACTCTGATTCCCTGCCTCTGATTCACCAGCTCTGATTCCCCGCCTTTGATTCCCCCCGTCTGATTCCCAGCCTCTGAATCCCTGTCTGATTTCCTGCCTCTGATTCCCCGCCTCTGATTCCCCATCTCTGATTCACTGCCTCTGATTCCCCACATCTGATTCCCCATCTCTGATTCCGCACAACCGATTCCCTGCCTCTGATTCCCCGACTCTGATTCCCCACCTCTGATTCCCCAGCTCTGATTCCCCGCCTCTGATTCCCCGCGTCTGATTCCCTGCCTGTGATTCCCCGCCTCTGATTCCCCATCTCTGATTCCCCACCTCTGATTCCCCGTGTCTGATTCCCTTCCTTTGATTCCCCGCCTCTGATTCCCCGCCTCTGATTCCCTGCCACTGATTCCCCGCCCCTGATTCCCCACCTCTGATTCCCCATATCTTATTCCCCGCCTCTGTTTCCCCCCCTCTGATTCCCAGCCTCTGATTCCCCATATCTGATTCACCGCCTCTGATTCCCCATATCTGATTCCCCGCCTCTATTTCCCCATATCTGCTTCGCCGCCTCTGATTCCCAGCCTCTGATTCCCCATATCTGATTCACCGCCTCTGATTCCCCATATCTGATTCCCCGCCTCTATTTCCCCATATCTGCTTCGCCGCCTCTGATTCCCCAACTCTGATTCCCCGCCTCTGATTCCCCAGCTCTGATTTCCCGCCTCTGATTCCCGGCATCCGATTCCCTGCCTCTGATTCCCCGCCTCTGATTCCCCATCTCTGATTCCCCGCCTCTGATTCCCCGTGTCTGATTCCCTGCCTCTGATTCCCCGCCTCTGATTCCCCATATCTGATTCCCCGCCTCTGTTTTCCCGCCTCTGATTCCCTGCCTCTGATTCCCCATATCTGATTCCCCGCCTCTGAATCCCCAACTCTGATTCCCCGCCTCTGATTCCCCAGCTCTGAATCCCCGCCTCTGATTCCCCGCGTCTGATTCCCTGCCTCTGATTCCCCGCCTCTGATTCCCCAACTCTGATTCCCCGCCTCTGATTCCCCAGCTCTGAATCCCCGCCTCTGATTCCCCGCGTCTGATTCCCTGCCTCTGATTCCCCGCCTCTGATTCCCCATATCTGATTCCCCGCCTCTGATTGCCCACCTCTGATTCCCCGCGTCTGATTCCCTGCCTCTGATTCCCCGCCTCTGATTCCCCATCTCTGATTCACCACCTCTGATTCCCAGTCTCTGATTCCCCATCTCTGATTCCGCACATCCGATTCCCTGCCTATGATTCCCCACCTCTGATTCCCCGCCTCTGATTCCCCATATCTGATTCCCTGCCTCTGTTTCCCCGCCTCTGATTCCCCACCTCTGTTTCCCCATATCTGATTCCCCGCCTCTGATTCCCCAACTCTAATACCCCGCCTCTGATTCCCCAGCTCTGATTCCCCGCCTCTGATTCCCCGCATCTGATTCCCTGCCTCTGATTCCCCGCCTCTGATTCCAGGCCTCTGATTCCCAGCATCTGATTCCGGCCTCTAATTCCCGGCCTCTGATTCCCTGCTTCTGATTCTGATTCCCTGCCTCTGATTCCCCATCTCTGATTCCGCACATCTGATTCCTTGCCTCTGATTCCCCACCTCTGATTCCCCATATCTGATTCCCCGCCTGGGTTTCCCCGCCTCTGATTCCCCGCCTCTGTTTCCCAATATCTAAGTCCCCGCCTCTGATTCCCCAAATCTGATTCCCCACCTCTTATTCCCCAGCTCTGATTCCCCGCCTCTGATTCCCCGCATCTGATTCCCTGCATCTGATTCCAAGCCTCTGATTCCCTGCCTCTGATTCCCAACCTCTGATTTCCCACTTCTGATTCCCCATATCTGATTCCCCGCCTCTGTTTCCCCGCCTCGGATTCCCCGCCTCTGTTTCCCCATATCTGATTCCCGGCCTCTGATTCCCCGCCTCTGATTCCCCGCCTCTGATTCCCTGCCTCTGATTCCCCATCTCCGATTCCGCACATCTGATTCCCTTCCTCTGATTCCCCGCCTCTGATTCCCCGCCTCTGATTCCCTGCCTCTGATTCCCAACCTCGGATTCCCCACCTCTGATTCCCCATATCTGATTCCCTGCCTCTGTTTCCCCGCCTCTGATTCCCCACCTCTGATTCCCAACTCTGATTCCCCGCCTCTGATTCCCCAGCTCTGATTCCCCGTGTTTGATTCCCTGCCTCTGATTCCCTGCCCTGATTCCCCATCTCTGTTTCACCGCCTTTGATTCGCCACCTCTGATTCCCCATATCTGATTACCCGCCTCTGTTTCCCCGACTCTGATTCCCTGCCTCTGATTCCCAACCTCTGATTCCACACCTCTGATTCCCCATATCTGATTCCCCGCCTCTATTTCCCCATATCTGATTCCCCGCCTCTGATTCCCCAACTCTGATTCCCCGCCTCTGATTCCCCAGCTCTGATTCCCCGACTCTGATTCCCGGAGTCCGATTCCCTGCCTCTGATTCCCCGCCTCTGATTCCCCATCTCTGATTCCCCGCCTCTGATTCCCCGTGTCTGATTCCCTGCCTCTGATTCCCCGCCTCTGATTCCCCGCCTCTGATTCCCTGCCTCTGATTCCCTGCCCCTGATTCCCCAATTCTGATTCCCCATATCTGATTCCCCGCCTCTGTTTCCCCGCCTCTGATTCCCCACCTCTGATTCCCAATATCTGATTCCCTGCCTCTGATTCCCCAACTCTGATTCACCGCCTCTGATTCCCCAGCTCTGAATCCCTGCCTCTGATTCCCCGCGTCTGATTCCCTGCCTCTGATTCCCCGCCTTGATTCCCCATCTCTGATTCACAACCTCTGATTCCCCACCTCTGATTCCCTATATTTGATTCCCCGCCTCTGTTTCCCCGCCTCTGATTCACTGCCTCTGATTCCCCACATCTGATTCCCCATCTCTGATTCCGCACAACCGATTCCCTGCCTATGATTCCCCGACTCTGATTCCCCACCTCTGATTCCCCAGCTCTGATTCACCGCCTCTGATTCCCCGCGTCTGATTCCCTGCCTGTGATTCCCCGCCTCTGATTCCCCATCTCTGATTCCCCACCTCTGATTCCCCGTGTCTGATTCCCTTCCTTTGATTCCCCGCCTCTGATTCCCCGCCTCTGATTCCCTGCCACTGATTCCCCGCCCCTGATTCCCCACCTCTGATTCCCCATATCTTATTCCGCGCCTCTGTTTCCCCCCCTCTGATTCCCAGCCTCTGATTCCCCATATCTGATTCCCCGCCTCTGATTCCCCATATCTGATTCCCCGCCTCTATTTCCCCATATCTGCTTCGCCGCCTCTGATACCCCAACTCTGATTCCCCGCCTCTGATTCCCCAGCTCTGATTTCCCGCCTCTGATTCCCGGCATCTGATTCCCTGCCTCTGATTCCCCGCCTCTGATTCCCCATCTCTGATTCCCCGCCTCTGATTCCCCGTGTCTGATTCCCTGCCTCTGATTCCCCGCCTCTGATTCCCCATATCTGATTCCCCGCCTCTGTTTTCCCGCCTCTGATTCCCTGCCTCTGATTCCCCATATCTAATTCCCCGCCTCTGTTTGCCCGCCTCTGATTCCCCGCCTCTGTTTCCCCATATCTGATTCCCCGTCTCTGAATCCCCAACTCTTATTCCCTGCCTCTGATTCCCCAGCTCTGATTCCCCGCCTTTGATTCCCCCCGTCTGATTCCCAGCCTCTGAATCCCCGTGTCTGATTTCCTGCCTCTGATTCCCCGCCTCTGATTCCCCATCTCTTATTCCTCTGATTCCCCACATCTGATTCCCCATCTCTGATTCAGAACATCCGATTCCCTGCCTCTGATTCCCCAACTCTGATTCCCCACCTCTGATTCCCCAGCTCTGATTCCCCGCCTCAGATTCCCCGCGTCTGATTCCCTGCCTCTGATTCCCCGCCTCTGATTCCCCATCTCTGATTCCCCACCTCTGATTCCCCGTGTCTGATTCCCTGCCTCTGATTCCCCGCCTCTGAATCCCAGCCTCTGATTCCCCATATCTGATTTGCCGCCTCTGATTCCCTGCCTCTGATTCCCCAGCTATGATTCGCCGCCTTTGATTCCCCCCGTCTGATTCCCAGCCTCTGAATCCCCGTGTCTGATTTCCTGCCTCTGATTCCCCGTCTCTGATTCCCCATCTCTGATTCACCGCCTCTGATTCCCCATCTCTGATTCCCCACCTCTGATTCCCCATATCTGATTCCCTGCTTCTGTTTCCCCGCCTCTGATTCCCCACCTCTGTTTCCCCATATCTGATTCCCCGCCTCTGATTCCCCAACTCGAATACCCCACCTCTGATTCCCCAGCTCTGATTCCCCGCCTCTGATTCCCTGCATCTGATTCCCTGCCTCTGATTCCCCGCCTCTGATTCCAGGCCTCTGATTCCCAGCATCTGATTCCGGCCTCTGATTCCCGGCCTCTGATTCCCTGCTTCTGATTCTGATTCCCTGCCTCTGATTCCCCATCTCTGATTCCGCACATCTGATTCCTTGCCTCTGATTCCCCACCTCTGATTCCCCATATCTGATTCCCCGCCTGGGTTTCCCCGCCTCTGATTCCCCGCCTCTGTTTCCCAATATCTAAGTCCCCGCCTCTGATTCCTCATATCTGATTCCCCACCTCTGATTCCCCAGCTCTGATTCCCCGCCTCTGATTCCCCGCATCTGATTCCCTGCATCTGATTCCAAGCCTCTGATTCCCTGCCTCTGATTCCCAACCTCTGATTCCCCACCTCTGATTCCCCATATCTGATTCCCCGCCTCTGTTTCCCCGCCTCGGATTCCCAGCCTCTGTTTTCCCATATCTGATTCCCGGCCTCTGATTCCCCGCCTCTGATTCCCTGCCTCTGATTCCCTGCCTCTGATTCCCCATCTCCGATTCCGCACATCTGATTCCCTTCCTCTGATTCCCCGCCTCTGATTCCCCGCCTCTGATTCCCTGCCTCTGATTCCCAACCTCGGATTCCCCACCTCTGATTCCCCATATCTGATTCCCCGCCTCTGTTTCCCCACCTCTGATTCCCCGCCTCTGATTCCCAACTCTGATTCCCCGCCTCTGATTCCCCAGCTCTGATTCCCCGTGTTTGATTCCCTGCCTCTGATTCCCTGCCCTGATTCCCCATCTCTGTTTCACCGCCTTTGATTCGCCACCTCTGATTCCCCATATCTGATTCCCCGCCTCTGTTTCCCCGACTCTGATTCCCTGCCTCTGATTCCCAACCTCTGATTCCACACCTCTGATTCCCCATATCTGATTCCCCGCCTCTATTTCCCCATATCTGATTCCCCAACTCTGATTCCCCTCTGATTCCCCAACTCTGATTCCCCAACTCTGATTCCCCGCCTCTGATTCCCCAGCTCTGATTCCCCGACTCTGATTCCCGGAGTCCGATTCCCTGCCTCTGATTCCCCGCCTCTGATTCCCCATCTCTGATTCCCCGCCTCCGATTCCCCGTGTCTGATTCCCTGCCTCTGATTCCCCGCCTCTGATTCCCCGCCTCTGATTCCCTGCCACTGATTCCCTGCCCCTGATTCCCCAATTGTGATTCCCCATATCTGATTCCCCGCCTCTGTTTCCCCGCCTCTGATTCCCCGCCTCTGATTCCCCATATCTGATTCCCTGCCTCTGATTCCCCAACTCTGATTCACCGCCTCTGATTCCCCAGCTCTGAATCCCCGCCTCTGATTCCCCGCGCCTGATTCCCTGCCTCTGATTCCCCGCCTTGATTCCCCATCTCTGATTCACAACCTCTGATTCCCCACCTCTGATTCCCTATATTTGATTCCCCGCCTCTGTTTCCCCGCCTCTGATTCGCAACCTCTAATTCCCCACCTCTGATTCCCCATATCTGATTCCCCGCCTCTGTTATTCTGCCTCTGATTCCCGGCCTCTGTTTCCCCATATCTGATTCCCCTCCTCTGATTCCCCAACTCTGATTCCCCGCCTCTGATTCCCCAGCTCTGATTCCCCGCCTTTTATTCCCGGCCTCTGATTCCCTGCCACTGATTCCCCGCTCCTGATTCCCCACCTCTGATTCCCCATATCTGATTCCCCGCCTCTGTTTCCCCAGCTCTGATTCCCCGCCTCTGATTCCCGGCGTCCGATTCCCTGCCTCTGATTCCCCGCCTCTGATTCCCCATCTCTGATTCACCACCTCTGATTCCCCGCCTCTGATTCCCCAGCTCTGATTCCCCGCCTCTGATTCCCGGTGTCCGATTCCCTGCCTCTGATTCCCCGCCTCTGATTCCCCATCTCTGATTCACCGCCTCTGATTCCCCACCTCTGATTCCCCATCTCTGATTCCGCACATCCAATTCCCTGCCTCTGATTCCCCAACTCTGATTCCCCACCTCTGATTCCCCAGCTCTGATTCCCCGCCTCAGGATCCCCGCGTCTGATTCCCTGCCTCTGATTCCCTGCCTCTGATTCCCCATATCTGATTCCCCGCCTCTGATTCCCCAACTCTGATTCCCCGCTTCTGATTCCCCAACTCTGAATCCCCGACTCTGATTCCCCGAGTCTGATTCCCTGCCTCTGATTCCCCGCCTCTAATTCCCCATCTGTGATTCACAACCTCTGATGCCCCACCTCTGATTCCCCATATCTGATTCCCCGCCTCTGTTTCCCCGCCTCTGATTCCCCGCCTCTGATTCCCCATATCTGATTCCCCGCCTCTGATTGCCCACCTCTGATTCCCCGCGTCTGATTCACTGCCTCTGATTCCCCGCCTCTGATTCCCCATATCTGATTCACCACCTCTCATTCCCGGCCTCCGATTCCCCATCTCTGATTCCGCACATCTGATTCCCTGCCTATGATTCCCCACCTCTGATTCCCGCCTCTGATTCCCCATATCTGATTCCCTGCCTCTGTTTCCCCGCCTCTGATTCCCCACCTCTGTTTCCCCATATCTGATTCCCCGCCTCTGATTCCCCAACTCTAATACCCTGCCTCTGATTCCCCAGCTCTGATTCCCCGCCTCTGATTCCCCACATCAGATTCCCTGCCTCTGATTCCCCGACTCTGATTCCAGGCCTCTGATTCCCAGCATCTGATTCCGGCCTCTGATTCCCGGCCTCTGATTCCCTGCTTCTGATTCTGATTCCCTGCCTCTGATTCCCCATCTCTGATTCCGCACATCTGATTCCCTGCCTCTGATTCCCCACCTCTGATTCCCCATATCTGATTCCCCAACTCTGATTCCCCTCCTCTAATTCGCCAGCTATGATTCCCCGCCTCTGATTCCCCGCCTCTGATTCCCTGCGTCTGATTCCCTGCCTCTGATTCCCAGCCTCTGATTCCCCTTTTCTGATTCACCACCTCTGAATCCCCACCTCTGATTCCCCATCTCTGATTCCGCACATCCGATTCCCTGCCTCTGATTCCCCGCCTCTGATTCCCCGCCTCTGATTCGCAACCTCAAATTCCCCACCTCTGATTCCCCATATCTGATTCCCCGCCTCTGTTTCCCTGCCTCTGATTCCAGGCCTCTGTTTCCCCATATCTGATTCCCCTCCTCAGATTCCCCAACTCTGATTCCCCGCCTCTGATTCCCCAGCTCTGATTCCCCGCCTTTTATTCCCGGCCTCTGATTCCCTGCCACTGATTCCCCGCCCCTGATTCCCCACCTCTGATTCCCCATATCTGATTCCCCGCCTCTGTTTCCCCAGCTCTGATTCCCCACCTCTGATTCCCCAGCTCTGATTCCCTGCCACTGATTCCCCGCCCCTGATTCCCCACCTCTGATTCCCCATATCTGATTCCCCGCCTCTGTTTCCCCAGCTCTGATTCCCTGCCTCTGATTCCCTGCCCTGATTCCCCATCTCTGTTTCACCGCCTTTGATTCGCCACCTCTGATTCCCCATATCTGATTCCCCGCCTCTGTTTCCCCGCCTCTGATTCCCTGCATCTGATTCCCAACCTCTGATTCCACACCTCTGATTCCCCATATCTGATTCCCCGCCTCTATTTCCCCATATCTGATTCCCCGCCTCTGATTCCCCAACTCTGATTCCCCGCCTCTGATTCCCCAGCTCTGATTCCCCGCCTCTGAATCCCGGCGTCCGATTCCCTGCCTCTGATTCCCCACCTCTGATTCACCATCTCTGATTCCCCGCCTCTGATTCCCCGTGTCTGATTCCCTGCCTCTGATTCCCCGGCTCAGATTCCCCGCCTCTGATTCCCTGCCACTGATTCCCTGCCCCTGATTCCACACCTCTGATTCCCCATATCTGATTCCCTGCCTCTGTTTCCCCGCCTCTGATTCCCCGCCTCTGATTCCCCATATCTGATTCCCTGCCTCTGATTCCCCAACTCTGATTCCCCGCCACTGATTCCCCAGCTCTGAATCCCCGCCTCTGATTCCCCGCGTCTGATTCCCTCCCTCTGATTCCCCGCCTTGATTCCCCATCTCTGATTCACAACCTCTGATTCCCCACCTCTGATTCCCGCCTCTGATTCCCCATATCTGATTCCCTGCCTCTGTTTCCCCGCCTCTGATTCCCCACCTCTGTTTCCCCATATCTGATTCCCCGCCTCTGATTCCCCAACTCTAATACCCTGCCTCTGATTCCCCAGCTCTGATTCCCCGCCTCTGATTCCCCACATCAGATTCCCTGCCTCTGATTCCCCGACTCTGATTCCAGGCCTCTGATTCCCAGCATCTGATTCCGGCCTCTGATTCCCGGCCTCTGATTCCCTGCTTCTGATTCTGATTCCCTGCCTCTGATTCCCCATCCCTGATTCCGCACATCTGATTCCCTGCCTCTGATTCCCCACCTCTGATTCCCCATATCTGATTCCCCAACTCTGATTCCCCACCTCTGATTCCCCATCTCTGATTCCGCACATCCGATTCCCTGCCTCTGATTCCCCGCCTCTGATTCCCCGCCTCTGATTCGCAACCTCAAATTCCCCACCTCTGATTCCCCATATCTGATTCCCCGCCTCTGTTTCCCTGCCTCTGATTCCAGGCCTCTGTTTCCCCATATCTGATTCCCCTCCTCAGATTCCCCAACTCTGATTCCCCGCCTCTTATTCCCCAGCTCTGATTCCCCGCCTTTTATTCCCGGCCTCTGATTCCCTGCCACTGATTCCCCGCCCCTGATTCCCCACCTCTGATTCCCCATATCTGATTCCCCGCCTCTGTTTCCCCAGCTCTGATTCCCCACCTCTGATTCCCCAGCTCTGATTCCCTGCCACTGATTCCCCGCCCCTGATTCCCCACCTCTGATTCCCCATATCTGATTCCCCGCCTCTGTTTCCCCAGCTCTGATTCCCTGCCTCTGATTCCCTGCCCTGATTCCCCATCTCTGTTTCACCGCCTTTGATTCGCCACCTCTGATTCCCCATATCTGATTCCCCGCCTCTGTTTCCCCGCCTCTGATTCCCTGCATCTGATTCCCAACCTCTGATTCCACACCTCTGATTCCCCATATCTGATTCCCCGCCTCTATTTCCCCATATCTGATTCCCCGCCTCTGTTTCCCCAGCTCTGATTCCCCACCTCTGATTCCCCAGCTCTGATTCCCTGCCACTGATTCCCCGCCCCTGATTCCCCACCTCTGATTCCCCATATCTGATTCCCCGCCTCTGTTTCCCCAGCTCTGATTCCCTGCCTCTGATTCCCTGCCCTGATTCCCCATCTCTGTTTCACCGCCTTTGATTCGCCACCTCTGATTCCCCATATCTGATTCCCCGCCTCTGTTTCCCCGCCTCTGATTCCCTGCATCTGATTCCCAACCTCTGATTCCACACCTCTGATTCCCCATATCTGATTCCCCGCCTCTATTTCCCCATATCTGATTCCCCGCCTCTGATTCCCCAACTCTGTTTCCCCGCCTCTGATTCCCCATATCTGATTCCCCGGCTCTGATTGCCCACCTCTGATTCCCCGCCTCTGATTCGCCAGCTCTGATTCCCCGCCTCTGAATCCACGCATCTGATTCCCTGCCTCTGATTCCCCGCCTCTGATTCCCCATCTCTGATTCACCACCTTTGATTCGCCACCTCTGATTCCCCATATCTGATTCCCCACCACTGTTTCCCCGCCTCTGATTCCCCGCCTCTGATTCTCCATATCTCATTCCCCGCCTCTGAATCCCCATCTCTGATTCCCAGACTCTGAATCCCCACCTCTGATTCCCGGCCTCTTATTCCCAGCATCTGATTCCCGGACTCTGATTCCCGGCCTCTGATTCCCCGCTTCTGATTCTGATTCCCTGCCTCTGATTCCCCATCTCTGATTCCGCACATCTGATTCCCTGCCTCTGATTCCCCACCTCTGATTCCCCATATCTGATTCCCCGCCTCTGTTTCCCCGCCTCTGATTCCCCGCCTCTGTTTACCCATATCTAATTCCCCACCTCTGATGCCCCAACTCTGATTCCCCACCTCTGATTCCACAGCTCTGATTCCCCGCCTCTGATTCCCCGCATCCAATTCCCCATGTCTGATTCCCCGCCTCTGTTTCCCCGCCTCTGATTCCCCGCCTCTGTTTCCCCATATCTGATTCCCCGCCTCTGATTCCCCAGCTCTGATCCCAGCCTCTGATTCCCCGCGTTCTATTCGCTGCCTCTGATTCCCCGCCTGTGATTCCCCATCTCTGATTCACCACCTCTGATTTCCCACCTCTGATTCCCCATATCTAATTCCCCGCCTCTGCTTGCCCGCCTCTCATTCCCCGCCTCTGTTTCCCCATATCTGATTCCCCGCCTCTGAATCCCCAACTCTGATTCCCTGCCTCTGATTCACCAGCTCTGATTCCCCGCCTTTGATTCCCCCCGTCTGATTCCCAGCCTCTGAATCCCTGTCTGATTTCCTGCCTCTGATTCCCCGCCTCTGATTCCCCATCTCTGATTCACTGCCTCTGATTCCCCACATCTGATTCCCCATCTCTGATTCCGCACAACCGATTCCCTGCCTCTGATTCCCCGACTATGATTCCCCACCTCTGATTCCCCAGCTCTGATTCCCCGCCTCTGATTCCCCGTGTCTGATTCCCTGCCTGTGATTCCCCGCCTCTGATTCCCCATCTCTGATTCCCCACCTCTGATTCCCCGTGTCTGATTCCCTTCCTTTGATTCCCCGCCTCTGATTCCCCGCCTCTGATTCCCTGCCACTGATTCCCCGCCCCTGATTCCCCACCTCTGATTCCCCATATCTTATTCCCCGCCTCTGTTTCCCCCCCTCTGATTCCCAGCCTCTGATTCCCCATATCTGATTCACCGCCTCTGATTCCCCATATCTGATTCCCCGCCTCTATTTCCCCATATCTGCTTCGCCGCCTCTGATTCCCCAACTCTGATTCCCCGCCTCTGATTCCCCAGCTCTGATTTCCCGCCTCTGATTCCCGGCATCCGATTCCCTGCCTCTGATTCCCCGCCTCTGATTCCCCATCTCTGATTCCCCGCCTCTGATTCCCCGTGTCTGATTCCCTGCCTCTGATTCCCCGCCTCTGATTCCCCATATCTGATTCCCTGCCTCTGTTTTCCCGCCTCTGATTCCCTGCCTCTGATTCCCCATATCTGATTCCCCGCCTCTGATTCCCCAACTCTGATACCCCGCCTCTGATTCCCCAGCTCTGAATCCCCGCCTCTGATTCCCCGCGTCTGCTTCCCTGCCTCTGATTCCCCGCCTCTGATTCCCCAACTCTGATTCCCCGCCTCTGATTCCCCAGCTCTGAATCCCCGCCTCTGATTCCCCGCGTCTGATTCCCTGCCTCTGATTCCCCGCCTCTGATTCCCCATATCTGATTCCCCGCCTCTGATTGCCCACCTCTGATTCCCCGCGTCTGATTCCCTGCCTCTGATTCCCCGCCTCTGATTCCCCATCTCTGATTCACCACCTCTGATTCCCAGCCTCTGATTCCCCATCTCTGATTCCGCACATCCGATTCCCTGCCTATGATTCCCCACCTCTGATTCCCCATATCTGATTCCCTGCCTCTGTTTCCCCGCCTCTGATTCCCCACCTCTGTTTCCCCATATCTGATTCCCCGCCTCTGATTCCCCAACTCTAATACCCCGCCTCTGATTCCCCAGCTCTGATTCCCCGCCTCTGATTCCCCGCATCTGATTCCCTGCCTCTGATTCCCCGCCTCTGATTCCAGGCCTCTGATTCCCAGCATCTGATTCCGGCCTCTAATTCCCGGCCTCTGATTCCCTGCTTCTGATTCTGATTCCCTGCCTCTGATTCCCCATCTCTGATTCCGCACATCTGATTCCTTGCCTCTGATTCCCCACCTCTGATTCCCCATATCTGATTCCCCGCCTGGGTTTCCCCGCCTCTGATTCCCCGCCTCTGTTTCCCAATATCTAAGTCCCCGCCTCTGATTCCCCAAATCTGATTCCCCACCTCTTATTCCCCAGCTCTGATTCCCCGCCTCTGATTCCCCGCATCTGATTCCCTGCATCTGATTCCAAGCCTCTGATTCCCTGCCTCTGATTCCCAACCTCTGATTCCCCACTTCTGATTCCCCATATCTGATTCCCCGCCTCTGTTTCCCCGCCTCGGATTCCCCGCCTCTGTTTACCCATATCTGATTCCCGGCCTCTGATTCCCCATCGCCGATTCCGCACATCTGATTCCCTTCCTCTGATTCCCCGCCTCTGTTTCCCCACCTCTGATTCCCCACCTCTGATTCCCAACTCTGATTCCCCGCCTCTGATTCCCCAGCTCTGATTCCCCGTGTTTGATTCCCTGCCTCTGATTCCCTGCCCTGATTCCCCATCTCTGTTTCACCGCCTTTGATTCGCCACCTCTGATTCCCCATATCTGATTACCCGCCTCTGTTTCCCCGACTCTGATTCCCTGCCTCTGATTCCCAACCTCTGATTCCACACCTCTGATTCCCCATATCTGATTCCCCGCCTCTATTTCCCCATATCTGATTCCCCGCCTCTGATTCCCCAACTCTGATTCCCCGCCTCTGATTCCCCAGCTCTGATTCCCCGACTCTGATTCCCGGAGTCCGATTCCCTGCCTCTGATTCCCCGCCTCTGATTCCCCATCTCTGATTCCCCGCCTCTGATTCCCCGTGTCTGATTCCCCATCTCTGATTCCCCGCCTCTGATTCCCCGTGTCTGATTCCCTGCCTCTGATTCCCTGCCTCTGATTCCCTGCCCCTGATTCCCCAATTCTGATTCCCCATATCTGATTCCCCGCCTCTGTTTCCCCGCCTCTGATTCCCCACCTCTGATTCCCCATATCTGATTCCCTGCCTCTGATTCCCCAACTCTGATTCACCGCCTCTGATTCCCCAGCTCTGAATCCCCGCCTCTGATTCCCCGCGTCTGATTCCCTGCCTCTGATTCCCCGCCTTGATTCCCCATCTCTGATTCACAACCTCTGATTCCCCACCTCTGATTCCCTATATTTGATTCCCCGCCTCTGTTTCCCCGCCTCTGATTCACTGCCTCTGATTCCCCACATCTGATTCCCCATCTCTGATTCCGCACAACCGATTCCCTGCCTATGATTCCCCGACTCTGATTCCCCACCTCTGATTCCCCAGCTCTGATTCACCGCCTCTGATTCCCCGCGTCTGATTCCCTGCCTGTGATTCCCCGCCTCTGATTCCCCATCTCTGATTCCCCACCTCTGATTCCCCGTGTCTGATTCCCTTCCTTTGATTCCCCGCCTCTGATTCCCCGCCTCTGATTCCCTGCCACTGATTCCCCGCCCCTGATTCCCCACCTCTGATTCCCCATATCTTATTCCGCGCCTCTGTTCCCCCCCCCTCTGATTCCCAGCCTCTGATTCCCCATATCTGATTCCCCGCCTCTGATTCCCCATATCTGATTCCCCGCCTCTATTTCCCCATATCTGCTTCGCCGCCTCTGATACCCCAACTCTGATTCCCCGCCTCTGATTCCCCAGCTCTGATTTCCCGCCTCTGATTCCCGGCATCCGATTCCCTGCCTCTGGTTCCCCGCCTCTGATTCCCCATCTCTGATTCCCCGCCTCTGATTCCCCGTGTCTGATTCCCTGCCTCTGATTCCCCGCCTCTGATTCCCCATATCTGATTCCCCGCCTCTGTTTTCCCGCCTCTGATTCCCTGCCTCTGATTCCCCATATCTGATTCCCCGCCTCTGATTCCCCAACTCTGATTCCCAGCCTATGATTCCCCAGCTCTGAATCCCCGCCTCTGATTCCCCGCGTCTGATTCCCTGCCTCTGATTCCCCGCCTCTGATTCCCCATCTGTGATTCACAACCTCTGATGCCCCACCTCTGATTCCCCATATCTGATTCCCCGCCTCTGTTTCCCCGCCTCTGATTCCCCGCCTCTGATTCCCCATATCTGATTCCCCGCCTCTGATTGCCCACCTCTGATTCCCCGCGTCTGATTCCCTGCCTCTGATTCCCCGCCTCTGATTCCCCATCTCTGATTCACCACCTCTGAATCCCAGCCTCTGATTCCCCATCTCTGTTTCCGCACATCCGATTCCCTGCCTATGATTCCCCACCTCTGATTCCCCGCCTCTGATTCCCCATATCTGATTCCCTGCCTCTGTTTCCCCACCTCTGATTCCCCACCTCTGTTTCCCCATATCTGATTCCCCGCCTCTGATTCCCCAACTCTAATACCACGCCTCTGATTCCCCAGCTCTGATTCCACGCCTCTGATTCCCCGCATCAGATTCCCTGCCTCTGATTCCCCGCCTCTGATTCCAGGCCTCTGATTCCCAGCATCTGATTCCGGCCTCTGATTCCCGGCCTCTGATTCCCTGCTTCTGATTCTGATTCCCTGCCTCTGATTCCCCATCTCTGATTCCGCACATCTGATTCCTTGCCTCTGATTCCCCACCTCTGATTCCCCATATCTGATTCCCCGCCTGGGTTTCCCCGCCTCTGATTCCCCGCCTCTGTTTCCCAATATCTAAGTCCCCGCCTCTGATTCCCCAAAACTGATTCCCCACCTCTGATTCCCCAGCTCTGATTCCCCGCCTCTGATTCCCCGCATCTGATTCCCTGCATCTGATTCCAAGCCTCTGATTCCCTGCCTCTGAATCCCAACCTCTGATTCCCCACCTCTGACTCCCCATATCTGATTCCCCGCCTCTGTTTCCCCGCCTCGGATTCCCCGCCTCTGTTTCCCCATATCTGATTCCCGGCCTCTGATTCCCCGCCTCTGATTCCCAGCCTCTGATTCCCTGCCTCTGATTCCCCATCTCCGATTCCGCACATCTGATTCTCTTCCTCTGATTCCCCGCCTCTGATTTTCCGCCTCTGATTCCCTGCCTCTGATTCCCAACCTCGGATTCCCCACCTCTGATTCCCCATATCTGATTCCCCGCCTCTGCTTCCCCGCCTCTGATTCCCCGCCTCTGATTCCCAACTCTGATTCCCCGCCTCTGATTCCCCAGCTCTGATTCCCCGTGTTTGATTCCCTGCCTCTGATTCCCTGCCCTGATTCCCCATCTCTGTTTCACCGCCTTTGATTCGCCACCTCTGATTCCCCATATCTGATTCCCCGCCTCTGTTTCCCCGACTCTGATTCCCTGCCTCTGATTCCCAACCTCTGATTCCACACCTCTGATTCCCCATATCTGATTCCCCGCCTCTATCTCGCCATATCTGATTCCCCGCCTCTGATTCCCCAACTCTGATTCCCCGCCTCTGATTCCCCAGCTCTGATTCCCCGACTCTGATTCCCGGCATCCGATTCCCTGCCTCTGATTCCCCGCCTCTGATTCCCCATCTCTGATTCCCCGCCTCTGATTCCCCGTGTCTGATTCCCTGCCTTTGATTCCCCGCCTCTGATTCCCCGCCTCAGATTCCCTGCCACTTATTCCCTGCCCCTGATTCCCCACCTCTGATTCCCCACATCTGATTCCCCGCCTCTGTTTCCCCGCCTCTGATTCCCCGCCTCTGATTCCCCATATCTGATTCCCTGCCTCTGATTCCCCAACTCTGATTCCCCGCCTCTGATTCCCCAGCTCTGAATCCCCGCCTCTGACTCCCCGCGTCTGATTCCCTGCCTCTGATTCCCCGCCTTGATTCCCCATCTCTGATTCACAACCTCTGATTCCCCACCTCTGATTCCCTATATTTGATTCCCCGCCTCTGTTTCCCCGCCTCTGATTCCCCGCCTCTGATTCCAAATATCTGATTCCCCGCCTCTGATTGCCCACCTCTGATTCCCAGCCACTGATTAGCCAGCTCTGATTCCCCGCCTCTGATTCCCCGCATCTGATTCCCTGCCTCTGATTCCCCGCCTCTGATTCCCCATCTCTGATTCACCGCCTTTGATTCGCCACCTCTCATTCCCCATATCTGATTCCCCACCTCTGATTCCCGGCCTCTTATTCCCAGCATCTGATTCCCGGCCTCTGATTCCCGGCCTCTGATTCCCCGCTTCTGATTCTGATTCCCTGCCTCTTATTCCCCATCTCTGATTCCGCACATCTGATTCCCTGCCTCTGATTCCCCACCTCTGATTCCCCATATCTGATTCCCCGCCTCTGTTTCCCCGCCTCTGATTCCCCGCCTCTGTTTCCCTATATCTAATTCCCCACCTCTAATGCCCCAACTCTGATTCCCCGCCTCTGGTTCCCCAGCTCTGATTCCCCGCCTCTGATTCCCTGCATCCGATTCCCCATATCTGATTCCCCGCCTCTGTTTCACCGCCTCTGATTCCCCGCCTCTGTTTCCCCATATCTGATTCCCGCCTCTGATTCCCAACTATGAATCCCCTCCTCTGATTCCCCAGCTCTGATTCCCTGCCTCTGATTCCCCACGTCCTATTCCCTGCCTCTGATTCCCCGCCTGTGATTCCCCATCACTGATTCACCACCTCTGATTCCCTACCTCTGATTCCCCATATCTAATTCCCCGCCTCTGTTTGCCCGCCTCTGATTCCCCGCCTCTGTTTCCCCATATCTGATTCCCCGCCTCTGAATCCCCAACTCTGATTCCCTGCCTCAGATTCCCCAGCTCTGATTCCCCGCCTTTGATTCCCCCCGTCTGATTCCCAGCCTCTGAATCCCCGTGTCTGATTTTCTGCCTCTGATTCCCCGCCTCTGATTCCCCATCTCTGATTCACCGCCTCTGATTCCCCACCTCTGATTCCCCCTCTCTGATTCCGCACATCCAATTCCCTGCCTCTGATTCCTCAACTCTGATTCCCCACCTCTGATTCCCCAGCTCTGATTCCCCGCCTCAGATTCCCCGCATCTGATTCCCTGCCTCTGATTCCCCGCCTCTGATTCCCTGCCTCTGATTCCCCATATCTGATTCCCCGCCTCTGATTCCCCAACTCTGATTCCCCGCTTCTGATTCCCCAGCTCTGAATCCCCGCCTCTGATTCCCCACGTCTGATTCCCTGCCTCTGATTCCCCGCCTCTGATTCCCCATCTGTGATTCACAACCTCTGATGCCCCACCTCTGATTCCCCATATCTGATTCCCTGCCTCTGTTTCCCCGCCTCTGATTCCCCACCTCTGTTTCCCCATATCTGATTCCCCGCCTCTGATTCCCCAACTCTAATACCCCGCCTCTGATTCCCCAGCTCTGATTCCCAGCCTCTGATTCCCCGCATCTGATTCCCTGCCTCTGATTCCCCGCCTCTGATTCCAGGCCTCTGATTCCCAGCATCTGATTCCGGCCTATGATTCCCGGCCTCTGATTCCCTTCTTCTGATTCTGATTCCCTGCCTCTGATTCCCCATCACTGATTCCGCACATCTGATTCCCTGCCTCTGATTCCCCACCTCTGATTCCCCATATCTGATTCCCTGCCTCTGATTCCCCAACTCTGATTCCCCGCCTCTGATTCCCCAGCTCTGAATCCCCGCCTCTGTTTCCCCGCGTCTGATTCCCTGCCTCTGATTCCCCGCCTTGATTCCCCATCTCTGATTCACAACCTCTGATTCCCCACCTCTGATTCCCTATATTTGATTCCCCGCCTCTGTTTCCCCGCCTCTGATTCCCCGCCTCTGATTCCCCATATCTGATTCCCCGCCTCTGATTGCCCACCTCTGATTCCCAGCCTCTGATTCGCCAGCTCTGATTCCCCGCCTCTGATTCCCCGCATCTGATTCCCTGCCTCTGATTCCCCGCCTCTGATTCCCCATCTCTGATTCACCGCCTTTGATTCGTCACCTCTGATTCCCCATATCTGATTCCCCACCTCTGTTTCCCCGCCTCTGATTCCCCGCCTCTGATTCTCCATATCTCATTCCCCGCCTCTGAATCCCCATCTCTGATTCCCGGACTCTGATTCCCCTCCTCTGATTCCCGGCCTCTTATTCCCAGCATCTGATTCCCGGCCTCTGATTCCCGGCCTCTTATTCCCCGCTTCTGATTCCCTGCCTCTGATTCCCCATCTCTGATTCCGCACATCTGATTCCCTGCCTCTGATTCCCCACCTCTGATTCCCCATATCTGATTCCCCGCCTCTGTTTCCCCGCCTCTGATTCCCCGCCTCTGTTTCCCTATATCTAATTCCCCACCTCTGATGCCCCAACTCTGATTCCCCGCCTCTGATTCCCCAGCTCTGATTCCCCGCCTCTGATTCCCTGCATCCGATTCCCCATATCTGATTCCCCGCCTCTGATTCCCCGCCTCTGTTTCCCCATATCTGATTCCCGCCTCTGATTCCCAACTATGATTCCCCGCCTCTGATTCCCCAGCTCTGATTCCCTGCCTCTGATTCCCCGCGTTCTATTCCCTGCCTCTGATTCCCCGCCTGTGATTCCCCATCACTGATTCACCACCTCCGATTCCCTACCTCTGATTCCCCATATCTAATCCCCGCCTCTGTTTGCCCGCCTCTGATTCCCCGCCTCTGTTTCCCCATATCTGATTCCCCGCCTCTGAATCCCCAACTCTGATTCCCTGCCTCAGATTCCCCAGCTCTGATTCCCCGCCTCAGATTCCCCGCGTCTGATTCCCTGCCTCTGATTCCCAGCCTCTGAATCCCCGTGTCTGATTTCCTGCCTCTGATTCCCCGCCTCTGATTCCCCATCTCTGATTCACCGCCTCTGATTCCCCACCTCTGATTCCCCATCTCTGATTCCGCACATCCAATTCCCTGCCTCTGATTCCCCAACTCTGATTCCCCACCTCTGATTCCCCAGCTCTGATTCCCCGCCTCAGATTCCCCGCGTCTGATTCCCTGCCTCTGATTCCCCGCCTCTGATTCCCTGCCTCTGATTCCCCATATCTGATTCCCCGCCTCTGATTCCCCAACTCTGATTCCCCGCTTCTGATTCCCCAGCTCTGAATCCCCGCCTCTGATTCCCCGCGTCTGATTCCCTGCCTCTGATTCCCCGCCTCTGATTCCCCATCTGTGATTCACAACCTCTGATGCCCCAACTCTGATTCCCCATATCTGATTCCCCGCCTCTGTTTCCCCGCCTCTGATTCCCCATATCTGATTCCCCGCCTCTGATTGCCCACCTCTGATTCCCCGCGTCTGATACCCTTCCTCTGATTCCCCGCCTCTGATTCCCCATCTCTGATTCACCACCTCTGATTCCCGGCCTCTGATTCCCCATCTCTGATTCCGCACATCCGATTCCCTGCCTATGTTTCCCCACCTCTGATTCCCCGCCTCTGATTCCCCATATCTGATTCCCTGCCTCTGTTTCCCCGCCTCTGATTCCCTACCTCTGTTTCCCCATATCTGATTCCCCGCCTCTGATTCCCCAACTCTAATACCCCGCCTCTGATTCCCCAGCTCTGATCCCAGCCTCTGATTCCCCGCGTTCTATTCGCTGCCTCTAATTCCCCGCCTGTGATTCCCCATCTCTGATTCACCACCTCTGATTTCCCACCTCTGATTCCCCATATCCAATTCCCCGCCTCTGCTTGCCCGCCTCTCATTCCCCGCCTCTGTTTCCCCATATCTGATTCCCCACCTCTGAATCCCCAACTCTGATTCCCTGCCTCTGATTCACCAGCTCTGATTCCCCGCCTTTGATTCCCCCCGTCTGATTCCCAGCCTCTGAATCCCTGTCTGATTTCCTGCCTCTGATTCCCCGCCTCTGATTCCCCATCTCTGATTCACTGCCTCTGATTCCCCACATCTGATTCCCCATCTCTGATTCCGCACAACCGATTCCCTGCCTCTGATTCCCCGACTCTGATTCCCCACCTCTGATTCCCCAGCTCTGATTCCCCGCCTATGATTCCCCGCATCTGATTCCCTGCCTGTGATTCCCCGCCTCTGATTCCCCATCTCTGATTCCCCACCTCTGATTCCCCGTGTCTGATTCCCTTCCTTTGATTCCCCGCCTCTGATTCCCCGCCTCTGATTCCCTGCCACTGATTCCCCGCCCCTGATTCCCCACCTCTGATTCCCCATATCTGATTCACCCCCTCTGATTCCCCATATCTGATTCCCCGCCTCTATTTCCCCATATCTGCTTCGCCGCCTCTGATTCCCCAACTCTGATTCCCCGCCTCTGATTCCCCAGCTCTGATTTCCCGCCTCTGATTCCCGGCATCCGATTCCCTGCCTCTGATTCCCCGCCTCTGATTCCCCATCTCTGATTCCCCGCCTCTGATTCCCCGTGTCTGATTCCCTGCCTCTGATTCCCCGCCTCTGATTCCCCATATCTGATTCCCCGCCTCTGTTTTCCCGCCTCTGATTCCCTGCCTCTGATTCCCCATATCTGATTCCCCGCCTCTGATTCCCCAACTCTGATTCCCCGCCTCTGATTCCCCAGCTCTGAATCCCCGCCTCTGATTCCCCGCGTCTGATTCGCTGCCTCTGATTCCCCGCCTCTGATTCCCCAACTCTGATTCCCCGCCTCTGATTCCCCAGCTCTGAATCCCCGCCTCTGATTCCCCGCGTCTGATTCCCTGCCTCTGATTCCCCGCCTCTGATTCCCCATATCTGATTCCCCGCCTCTGATTGCCCACCTCTGATTCCCCGCGTCTGATTCCCTGCCTCTGATTCCCCGCCTCTGATTCCCCATCTCTGATTCACCACCTCTGATTCCCAGCCTCTGATTCCCCATCTCTGATTCCGCACATCCGATTCCCTGCCTATGATTCCCCACCTCTGATTCCCCGCCTCTGATTCCCCATATCTGATTCCTTGCCTCTGTTTCCCCGCCTCTGATTCCCCACCTCTGTTTCCCCATATCTGATTCCCCGCCTCTGATTCCCCAACTCTAATACCCCGCCTCTGATTCCCCAGCTCTGATTCCCCGCCTCTGATTCCGCATCTCTGATTCCCCGCCTCTGATTCCCCGTGTCTGATTCCCTGCCTCTGATTCCCCGCCTCTGATTCCCCATATCTGATTCCCCGCCTCTGTTTTCCCGCCTCTGATTCCCTGCCTCTGATTCCCCATATCTGATTCCCCGCCTCTGATTCCCCAACTCTGATTCCCCGCCTCTGATTCCCCAGCTCTGAATCCCCGCCTCTGATTCCCCGCGTCTGATTCGCTGCCTCTGATTCCCCGCCTCTGATTCCCCAACTCTGATTCCCCGCCTCTGATTCCCCAGCTCTGAATCCCCGCCTCTGATTCCCCGCGTCTGATTCCCTGCCTCTGATTCCCCGCCTCTGATTCCCCATATCTGATTCCCCGCCTCTGATTGCCCACCTCTGATTCCCCGCGTCTGATTCCCTGCCTCTGATTCCCCGCCTCTGATTCCCCATCTCTGATTCACCACCTCTGATTCCCAGCCTCTGATTCCCCATCTCTGATTCCGCACATCCGATTCCCTGCCTATGATTCCCCACCTCTGATTCCCCGCCTCTGATTCCCCATATCTGATTCCCTGCCTCTGTTTCCCCGCCTCTGATTCCCCACCTCTGTTTCCCCATATCTGATTCCCCGCCTCTGATTCCCCAACTCTAATACCCCGCCTCTGATTCCCCAGCTCTGATTCCCCGCCTCTGATTCCCCGCATCTGATTCCCTGCCTCTGATTCCCCGCCTCTGATTCCAGGCCTCTGATTCCCAGAGTCTGATTCCGGCCTCTAATTCCCGGCCTCTGATTCCCTGCTTCTGATTCTGATTCCCTGCCTCTGATTCCCCATCTCTGATTCCGCACATCTGATTCCTTGCCTCTGATTCCCCACCTCTGATTCCCCATATCTGATTCCCCGCCTGGGTTTCCCCGCCTCTGATTCCCCGCCTCTGTTTCCCAATATCTAAGTCCCCGCCTCTGATTCCCCAAATCTGATTCCCCACCTCTTATTCCCCAGCTCTGATTCCCCGCCTCTGATTCCCCGCATCTGATTCCCTGCATCTGATTCCAAGCCTCTGATTCCCTGCCTCTGATTCCCAACCTCTGATTCCCCACTTCTGATTCCCCATATCTGATTCCCCGCCTCTGTTTCCCCGCCTCGGATTCCCCGCCTCTGTTTCCCCATATCTGATTCCCGGCCTCTGATTCCCCGCCTCTGATTCCCCGCCTCTGATTCCCTGCCTCTGATTCCCCATCTCCGATTCCGCACATCTGATTCCCTTCCTATGATTCCCCGCCTCTGATTCCCCGCCTCTGATTCCCTGCCTCTGATTCCCAACCTCGGATTCCCCACCTCTGATTCCCCATATCTGATTCCCCGCCTCTGTTTCCCCGCCTCTGATTCCCCACCTCTGATTCCCAACTCTGATTCCCCGCCTCTGATTCCCCAGCTCTGATTCCCCGTGTTTGATTCCCTGCCTCTGATTCCCTGCCCTGATTCCCCATCTCTGTTTCACCGCCTTTGATTCGCCACCTCTGATTCCCCATATCTGATTACCCGCCTCTGTTTCCCCGACTCTGATTCCCTGCCTCTGATTCCCAACCTCTGATTCCACACCTCTGATTCCCCATATCTGATTCCCCGCCTCTATTTCCCCATATCTGATTCCCCGCCTCTGATTCCCCAACTCTGATTCCCCGCCTCTGATTCCCCAGCTCTGATTCCCCGACTCTGATTCCCGGAGTCCGATTCCCTGCCTCTGATTCCCCGCCTCTGATTCCCCATCTCTGATTCCCCGCCTCTGATTCCCCGTGTCTGATTCCCTGCCTCTGATTCCCCGCCTCTGATTCCCCGCCTCTGATTCCCTGCCTCTGATTCCCTGCCCCTGATTCCCCAATTCTGATTCCCCATATCTGATTCCCGGCCTCTGTTTCCCCGCCTCTGATTCCCCACCTCTGATTCCCCATATCTGATTCCCTGCCTCTGATTCCCCAACTCTGATTCAACGCCTCTGATTCCCCAGCTCTGAATCCCCGCCTCTGATTCCCCGCGTCTGATTCCCTGCCTCTGATTCCCCGCCTTGATTCCCCATCTCTGATTCACAACCTCTGATTCCCCACCTCTGATTCCCTATATTTGATTCCCCGCCTCTGTTTCCCCGCCTCTGATTCACTGCCACTGATTCCCCACATCTGATTCCCCATCTCTGATTCCGCACAACCGATTCCCTGCCTATGATTCCCCGACTCTGATTCCCCACCTCTGATTCCCCAGCTCTGATTCACCGCCTCTGATTCCCCGCGTCTGATTCCCTGCCTGTGATTCCCCGCCTCTGATTCCCCATCTCTGATTCCACACCTCTGATTCCCCATATCTGATTCCCCGCCTCTATTTCCCCATATCTGATTCCCCGCCTCTGATTCCCCAACTCTGATTCCCCGCCTCTGATTCCCCAGCTCTGATTCCCCGACTCTGATTCCCGGAGTCCGATTCCCTGCCTCTGATTCCCCGCCTCTGATTCCCCATCTCTGATTCCCCGCCTCTGATTCCCCGTGTCTGATTCCCTGCCTCTGATTCCCCGCCTCTGATTCCCCGCCTCTGATTCCCTGCCTCTGATTCCCTGCCCCTGATTCCCCAATTCTGATTCCCCATATCTGATTCCCCGCCTCTGTTTCCCCGCCTCTGATTCCCCACCTCTGATTCCCCATATCTGATTCCCTGCCTCTGATTCCCCAACTCTGATTCAACGCCTCTGATTCCCCAGCTCTGAATCCCCGCCTCTGATTCCCCGCGTCTGATTCCCTGCCTCTGATTCCCCGCCTTGATTCCCCATCTCTGATTCACAACCTCTGATTCCCCACCTCTGATTCCCTATATTTGATTCCCCGCCTCTGTTTCCCCGCCTCTGATTCACTGCCTCTGATTCCCCACATCTGATTCCTCATCTCTGATTCCGCACAACCGATTCCCTGCCTATGATTCCCCGACTCTGATTCCCCACCTCTGATTCCCCAGCTCTGATTCACCGCCTCTGATTCCCCGCGTCTGATTCCCTGCCTGTGATTCCCCGCCTCTGATTCCCCATCTCTGATTCCCCACCTCTGATTCCCCGTGTCTGATTCCCTTCCTTTGATTCCCTGCCTCTGATTCCCCGCCTCTGATTCCCTGCCACTGATTCCCCGCCCCTGATTCCCCACCTCTGATTCCCCATATCTTATTCCGCGCCTCTGTTTCCCCCCCTCTGATTCCCAGCCTCTGATTCCCCATATCTGATTCCCCGCCTCTGATTCCCCATATCTGATTCCCCGCCTCTATTTCCCCATATCTGCTTCGCCGCCTCTGATTCCCCAACTCTGATTCCCCGCCTCTGATTCCCCAGCTCTGATTTCCCGCCTCTGATTCCCGGCATCCGATTCCCTGCCTCTGATTCCCCGCCTCTGATTCCCCACCTCTGATTCCCAACTCTGATTCCCCGCCTCTGATTCCCCAGCTCTGATTCCCCGTGTTTGATTCCCTGCCTCTGATTCCCTGCCCTGATTCCCCATCTCTGTTTCACCGCCTTTGATTCGCCACCTCTGATTCCCCATATCTGATTACCCGCCTCTGTTTCCCCGACTCTGATTCCCTGCCTCTGATTCCCAACCTCTGATTCCACACCTCTGATTCCCCATATCTGATTCCCCGCCTCTATTTCCCCATATCTGATTCCCCGCCTCTGATTCCCCAACTCTGATTCCCCGCCTCTGATTCCCCAGCTCTGATTCCCCGACTCTGATTCCCGGAGTCCGATTCCCTGCCTCTGATTCCCCGCCTCTGATTCCCCATCTCTGATTCCCCGCCTCTGATTCCCCGTGTCTGATTCCCTGCCTCTGATTCCCCGCCTCTGATTCCCCGCCTCTGATTCCCTGCCTCTGATTCCCTGCCCCTGATTCCCCAATTCTGATTCCCCATATCTGATTCCCGGCCTCTGTTTCCCCGCCTCTGATTCCCCACCTCTGATTCCCCATATCTGATTCCCTGCCTCTGATTCCCCAACTCTGATTCAACGCCTCTGATTCCCCAGCTCTGAATCCCCGCCTCTGATTCCCCGCGTCTGATTCCCTGCCTCTGATTCCCCGCCTTGATTCCCCATCTCTGATTCACAACCTCTGATTCCCCACCTCTGATTCCCTATATTTGATTCCCCGCCTCTGTTTCCCCGCCTCTGATTCACTGCCACTGATTCCCCACATCTGATTCCCCATCTCTGATTCCGCACAACCGATTCCCTGCCTATGATTCCCCGACTCTGATTCCCCACCTCTGATTCCCCAGCTCTGATTCACCGCCTCTGATTCCCCGCGTCTGATTCCCTGCCTGTGATTCCCCGCCTCTGATTCCCCATCTCTGATTCCACACCTCTGATTCCCCATATCTGATTCCCCGCCTCTATTTCCCCATATCTGATTCCCCGCCTCTGATTCCCCAACTCTGATTCCCCGCCTCTGATTCCCCAGCTCTGATTCCCCGACTCTGATTCCCGGAGTCCGATTCCCTGCCTCTGATTCCCCGCCTCTGATTCCCCATCTCTGATTCCCCGCCTCTGATTCCCCGTGTCTGATTCCCTGCCTCTGATTCCCCGCCTCTGATTCCCCGCCTCTGATTCCCTGCCTCTGATTCCCTGCCCCTGATTCCCCAATTCTGATTCCCCATATCTGATTCCCCGCCTCTGTTTCCCCGCCTCTGATTCCCCACCTCTGATTCCCCATATCTGATTCCCTGCCTCTGATTCCCCAACTCTGATTCAACGCCTCTGATTCCCCAGCTCTGAATCCCCGCCTCTGATTCCCCGCGTCTGATTCCCTGCCTCTGATTCCCCGCCTTGATTCCCCATCTCTGATTCACAACCTCTGATTCCCCACCTCTGATTCCCTATATTTGATTCCCCGCCTCTGTTTCCCCGCCTCTGATTCACTGCCTCTGATTCCCCACATCTGATTCCTCATCTCTGATTCCGCACAACCGATTCCCTGCCTATGATTCCCCGACTCTGATTCCCCACCTCTGATTCCCCAGCTCTGATTCACCGCCTCTGATTCCCCGCGTCTGATTCCCTGCCTGTGATTCCCCGCCTCTGATTCCCCATCTCTGATTCCCCACCTCTGATTCCCCGTGTCTGATTCCCTTCCTTTGATTCCCTGCCTCTGATTCCCCGCCTCTGATTCCCTGCCACTGATTCCCCGCCCCTGATTCCCCACCTCTGATTCCCCATATCTTATTCCGCGCCTCTGTTTCCCCCCCTCTGATTCCCAGCCTCTGATTCCCCATATCTGATTCCCCGCCTCTGATTCCCCATATCTGATTCCCCGCCTCTATTTCCCCATATCTGCTTCGCCGCCTCTGATTCCCCAACTCTGATTCCCCGCCTCTGATTCCCCAGCTCTGATTTCCCGCCTCTGATTCCCGGCATCCGATTCCCTGCCTCTGATTCCCCGCCTCTGATTCCCCATCTCTGATTCCCCGCCTCTGATTCCCCGTGTCTGATTCCCTGCCTCTGATTCATCGCCTCTGATTCCCCATATCTGATTCCCCGCCTCTGTTTTCCCGCCTCTGATTCCCTGCCTCTGATTCCCCATATCTGATTCCACGCCTCTGATTCCCCAACTCTGATTCCCAGCCTCTGATTCCCCAGCTCTGAATCCCCGCCTCTGATTCCCCGCGTCTGATTCCCTGCCTCTGATTCCCCGCCTCTGATTCCCCATCTGTGATTCACAACCTCTGATGCCCCACCTCTGATTCCCCATATCTGATTCCCCGCCTCTGTTTCCCCGCCTCTGATTCCCCGCCTCTGATTCCCCATATCTGATTCCCCTCCTCTGATTGCCCACCTCTGATTCCCCGCGTCTGATTCCCTGCCTCTGATTCCCCGCCTCTGATTCCCCATCTCTGATTCACCACCTCTGATTCCCAGCCTCTGATTCCCCATCTCTGTTTCCGCACATCCGATTCCCTGCCTATGATTCCCCACCTCTGATTCCCCGCCTCTGATTCCCCATATCTGATTCCCTGCCTCTGTTTCCCCACCTCTGATTCCCCACCTCTGTTTCCCCATATCTGATTCCCCGCCTCTGATTCCCCAACTCTAATACCCCGCCTCTGATTCCCCAGCTCTGATTCCCCGCCTCTGATTCCCCGCATCGGATTCCCTGCCTCTGATTCCCCGCCTCTGATTCCAGGCCTCTGATTCCCAGCATCTGATTCCGGCCTCTGATTCCCGGACTCTGATTCCCTGCTTCTGATTCTGATTCCCTGCCTCTGATTCCCCATCTCTGATTCCGCACATCTGATTCCTTGCCTCTGATTCCCCACCTCTGATTCCCCATATCTGATTCCCCGCCTGGGTTTCCCCGCCTCTGATTCCCCGCCTCTGTTTCCCAATATCTAAGTCCCCGCCTCTGATTCCCCAAATCTGATTCCCCACCTCTGATTCCCCAGCTCTGATTCCCCGCCTCTGATTCGCCGCATCTGATTCCCTGCATCTGATTCCAAGCCTCTGATTCCCTGCCTCTGAATCCCAACCTCTGATTCCCCACCTCTGACTCCCCATATCTGATTCCCCGCCTCTGTTTCCCCGCCTCGGATTCCCCGCCTCTGTTTCCCCATATCTGATTCCCGGCCTCTGATTCCCCGCCTCTGATTCCCCGCCTCTGATTCCCTGCCTCTGATTCCCCATCTCCGATTCCGCACATCTGATTCTCTTCCTCTGATTCCCCGCCTCTGATTTTCCGCCTCTGATTCCCTGCCTCTGATTCCCAACCTCGGATTCCCCACCTCTGATTCCCCATATCTGATTCCCCGCCTCTGCTTCCCCGCCTCTGATTCCCCGCCTCTGATTCCCAACTCTGATTCCCCGCCTCTGATTCCCCAGCTCTGATTCCCCGTGTTTGATTCCCTGCCTCTGATTCCCTGCCCTGATTCCCCATCTCTGTTTCACCGCCTTTGATTCGCCACCTCTGATTCCCCATATCTGATTCCCCGCCTCTGTTTCCCCGACTCTGATTCCCTGCCTCTGATTCCCAACCTCTGATTCCACACCTCTGATTCCCCATATCTGATTCCCCGCCTCTATTTCCCCATATCTGATTCCCCGCCTCTGATTCCCCAACTCTGATTCCCCGCCTCTGATTCCCCAGCTCTGATTCCCCGACTCTGATTCCCGGCATCCGATTCCCTGCCTCTGATTCCCCGCCTCTGATTCCCCATCTCTGATTCCCCGCCTCTGATTCCCCGTGTCTGATTCCCTGCCTTTGATTCCCCGCCTCTGATTCCCCGCCTCAGATTCCCTGCCACTTATTCCCTGCCCCTGATTCCCCACCTCTGATTCCCCACATCTGATTCCCCGCCTCTGTTTCCCCGCCTCTGATTCCCCGCCTCTGATTCCCCATATCTGATTCCCTGCCTCTGATTCCCCAACTCTGATTCCCCGCCTCTGATTCCCCAGCTCTGAATCCCCGCCTCTGACTCCCCGCGTCTGATTCCCTGCCTCTGATTCCCCGCCTTGATTCCCCATCTCTGATTCACAACCTCTGATTCCCCACCTCTGATTCCCTATATTTGATTCCCCGCCTCTGTTTCCCCGCCTCTGATTCCCCGCCTCTGATTCCCCATATCTGATTCCCCGCCTCTGATTGCCCACCTCTGATTCCCAGCCACTGATTCGCCAGCTCTGATTCCCCGCCTCTGATTCCCCGCATCTGATTCCCTGCCTCTGATTCCCCGCCTCTGATTCCCCATCTCTGATTCACCGCCTTTGATTCGCCACCTCTGATTCCCCATATCTGATTCCCCACCTCTGATTCCCGGCCTCTTATTCCCAGCATCTGATTCCCGGCCTCTGATTCCCGGCCTCTGATTCCCCGCTTCTGATTCTGATTCCCTGCCTCTTATTCCCCATCTCTGATTCCGCACATCTGATTCCCTGCCTCTGATTCCCCACCTCTGATTCCCCATATCTGATTCCCCGCCTCTGTTTCCCCGCCTCTGATTCCCCGCCTCTGTTTCCCTATATCTAATTCCCCACCTCTGATGCCCCAACTCTGATTCCCCGCCTCTGGTTCCCCAGCTCTGATTCCCCGCCTCTGATTCCCTGCATCCGATTCCCCATATCTGATTCCCCGCCTCTGTTTCACCGCCTCTGATTCCCCGCCTCTGTTTCCCCATATCTGATTCCCGCCTCTGATTCCCAACTATGAATCCCCTCCTCTGATTCCCCAGCTCTGATTCCCTGCCTCTGATTCCCCGCGTCCTATTCCCTGCCTCTGATTCCCCGCCTGTGATTCCCCATCACTGATTCACCACCTCTGATTCCCTACCTCTGATTCCCCATATCTAATTCCCCGCCTCTGTTTGCCCGCCTCTGATTCCCTGCCTCAGATTCCCCAGCTCTGATTCCCCGCCTTTGATTCCCCCCATCTGATTCCCAGCCTCTGAATCCCCGTGTCTGATTTCCTGCCTCTGATTCCCCGCCTCTGATTCCCCATCTCTGATTCACCGCCTCTGATTCCCCACCTCTGATTCCCCCTCTCTGATTCCGCACATCCAATTCCCTGCCTCTGATTCCTCAACTCTGATTCCCCACCTCTGATTCCCCAGCTCTGATTCCCCGCCTCAGATTCCCCGCATCTGATTCCCTGCCTCTGATTCCCCGCCTCTGATTCCCTGCCTCTGATTCCCCATATCTGATTCCCCGCCTCTGATTCCCCAACTCTGATTCCCCGCTTCTGATTCCCCAGCTCTGAATCCCCGCCTCTGATTCCCCGCGTCTGATTCCCTGCCTCTGATTCCCCGCCTCTGATTCCCCATCTGTGATTCACAACCTCTGATGCCCCACCTCTGATTCCCCATATCTGATTCCCTGCCTCTGTTTCCCCGCCTCTGATTCCCCACCTCTGTTTCCCCATATCTGATTCCCCGCCTCTGATTCCCCAACTCTAATACCCCGCCTCTGATTCCCCAGCTCTGATTCCCAGCCTCTGATTCCCCGCATCTGATTCCCTGCCTCTGATTCCCCGCCTCTGATTCCAGGCCTCTGATTCCCAGCATCTGATTCCGGCCTATGATTCCCGGCCTCTGATTCCCTTCTTCTGATTCTGATTCCCTGCCTCTGATTCCCCATCACTGATTCCGCACATCTGATTCCCTGCCTCTGATTCCCCACCTCTGATTCCCCATATCTGATTCCCTGCCTCTGATTCCCCAACTCTGATTCCCCGCCTCTGATTCCCCAGCTCTGAATCCCCGCCTCTGTTTCCCCGCGTCTGATTCCCTGCCAATGATTCCCCGCCTTGATTCCCCATCTCTGATTCACAACCTCTGATTCCCCACCTCTGATTCCCTATATTTGATTCCCCGCCTCTGTTTCCCCGCCTCTGATTCCCCGCCTCTGATTCCCCATATCTGATTCCCCGCCTCTGATTGCCCACCTCTGATTCCAAGCCTCTGATTCGCCAGCTCTGATTCCCCGCCTCTGATTCCCCGCATCTGATTCCCTGCCTCTGATTCCCCGCCTCTGATTCCCCATCTCTGATTCACCGCCTTTAATTCGCCACCTCTGATTCCCCATATCTGATTCCCCACCTCTGTTTCCCCGCCTCTGATTCCCCGCCTCTGATTCTCCATATCTCATTCCCCGCCTCTGAATCCCCATCTCTGATTCCCGGACTCTGATTCCCCTCCTCTGATTCCCGGCCTCTTATTCCCAGCATCTGATTCCCGGCCTCTGATTCCCGGCCTCTGATTCCCCGCTTCTGATTCCCTGCCTCTGATTCCCCATCTCTGATTCCGCACATCTGATTCCCTGCCTCAGATTCCCCACCTCTGATTCCCCATATCTGATTCCCCGCCTCTGTTTCCCCACCTCTGATTCCCCGCCTCTGTTTCCCTATATCTAATTCCCCACCTCTGATGCCCCAATTCTGATTCCCCGCCTCTGATTCCCCAGCTCTGATTCCCCGCCTCTGATTCCCTGCATCCGATTCCCCATATCTGATTCCCCGCCTCTGTTTCCCCGCCTCTGATTCCCCGCCTCTGTTTCCCCATATCTGATTCCCGCCTCTGATTCCCAACTATGATTCCCCGCCTCTGATTCCCCAGCTCTGATTCCCTGCCTCTGATTCCCCGCGTTCTATTCCCTGCCTCTGATTCCCCGCCTGTGATTCCCCATCACTGATTCACCACCTCCGATTCCCTACCTCTGATTCCCCATATCTAATTCCCCGCCTCTGTTTGCCCGCCTCTGATTCCCCGCCTCTGATTCCCCAACTCTGATTCCCCGCTTCTGATTCCCCAGCTCTGAATCCCCGCCTCTGATTCCCCGCGTCTGATTCCCTGCCTCAGATTCCCCGCGTCTGATTCCCTGCCTCTGATTCCCAGCCTCTGAATCCCCGTGTCTGATTTCCTGCCTCTGATTCCCTGCCCTGATTCCCCATCTCTGTTTCACCGCCTTTGCTTCGCCACCTCTGATTCCCCATATCTGATTCCCCGCCTCTGTTTCCCCGACTCTGATTCCCTGCCTCTGATTCCCAACCTCTGATTCCACACCTCTGATTCCCCATATCTGATTCCCCGCCTCTATTTCCCCATATCTGATTCCCCGCCTCTGATTCCCCAACTCTGATTCCCCGCCTCTGATTCCCCAGCTCTGATTCCCCGACTCTGATTCCCGGAGTCCGATTCCCTGCCTCTGATTCCCCGCCTCTGATTCCCCATCTCTGATTCCCCGCCTCCGATTCCCCGTGTCTGATTCCCTGCCTCTGATTCCCCGCCTCTGATTCCCCGCCTCTGATTCCCTGCCACTGATTCCCTGCCCCTGATTCCCCAATTCTGATTCCCCATATCTTATTCCCCGCCTCTGTTTCCCCGCCTCTGATTCCCCGCCTCTGATTCCCCATATCTGATTCCCTGCCTCTGATTCCCCAACTCTGATTCACCGCCTCTGATTCCCCAGCTCTGAATCCCCACCTCTGATTCCCCGCGTCTGATTCCCTGCCTCTGATTCACCGCCTTGATTCCCCATCTCTGATTCACAACCTCTGATTCCCCACCTCTGATTCCCTATGTTTGATTCCCCGCCTCTGTTTCCCCGCCTCTGATTCGCAACCTCTAATTCCCCACCTCTGATTCCCCATATCTGATTCCCCGCCTCTGTTACCCTGCCTCTGATTCCCGGCCTCTGTTTCCCCATATCTGAATCCCCTCCTCTGATTCCCCAACTCTGATTCCCCGCCTCTGATTCCCCAGCTCTGATTCCCCGCCTTTTATTCCCGGCCTCTGATTCCCTGCCACTGATTCCCCGCCCCTGATTCCCCACCTCTGATTCCCCATATCTGATTCCCCGCCTCTGTTTCCCCAGCTCTGATTCCCCACCTCTGATTCCCCAGCTCTGATTCCCTGCCACTGATTCCCCGCCCCTGATTCCCCACCTCTGATTTCCCATATCTGATTCCCCGCCTCTGTTTCCCCAGCTCTGATTCCCTGCCTCTGATTCCCTGCCCTGATTCCCCATCTCTGTTTCACCGCCTTTGATTCGCCACCTCTGATTCCCCATATCTGATTCCCCGCCTCTGATTCCCCATATCTGATTCCCTGCCTCTGATTCCACAACTCTGATTCCCCGCCTCTGATTCCCCAGCTCTGAATCCCCGCCTCTGATTCCCCGTGTCTGATTCCCTGCCTCTGATTCCCCGCCTTGATTCCCCATCTCTGATTCACAACCTCTGATTCCCCACCTCTGATTCCCTATATTTGATTCCCCGCCTCTGTTTCCCCGCCTCTGATTCCCCGCCTCTGATTCCCCATATCTGATTCCCCGCCTCTGATTGCCCACCTCTGATTCCCCGCCTCTGATTCGCCAGCTCTGATTCCCCGCCTCTGATTCCCCGCATCTGATTCCCTGCCTCTGATTCCCCGCCTCTGATTCCCCATCTCTGATTCACCGCCTTTGATTCGCCACCTCTGATTCCCCATATCTGATTCCCCACCTCTGTTTCCCGGCCTCTGATTCCCCGCCTCTGATTCTCCATATCTCATTCCCCGCCTCTGAATCCCCATCTCTGATTCCCGGACTCTGATTCCCCACCTCTGATTCCCGGCCTCTTATTCCCAGCATCTGATTCCCGGCCTCTGATTCCCGGCCTCTGATTCCCCGCTTCTGATTCTGATTCCCTGCCTCTGATTCCCCATCTCTGATTCCGCACATCTGATTCCCTGCCTCTGATTCCCCACCTCTGATTCCCCATATCTGATTCCCCGCCTCTGTTTCCCCACCTCCGATTCCCCGCCTCTGTTTCCCTATATCTAATTCCCCACCTCTGATGCCCCAACTCTGATGCCCCGCCTCTGATTCCCCAGCTCTGATTCCCCGCCTCTGATTCCCCGCATCCGATTCCCCATATCTGATTCCCTGCCTCTGTATCCCCGCCTCTGATTCCCCGCCTCTGTTTCCCCATATCTGATTCCCCGCCTCTGATTCCCAACTATGATTCCCCGCCTCTGATTCCCCAGCTCTGATTCACTGCGTCTGATTCCCTGCGTTCTATTCCCTGCCTCTGATTCCCCGCCTGTGATTCCCCATCACTGATTCACCACCTGTGATTCCCCACCTCTGATTCCCCATATCTAATTCCACGCCTCTGTTTGCCCGCCTCTGATTCCCCGCCTCTGTTTCCCCATATCTGATTCCCCGTCTCTGAATCCCCAACTCTGATTCCCTGCCTCTGATTCCCCAGCTCTGATTCCCCGCCTTTGATTCCCCCCGTCTGATTCCCAGCCTCTGAATCCCCGTGTCTGATTTCCTGCCACTGATTCCCCGCCTCTGATTCCCCATCTCTGATTCCTCTGATTCCCCACATCTGATTCCCCATCTCTGATTCCGCACATCCGATTCCCTGCCTCTGATTCCCCAACTCTGATTCCCCACCTCTGATTCCCCAGCTCTGATTCCCCACCTCAGATTCATCGCGTCTGATTCCCTGCCTCTGATTCCCCGCCTCTGATTCCCCATCTCTGATTCCCCACCTCTGATTCCCCGTGTCTGATTCCCTGCCTCTGATTCCCCGCCTCTGAATCCCAGCCTCTGATTCCCCATATCTGATTCCCCGCCTCTGATTCCCTGCCTCTGATTCCCCAGCTCTGATTCCCCGCCTTTGATTCCCCCCGTCTGATTCCCAGCCTCTGAATCCCCGTGTCTGATTTCCTGCCTCTGATTCCCCGCCTCTGATTCCCCATCTCTGATTCACCGCCTCTGATTCCCCATCTCTGATTCCCCACCTCTGATTCCCCATATCTGATTCCCTGCCTCTGTTTCCCCGCCTCTGATTCCCCACCTCTGTTTCCCCATATCTGATTCCCCGCCTCTGATTCCCCAACTCTAATACCCCACCTCTGATTCCCCAGCTCTGATTCCCCACCTCTGATTCCCCATATCTGATTCCCCACCTCTGTTTCCCCGCCTCTGATTCCCCGCCTCTGTTTCCCAATATCTAAGTCCCCACCTCTGATTCCCCAAATCTGATTCCCCACCTCTGATTCCCCAGCTCTGATTCCCCGCCTCTGATGCCCCGCATCTGATTCCCTGCATCTGATTCCAAGCCTCTGATTCCCTGCCTCTGATTCCCAACCTCTGATTCCCCACCTCTGATTCCCCATATCTGATTCCCCGCCTCTGTTTCCCCGCCTCGGATTCCCCGCCTCAGTTTCTCCATATCTGATTCCCGGCCTCTGATTCCCCGCCTCTGATTCCCCGCCTCTGATTACCTGCCTCTGATTCCCCATCTCCGATTCCGCACATCTGATTCCCTTCCTCTGATTCCCCGCCTCTGATTCCCCGCCTCTGATTCCCTGCCTCTGATTCCCAACCTCTGATTCCCCACCTCTGATTCCCCATATCTGATTCCCCGCCTCTGTTTCCCCGACTCTGATTCCACGCCTCTGATTCCCAACGCTGATTCCCCGCCTCTGATTCCCCAGCTCTGATTCCCCGTGTTTGATTCCCTGCCTCTGATTCCCTGCCCTGATTCCCCATCTCTGTTTCACCGCCTTTGCTTCGCCACCTCTGATTCCCCATATCTGATTCCCCGCCTCTGTTTCCCCGACTCTGATTCCCTGCCTCTGATTCCCAACCTCTGATTCCACACCTCTGATTCCCCATATCTGATTCCCCGCCTCTATTTCCCCATATCTGATTCCCCGCCTCTGATTCCCCAACTCTGATTCCCCGCCTCTGATTCCCCAGCTCTGATTCCCCGACTCTGATTCCCGGAGTCCGATTCCCTGCCTCTGATTCCCCGCCTCTGATTCCCCATCTCTGATTCCCCGCCTCCGATTCCCCGTGTCTGATTCCCTGCCTCTGATTCCCCGCCTCTGATTCCCCGCCTCTGATTCCCTGCCACTGATTCCCTGCCCCTGATTCCCCAATTCTGATTCCCCATATCTTATTCCCCGCCTCTGTTTCCCCGCCTCTGATTCCCCGCCTCTGATTCCCCATATCTGATTCCCTGCCTCTGATTCCCCAACTCTGATTCACCGCCTCTGATTCCCCAGCTCTGAATCCCCACCTCTGATTCCCCGCGTCTGATTCCCTGCCTCTGATTCACCGCCTTGATTCCCCATCTCTGATTCACAACCTCTGATTCCCCACCTCTGATTCCCTATGTTTGATTCCCCGCCTCTGTTTCCCCGCCTCTGATTCGCAACCTCTAATTCCCCACCTCTGATTCCCCATATCTGATTCCCCGCCTCTGTTACCCTGCCTCTGATTCCCGGCCTCTGTTTCCCCATATCTGAATCCCCTCCTCTGATTCCCCAACTCTGATTCCCCGCCTCTGATTCCCCAGCTCTGATTCCCCGCCTTTTATTCCCGGCCTCTGATTCCCTGCCACTGATTCCCCGCCCCTGATTCCCCACCTCTGATTCCCCATATCTGATTCCCCGCCTCTGTTTCCCCAGCTCTGATTCCCCACCTCTGATTCCCCAGCTCTGATTCCCTGCCACTGATTCCCCGCCCCTGATTCCCCACCTCTGATTTCCCATATCTGATTCCCCGCCTCTGTTTCCCCAGCTCTGATTCCCTGCCTCTGATTCCCTGCCCTGATTCCCCATCTCTGTTTCACCGCCTTTGATTCGCCACCTCTGATTCCCCATATCTGATTCCCCGCCTCTGATTCCCCATATCTGATTCCCTGCCTCTGATTCCACAACTCTGATTCCCCGCCTCTGATTCCCCAGCTCTGAATCCCCGCCTCTGATTCCCCGTGTCTGATTCCCTGCCTCTGATTCCCCGCCTTGATTCCCCATCTCTGATTCACAACCTCTGATTCCCCACCTCTGATTCCCTATATTTGATTCCCCGCCTCTGTTTCCCCGCCTCTGATTCCCCGCCTCTGATTCCCCATATCTGATTCCCCGCCTCTGATTGCCCACCTCTGATTCCCCGCCTCTGATTCGCCAGCTCTGATTCCCCGCCTCTGATTCCCCGCATCTGATTCCCTGCCTCTGATTCCCCGCCTCTGATTCCCCATCTCTGATTCACCGCCTTTGATTCGCCACCTCTGATTCCCCATATCTGATTCCCCACCTCTGTTTCCCGGCCTCTGATTCCCCGCCTCTGATTCTCCATATCTCATTCCCCGCCTCTGAATCCCCATCTCTGATTCCCGGACTCTGATTCCCCACCTCTGATTCCCGGCCTCTTATTCCCAGCATCTGATTCCCGGCCTCTGATTCCCGGCCTCTGATTCCCCGCTTCTGATTCTGATTCCCTGCCTCTGATTCCCCATCTCTGATTCCGCACATCTGATTCCCTGCCTCTGATTCCCCACCTCTGATTCCCCATATCTGATTCCCCGCCTCTGTTTCCCCACCTCCGATTCCCCGCCTCTGTTTCCCTATATCTAATTCCCCACCTCTGATGCCCCAACTCTGATGCCCCGCCTCTGATTCCCCAGCTCTGATTCCCCGCCTCTGATTCCCCGCATCCGATTCCCCATATCTGATTCCCTGCCTCTGTATCCCCGCCTCTGATTCCCCGCCTCTGTTTCCCCATATCTGATTCCCCGCCTCTGATTCCCAACTATGATTCCCCGCCTCTGATTCCCCAGCTCTGATTCACTGCGTCTGATTCCCTGCGTTCTATTCCCTGCCTCTGATTCCCCGCCTGTGATTCCCCATCACTGATTCACCACCTGTGATTCCCCACCTCTGATTCCCCATATCTAATTCCACGCCTCTGTTTGCCCGCCTCTGATTCCCCGCCTCTGTTTCCCCATATCTGATTCCCCGTCTCTGAATCCCCAACTCTGATTCCCTGCCTCTGATTCCCCAGCTCTGATTCCCCGCCTTTGATTCCCCCCGTCTGATTCCCAGCCTCTGAATCCCCGTGTCTGATTTCCTGCCACTGATTCCCCGCCTCTGATTCCCCATCTCTGATTCCTCTGATTCCCCACATCTGATTCCCCATCTCTGATTCCGCACATCCGATTCCCTGCCTCTGATTCCCCAACTCTGATTCCCCACCTCTGATTCCCCAGCTCTGATTCCCCACCTCAGATTCATCGCGTCTGATTCCCTGCCTCTGATTCCCCGCCTCTGATTCCCCATCTCTGATTCCCCACCTCTGATTCCCCGTGTCTGATTCCCTGCCTCTGATTCCCCGCCTCTGAATCCCAGCCTCTGATTCCCCATATCTGATTCCCCGCCTCTGATTCCCTGCCTCTGATTCCCCAGCTCTGATTCCCCGCCTTTGATTCCCCCCGTCTGATTCCCAGCCTCTGAATCCCCGTGTCTGATTTCCTGCCTCTGATTCCCCGCCTCTGATTCCCCATCTCTGATTCACCGCCTCTGATTCCCCATCTCTGATTCCCCACCTCTGATTCCCCATATCTGATTCCCTGCCTCTGTTTCCCCGCCTCTGATTCCCCACCTCTGTTTCCCCATATCTGATTCCCCGCCTCTGATTCCCCAACTCTAATACCCCACCTCTGATTCCCCAGCTCTGATTCCCCACCTCTGATTCCCCATATCTGATTCCCCACCTCTGTTTCCCCGCCTCTGATTCCCCGCCTCTGTTTCCCAATATCTAAGTCCCCACCTCTGATTCCCCAAATCTGATTCCCCACCTCTGATTCCCCAGCTCTGATTCCCCGCCTCTGATGCCCCGCATCTGATTCCCTGCATCTGATTCCAAGCCTCTGATTCCCTGCCTCTGATTCCCAACCTCTGATTCCCCACCTCTGATTCCCCATATCTGATTCCCCGCCTCTGTTTCCCCGCCTCGGATTCCCCGCCTCAGTTTCTCCATATCTGATTCCCGGCCTCTGATTCCCCGCCTCTGATTCCCCGCCTCTGATTACCTGCCTCTGATTCCCCATCTCCGATTCCGCACATCTGATTCCCTTCCTCTGATTCCCCGCCTCTGATTCCCCGCCTCTGATTCCCTGCCTCTGATTCCCAACCTCTGATTCCCCACCTCTGATTCCCCATATCTGATTCCCCGCCTCTGTTTCCCCGCCTCTGATTCCCCGCCTCTGATTCCCAACTCTGGTTCCCCGCCTCTGATTCCCCAGCTCTGATTCCCCGTGTTTGATTCCCTGCCTCTGATTCCCTGCCCTGATTCCCCATCTCTGTTTCACCGCCTTTGATTCGCCACCTCTGATTCCACATATCTGATTCCCCGCCTCTGTTTCCCCGACTCTGATTCCCTTCCTCTGATTCCCAACCTCTGATTCCACACCTCTGATTCCCCATATCTGATTCCCCGCCTCTATTTCCCCATATCTGAATCCCGCCTCTGATTCCCCAACTCTGATTCCCCGCCTCTGAATCCCCAGCTCTGATTCCCCGACTCTGATTCCCGGCGTCCGATTCCCTGCCTCTGATTCCCCGCCTCTGATTCCCCATCTCTGATTCCCAGCCTCTGATTCCCCGTGTCTGATTCCCTGCCTCTGATTCCCCGCCTCTGATTCCCCGCCTCTGATTCCCTGCCACTGATTCCCTGCCCCTGATTCCCCACCTCTGATTCCCCATATCTGATTCCCCGCCTCTGTTTCCCCGCCTCTGATTCCCCGCCTCTGATTCCCCATATCTGATTCCCTGCCTCTGATTCCCCAACTCTGATTCCCCGCCTCTGATTCCCCAGCTCTGAATCCCCACCTCTGATTCCCCGTGTCTGATTCCCTGCCTCTGATTCCCCGCCTTGATTCCCCATCTCTGATTCACAACCTCTGATTCCCCACCTCTGATTCCCTATATTTGATTCCCCGCCTCTGTTTCCCCGCCTCTGATTCCCAGCCTCTGATTCGCCAGCTCTGATTCCCCGCCTCTGATTCCCCGCATCTGATTCCCTGCCTCTGATTCCCCGCCTCTGATTCCCCATCTCTGATTCACCGCCTTTGATTCGCCACCTCTGATTCCCCATATCTGATTCCCCACCTCTGTTTCCCGGCCTCTGATTCCCCGCCTCTGATTCTCCATATCTCATTCCCCGCCTCTGAATCCCCATCTCTGATTCCGGGACTCTGATTCCCCACCTCTGATTCCCGGCCTCTTATTCCCAGCATCTGATTCCCGGCCTCTGATTCCCGGCCTCTGATTCCCCGCTTCTGATTCTGATTCCCTGCCTCTGATTCCCCATCTCTGATTCCGCACATCTGATTCCCTGCCTCTGATTCCCCACCTCTGATTCCCCATATCTGATTCCCCGCCTCTGTTTCCCCGCCTCTGATTCCCCGCCTCTGTTTCCCTATATCTAATTCCCCACCTCTGATGCCCCAACTCTGATTCCCCGCCTCTGATTCCCCAGCTCTGATTCCCCGCCTCTGATTCCCCGCATCCGATTCCCCATATCTGATTCCCCGCCTCTGTTTCCCCGCCTCTGATTCCCCGCCTCTGTTTCCCCATATCTGATTCCCCGCCTCTGATTCCCAACTATGATTCCCCGCCTCTGATTCCCCAGCTCTGATTCCCTGCGTTTTATTCCCTGCCTCTGATTCCCCGCCTGTGATTCCCCATCACTGATTCACCACCTCTGATTCCCCACATCTGATTCCCCATATCTAATTCCCCGCCTCTGTTTGCCCGCCTCTGATTCCCCGCCTCTGTTTCCCCATATCTGATTCCCCGTCTCTGAATCCCCAACTCTGATTCCCTGCCTCTGATTCCCCAGCTCTGATTCCCCGCCTTTGATTCCCCCCGTCTGATTCCCAGCCTCTGAATCCCCGTGTCTGATTTCCTGCCTCTGATTCCCCGCCTCTGATTCCCCATCTCTGATTCCTCTGATTCCCCACATCTGATTCCCCATCTCTGATTCCGCACATCCGATTCCCTGCCTCTGATTCCCCAACTCTGATTCCCCACCTCTGATTCCCCAGCTCTGATTCCCCGCCTCAGATTCATCGCGTCTGATTCCCTGCCTCTGATTCCCCGCCTCTGATTCCCCATCTCTGATTCCCCACCTCTGATTCCCCGTGTCTGATTCCCTGCCTCTGATTCCCCGCCTCTGAATCCCAGCCTCTGATTCCCCATATCTGATTCCCCGCCTCTGATTCCCTGCCTCTGATTCCCCAGCTCTGATTCCCCGCCTTTGATTCCCCCCGTCTGATTCCCAGCCTCTGAATCCCCGTGTCTGATTTCCTGCCTCTGATTCCCCGCCTCTGATTCCCCATCTCTGATTCACCGCCTCTGATTCCCCATCTCTGATTCCCCACCTCTGATTCCCCATATCTGATTCCCTGCCTCTGTTTCCCCGCCTCTGATTCCCCACCTCTGTTTCCCCATATCTGATTCCCCGCCTCTGATTCCCCAACTCTAATAACCCACCTCTGATTCCCCAGCTCTGATTCCCCGCCTCTAATTCCCCGCATCTGATTCCCTGCCTCTGATTCCCCGCCTCTGATTCCAGGCCTCTGATTCCCAGCATCTGATTCCGGCCTCTGATTCCCGGCCTCTGATTCCCTGCTTCTGATTCTGATTCCCTGCCTCTGATTCCCCATCTCTGATTCCGCACATCTGATTCCTTGCCTCTGATTCCCCACCTCTGATTCCCCATATCTGATTCCCCACCTGGGTTTCCCCGCCTCTGATTCCCCGCCTCTGTTTCCCAATATCTGAGTCCCCGCCTCTGATACCCCAATTCTGATTCCCCACCTCTGATTCCCCAGCTCAGATTCCCCGCCTCTGATTCCCCGCATCTGATTCCCTGCATCTGATTCCAAGCCTCTGATTCCCTGCCTCTGATTCCCAACCTCTGATTCCCCACCTCTGATTCCCCATATCTGATTCCCCGCCTCTGTTTCCCCGCCTCGGATTCCCCGCCTCTGTTTCCCCATATCTGATTCCCGGCCTCTGATTCCCCGCCTCTGATTCCCCGCCTCTGATTCCCTGCCTCTGATTCCCCATCTCCGATTCCGCACATTTGATTCCCTTCCTCTGATTCCCCGCCTCTGATTCCCCGCCTCTGATTCCCTGCCTCTGAATCCCAACCTCGGATTCCCCACCTCTGATTCCCCATATCTGATTCCCCGCCTCTGTTTCCCCGACTCTGATTCCACGCCTCTGATTCCCAACGCTGATTCCCCGCCTCTGATTCCCCAGCTCTGATTCCCCGTGTTTGATTCCCTGCCTCTGATTCCCTGCCCTGATTCCCCATCTCTGTTTCACCGCCTTTGCTTCGCCACCTCTGATTCCCCATATCTGATTCCCCGCCTCTGTTTCCCCGACTCTGATTCCCTGCCTCTGATTCCCAACCTCTGATTCCACACCTCTGATTCCCCATATCTGATTCCCCGCCTCTATTTCCCCATATCTGATTCCCCGCCTCTGATTCCCCAACTCTGATTCCCCGCCTCTGATTCCCCAGCTCTGATTCCCCGACTCTGATTCCCGGAGTCCGATTCCCTGCCTCTGATTCCCCGCCTCTGATTCCCCATCTCTGATTCCCCGCCTCCGATTCCCCGTGTCTGATTCCCTGCCTCTGATTCCCCGCCTCTGATTCCCCGCCTCTGATTCCCTGCCACTGATTCCCTGCCCCTGATTCCCCAATTCTGATTCCCCATATCTTATTCCCCACCTCTGTTTCCCCGCCTCTGATTCCCCGCCTCTGATTCCCCATATCTGATTCCCTGCCTCTGATTCCCCAACTCTGATTCACCGCCTCTGATTCCCCAGCTCTGAATCCCCACCTCTGATTCCCCGCGTCTGATTCCCTGCCTCTGATTCCCCGCCTTGATTCCCCATCTCTGATTCACAACCTCTGATTCCCCACCTCTGATTCCCTATGTTTGATTCCCCGCCTCTGTTTCCCCGCCTCTGATTCGCAACCTCTAATTCCCCACCTCTGATTCCCCATATCTGATTCCCCGCCTCTGTTACCCTGCCTCTGATTCCCGGCCTCTGTTTCCCCATATCTGAATCCCCTCCTCTGATTCCCCAACTCTGATTCCCCGCCTCTGATTCCCCAGCTCTGATTCCCCGACTTTTATTCCCGGCCTCTGATTCCCTGCCACTGATTCCCCGCCCCTGATTCCCCACCTCTGATTCCCCATATCTGATTCCCCGCCTCTGTTTCCCCAGCTCTGATTCCCCACCTCTGATTCCCCAGCTCTGATTCCCTGCCACTGATTCCCCGCCCCTGATTCCCCACCTCTGATTTCCCATATCTGATTCCCCGCCTCTGTTTCCCCAGCTCTGATTCCCTGCCTCTGATTCCCTGCCCTGATTCCCCATCTCTGTTTCACCGCCTTTGATTCGCCACCTCTGATTCCCCATATCTGATTCCCCGCCTCTGATTCCCCATATCTGATTCCCTGCCTCTGATTCCACAACTCTGATTCCCCGCCTCTGATTCCCCAGCTCTGAATCCCCGCCTCTGATTCCCCGTGTCTGATTCCCTGCCTCTGATTCCCCGCCTTGATTCCCCATCTCTGATTCACAACCTCTGATTCCCCACCTCTGATTCCCTATATTTGATTCCCCGCCTCTGTTTCCCCGCCTCTGATTCCCCGCCTCTGATTCCCCATATCTGATTCCCCGCCTCTGATTGCCCACCTCTGATTCCCCGCCTCTGATTCGCCAGCTCTGATTCCCCGCCTCTGATTCCCCGCATCTGATTCCCTGCCTCTGATTCCCCGCCTCTGATTCCCCATCTCTGATTCACCGCCTTTGATTCGCCACCTCTGATTCCCCATATCTGATTCCCCACCTCTGTTTCCCGGCCTCTGATTCCCCGCCTCTGATTCTCCATATCTCATTCCCCGCCTCTGAAACCCCATCTCTGATTCCCGGACTCTGATTCCCCACCTCTGATTCCCGGCCTCTTATTCCCAGCATCTGATTCCCGGCCTCTGATTCCCGGCCTCTGATTCCCCGCTTCTGATTCTGATTCCCTGCCTCTGATTCCCCATCTCTGATTCCGCACATCTGATTCCCTGCCTCTGATTCCCCACCTCTGATTCCCCATATCTGATTCCCCGCCTCTGTTTCCCCACCTCCGATTCCCCGCCTCTGTTTCCCTATATCTAATTCCCCACCTCTGATGCCCCAACTCTGATTCCCCGCCTCTGATTCCCCAGCTCTGATTCCCCGCCTCTGATTCCCCGCATCCGATTCCCCATATCTGATTCCCTGCCTCTGTATCCCCGCCTCTGATTCCCCGCCTCTGTTTCCCCATATCTGATTCCCCGCCTCTGATTCCCAACTATGATTCCCCGCCTCTGATTCCCCAGCTCTGATTCCCTGCGTCTGATTCCCTGCGTTCTATTCCCTGCCTCTGATTCCCCGCCTGTGATTCCCCATCACTGATTCACCACCTGTGATTCCCCACCTCTGATTCCCCATATCTAATTCCACGCCTCTGTTTGCCCGCCTCTGATTCCCCACCTCTGTTTCCCCATATCTGATTCCCCGTCTCTGAATCCCCAACTCTGATTCCCTGCCTCTGATTCCCCAGCTCTGATTCCCCGCCTTTGATTCCCCCCGTCTGATTCCCAGCCTCTGAATCCCCGTGTCTGATTTCCTGCCACTGATTCCCCGCCTCTGATTCCCCATCTCTGATTCCTCTGATTCCCCACATCTGATTCCCCATCTCTGATTCCGCACATCCGATTCCCTGCCTCTGATTCCCCAACTCTGATTCCCCACCTCTGATTCCCCAGCTCTGATTCCCCGCCTCAGATTCATCGCGTCTGATTCCCTGCCTCTGATTCCCCGCCTCTGATTCCCCATCTCTGATTCCCCACCTCTGATTCCCCGTGTCTGATTCCCTGCCTCTGATTCCCCGCCTCTGAATCCCAGCCTCTGATTCCCCATATCTGATTCCCCGCCTCTGATTCCCTGCCTCTGATTCCCCAGCTCTGATTCCCCGCCTTTGATTCCCCCCGTCTGATTCCCAGCCTCTGAATCCCCGTGTCTGATTTCCTGCCTCTGATTCCCCGCCTCTGATTCCCCATCTCTGATTCACCGCCTCTGATTCCCCATCTCTGATTCCCCACCTCTGATTCCCCATATCTGATTCCCTGCCTCTGTTTCCCCGCCTCTGATTCCCCACCTCTGTTTCCCCATATCTGATTCCCCGCCTCTGATTCCCCAACTCTAATACCCCACCTCTGATTCCCCAGCTCTGATTCCCCGCCTCTGATTCCCCGCATCTGATTCCCTGCCTCTGATTCCCCGCCTCTGATTCCAGGCCTCTGATTCCCAGCATCTGATTCCGGCCTCTGATTCCCGGCATCTGATTCCCTGCTTCTGATTCTGATTCCCTGCCTCTGATTCCCCATCTCTGATTCCGCACATCTGATTCCTTGCCTCTGATTCCCCACCTCTGATTCCCCATATCTGATTCCCCGCCTGGGTTTCCCCGCCTCTGATTCCCCGCCTCTGTTTCCCAATATCTAAGTCCCCGCCTCTGATTCCCCAAATCTGATTCCCCACCTCTGATTCCCCAGCTCTGATTCCCTGCCTCTGATTCCCCGCATCTGATTCCCTGCATCTGATTCCAAGCCTCTGATTCCCTGCCTCGGATTCCCAACCTCTGATTCCCCACCTCTGATTCCCCACCTCTGATTCCCCATATCTGATTCCCCGCCTCTGTTTCCCCGCCTCGGATTCCCCGCCTCTGTTTCCCCATATCTGATTCCCGGCCTCTGATTCCCCGCCTCTGATTCCCCGCCTCTGATTCCCTGCCTCTGATTCCCCATCTCCGATTCCGCACATCTGATTCCCTTCCTCTGATTCCCCGCCTCTGATTCCCCGCCTCTGATTCCCTGCCTCTGATTCCCAACCTCGGATTCCCCACCTCTGATTCCCCATATCTGATTCCCCGCCTCTGTTTCCCCGCCTCTGATTCCCCACCTCTGTTTCCCCATATCTGATTCCCCGCCTCTGATTCCCCAACTCTAATACCCCACCTCTGATTCCCCAGCTCTGATTCCCCGCCTCTGATTCCCCGCCTCTGATTCCCAACTCTGATTCCCCGCCTCTGATTCCCCAGCTCTGATTCCCCGTGTTTGATTCCCTGCCTCTGATTCCCTGCCCTGATTCCCCATCTCTGTTTCACCGCATTTGATTCGCCACCTCTGATTCCCCATATCTGATTCCCCGCCTCTGTTTCCCCGATTCTGATTCCCTGCCTCTGATTCCCAACCTCTGATTCCACACCTCTGATTCCCCATATCTGATTCCCCGCCTCTATTTCCCAATATCTGATTCCCTGCCTCTGATTCCCCAACTCTGATTCACCGCCTCTGATTCCCCAGCTCTGAATCCCCACCTCTGATTCCCCGCGTCTGATTCCCTGCCTCTGATTCCCCGCCTTGATTCCCCATCTCTGATTCACAACCTCTGATTCCCCACCTCTGATTCCCTATATTTGATTCCCCGCCTCTGTTTCCCCGCCTCTGATTCGCAACCTCTAATTCCCCACCTCTGATTCCCCATATCTGATTCCCCGCCTCTGTTACCCTGCCTCTGATTCCCGGCCTCTGTTTCCCCATATCTGAATCCCCTCCTCTGATTCCCCAACATTGATTCCCCGCCTCTGATTCCCCAGCTCTGATTCCCCGCCTTTTATTCCCGGCCTCTGATTCCCCGCCTCTGATTCCCAACTCTGATTCCCCGCCTCTGATTCCCCAGCTCTGATACCCCGTGTTTGATTCCCTGCCTCTGATTCCCTGCCCTGATTCCCCATCTCTGTTTCACCGCCTTTGATTCGCCACCTCTGATTCCCCATATCTGATTCCCCGCCTCTGTTTCCCCGATTCTGATTCCCTGCCTCTGATTCCCAACCTCTGATTCCACACCTCTGATTCCCCATATCTGATTCCCCGCCTCTATTTCCCAATATCTGATTCCCCGCCTCTGATTCCCCAACTCTGATTCCCCGCCTCTGATTCCCCAGCTCTGATTCCCCGACTCTGATTCCCGTAGTCCGATTCCCTGCCTCTGATTCCCCGACTCTGATTACCCATCTCTGATTCCCCGCCTCTGATTCCCCGTGTCTGATTCCCTGCCTCTGATTCCCCACCTCTGATTCCCCGCCTCTGATTCCCTGCCACTGATTCCCTGCCCCTGATTCCCCAATTCTGATTCCCCATATCTGATTCCCCGCCTCTGTTTCCCCGCCTCTGATTCCCCGCCTCTGATTCCCCATATCTGATTCCCTGCCTCTGATTCCCCAACTCTGATTCCCCGCCTTGATTCCCCATCTCTGATTCACAACCTCTGATTCCCCACCTCTGATTCCCCATATCTGATTCCCCGCCTCTGTTTCCCCGCCTCTGATTCCCCACCTCTGATTCCCAACTCTGATTCCCCGCCTCTGATTCCCCAGCTCTGATTCCCCGTGTTTGATTCCCTGCCTCTGATTCCCTGCCCTGATTCCCCATCTCTGTTTCACCGCCTTTGATTCGCCACCTCTGATTCCCCATATCTGATTACCCGCCTCTGTTTCCCCGACTCTGATTCCCTGCCTCTGATTCCCAACCTCTGATTCCACACCTCTGATTCCCCATATCTGATTCCCCGCCTCTATTTCCCCATATCTGATTCCCCGCCTCTGATTCCCCAACTCTGATTCCCCGCCTCTGATTCCCCAGCTCTGATTCCCCGACTCTGATTCCCGGAGTCCGATTCCCTGCCTCTGATTCCCCGCCTCTGATTCCCCATCTCTGATTCCCTGCCTCTGATTCCCCGTGTCTGATTCCCTGCCTCTGATTCCCCGCCTCTGATTCCCCGCCTCTGATTCCCTGCCTCTGATTCCCTGCCCCTGATTCCCCAATTCTGATTCCCCATATCTGATTCCCCGCCTCTGTTTCCCCGCCTCTGATTCCCCACCTCTGATTCCCCATATCTGATTCCCTGCCTCTGATTCCCCAACTCTGATTCACCGCCTCTGATTCCCCAGCTCTGAATCCCCGCCTCTGATTCCCCGCGTCTGATTCCCTGCCTCTGATTCCCCGCCTTGATTCCCCATCTCTGATTCACAACCTCTGATTCCCCACCTCTGATTCCCTATATTTGATTCCCCGCCTCTGTTTCCCCGCCTCTGATTCACTGCCTCTGATTCCCCACATCTGATTCCCCATCTCTGATTCCGCACAACCGATTCCCTGCCTATGATTCCCCGACTCTGATTCCCCACCTCTGATTCCCCAGCTCTGATTCACCGCCTCTGATTCCCCGCGTCTGATTCCCTGCCTGTGATTCCCCGCCTCTGATTCCCCATCTCTGATTCCCCGCCTCTGATTCCCCAGCTCTGAATCCCCGCCTCTGATTCCCCGTGTCTGATTCCCTGCCTCTGATTCCCCGCCTCTGATTCCCCATATCTGATTCCCCGCCTCTGATTGCCCACCTCTGATTCCCCGCGTCTGATTCCCTGCCTCTGATTCCCCGCCTCTGATTCCCCATCTCTGATTCACCACCTCTGATTCCCAGCCTCTGATTCCCCATCTCTGATTCCGCACATCCGATTCCCTGCCTATGATTCCCCACCTCTGATTCCCCGCCTCTGATTCCCCATATCTGATTCCCCGCCTCTGTTTCCCCGCCTCTGATTCCCCACCTCTGTTTCCCCATATCTGATTCCCCGCCTCTGATTCCCCAACTCTAATACCCCGCCTCTGATTCCCCAGCTCTGATTCCCCGCCTCTGATTCCCCGCATCTGATTCCCTGCCTCTGATTCCCCGCCTCTGATTCCAGGCCTCTGATTCCCAGCATCTGATTCCGGCCTCTAATTCCCGGCCTCTGATTCCCTGCTTCTGATTCTGATTCCCTGCCTCTGATTCCCCATCTCTGATTCCGCACATCTGATTCCTTGCCTCTGATTCCCCACCTCTGATTCCCCATATCTGATTCCCCGCCTGGGTTTCCCCGCCTCTGATTCCCCGCCTCTGTTTCCCAATATCTAAGTCCCCGCCTCTGATTCCCCAAATCTGATTCCCCACCTCTTATTCCCCAGCTCTGATTCCCCGCCTCTGATTCCCCGCATCTGATTCCCTGCATCTGATTCCAAGCCTCTGATTCCCTGCCTCTGATTCCCAACCTCTGATTCCCCACTTCTGATTCCCCATATCTGATTCCCCGCCTCTGTTTCCCCGCCTCGGATTCCCCGCCTCTGTTTCCCCATATCTGATTCCCGGCCTCTGATTCCCCGCCTCTGATTCCCCACCTCTGATTCCCTGCCTCTGATTCCCCATCTCCGATTCCGCACATCTGATTCCCTTCCTATGATTCCCCGCCTCTGATTCCCCGCCTCTGATTCCCTGCCTCTGATTCCCAACCTCGGATTCCCCACCTCTGATTCCCCATATCTGATTCCCCGCCTCTGTTTCCCCGCCTCTGATTCCCCACCTCTGATTCCCAACTCTGATTCCCCGCCTCTGATTCTCCAGCTCTGATTCCCCGTGTTTGATTCCCTGCCTCTGATTCCCTGCCCTGATTCCCCATCTCTGTTTCACCGCCTTTGATTCGCCACATCTGATTCCCCATATCTGATTACCCGCCTCTGTTTCCCCGACTCTGATTCCCTGCCTCTGATTCCCAACCTCTGATTCCACACCTCTGATTCCCCATATCTGATTCCCCGCCTCTATTTCCCCATATCTGATTCCCCGCCTCTGATTCCCCAACTCTGATTCCCCGCCTCTGATTCCCCAGCTCTGATTCCCCGACTCTGATTCCCGGAGTCCGATTCCCTGCCTCTGATTCCCCGCCTCTGATTCCCCATCTCTGATTCCCCGCCTCTGATTCCCCGTGTCTGATTCCCTGCCTCTGATTCCCCGCCTCTGATTCCCCGCCTCTGATTCCCTGCCTCTGATTCCCTGCCCCTGATTCCCCAATTCTGATTCCCCATATCTGATTCCCCGCCTCTGTTTCCCCGCCTCTGAATCCCCACCTCTGATTCCCCATATCTGATTCCCTGCCTCTGATTCCCCAACTCTGATTCAACGCCTCTGATTCCCCAGCTCTGAATCCCCGCCTCTGATTCCCCGCGTCTGATTCCCTGCCTCTGATTCCCCGCCTTGATTCCCCATCTCTGATTCACAACCTCTGATTCCCCACCTCTGATTCCCTATATTTGATTCCCCGCCTCTGTTTCCCCGCCTCTGATTCACTGCCTCTGATTCCCCACATCTGATTCCCCATCTCTGATTCCGCACAACCGATTCCCTGCCTATGATTCCCCGACTCTGATTCCCCACCTCTGATTCCCCAGCTCTGATTCACCGCCTCTGATTCCCCGCGTCTGCTTCCCTGCCTGTGATTCCCCGCCTCTGATTCCCCATCTCTGATTCCCCACCTCTGATTCCCCGTGTCTGATTCCCTTCCTTTGATTCCCCGCCTCTGATTCCCCGCCTCTGATTCCCTGCCACTGATTCCCCGCCCCTGATTCCCCACCTCTGATTCCCCATATCTTATTCCGCGCCTCTGTTTCCCCCCCTCTGATTCCCAGCCTCTGATTCCCCATATCTGATTCCCCGCCTCTGATTCCCCATATCTGATTCCCCGCCTCTATTTCCCCATATCTGCTTCGCCGCCTCTGATTCCCCAACTCTGATTCCCCGCCTCTGATTCCCCAACTCTGATTCCCGGCATCCGATTCCCTGCCTCTGATTCCCCGCCTCTGATTCCCCATCTCTGATTCCCCGCCTCTGATTCCCCGTGTCTGATTCCCTGCCTCTGATTCCCCGCCTCTGATTCCCCATATCTGATTCCCCGCCTCTGTTTTCCCGCCTCTGATTCCCTGCCTCTGATTCCCCATATCTGATTCCCCGCCTCTGATTCCCCAACTCTGATTCCCAGCCTCTGATTCCCCAGCTCTGAATCCCCGCCTCTGATTCCCCGCGTCTGATTCCCTGCCTCTGATTCCCCGCCTCTGATTCCCCATCTGTGATTCACAACCTCTGATGCCCCACCTCTGATTCCCCATATCTGATTCCCCGCCTCTGTTTCCCCGCCTCTGATTCCCCGCCTCTGATTCCCCATATCTGATTCCCCGCCTCTGATTGCCCACCTCTGATTCCCCGCGTCTGATTCCCTGCCTCTGATTCCCCGCCTCTGATTCCCCATCTCTGATTCACCACCTCTGATTCCCAGCCTCTGATTCCCCATCTCTGTTTCCGCACATCCGATTCCCTGCCTATGATTCCCCACCTCTGATTCCCCGCCTCTGATTCCCCATATCTGATTCCCTGCCTCTGTTTCCCCACCTCTGATTCCCCACCTCTGTTTCCCCATATCTGATTCCCCGCCTCTGATTCCCCAACTCTAATACCCCGCCTCTGATTCCCCAGCTCTGATTCCCCGCCTCTGATTCCCCGCATCGGATTCCCTGCCTCTGATTCCCCGCCTCTGATTCCAGGCCTCTGATTCCCAGCATCTGATTCCGGCCTCTGATTCCCGGCCTCTGATTCCCTGCTTCTGATTCTGATTCCCTGCCTCTGATTCCCCATCTCTGATTCCGCACATCTGATTCCTTGCCTCTGATTCCCCACCTCTGATTCCCCATATCTGATTCCCCGCCTGGGTTTCCCCGCCTCTGATTCCCCGCCTCTGTTTCCCAATATCTAAGACCCCGCCTCTGATTCCCCAAATCTGATTCCCCACCTCTGATTCCCCAGCTCTGATTCCCCGCCTCTGATTCCCCGCATCTGATTCCCTGCATCTGATTCCAAGCCTCTGATTCCCTGCCTCTGAATCCCAACCTCTGATTCCCCACCTCTGACTCCCCATATCTGATTCCCCGCCTCTGTTTCCCCGCCTCGGATTCCCCGCCTCTGTTTCCCCATATCTGATTCCCGGCCTCTGATTCCCCGCCTCTGATTCCCCGCCTCTGATTCCCTGCCTCTGATTCCCCATCTCCGATTCCGCAGATCTGATTCTCTTCCTCTGATTCCCCGCCTCTGATTTTCCGCCTCTGATTCCCTGCCTCTGATTCCCAACCTCGGATTCCCCACCTCTGATTCCCCATATCTGATTCCCCGCCTCTGCTTCCCCGCCTCTGATTCCCCGCCTCTGATTCCCAACTCTGATTCCCCGCCTCTGATTCCCCAGCTCTGATTCCCCGTGTTTGATTCCCTGCCTCTGATTCCCTGCCCTGATTCCCCATCTCTGTTTCACCGCCTTTGATTCGCCACCTCTGATTCCCCATTTCTGATTCCCCGCCTCTGTTTCCCCGACTCTGATTCCCTGCCTCTGATTCCCAACCTCTGATTCCACACCTCTGATTCCCCATATCTGATTCCCCGCCTCTATTTCCCCATATCTGATTCCCCGCCTCTGATTCCCCAACTCTGATTCCCCGCCTCTGATTCCCCAGCTCTGATTCCCCGACTCTGATTCCCGGCATCCGATTCCCTGCCTCTGATTCCCCGCCTCTGATTCCCCATCTCTGATTCCCCGCCTCTGATTCCCCGTGTCTGATTCCCTGCCTTTGATTCCCCGCCTCTGATTCCCCGCCTCAGATTCCCTGCCACTTATTCCCTGCCCCTGATTCCCCACCTCTGATTCCCCACATCTGATTCCCCGCCTCTGTTTCCCCGCCTCTGATTCCCCGCCTCTGATTCCCCATATCTGATTCCCTGCCTCTGATTCCCCAACTCTGATTCCCCGCCTCTGATTCCCCAGCTCAGAATCACCGCCTCTGACTCCCCGCGTCTGATTCCCTGCCTCTGATTCCCCGCCTTGATTCCCCATCTCTGATTCACAACCTCTGATTCCCCACCTCTGATTCCCTATATTTGATTCCCCGCCTCTGTTTCCCCGCCTCTGATTCCCCGCCTCTGATTCCCCATATCTGATTCCCTGCCTCTGATTCCCCATATCTGATTCCCCGCCTCTGATTCCCCAACTCTGATTCCCCGCCTCTGATTCCCCAGCTCTGAATCCCCGCCTCTGATTCCCCGCGTCTGATTCCCTGCCTCTGATTCCCCGCCTCTGATTCCCCAACTCTGATTCCCCGCCTCTGATTCCCCAGCTCTGAATCCCCGCCTCTGATTCCCCGCGTCTGATTCCCTGCCTCTGATTCCCCGCCTCTGATTCCCCATATCTGATTCCCCGCCTCTGATTGCCCACCTCTGATTCCCCGCGTCTGATTCCCTGCCTCTGATTCCCCGCCTCTGATTCCCCATCTCTGATTCACCACCTCTGATTCCCAGCCTCTGATTCCCCATCTCTGATTCCGCACATCCGATTCCCTGCCTATGATTCCCCACCTCTGATTCCCCGCCTCTGATTCCCCATATCTGATTCCCTGCCTCTGTTTCCCCGCCTCTGATTCCCCACCTCTGTTTCCCCATATCTGATTCCCCGCCTCTGATTCCCCAACTCTAATACCCCGCCTCTGATTCCCCAGCTCTGATTCCCCGCCTCTGATTCCCCGCATCTGATTCCCTGCCTCTGATTCCCCGCCTCTGATTCCAGGCCTCTGATTCCCAGCATCTGATTCCGGCCTCTAATTCCCGGCCTCTGATTCCCTGCTTCTGATTCTGATTCCCTGCCTCTGATTCCCCATCTCTGATTCCGCACATCTGATTCCTTGCCTCTGATTCCCCACCTCTGATTCCCCATATCTGATTCCCCGCCTGGGTTTCCCCGCCTCTGATTCCCCGCCTCTGTTTCCCAATATCTAAGTCCCCGCCTCTGATTCCCCAAATCTGATTCCCCACCTCTTATTCCCCAGCTCTGATTCCCCGCCTCTGATTCCCTGCATCTGATTCCAAGCCTCTGATTCCCTGCCTCTGATTCCCAACCTCTGATTCCCCACTTCTGATTCCCCATATCTGATTCCCCGCCTCTGTTTCCCCGCCTCGGATTCCCCGCCTCTGTTTCCCCATATCTGATTCCCGGCCTCTGATTCCCCGCCTCTGATTCCCCACCTCTGATTCCCTGCCTCTGATTCCCCATCTCCGATTCCGCACATCTGATTCCCTTCCTATGATTCCCCGCCTCTGATTCCCCGCCTCTGATTCCCTGCCTCTGATTCCCAACCTCGGATTCCCCACCTCTGATTCCCCATATCTGATTCCCCGCCTCTGTTTCCCCGCCTCTGATTCCCCACCTCTGATTCCCAACTCTGATTCCCCGCCTCTGATTCCCCAGCTCTGATTCCCCGTGTTTGATTCCCTGCCTCTGATTCCCTGCCCTGATTCCCCATCTCTGTTTCACCGCCTTTGATTCGCCACCTCTGATTCCCCATATCTGATTACCCGCCTCTGTTTCCCCGACTCTGATTCCCTGCCTCTGATTCCCAACCTCTGATTCCACACCTCTGATTCCCCATATCTGATTCCCCGCCTCTATTTCCCCATATCTGATTCCCCGCCTCTGATTCCCCAACTCTGATTCCCCGCCTCTGATTCCCCAGCTCTGATTCCCCGACTCTGATTCCCGGAGTCCGATTCCCTGCCTCTGATTCCCCGCCTCTGATTCCCCATCTCTGATTCCCCGCCTCTGATTCCCCGTGTCTGATTCCCTGCCTCTGATTCCCCGCCTCTGATTCCCCGCCTCTGATTCCCTGCCTCTGATTCCCTGCCCCTGATTCCCCAATTCTGATTCCCCATATCTGATTCCCCGCCTCTGTTTCCCCGCCTCTGATTCCCCACCTCTGATTCCCCATATCTGATTCCCTGCCTCTGATTCCCCAACTCTGATTCAACGCCTCTGATTCCCCAGCTCTGAATCCCCGCCTCTGATTCCCCGCGTCTGATTCCCTGCCTCTGATTCCCCGCCTTGATTCCCCATCTCTGATTCACAACCTCTGATTCCCCACCTCTGATTCCCTATATTTGATTCCCCGCCTCTGTTTCCCCGCCTCTGATTCACTGCCTCTGATTCCCCACATCTGATTCCCCATCTCTGATTCCGCACAACCGATTCCCTGCCTATGATTCCCCGACTCTGATTCCCCACCTCTGATTCCCCAGCTCTGATTCACCGCCTCAGATTCCCCGCGTCTGATTCCCTGCCTGTGATTCCCCGCCTCTGATTCCCCATCTCTGATTCCCCACATCTGATTCCCCGTGTCTGATTCCCTTCCTTTGATTCCCCGCCTCTGATTCCCCGCCTCTGATTCCCTGCCACTGATTCCCCGCCCCTGATTCCCCACCTCTGATTCCCCATATCTTATTCCGCGCCTCTGTTTCCCCCCCTCTGATTCCCAGCCTCTGATTCCCCATATCTGATTCCCCGCCTCTGATTCCCCATATCTGATTCCCCGCCTCTATTTCCCCATATCTGCTTCGCCGCCTCTGATTCCCCAACTCTGATTCCCCGCCTCTGATTCCCCAGCTCTGATTTCCCGCCTCTGATTCCCGGCATCCGATTCCCTGACTCTGATTCCCCGCCTCTGATTCCCCATCTCTGATTCCCCGCCTCTGATTCCCAGTGTCTGATTCCCTGCCTCTGATTCCCCGCCTCTGATTCCCCATATCTGATTCCCCGCCTCTGTTTTCCCGCCTCTGATTACCTGCCTCTGATTCCCCATATCTGATTCCCAGCCTCTGATTCCCCAGCTCTGAATCCCCGCCTCTGATTCCCCGCGTCTGATTCCCTGCCTCTGATTCCCCGCCTCTGATTCCCCATCTGTGATTCACAACCTCCGATGCCCCACCTCTGATTCCCCATATCTGATTCCCCGCCTCTGTTTCCCCGCCTCTGATTCCCCGCCTCTGATTCCCCATATCTGATTCCCCGCCTCTGATTGCCCACCTCTGATTCCCCGCGTCTGATTCCCTGCCTCTGATTCCCCGCCTCTGATTCCCCATCTCTGATTCACCACCTCTGATTCCCAGCCTCTGATTCCCCATCTCTGTTTCCGCACATCCGATTCCCTGCCTATGATTCCCCACCTCTGATTCCCCGCCTCTGATTCCCCATATCTGATTCCCTGCCTCTGTTTCCCCACCTCTGATTCCCCACCTCTGTTTCCCCATATCTGATTCCCCGCCTCTGATTCCCCAACTCTAATACCCCGCCTCTGATTCCCCAGCTCTGATTCCCCGCCTCTGATTCCCCGCATCGGATTCCCTGCCTCTGATTCCCCGCCTCTGATTCCAGGCCTCTGATTCCCAGCATCTGATTCCGGCCTCTGATTCCCGGCCTCTGATTCCCTGCTTCTGATTCTGATTCCCTGCCTCTGATTCCCCATCTCTGATTCCGCACATCTGATTCCTTGCCTCTGATTCCCCACCTCTGATTCCCCATATCTGATTCCCCGCCTGGGTTTCCCCGCCTCTGATTCCCCGCCTCTGTTTCCCAATATCTAAGTCCCCGCCTCTGATTCCCCAAATCTGATTCCCCACCTCAGATTCCCCAGCTCTGATTCCCCGCCTCTGATTCCCCGCATCTGATTCCCTGCATCTGATTCCAAGCCTCTGATTCCCTGCCTCTGAATCCCAACCTCTGATTCCCCACCTCTGACTCCCCATATCTGATTCCCCGCCTCTGTTTCCCCGCCTCGGATTCCCCGCCTCTGTTTCCCCATATCTGATTCCCGGCCTCTGATTCCCCGCCTCTGATTCCCCGCCTCTGATTCCCTGCCTCTGATTCCCCATCTCCGATTCCGCAGATCTGATTCTCTTCCTCTGATTCCCCGCCTCTGATTTTCCGCCTCTGATTCCCTGCCTCTGATTCCCAACCTCGGATTCCCCACCTCTGATTCCCCATATCTGATTCCCCGCCTCTGCTTCCCCGCCTCTGATTCCCCGCCTCTGATTCCCAACTCTGATTCCCCGCCTCTGATTCCCCAGCTCTGATTCCCCGTGTTTGATTCCCTGCCTCTGATTCCCTGCCCTGATTCCCCATCTCTGTTTCACCGCCTTTGATTCGCCACCTCTGATTCCCCATATCTGATTCCCCGCCTCTGTTTCCCCGACTCTGATTCCCTGCCTCTGATTCCCAACCTCTGATTCCACACCTCTGATTCCCCATATCTGATTCCCCGCCTCTATTTCCCCATATCTGATTCCCCGCCTCTGATTCCCCAACTCTGATTCCCCGCCTCTGATTCCCCAGCTCTGATTCCCCGACTCTGATTCCCGGCATCCGATTCCCTGCCTCTGATTCCCCGCCTCTGATTCCCCATCTCTGATTCCCCGCCTCTGATTGCCCGTGTCTGATTCCCTGCCTTTGATTCCCCGCCTCTGATTCCCCGCCTCAGATTCCCTGCCACTTATTCCCTGCCCCTGATTCCCCACCTCTGATTCCCCACATCTGATTCCCCGCCTCTGTTTCCCCGCCTCTGATTCCCCGCCTCTGATTCCCCATATCTGATTCCCTGCCTCTGATTCCCCAACTCTGATTCCCCGCCTCTGATTCCCCAGCTCTGAATCCCCGCCTCTGACTCCCCGCGTCTGATTCCCTGCCTCTGATTCCCCGCCTTGATTCCCCATCTCTGATTCACAACCTCTGATTCCCCACCTCTGATTCCCTATATTTGATTCCCCGCCTCTGTTTCCCCGCCTCTGATTCCCCGCCTCTGATTCCCCATATCTGATTCCCCGCCTCTGATTGCCCACCTCTGATTCCCAGCCACTGATTCGCCAGCTCTGATTCCCCGCCTCTGATTCCCCGCATCTGATTCCCTGCCTCTGATTCCCCGCCTCTGATTCCCCATCTCTGATTCACCGCCTTTGATTCGCCACCTCTGATTCCCCATATCTGATTCCCCACCTCTGATTCCCGGCCTCTTATTCCCAGCATCTGATTCCCGGCCTCTGATTCCCGGCCTCTGATTCCCCGCTTCTGATTCTGATTCCCTGACTCTTATTCCCCATCTCTGATTCCGCACATCTGATTCCCTGCCTCTGATTCCCCACCTCTGATTCCCCATATCTGATTCCCCGCCTCTGTTTCCCCGCCTCTGATTCCCCGCCTCTGTTTCCCTATATCTAATTCCCCACCTCTGATGCCCCAACTCTGATTCCCCGCCTCTGGTTCCCCAGCTCTGATTCCCCGCCTCTGATTCCCTGCATCCGATTCCCCATATCTGATTCCCCGCCTCTGTTTCACCGCCTCTGATTCCCCGCCTCTGTTTCCCCATATCTGATTCCCGCCTCTGATTCCCAACTATGAATCCCCTCCTCTGATTCCCCAGCTCTGATTCCCTGCCTCTGATTCCCCGCGTCCTATTCCCTGCCTCTGATTCCCCGCCTGTGATTCCCCATCACTGATTCACCACCTCTGATTCCCTACCTCTGATTCCCCATATCTAATTCCCCGCCTCTGTTTGCCCGCCTCTGATTCCCCGCCTCTGTTTCCCCATATCTGATTCCCCGCCTCTGAATCCCCAACTCTGATTCCCTGCCTCAGATTCCCCAGCTCTGATTCCCCGCCTTTGATTCCCCCCGTCTGATTCCCAGCCTCTGAATCCCCGTGTCTGATTTCCTGCCTCTGATTCCCCGCCTCTGATTCCCCATCTCTGATTCACCGCCTCTGATTCCCCACCTCTGATTCCCCCTCTCTGATTCCGCACATCCAATTCCCTGCCTCTGATTCCTCAACTCTGATTCCCCACCTCTGATTCCCCAGCTCTGATTCCCCGCCTCAGATTCCCCGCGTCTGATTCCCTGCCTCTGATTCCCCGCCTCTGATTCCCTGCCTCTGATTCCCCATATCTGATTCCCCGCCTCTGATTCCCCAACTCTGATTCCCCGCTTCTGATTCCCCAGCTCTGAATCCCCGCCTCTGATTCCTTGCGTCTGATTCCCTGCCTCTGATTCCCCGCCTCTGATTCCCCATCTGTGATTCACAACCTCTGATGCCCCACCTCTGATTCCCCATATCTGATTCCCTGCCTCTGTTTCCCCGCCTCTGATTCCCCACCTCTGTTTCCCCATATCTGATTCCCCGCCTCTGATTCCCCAACTCTAATACCCCGCCTCTGATTCCCCAGCTCTGATTCCCAGCCTCTGATTCCCCGCATCTGATTCCCTGCCTCTGATTCCCCGCCTCTGATTCCAGGCCTCTGATTCCCAGCATCTGATTCCGGCCTATGATTCCCGGCCTCTGATTCCCTTCTTCTGATTCTGATTCCCTGCCTCTGATTCCCCATCACTGATTCCGCACATCTGATTCCCTGCCTCTGATTCCCCACCTCTGATTCCCCATATCTGATTCCCTGCCTCTGATTCCCCAACTCTGATTCCCCGCCTCTGATTCCCCAGCTCTGAATCCCCGCCTCTGTTTCCCCGCGTCTGATTCCCTGCCTCTGATTCCCCGCCTTGATTCCCCATCTCTGATTCACAACCTCTGATTCCCCACCTCTGATTCCCTATATTTGATTCCCCGCCTCTGTTTCCCCGCCTCTGATTCCCCGCCTCTGATTCCCCATATCTGATTCCCCGCCTTTGATTGCCCACCTCTGATTCCCAGCCTCTGATTCGCCAGCTCTGATTCCCCGCCTCTGATTCCCCGCATCTGATTCCCTGCCTCTGATTCCCCGCCTCTGATTCCCCATCTCTGATTCACCGCCTTTGATTCGCCACCTCTGATTCACCATATCTGATTCCCCACCTCTGTTTCCCCGCCTCTGATTCCCCGCCTCTGATTCTCCATATCTCATTCCCCGCCTCTGAATCCCCATCTCTGATTCCCGGACTCTGATTCCCCTCCTCTGATTCCCGGCCTCTTATTCCCAGCATCTGATTCCCGGCCTCTGATTCCCGGCCTCTGATTCCCCGCTTCTGATTCCCTGCCTCTGATTCCCCATCTCTGATTCCGCACATCTGATTCCCTGCCTCTGATTCCCCACCTCTGATTCCCCATATCTGATTCCCCGCCTCTGTTTCCCCGCCTCTGATTCCCCGCCTCTGTTTCCCTATATCTAATTCCCCACCTCCGATGCCCCAATTCTGATTCCCCGCCTCTGATTCCCCAGCTCTGATTCCCCGCCTCTGATTCCCTGCATCCGATTCCCCATATCTGATTCCCCGCCTCTGTTTCCCCGCCTCTGATTCCCCGCCTCTGTTTCCCCATATCTGATTCCCGCCTCTGATTCCCAACTATGATTCCCCGCCTCTGATTCCCCAGCTCTGATTCCCTGCCTCTGATTCCCCGCGTTCTATTCCCTGCCTCTGATTCCCCGCCTGTGATTCCCCATCACTGATTCACCACCTCCGATTCCCTACCTCTGATTCCCCATATCTAATTCCCCGCCTCTGTTTGCCCGCCTCTGATTCCCCGCCTCTGTTTCCCCATATCTGATTCCCCGCCTCTGAATCCCCAACTCTGATTCCCTGCCTCAGATTCCCCAGCTCTGATTCCCCGCCTCAGATTCCCCGTGTCTGATTCCCTGCCTCTGATTCCCAGCCTCTGAATCCCCGTGTCTGATTTCCTGCCTCTGATTCCCCGCCTCTGATTCCCCATCTCTGATTCACCGCCTCTGATTCCCCACCTCTGATTCCCCATCTCTGATTCCGCACATCCAATTCCCTGCCTCTGATTCCCCAACTCTGATTCCCCACCTCTGATTCCCCAGCTCTGATTCCCCGCCTCAGATTCCCCGCGTCTGATTCCCTGCCTCTGATTCCCCGCCTCTGATTCCCTGCCTCTGATTCCCCATATCTGATTCCCCGCCTCTGATTCCCCAACTCTGATTCCCCGCTTCTGATTCCCCAGCTCTGAATCCCCGCCTCTGATTCCCCGCGTCTGATTCCCTGCCTCTGATTCCCCGCCTCTGATTCCCCATCTGTGATTCACAACCTCTGATGCCCCACCTCTGATTCCCCATATCTGATTCCCCGCCTCTGTTTCCCCGCCTCTGATTCCCCGCCTCTGATTCCCCATATCTGATTCCCCGCCTCTGATTGCCCACCTCTGATTCCCCGCGTCTGATACCCTTCCTCTGATTCCCCGCCTCTGATTCCCCATCTCTGATTCACCACCTCTGATTCCCGGCCTCTGATTCCCCATCTCTGATTCCGCACATCCGATTCCCTGCCTATGTTTCCCCACCTCTGATTCCCCGCCTCTGATTCCCCATATCTGATTCCCCGCCTTTGATTGCCCACCTCTGATTCCCAGCCTCTGATTCGCCAGCTCTGATTCCCCGCCTCTGATTCCCCGCATCTGATTCCCTGCCTCTGATTCCCCGCCTCTGATTCCCCATCTCTGATTCACCGCCTTTGATTCGCCACCTCTGATTCACCATATCTGATTCCCCACCTCTGTTTCCCCGCCTCTGATTCCCCGCCTCTGATTCTCCATATCTCATTCCCCGCCTCTGAATCCCCATCTCTGATTCCCGGACTCTGATTCCCCTCCTCTGATTCCCGGCCTCTTATTCCCAGCATCTGATTCCCGGCCTCTGATTCCCGGCCTCTGATTCCCCGCTTCTGATTCCCTGCCTCTGATTCCCCATCTCTGATTCCGCACATCTGATTCCCTGCCTCTGATTCCCCACCTCTGATTCCCCATATCTGATTCCCCGCCTCTGTTTCCCCGCCTCTGATTCCCCGCCTCTGTTTCCCTATATCTAATTCCCCACCTCCGATGCCCCAATTCTGATTCCCCGCCTCTGATTCCCCAGCTCTGATTCCCCGCCTCTGATTCCCTGCATCCGATTCCCCATATCTGATTCCCCGCCTCTGTTTCCCCGCCTCTGATTCCCCGCCTCTGTTTCCCCATATCTGATTCCCGCCTCTGATTCCCAACTATGATTCCCCGCCTCTGATTCCCCAGCTCTGATTCCCTGCCTCTGATTCCCCGCGTTCTATTCCCTGCCTCTGATTCCCCGCCTGTGATTCCCCATCACTGATTCACCACCTCCGATTCCCTACCTCTGATTCCCCATATCTAATTCCCCGCCTCTGTTTGCCCGCCTCTGATTCCCCGCCTCTGTTTCCCCATATCTGATTCCCCGCCTCTGAATCCCCAACTCTGATTCCCTGCCTCAGATTCCCCAGCTCTGATTCCCCGCCTCAGATTCCCCGTGTCTGATTCCCTGCCTCTGATTCCCAGCCTCTGAATCCCCGTGTCTGATTTCCTGCCTCTGATTCCCCGCCTCTGATTCCCCATCTCTGATTCACCGCCTCTGATTCCCCACCTCTGATTCCCCATCTCTGATTCCGCACATCCAATTCCCTGCCTCTGATTCCCCAACTCTGATTCCCCACCTCTGATTCCCCAGCTCTGATTCCCCGCCTCAGATTCCCCGCGTCTGATTCCCTGCCTCTGATTCCCCGCCTCTGATTCCCTGCCTCTGATTCCCCATATCTGATTCCCCGCCTCTGATTCCCCAACTCTGATTCCCCGCTTCTGATTCCCCAGCTCTGAATCCCCGCCTCTGATTCCCCGCGTCTGATTCCCTGCCTCTGATTCCCCGCCTCTGATTCCCCATCTGTGATTCACAACCTCTGATGCCCCACCTCTGATTCCCCATATCTGATTCCCCGCCTCTGTTTCCCCGCCTCTGATTCCCCGCCTCTGATTCCCCATATCTGATTCCCCGCCTCTGATTGCCCACCTCTGATTCCCCGCGTCTGATACCCTTCCTCTGATTCCCCGCCTCTGATTCCCCATCTCTGATTCACCACCTCTGATTCCCGGCCTCTGATTCCCCATCTCTGATTCCGCACATCCGATTCCCTGCCTATGTTTCCCCACCTCTGATTCCCCGCCTCTGATTCCCCATATCTGATTCCCTGCCTCTGTTTCCCCGCCTCTGATTCCCTACCTCTGTTTCCCCATATCTGATTCCCCGCCTCTGATTCCCCAACTCTAATACCCCGCCTCTGATTCCCCAGCTCTGATTCCCCGCCTCTGATTCCCCGCATCTGATTCCCTGCCTCTGATTCCCCGCCTCTGATTCCAGGCCTCTGATTCCCATCATCTGATTCCGGCCTCTGATTCCCGGCCTCTGATTCCCTGCTTCTGATTCTGATTCCCTGCCTCTGATTCCCCATCTCTGATTCCGCACATCTGATTCCCTGCCTCTGATTCCCCACCTCTGATTCCCCATATCTGATTCCCCACCTCTGTTTCCCCGCCTCTGATTCCCCGCCTCTGTTTCCCAATATCTAAGTCCCCACCTCTGATTCCCCAAATCTGATTCCCCACCTCTGATTCCCCAGCTCTGATTCCCCGCCTCTGATGCCCCGCATCTGATTCCCTTCATCTGATTCCAAGCCTCTGATTCCCTGAATCTGATTCCCAACCTCTGATTCCCCACCTCTGATTCCCCATATCTGATTCCCCACCTCTGTTTCCCCGCCTCGGATTCCCCGCCTCAGTTTCCCCATATCTGATTCCCGGCCTCTGATTCCCCGCCTCTGATTCCCCACCTCTGATTACCTGCCTCTGATTCCCCATCTCCGATTCCGCACATCTGATTCCCTTCCTCTGATTCCTCGCCTCTGATTCCCCGCCTCTGATTCCCTGCCTCTGATTCCCAACCTCTGATTCCCCACCTCTGATTCCCCATATCTGATTCCCCGCCTCTGTTTCCCCGCCTCTGATTCCCCGCCTCTGATTCCCAACTCTGATTCCCCGCCTCTGATTCCCCAGCTCTGATTCCCCGTGTTTGATTCCCTGCCTCTGATTCCCTGCCCTGATTCCCCATCTCTGTTTCACCGCCTTTGATTCGCCACCTCTGATTCCACATATCTGATTCCCCGCCTCTGTTTCCCCGACTCTGATTCCCTTCCTCTGATTCCCAACCTCTGATTCCACACCTCTGATTCCCCATATCTGATTCCCCGCCTCTATTTCCCCATATCTGAATCCCCGCCTCTGATTCCCCAACTCTGATTCCCCGCCTCTGATTCCCCAGCTCTGATTCCCCGACTCTGATTCCCGGCGTCCGATTCCCTGCCTCTGATTCCCCGCCTCTGATTCCCCATCTCTGATTCCCCGCCTCTGATTCCCCGTGTCTGATTCCCTGCCTCTGATTCCCCGCCTCTGATTCCCCGCCTCTGATTCCCTGCCACTGATTCCCTGCCCCTGATTCCCCACCTCTGATTCCCCATATCTGATTCCCCGCCTCTGTTTCCCCGCCTCTGATTCTCCGCCTCTGATTCCCCATATCTGATTCCCTGCCTCTGATTCCCCAACTCTGATTCCCCGCCTCTGATTCCCTAGCTCTGAATCCCCACCTCTGATTCCCCGTGTCTGATTCCCTGCCTCTGATTCCCCGCCTTGATTCCCCATCTCTGATTCACAACCTCTGATTCCCCACCTCTGATTCCCTATATTTGATTCCCCGCCTCTGTTTCCCCGCCTCTGATTCCCCGACTCTGATTCGCCAGCTCTGATTCCCCGCCTCTGATTCCCCGCATCTGATTCCCTGCCTCTGATTCCCCGCCTCTGATTCCCCATCTCTGATTCACCGCCTTTGATTCGCCACCTCTGATTCCCCATATCTGATTCCCCACCTCTGTTTCCCGGCCTCTGATTCCCCGCCTCTGATTCTCCATATCTCATTCCCCGCCTCTGAATCCCCATCTCTGATTCCGGGACTCTGATTCCCCACCTCTGATTCCCGGCCTCTTATTCCCAGCATCTGATTCCCGGCCTCTGATTCCCGGCCTCTGATTCCCCGCTTCTGATTCTGATTCCCTGCCTCTGATTCCCCATCTCTGATTCCGCACATCTGATTCCCTGCCTCTGATTCCCCACCTCTGATTCCCCATATCTGATTCCCCGCCTCTGTTTCCCCGCCTCTGATTCCCCGCCTCTGTTTCCCTATATCTAATTCCCCACCTCTGATGCCCCAACTCTGATTCCCCGCCTCTGATTCCCCAGCTCTGATTCCCCGCCTCTGATTCCCCGCATCCGATTCCCCATATCTGATTCCCCGCCTCTGTTTCCCCGCCTCTGAATCCCCGCCTCTGTTTCCCCATATCTGATTCCCCGCCTCTGATTCCCAACTATGATTCCCCGCCTCTGATTCCCCAGCTCTGATTCCCTGCGTCTGATTCCCTGCGTTTTATTCCCTGCCTCTGATTCCCCGCCTGTGATTCCCCATCACTGATTCACCACCTCTGATTCCCCACCTCTGATTCCCCATATCTAATTCCCCGCCTCTGTTTGCCCGCCTCTGATTCCCCGCCTCTGTTTCCCCATATCTGATTCCCCGTCTCTGAATCCCCAACTCTGATTCCCTGCCTCTGATTCCCCAGCTCTGATTCCCCGCCTTTGATTCCCTCCGTCTGATTCCCAGCCTCTGAATCCCCGTGTCTGATTTCCTGCCTCTGATTCCCCGCCTCTGATTCCCCATCTCTGATTCCTCTGATTCCCCACATCTGATTCCCCATCTCTGATTCCGCACATCCGATTCCCTGCCTCTGATTCCCCAACTCTGATTCCCCACCTCTGATTCCCCAGCTCTGATTCCCCGCCTCAGATTCATCGCGTCTGATTCCCTGCCTCTGATTCCCCGCCTCTGATTCCCCATCTCTGATTCCCCACCTCTGATTCCCCGTGTCTGATTCCCTGCCTCTGATTCCCCGCCTCTGAATCCCAGCCTCTGATTCCCCATATCTGATTCCCCGCCTCTGATTCCCTGCCTCTGATTCCCCAGCTCTGATTCCCCGCCTTTGATTCCCCCCGTCTGATTCCCAGCCTCTGAATCCCCGTGTCTGATTTCCTGCCTCTGATTCCCCGCCTCTGATTCCCCATCTCTGATTCACCGCCTCTGATTCCCCATCTCTGATTCCCCACCTCTGATTCCCCATATCTGATTCCCTGCCTCTGTTTCCCCGCCTCTGATTCCCCACCTCTGTTTCCCCATATCTGATTCCCCGCCTCTGATTCCCCAACTCTAATACCCCACCTCTGATTCCCCAGCTCTGATTCCCCGCCTCTAATTCCCCGCATCTGATTCCCTGCCTCTGATTCCCCGCCTCTGATTCCAGGCCTCTGATTCCCAGCATCTGATTCCGGCCTCTGATTCCCGGCCTCTGATTCCCTGCTTCTGATTCTGATTCCCTGCCTCTGATTCCCCATCTCTGATTCCGCACATCTGATTCCTTGCCTCTGATTCCCCACCTCTGATTCCCCATATCTGATTCCCCGCCTGGGTTTCCCCGCCTCTGATTCCCTGCCTCTGTTTCCCAATATCTGAGTCCCCGCCTCTGATTCCCCAATTCTGATTCCCCACCTCTGATTCCCCAGCTCTGATTCCCCGCCTCTGATTCCCCGCATCTGATTCCCTGCATCTGATTCCAAGCCTCTGATTCCCTGCCTCTGATTCCCAACCTCTGATTCCCCACCTCTGATTCCCCATATCTGATTCCCCGCCTCTGTTTCCCCGCCTCGGATTCCCCGCCTCTGTTTCCCCATATCTGATTCCCGGCCTCTGATTCCCCGCCTCTGATTCCCCGCCTCTGATTCCCTGCCTCTGATTCCCCATCTCCGATTCCGCACATCTGATTCCCTTCCTCTGATTCCCCGCCTCTGATTCCCCGCCTCTGATTCCCTGCCTCTGATTCCCAACCTCGGATTCCCCACCTCTGATTCCCCATATCTGATTCCCCGCCTCTGTTTCCCCGACTCTGATTCCACGCCTCTGATTCCCAACTCTGATTCCCCGCCTCTGATTCCCCTGCTCTGATTCCCCGTGTTTGATTCCCTGCCTCTGATTCCCTGCCCTGATTCCCCATCTCTGTTTCACCGCCTTTGCTTCGCCACCTCTGATTCCCCATATCTGATTCCCCGCCTCTGTTTCCCCGACTCTGATTCCCTGCCTCTGATTCCCAACCTCTGATTCCACACCTCTGATTCCCCATATCTGATTCCTCGCCTCTATTTCCCCATATCTGATTCCCCGCCTCTGATTCCCCAACTCTGATTCCCCGCCTCTGATTCCCCAGCTCTGATTCCCCGACTCTGATTCCCGGAGTCCGATTCCCTCCCTCTGATTCCCCGCCTCTGATTCCCCGCCTCTGATTCCCTGCCACTGATTCCCTGCCCCTGATTCCCCAATTCTGATTCCCCATATCTTATTCCCCGCCTCTGTTTCCCCGCCTCTGATTCCCTGCCTCTGATTCCCCATATCTGATTCCCTGCCTCTGATTCCCCAACTCTGATTCACCGCCTCTGATTCCCCAGCTCTGAATCCCCACCTCTGATTCCCCGCGTCTGATTCCCTGCCTCTGATTCCCCGCCTTGATTCCCCATCTCTGATTCACAACCTCTGATTCCCCACCTCTGATTCCCTATATTTGATTCCCCGCCTCTGTTTCCCCGCCTCTGATTCGCAACCTCTAATTCCCCACCTCTGATTCCCCATATCTGATTCCCCGCCTCTGTTACCCTGCCTCTGATTCCCGGCCTCTGTTTCCCCATATCTGAATCCCCTCCTCTGATTCCCCAACTCTGATTCCCCGCCTCTGATTCCCCAGCTCTGATTCCCCGCCTTTTATTCCCGGCCTCTGATTCCCTGCCACTGATTCCCCGCCCCTGATTCCCCACCTCTGATTCCCCATATCTGATTCCCCGGCTCTGTTTCCCCAGCTCTGATTCCCCACCTCTGATTCCCCAGCTCTGATTCCCTGCCACTGATTCCCCGCCCCTGATTCCCCACCTCTGATTTCCCATATCTGATTCCCCGCCTCTGTTTCCCCAGCTCCGATTCCCTGCCTCTGATTCCCTGCCCTGATTCCCCATCTCTGTTTCACCGCCTTTGATTCGCCACCTCTGATTCCCCATATCTGATTCCCCGCCTCTGATTCCCCATATCTGATTCCCTGCCTCTGATTCCACAACTCTGATTCCCCGCCTCTGATTCCCCAGCTCTGAATCCCCGCCTCTGATTCCCCGTGTCTGATTCCCTGCCTCTGATTCCCCGCCTTGATTCCACATCTCTGATTCACAACCTCTGATTCCCCACCTCTGATTCCCTATATTTGATTCCCCGCCTCTGTTTCCCCGCCTCTGATTCGCCGCCTCTGATTCCCCATATCTGATTCCCCGCCTCTGATTGCCCACCTCTGATTCCCCGCCTCTGATTCGCCAGCTCTGATTCCCCGCCTCTGATTCCCCGCATCTGATTCCCTGCCTCTGATTCCCCGCCTCTGATTCCCCATCTCTGATTCACCGCCTTTGATTCGCCACCTCTGATTCCCCATATCTGATTCCCCACCTCTGTTTCCCGGCCTCTGATACCCCGCCTCTGATTCTCCATATCTCATTCCCCGCCTCTGAATCCCCATCTCTGATTCCCGGACTCTGATTCCCCACCTCTGATTCCCGGCCTCTTATTCCCAGCATCTGATTCCCGGCCTCTGATTCCCGGCCTCTGATTCCCCGCTTCTGATTCTGATTCCCTGCCTCTGATTCCCCATCTCTGATTCCGCACATCTGATTCCCTGCCTCTGATTCCCCACCTCTGATTCCCCATATCTGATTCCCCGCCTCTGTTTCCCCACCTCTGATTCCCCGCCTCTGTTTCCCGATATCTAATTCCCCACCTCTGATGCCCCAACTCTGATTCCCCGCCTCCGATTCCCCAGCTCTGATTCCCCGCCTCTGATTCCCCGCATCCGATTCCCCATATCTGATTCCCTGCCTCTGTATCCCCGCCTCTGATTCCCCGCCTCTGTTTCCCCATATCTGATTCCCCGCCTCTGATTCCCAACTATGATTCCCCGCCTCTGATTCCCCAGCTCTGATTCCCTGCGTCTGTTTCCCTGCGTTCTATTCCCTGCCTCTGATTCCCCGCCTGTGATTCCCCATCACTGATTCACCACCTCTGATTCCCCACCTCTGATTCCCCATATCTAATTCCACGCCTCTGTTTGCCCGCCTCTGATTCCCCGCCTCTGTTTCCCCATATCTGATTCCCCGTCTCTGAATCCCCAACTCTGATTCCCTGCCTCTGATTCCCCAGCTCTGATTCCCCGCCTTTGATTCCCCCCGTCTGATTCCCAGCCTCTGAATCCCCGTGTCTGATTTCCTGCCTCTGATTCCCCGCCTCTGATTCCCCATCTCTGATTCCTCTGATTCCCCACATCTGATTCCCCATCTCTGATTCCGCACATCCGATTCCCTGCCTCCGATTCCCCAACTCTGATTCCCCACCTCTGATTCCCCAGCTCTGATTCCCCGCCTCAGATTCATCGCGTCTGATTCCCTGCCTCTGATTCCCCGCCTCTGATTCCCCATATCTGATTCCCCACCTCTGATTCCCCGTGTCTGATTCCCTGCCTCTGATTCCCCGCCTCTGAATCCCAGCCTCTGATTCCCCATATCTGATTCCCCGCCTCTGATTCCCTGCCTCTGATTCCCCAGCTCTGATTCCCCGCCTTTGATTCCCCCCGTCTGATTCCCAGCCTCTGAATCCCCGTGTCTGATTTCCTGCCTCTGATTCCCCGCCTCTGATTCCCCATCTCTGATTCACCGCCTCTGATTCCCCATCTCTGATTCCCCACCTCTGATTCCCCATATCTGATTCCCTGCCTCTGTTTCCCCGCCTCTGATTCCCCACCTCTGTTTCCCCATATCTGATTCCCCGCCTCTGATTCCCCAACTCTAATACCCCACCTCTGATTCCCCAGCTCTGATTCCCCGCCTCTGATTCCCCGCATCTGATTCCCTGCCTCTGATTCCCCGCCTCTGATTCCAGGCCTCTGATTCCCAGCATCTGATTCCGGCCTCTGATTCCCGGCCTCTGATTCCCTGCTTCTGATTCTGATGCCCTGCCTCTGATTCCCCATCTCTGATTCCGCACATCTGATTCCTTGCCTCTGATTCCCCACCTCTGATTCCCCATATCTGATTCCCCGCCTGGGTTTCCCCGCCTCTGATTCCCCGCCTCTGTTTCCCAATATCTAAGTCCCCGCCTCTGATTCCCCAAATCTGATTCCCCACCTCTGATTCCCCAGCTCTGATTCCCCGCCTCTGATTCCCCGCATCTGATTCCCTGCATCTGATTCCAAGCCTCTGATTCCCTGCCTCGGATTCCCAACCTCTGATTCCCCACCTCTGATTCCCCATATCTGATTCCCCGCCTCTGTTTCCCCACCTCGGATTCCCCGCCTCTGTTTCCCCATATCTGATTCCCGGCCTCTGATTCCCCGCCTCTGATTCCCCGCCTCTGATTCCCTGCCTCTGATTCCCCATCTCCGATTCCGCACATCTGATTCCCTTCCTCTGATTCCCCGCCTCTGATTCCCCGCCTCTGATTCCCTGCCTCTGATTCCCAACCTCGGATTCCCCACCTCTGATTCCCCATATCTGATTCCCCGCCTCTGTTTCCCCGCCTCTGATTCCCCACCTCTGTTTCCCCATATCTGATTCCCCGCCTCTGATTCCCCAACTCTAATACCCCACCTCTGATTCCCCAGCTCTGATTCCCCGCCTCTGATTCCCCGCCTCTGATTCCCAACTCTGATTCCCCGCCTCTGATTCCCCAGCTCTGATTCCCCGTGTTTGATTCCCTGCCTCTGATTCCCTGCCCTGATTCCCCATCTCTGTTTCACCGCCTTTGATTCGCCACCTCTGATTCCCCATATCTGATTCCCCGCCTCTGTTTCCCCGATTCTGATTCCCTGCCTCTGATTCCCAACCTCTGATTCCACACCTCTGATTCCCCATATCTGATTCCCCGCCTCTATTTCCCAATATCTGATTCCCCGCCTCTGATTCCCCAACTCTGATTCCCCGCCTCTGATTCCCCAGCTCTGATTCCCCGACTCTGATTCCCGTAGTCCGATTCCCTGCCTCTGATTCCCCGCCTCTGATTCCCCATCTCTGATTCCCCGCCTCCGATTCCCCGTGTCTGATTCCCTGCCTCTGATTCCCCGCCTCTGATTCCCCGCCTCTGATTCCCTGCCACTGATTCCCTGCCCCTGATTCCCCAATTCTGATTCCCCATATCTGATTCCCCGCCTCTGTTTCCCCGCCTCTGATTCCCCACCTCTGATTCCCAACTCTGATTCCCCGCCTCTGATTCCCCAGCTCTGATTCCCCGTGTTTGATTCCCTGCCTCTGATTCCCTGCCCTGATTCCCCATCTCTGTTTCACCGCATTTGATTCGCCACCTCTGATTCCCCATATCTGATTACCCGCCTCTGTTTCCCCGACTCTGATTCCCTGCCTCTGATTCCCAACCTCTGATTCCACACCTCTGATTCCCCATATCTGATTCCCCGCCTCTATTTCCCCATATCTGATTCCCCGCCTCTGATTCCCCAACTCTGATTCCCCGCCTCTGATTCCCCAGCTCTGATTCCCCGACTCTGATTCCCGGAGTCCGATTCCCTGCCTCTGATTCCCCGCCTCTGATTCCCCATCTCTGATTCCCCGCCTCTGATTCCCCGTGTCTGATTCCCTGCCTCTGATTCCCCGCCTCTGATTCCCCGCCTCTGATTCCCTGCCTCTGATTCCCTGCCCCTGATTCCCCAATTCTGATTCCCCATATCTGATTCCCCGCCTCTGTTTCCCCGCCTCTGATTCCCCACCTCTGATTCCCCATATCTGATTCCCTGCCTCTGATTCCCCAACTCTGATTCACCGCCTCTGATTCCCCAGCTCTGAATCCCCGCCTCTGATTCCCCGCGTCTGATTCCCTGCCTCTGATTCCCCGCCTTGATTCCCCATCTCTGATTCACAACCTCTGATTCCCCACCTCTGATTCCCTATATTTGATTCCCCGCCTCTGTTTCCCCGCCTCTGATTCACTGCCTCTGATTCCCCACATCTGATTCCCCATCTCTGATTCCGCACAACCGATTCCCTGCCTATGATTCCCCGACTCTGATTCCCCACCTCTGATTCCCCAGCTCTGATTCACCGCCTCTGATTCCCCGCGTCTGATTCCCTGCCTGTGATTCCCCGCCTCTGATTCCCCATCTCTGATTCCCCACCTCTGATTCCCCGTGTCTGATTCCCTTCCTTTGATTCCCCGCCTCTGATTCCCCGCCTCTGATTCCCTGCCACTGATTCCCCGCCCCTGATTCCCCACCTCTGATTCCCCATATCTTATTCCGCGCCTCTGTTTTCCCCCCTCTGATTCCCAGCCTCTGATTCCCCATATCTGATTCCCCGCCTCTGATTCCCCATATCTGATTCCCCACCTCTATTTCCCCATATCTGCTTCGCCGCCTCTGATACCCCAACTCTGATTCCCCGCCTCTGATTCCCCAGCTCTGATTTCCCGCCTCTGATTCCCGGCATCCGATTCCCTGCCTCTGATTCCCCGCCTCTGATTCCCCATCTCTGATTCCCCGCCTCTGATTCCCCGTGTCTGATTCCCTGCCTCTGATTCCCCGCCTCTGATTCCCCATATCTGATTCCCCGCCTCTGTTTTCCCGCCTCTGATTCCCTGCCTCTGATTCCCCATATCTGATTCCCCGCCTCTGATTCCCCAACTCTGATTCCCAGCCTCTGATTCCCCAGCTCTGAATCCCCGCCTCTGATTCCCCGCGTCTGATTCCCTGCCTCTGATTCCCCGCCTCTGATTCCCCATCTGTGATTCACAACCTCTGATGCCCCACCTCTGATTCCCCATATCTGATTCCCCGCCTCTGTTTCCCCGCCTCTGATTCCCCGCCTCTGATTCCCCATATCTGATTCCCCGCCTCTGATTGCCCACCTCTGATTCCCCGCGTCTGATTCCCTGCCTCTGATTCCCCGCCTCTGATTCCCCATCTCTGATTCACCACCTCTGAATCCCAGCCTCTGATTCCCCATCTCTGTTTCCGCACATCCGATTCCCTGCCTATGATTCCCCACCTCTGATTCCCCGCCTCTGCTTCCCCATATCTGATTCCCTGCCTCTGTTTCCCCACCTCTGATTCCCCACCTCTGTTTCCCCATATCTGAATCCCCGCCTCTGATTCCCCAACTCTAATACCACGCCTCTGATTCCCCAGCTCTGATTCCCCGCCTCTGATTCCCCGCATCGGATTCCCTGCCTCTGATTCGCCGCCTCTGATTCCAGGCCTCTGATTCCCAGCATCTGATTCCGGCCTCTGATTCCCGGCCTCTGATTCCCTGCTTCTGATTCTGATTCCCTGCCTCTGATTCCCCATCTCTGATTCCGCACATCTGATTCCTTGCCTCTGATTCCCCACCTCTGATTCCCCATATCTGATTCCCCGCCTGGGTTTCCCCGCCTCTGATTCCCCGCCTCTGTTTCCCAATATCTAAGTCCCCGCCTCTGATTCCCCAAATCTGATTCCCCACCTCTGATTCCCCAGCTCTGATTCCCCGCCTCTGATTCCCCGCATCTGATTCCCTGCATCTGATTCCAAGCCTCTGATTCCCTGCCTCTGAATCCCAACCTCTGATTCCCCACCTCTGACTCCCCATATCTGATTCCCCGCCTCTGTTTCCCCGCCTCGGATTCCCCGCCTCTGTTTCCCCATATCTGATTCCCGGCCTCTGATTCCCCGCCTCTGATTCCCTGCCTCTGATTCCCCATCTCCGATTCCGCACATCTGATTCTCTTCCTCTGATTCCCCGCCTCTGATTTTCCGCCTCTGATTCCCTGCCTCTGATTCCCAACCTCGGATTCCCCACCTCTGATTCCCCATATCTGATTCCCCGCCTCTGCTTCCCCGCCTCTGATTCCCCGCCTCTGATTCCCAACTCTGATTCCCCGCCTCTGATTCCCCAGCTCTGATTCCCCGTGTTTGATTCCCTGCCTCTGATTCCCTGCCCTGATTCCCCATCTCCGTTTCACCGCCTTTGATTCGCCACCTCTGATTCCCCATATCTGATTCCCCGCCTCTGTTTCCCCGACTCTGATTCCCTGCCTCTGATTCCCAACCTCTGATTCCACACCTCTGATTCCCCATATCTGATTCCCCGCCTCTATTTCCCCATATCTGATTCCCCGCCTCTGATTCCCCAACTCTGATTCCCCGCCTCTGATTCCCCAGCTCTGATTCCCCGACTCTGATTCCCGGCATCCGATTCCCTGCCTCTGATTCCCCGCCTCTGATTCCCCATCTCTGATTCCCCGCCTCTGATTCCCCGTGTCTGATTCCCTGCCTTTGATTCCCCGCCTCTGATTCCCCGCCTCAGATTCCCTGCCACTTATTCCCTGCCCCTGATTCCCCAACTCTGATTCCCCACATCTGATTCCCCGCCTCTGTTTCCCCGCCTCTGATTCCCCGCCTCTGATTCCCCATATCTGATTCCCTGCCTCTGATTCCCCAACTCTGATTCCCCGCCTCTGATTCCCCAGCTCTGAATCCCCGCCTCTGACTCCCCGCGTCTGATTCCCTGCCTCTGATTCCCCGCCTTGATTCCCCATCTCTGATTCACAACCTCTGATTCCCCACCTCTGATTCCCTATATTTGATTCCCCGCCTCTGTTTCCCCGCCTCTGATTCCCCGCCTCTGATTCCCCATATCTGATTCCCCGCCTCTGATTGCCCACCTCTGATTCCCAGCCACTGATTCGCCAGCTCTGATTCCCCGCCTCTGATTCCCCGCATCTGATTCCCTGCCTCTGATTCCCCGCCTCTGATTCCCCATCTCTGATTCACCGCCTTTGATTCGCCACCTCTGATTCCCCATATCTGATTCCCCACCTCTGATTCCCGGCCTCTTATTCCCAGCATCTGATTCCCGGCCTCTGATTCCCGGCCTCTGATTCCCCGCTTCTGATTCTGATTCCCTGCCTCTTATTCCCCATCTCTGATTCCGCACATCTGATTCCCTGCCTCTGATTCCCCACCTCTGATTCCCCATATCTGATTCCCCGCCTCTGTTTCCCCGCCTCTGATTCCCCGCCTCTGTTTCCCTATATCTAATACCCCACCTCTGATTCCCCGCCTCTGATTCCCTGCATCCGATTCCCCATATCTGATTCCCCACCTCTGTTTCACCGCCTCTGATTCCCCGCCTCTGTTTCCCCATATCTGATTCCCGCCTCTGATTCCCAACTATGAATCCCCTCCTCTGATTCCCCAGCTCTGATTCCCTGCCTCTGATTCCCCGCGTCCTATTCCCTGCCTCTGATTCCCCGCCTGTGATTCCCCATCACTGATTCACCACCTCTGATTCCCTACCTCTGATTCCCCATATCTAATTCCCCGCCTCTGTTTGCCCGCCTCTGATTCCCCGCCTCTGTTTCCCCATATCTGATTCCCCGCCTCTGAATCCCCAACTCTGATTCACTGCCTCAGATTCCCCAGCTCTGATTCCCCGCCTTTGATTCCCCCCGTCTGATTCCCAGCCTCTGAATCCCCATCTCCGATTCACCGCCTCTGATTCCCCACCTCTGATTCCCCCTCTCTGATTCCGCACATCCAATTCCCTGCCTCTGATTCCTCAACTCTGATTCCCCACCTCTGATTCCCCAGCTCTGATTCCCCGCCTCAGATTCCCCGCATATGATTCCCTGCCTCTGATTCCCCACCTCTGATTCCCCATATCTGATTCCCTGCCTCTGATTCCCCAACTCTGATTCCCCGCCTCTGATTCCCCAGCTCTGAATCCCCGCCTCTGTTTCCCCGCGTCTGATTCCCTGCCTCTGATTCCCCACCTCTGATTCCCTATATTTGATTCCCCGCCTCTGTTTCCCCGCCTCTGATTCCCCGCCTCTGATTCCCCATATCTGATTCCCCGCCTCTGATTGCCCACCTCTGATTCCCAGCCTCTGATTCGCCAGCTCTGATTCCCCGCCTCTGATTCCCCGCATCTGATTCCCTGCCTCTGATTCCCCGCCTCTGATTCCCCATCTCTGATTCACCGCCTTTGATTCGCCACCTCTGATTCCCCATATCTGATTCCCCACCTCTGTTTCCCCGCCTCTGATTCCCCGCCTCTGATTCTCCATATCTCATTCCCCGCCTCTGAATCCCCATCTCTGATTCCCGGACTCTGATTCCCCTCCTCTGATTCCCGGCCTCTTATTCCCAGCATCTGATTCCCGGCCTCTGATTCCCGGCCTCTGATTCCCCGCTTCTGATTCCCTGCCTCTGATTCCCCATCTCTGATTCCGCACGTCTGATTCCCTGCCTCTGATTCCCCACCTCTGATTCCCCATATCTGATTCCCCGCCTCTGTTTCCCCGCCTCTGATTCCCCGCCTCTGTTTCCCTATATCTAATTCCCCACCTCTGATGCCCCAACTCTGATTCCCCGCCTCTGATTCCCCAGCTCTGATTCCCCGCCTCTGATTCCCTGCATCCGATTCCCCATATCTGATTCCCCGCCTCTGTTTCACCGCCTCTGATTCCCCGCCTCTGTTTCCCCATATCTGATTCCCGCCTCTGATTCCCAACTATGATTCCCCGCCTCTGATTCCCCTGCTCTGATTCCCTGCCTCTGATTCCCCGTGTTCTATTCCCTGCCTCTGATTCCCCGCCTGTGATTCCCCATCACTGATTCACCACCTCCGATTCCCTACCTCTGATTCCCCATATCTAATTCCCCGCCTCTGTTTGCCCGCCTCTGATTCCCCGCCTCTGTTTCCCCATATCTGATTCCCCGCCTCTGAATCCCCAACTCTGATTCCCTGCCTCAGATTCCCCAGCTCTGATTCCCCGCCTCAGATTCCCCGCGTCTGATTCCCTGCCTCTGATTCCCAGCCTCTGAATCCCCGTGTCTGATTTCCTGCCTCTGATTCCCCGCCTCTGATTCCCCATCTCTGATTCACCGCCTCTGATTCCCCACCTCTGATTCCCCATCTCTGATTCCGCACATCCAATTCCCTGCCTCTGATTCCCCAACTCTGATTCCCCACCTCTGATTCCCCAGCTCTGATTCCCCGCCTCAGATTCCCCGCGTCCGATTCCCTGCCTCTGATTCCCCGCCTCTGATTCCCTGCCTCTGATTCCCCATATCTGATTCCCCGCCTCTGATTCCCCAACTCTGATTCCCCGCTTCTGATTCCCCAGCTCTGAATCCCCGCCTCTGATTCCCCGCGTCTGATTCCCTGCCTCTGATTCCCCGCCTCTGATTGCCCACCTCTGATTCCCCGTGTCTGATACCCTTCCTCTGATTCCCCGCCTCTGATTCCCCATCTCTGATTCACCACCTCTGATTCCCGGCCTCTGATTCCCCATCTCTGATTCCGCACATCCGATTCCCTGCCTATGTTTCCCCACCTCTGATTCCCCGCCTCTGATTCCCCATATCTGATTCCCTGCCTCTGTTTCCCCGCCTCTGATTCCCTACCTCTGTTTCCCCATATCTGATTCCCCGCCTCTGATTCCCCAACTCTAATACCCCGCCTCTGATTCCCCAGCTCTGATCCCAGCCTCTGATTCCCCGCGTTCTATTCGCTGCCTCTGATTCCCCGCCTGTGATTCCCCATCTCTGATTCACCACCTCTAATTTCCCACCTCTGATTCCCCATATCTAATTCCCCGCCTCTGCTTGCCCGCCTCTCATTCCCCGCCTCTGTTTCCCCATATCTGATTCCCCACCTCTGAATCCCCAACTCTGATTCCCTGCCTCTGATTCACCAGCTCTGATTCCCCGCCTTTGATTCCCCCCGTCTGATTCCCAGCCTCTGAATCCCTGTCTGATTTCCTGCCTCTGATTCCCCGCCTCTGATTCCCCATCTCTGATTCACTGCCTCTGATTCCCCACATCTGATTCCCCATCTCTGATTCCGCACAACCGATTCCCTGCCTCTGATTCCCCGACTCTGATTCCCCACCTCTGATTCCCCAGCTCTGATTCCCCGCCTATGATTCCCCGCGTCTGATTCCCTGCCTGTGATTCCCCGCCTCTGATTCCCCATCTCTGATTCCCCACCTCTGATTCCCCGTGTCTGATTCCCTTCCTTTGATTCCCCGCCTCTGATTCCCCGCCTCTGATTCCCTGCCACTGATTCCCGCCCCTGATTCCCCACCTCTGATTCCCCATATCTGATTCACCGCCTCTGATTCCCCATATCTGATTCCCCGCCTCTATTTCCCCATATCTGCTTCGCCGCCTCTGATTCCCCAACTCTGATTCCCCGCCTCTGATTCCCCAGCTCTGATTTCCCGCCTCTGATTCCCGGCATCCGATTCCCTGCCTCTGATTCCCCGCCTCTGATTCCCCATCTCTGATTCCCCGCCTCTGATTCCCCGTGTCTGATTCCCTGCCTCTGATTCCCCGCCTCTGATTCCCCATATCTGATTCCCCGCCTCTGTTTTCCCGCCTCTGATTCCCTGCCTCTGATTCCACATATCTGATTCCCCGCCTCTGATTCCCCAACTCTGATTCCCCGCCTCTGATTCCCCAGCTCTGAATCCCCGCCTCTGATTCCCCGCGTCTGATTCCCTGCCTCTGATTCCCCGCCTCTGATTCCCCAACTCTGATTCCCCGCCTCTGATTCCCCAGCTCTGAATCCCCGCCTCTGATTCCCCGCGTCTGATTCCCTGCCTCTGATTCCCCGCCTCTGATTCCCCATATCTGATTCCCCGCCTCTGATTGCCCACCTCTGATTCCCCGCGTCTGATTCCCTGCCTCTGATTCCCCGCCTCTGATTCCCCATCTCTGATTCACCACCTCTGATTCCCAGCCTCTGATTCCCCATCTCTGATTCCGCACATCCGATTCCCTGCCTATGATTCCCCACCTCTGATTCCCCGCCTCTGATTCCCCATATCTGATTCCCTGCCTCTGTTTCCCCGCCTCTGATTCCCCACCTCTGTTTCCCCATATCTGATTCCCCGCCTCTGATTCCCCAACTCTAATACCCCGCCTCTGATTCCCCAGCTCTGATTCCCCGCCTCTGATTCCCCGCATCTGATTCCCTGCCTCTGATTCCCCGCCTCTGATTCCAGGCCTCTGATTCGCAGCATCTGATTCCGGCCTCTAATTCCCGGCCTCTGATTCCCTGCTTCTGATTCTGATTCCCTGCCTCTGATTCCCCATCTCTGATTCCGCACATCTGATTCCTTGCCTCTGATTCCCCACCTCTGATTCCCCATATCTGATTCCCCGCCTGGGTTTCCCCGCCTCTGATTCCCCGCCTCTATTTCCCAATATCTAAGTCCCCGCCTCTGATTCCCCAAATCTGATTCCCCACCTCTTATTCCCCAGCTCTGATTCCCCGCCTCTGATTCCCCGCATCTGATTCCCTGCATCTGATTCCAAGCCTCTGATTCCCTGCCTCTGATTCCCAACCTCTGATTCCCCACTTCTGATTCCCCATATCTGATTCCCCGCCTCTGTTTCCCCGCCTCGGATTCCCCGCCTCTGTTTCCCCATATCTGATTCCCGGCCTCTGATTCCCCGCCTCTGATTCCCCGCCTCTGATTCCCTGCCTCTGATTCCCCATCTCCGATTCCGCACATCTGATTCCCTTCCTATGATTCCCCGCCTCTGATTCCCCGCCTCTGATTCCCTGCCTCTGATTCCCAACCTCGGATTCCCCACCTCTGATTCCCCATATCTGATTCCCCGCCTCTGTTTCCCCGCCTCTGATTCCCCACCTCTGATTCCCAACTCTGATTCCCCGCCTCTGATTCCCCAGCTCTGATTCCCCGTGTTTGATTCCCTGCCTCTGATTCCCTGCCCTGATTCCCCATCTCTGTTTCACCGCCTTTGATTCGCCACCTCTGATTCCCCATATCTGATTACCCGCCTCTGTTTCCCCGACTCTGATTCCCTGCCTCTGATTCCCAACCTCTGATTCCACACCTCTGATTCCCCATATCTGATTCCCCGCCTCTATTTCCCCATATCTGATTCCCCGCCTCTGATTCCCCAACTCTGATTCCCCGCCTCTGATTCCCCAGCTCTGATTCCCCGACTCTGATTCCCGGAGTCCGATTCCCTGCCTCTGATTCCCCGCCTCTGATTCCCCATCTCTGATTCCCCGCCTCTGATTCCCCGTGTCTGATTCCCTGCCTCTGATTCCCCGCCTCTGATTCACCGCCTCTGATTCCCTGCCTCTGATTCCCTGCCCCTGATTCCCCAATTCTGATTCCCCATATCTGATTCCCCGCCTCTGTTTCCCCGCCTCTGATTCCCCACCTCTGATTCCCCATATCTGATTCCCTGCCTCTGATTCCCCAACTCTGATTCAACGCCTCTGATTCCCCAGCTCTGAATCCCCGCCTCTGATACCCCGCGTCTGATTCCCTGCCTCTGATTCCCCGCCTTGATTCCCCATCTCTGATTCACAACCTCTGATTCCCCACCTCTGATTCCCTATATTTGATTCCCCGCCTCTGATTCACTGCCTCTGATTCCCCACATCTGATTCCCCATCTCTGATTCCGCACAACCGATTCCCTGCCTATGATTCCCCGACTCTGATTCCCCACCTCTGATTCCCCAGCTCTGATTCACCGCCTCTGATTCCCCGCGTCTGATTCCCTGCCTGTGATTCCCCGCCTCTGATTCCCCATCTCTGATTCCCGGCGTCCGATTCCCTGCCTCTGATTCCCCGCCTCTGATTCCCCATCTCTGATTCACCACCTCTGATTCCCCACCTCTGATTCCCCATATCTAATTCCCCGCCTCTGTTTTCCCGCCTCTGATTCCCCGCCTCTGTTTCCCCATATCTGATTCCCCGCCTCTGAATCCCCAACTCTGATTCCCTGCCTCAGATTCCCCAGCTCTGATTCCCCGCCTTTGATTCCCCCCGTCTGATTCCCAGCCTCTGAATCCCCGTGTCTGATTTCCTGCCTCTGATTCCCCGCCTCTGATTCCCCATCTCTGATTCACCGCCTCTGATTCCCCACCTCTGATTCCCCATCTCTGATTCCGCACATCCAATTCCCTGCCTCTGATTCCCCAACTCTGATTCCCCACCTCTGATTCCCCAGCTCTGATTCCCCGCCTCAGATTCCCCGCGTCTGATTCCCTGCCTCTGATTCCCCGCCTCTGATTCCCTGCCTCTGATTCCCCATATCTGATTCCCTGCCTCTGATTCCCCAACTCTGATTCCCCGCTTCTGATTCCCCAGCTCTGAATCCCCGACTCTGATTCCCCGAGTCTGATTCCCTGCCTCTGATTCCCCGCCTCTAATTCCCCATCTGTGATTCACAACCTCTGATGCCCCACCTCTGATTCCCCATATCTGATTCCCCGCCTCTGTTTCCCCGCCTCTGATTCCCCGCCTCTGATTCCCCATATCTGATTCCCCGCCTCTGATTGCCCACCTCTGATTCCCCGCGTCTGATTCACTGCCTCTGATTCCCCGCCTCTGATTCCCCATATCTGATTCACCACCTCTCATTCCCGGCCTCTGATTCCCCATCTCTGATTCCGCACATCCGATTCCCTGCCTATGATTCCCCACCTCTGATTCCCGCCTCTGATTCCGCATATCTGATTCCCTGCCTCTGTTTCCCCGCCTCTGATTCCCCACCTCTGTTTCCCCATATCTGATTCCCCGCCTCTGATTCCCCAACTCTAATACCCTGCCTCTGATTCCCCAGCTCTGATTCCCCGCCTCTGATTCCCCGCATCAGATTCCCTGCCTCTGATTCCCCACCTCTGATTCCAGGCCTCTGATTCCCAGCATCTGATTCCGGCCTCTGATTCCCGGCCTCTGATTCCCTGCTTCAGATTCTGATTCCCTGCCTCTGATTCCCCATCTCTGATTCCGCACATCTGATTCCCTGCCTCTGATTCCCCACCTCTGATTCCCCATATCTGATTCCCCGCCTCTGTTTCCCCGCCTCTGATTTCCCGCCTCTGTTTCCCCATATCTGATTCCCCGCCTCTGATTCCCCAACTCTGATTCCCCTCCACTAATTCGCCAGCTATGATTCCCCGCCTCTGATTCCCTGCGTCTGATTCCCTGCCTCTGATTCCCAGCCTCTGATTCCACTTTTCTGATTCACCACCTCTGAATCCCCACCTCTGATTCCCCATCTCTGATTCCGCACATCCGATTCCCTGCCTCTGATTCCCCGCCTCTGATTCGCAACCTCAAATTCCCCACCTCTGATTCCCCATATCTGATTCCCCGCCTCTGTTTCCCTGCCTCTGATTCCCGGCCTCTGTTTCCCCATATCTGATTCCCCTCCTCTGATTCCCCAACTCTGATTCCCCGCCTCTGATTCCCCAGCTCTGATTCCCCGCCTTTTATTCCCGGCCTCTGATTCCCTGCCACTGATTCCCCGCCCCTGATTCCCCACCTCTGATTCCCCATATCTGATTCCCCGCCTCTGTTTCCCCAGCTCTGATTCCCCACCTCTGATTCCCCAGCTCTGATTCCCTGCCACTGATTCCCCGCCCCTGATTCCCCACCTCTGATTCCCCATATCTGATTCCCCGCCTCTGTTTCCCCAGCTCTGATTCCCTGCCTCTGATTCCCTGCCCTGATTCCCCATCTCTGTTTCACCGCCTTTGATTCGCCACCTCTGATTCCCCATATCTGATTCCCCGCCTTTGATTCCCCGCCTCTGATTCCCGGCGTCCGATTCCCTGCCTCTGATTCCCCGCCTCTGATTCACCATCTCTGATTCCCCGCCTCTGATTCCCCATGTCTGATTCCCTGCCTCTGATTCCCCGGCTCAGATTCCCCGCCTCTGATTCCCTGCCACTGATTCCCTGCCCCTGATTCCCCACCTCTGATTCCCCATATCTGATTCCCCGCCTCTGTTTCCCCGCCTCTGATTCCCCGCCTCTGATTCCCCATATCTGATTCCCTGCCTCTGATTCCCCAACTCTGATTCCCCGCCTCTGATTCCCCAGCTCTGAATCCCCGCCTCTGATTCCCCGCGTCTGATTCCCTCCCTCTGATTCCCCGCCTTGATTCCCCATCTCTGATTCACAACCTCTGATTCCCCACCTCTGATTCCCCATATCTGATTCCCCGCCTCTGTTTCCCCGCCTCTGATTCCCCATATCTGATTCCCCGGCTCTGATTGCCCACCTCTGATTCCCAGCATCTGATTCCCGGCCTCTGATTCCCGGCCTCTGATTCCCCGCTTCTGATTCTGATTCCCTGCCTCTGATTCCCCATCTCTGATTCCGCACATCTGATTCCCTGCCTCTGATTCCCCACCTCTGATTCCCCATATCTGATTCCCTGCCTCTGTTTCCCCGCCTCTGATTCCGCGCCTCTGTTTCCCCATATCTAATTCCCCACCTCTGATGCCCCAACTCTGATTCCCCACCTCTGATTCCCCAGCTCTGATTCCCCGCCTCTGATTCCCCGCATCCGATTCCCCATGTGTGATTCCCCGCCTCTGTTTCCCCACCTCTGATACCCCGCCTCTGTTTCCCCATATCTGATTCCCCGCCTCTGATTCCCCAGCTCTGATTCCCTGCCTCTGATTCCCTGCGTTCTATTCCCTGCCTCTGATTCCCCGCCTGTGATTCCCCATCTCTGATTCACCACCTCTGATTTCCCACCTCTGATTCCCCATATCTAATTCCCCGCCTCTGCTTGCCCGCCTCTCATTCCCCGCCTCTGTTTCCCCATATCTGATTCCCCGCCTCTGAATCCCCAACTCTGATTCCCTGCCTCTGATTCACCAGCTCTGATTCCCCGCCTTTGATTCCCCCCGTCTGATTCCCAGCCTCTGAATCCCTGTCTTATTTCCTGCCTCTGATTCCCCGCCTCTGATTCCCCATCTCTGATTCACTGCCTCTGATTCCCCACATCTGATTCCCCATCTCTGATTCCGCACAACCGATTCCCTGCCTCTGATTCCCCGACTCTGATTCCCCACCTCTGATTCCCCAGCTCTGATTCCCCGCCTCTGATTCCCCGCGTCTGATTCCCTGCCTGTGATTCCCCGCCTCTGATTCCCCATCTCTGATTCCACACCTCTGATTCCCCGTATCTGATTCCCTTCCTTTGATTCCCCGCCTCTGATTCCCCGCCTCTGATTCCTTGCCACTGATTCCCCGCCCCTGATTCCCCACCTCTGATTCCCCATATCTTATTCCCCGCCTCTGTTTCCCCCCCTCTGATTCCCAGCCTCTGATTCCCCATATCTAATTCCCCGCCTCTGATTCCCCATATCTGATTCCCCGCCTCTATTTCCCCATATCTGCTTCGCCGCCTCTGATTCCCCAACTCTGATTCCCTGCCTCTGATTCCCCAGCTCTGATTTCCCGCCTCTGATTCCCGGCATCCGATTCCCTGCCTCTGATTCCCCGCCTCTGATTCCCCATCTCTGATTCCCCGCCTCTGATTCCCCGTGTCTGATTCCCTGCCTCTGATTCCCCGCCTCTGATTCCCCATATCTGATTCCCCGCCTCTGTTTTCCCGCCTCTGATTCCCTGCCTCTGATTCCCCATATCTGATTCCCCGCCTCTGATTCCCCAACTCTGATTCCCCGCCTCTGATTCCCCAGCTCTGAATCCCCGCCTCTGATTCCCCGCGTCTGATTCCCTGCCTCTGATTCCCCGCCTCTGATTCCCCATCTGTGATTCACAACATCTGATGCCCCACCTCTGATTCCCCATATCTGATTCCCCGCCTCTGTTTCCCCGCCTCTGATTCCCCGCCTCTGATTCCCCATATCTGATTCCCCGCCTCTGATTGCCCACCTCTGATTCCCCGCGTCTGATTCCCCGCCTCTGATTCCCCGCCTCTGATTCCCCATCTCTGATTCACCACCTCTGATTCCCAGCCTCTGATTCCCCATCTCTGATTCCGCACATCCGATTCCCTGCTTATGATTCCCCACCTCTGATTCCCCGCCTCTGATTCCCCATATCTGATTCCCTGCCTCTGTTTCCCCGCCTCTGATTCCCCACCTCTGTTTCCCCATATCTGATTCCCCGCCTCTGATTCCCCAACTCTAATACCCCGCCTCTGATTCCCCAGCTCTGATTCCCCGCCTCTGATTCCCCGCATCTGATTCCCTGCCTCTGATTCCCCGCCTCTGATTCCAGGCCTCTGATTCCCAGCATCTGATTCCGGCCTCTAATTCCCGGCCTCTGATTCCCTGCTTCTGATTCTGATTCCCTGCCTCTGATTCCCCATCTCTGATTCCGCACATCTGATTCCTTGCCTCATATTCCCCACCTCTGATTCCCCATATCTGATTCCCCGCCTGGGTTTCCCCGCCTCTGATTCCCCGCCTCTGTTTCCCAATATCTAAGTCCCCGCCTCTGATTCCCCAAATCTGATTCCCCACCTCTGATTCCCCAGCTCTGATTCCCCGCCTCTGATTCCCCGCATCTGATTCCCTGCATCTGATTCCAAGCCTCTGATTCCCTGCCTCTGATTCCCAACCTCTGATTCCCCACCTCTGATTCCCCATATCTGATTCCCCGCCTCTGTTTCCCCGCCTCGGATTCCCCGCCTCTGTTTCCCCATATCTGATTCCCGGCCTCTGATTCCCCGCCTCTGATTCCCCGCCTCTGATTCCCTGCCTCTGATTCCCCATCTCCTATTCCGCACATCTGATTCCCTTCCTCTGATTCCCCGCCTCTGATTCCCCGCCTCTGATTCCCTGCCTCTGATTCCCAACCTCGGATTCCCCACCTCTGATTCCCCATATCTGATTCCCCGCCTCTGTTTCCCCGCCTCTGATTCCCCGCCTCTGATTCCCAACTCTGATTCCCCGCCTCTGATTCCCCAGCTCTGATTCCCCGTGTTTGATTCCCTGCCTCTGATTCCCTGCCCTGATTCCCCATCTCTGTTTCACCGCCTTTGATTCGCCACCTCTGATTCCCCATATCTGATTACCCGCCTCTGTTTCCCCGACTCTGATTCCCTGCCTCTGATTCCCAACCTCTGATTCCACACCTCTGATTCCCCATATCTGATTCCCCGCCTCTATTTCCCCATATCTGATTCCCCACCTCTGTTTCACCGCCTCTGATTCCCCGCCTCTGATTCTCCATATCTCATTCCCCACCTCTGAATCCCCATCTCTGATTCCCAGACTCTGATTCCCCACCTCTGATTCCCGGCCTCTTATTCCCAGCATCTGATTCCCGGCCTCTGATTCCCGGCCTCTGATTCCCCGCTTCTGATTCTGATTCCCTGCCTCTGATTCCCCATCTCTGATTCCGCACATCTGATTCCCTGCCTCTGATTCCCCACCTCTGATTCCCCATATCTGATTCCCCGCCACTGTTTCCCCGCCTCTGATTCCCCGCCTCTGTTTCCCCATATCTAATTCCCCACCTCTGATGCCCCAACTCTGATTCCCCACCTCTGATTCCCCAGCTCTGATTCCCAGCCTCTGATTCCCCGCATCCGATTCCCCATGTCTGATTCCCCGCCTCTGTTTCCCCGCCTCTGATTCCCCGCCTCTGTTTCCCCATATCTGATTCCCCGCCTCTGATTCCCCAGCTCAGATTCCCTGCCTCTGATTCCCCGCCTCTGTTTCCCCATATCTGATTCCCCGCCTCTGATTCCCCAGCTCAGATTCCCTGCCTCTGATTCCCCGCGTTCTATTCGCTGCCTCTGATTCCCCGCCTGTGATTCCCCATCTCTGATTCACCACCTCTGATTTCCCACCTCTGATTCCCCATATCTAATTCCCCGCCTCTGCTTGCCCGCCTCTCATTCCCCGCCTCTGTTTCCCCATATCTGATTCCCCACCTCTGATTCCCCATATCTGATTCCCCGCCTCTGTTTCCCCAGCTCTGATTCCCCACCTCTGATTCCCCAGCTCTGATTCCCTGCCACTGATTCCCCGCCCCTGATTCCCCACCTCTGATTCCCCATATCTGATTCCCCGCCTCTGTTTCCCCAGCTCTGATTCCCTGCCTCTGATTCCCTGCCCTGATTCCCCATCTCTGTTTCACCGCCTTTGATTCGCCACCTCTGATTCCCCATATCTGATTCCCCGCCTTTGATTCCCCGCCTCTGATTCCCGGCGTCCGATTCCCTGCCTCTGATTCCCCGCCTCTGATTCACCATCTCTGATTCCCCGCCTCTGATTCCCCATGTCTGATTCCCTGCCTCTGATTCCCCGGCTCAGATTCCCCGCCTCTGATTCCCTGCCACTGATACCCTGCCCCTGATTCCCCACCTCTGATTCCCCATATCTGATTCCCCGCCTCTGTTTCCCCGCCTCTGATTCCCCGCCTCTGATTCCCCATATCTGATTCCCTGCCTCTGATTCCCCAACTCTGATTCCCCGCCTCTGATTCCCCGCGTCTGATTCCCTCCCTCTGATTCCCCGCCTTGATTCCCCATATCTGATTCCCTGCCTCTGTTTCCCCGCCTCTGATTCCGCGCCTCTGTTTCCCCATATCTAATTCCCCACCTCTGATGCCCCAACTCTGATTCCCCACCTCTGATTCCCCAGCTCTGATTCCCCGCCTCTGATTCCCCGCATCCGATTCCCCATGTGTGATTCCCAGCCTCTGTTTCCCCACCTCTGATTCCCCGCCTCTGTTTCCCCATATCTGATTCCCCGCCTCTGATTCCCCAGCTCTGATTCCCTGCCTCTGATTCCCCGCGTTCTATTCCCTGCCTCTGATTCCCCGCCTGTGATTCCCCATCTCTGATTCACCACCTCTGATTTCCCACCTCTGATTCCCCATATCTAATTCCCCGCCTCTGCTTGCCCGCCTCTCATTCCCCGCCTCTGTTTCCCCATATCTGATTCCCCGCCTCTGAATCCCCAACTCTGATTCCCTGCCTCTGATTCACCAGCTCTGATTCCCCGCCTTTGATTCCCCCCGTCTGATTCCCAGCCTCTGAATCCCTGTCTTATTTCCTGCCTCTGATTCCCCGCCTCTGATTCCCCATCTCTGATTCACTGCCTCTGATTCCCCACATCTGATTCCCCATCTCTGATTCCGCACAACCGATTCCCTGCCTCTGATTCCCCGACTCTGATTCCCCACCTCTGATTCCCCAGCTCTGATTCCCCGCCTCTGATTCCCCGCGTCTGATTCCCTGCCTGTGATTCCCCGCCTCTGATTCCCCATCTCTGATTCCCCACCTCTGATTCCCCGTATCTGATTCCCTTCCTTTGATTCCCCGCCTCTGATTCCCCGCCTCTGATTCCTTGCCACTGATTCCCCGCCCCTGATTCCCCACCTCTGATTCCCCATATCTTATTCCCCGCCTCTGTTTCCCCCCCTCTGATTCCCAGCCTCTGATTCCCCATATCTAATTCCCCGCCTCTGATTCCCCATATCTGATTCCCCGCCTCTATTTCCCCATATCTGCTTCGCCGCCTCTGATTCCCCAACTCTGATTCCCCGCCTCTGATTCCCCAGCTCTGATTTCCCGCCTCTGATTCCCGGCATCCGATTCCCTGCCTCTGATTCCCCGCCTCTGATTCCCCATCTCTGATTCCCCGCCTCTGATTCCCCGTGTCTGATTCCCTGCCTCTGATTCCCCGCCTCTGATTCCCCATATCTGATTCCCCGCCTCTGTTTTCCCGCCTCTGATTCCCCGCCTCTGATTCCCCATATCTGATTCCCTGCCTCTGATTCCCCAACTCTGATTCCCCGCCTCTGATTCCCCGCGTCTGATTCCCTCCCTCTGATTCCCCGCCTTGATTCCCCATATCTGATTCCCTGCCTCTGTTTCCCCGCCTCTGATTCCGCGCCTCTGTTTCCCCATATCTAATTCCCCACCTCTGATGCCCCAACTCTGATTCCCCACCTCTGATTCCCCAGCTCTGATTCCCCGCCTCTGATTCCCCGCATCCGATTCCCCATGTGTGATTCCCAGCCTCTGTTTCCCCACCTCTGATTCCCCGCCTCTGTTTCCCCATATCTGATTCCCCGCCTCTGATTCCCCAGCTCTGATTCCCTGCCTCTGATTCCCCGCGTTCTATTCCCTGCCTCTGATTCCCCGCCTGTGATTCCCCATCTCTGATTCACCACCTCTGATTTCCCACCTCTGATTCCCCATATCTAATTCCCCGCCTCTGCTTGCCCGCCTCTCATTCCCCGCCTCTGTTTCCCCATATCTGATTCCCCGCCTCTGAATCCCCAACTCTGATTCCCTGCCTCTGATTCACCAGCTCTGATTCCCCGCCTTTGATTCCCCCCGTCTGATTCCCAGCCTCTGAATCCCTGTCTTATTTCCTGCCTCTGATTCCCCGCCTCTGATTCCCCATCTCTGATTCACTGCCTCTGATTCCCCACATCTGATTCCCCATCTCTGATTCCGCACAACCGATTCCCTGCCTCTGATTCCCCGACTCTGATTCCCCACCTCTGATTCCCCAGCTCTGATTCCCCGCCTCTGATTCCCCGCGTCTGATTCCCTGCCTGTGATTCCCCGCCTCTGATTCCCCATCTCTGATTCCCCACCTCTGATTCCCCGTATCTGATTCCCTTCCTTTGATTCCCCGCCTCTGATTCCCCGCCTCTGATTCCTTGCCACTGATTCCCCGCCCCTGATTCCCCACCTCTGATTCCCCATATCTTATTCCCCGCCTCTGTTTCCCCCCCTCTGATTCCCAGCCTCTGATTCCCCATATCTAATTCCCCGCCTCTGATTCCCCATATCTGATTCCCCGCCTCTATTTCCCCATATCTGCTTCGCCGCCTCTGATTCCCCAACTCTGATTCCCCGCCTCTGATTCCCCAGCTCTGATTTCCCGCCTCTGATTCCCGGCATCCGATTCCCTGCCTCTGATTCCCCGCCTCTGATTCCCCATCTCTGATTCCCCGCCTCTGATTCCCCGTGTCTGATTCCCTGCCTCTGATTCCCCGCCTCTGATTCCCCATATCTGATTCCCCGCCTCTGTTTTCCCGCCTCTGATTCCCTGCCTCTGATTCCCCATATCTGATTCCCCGCCTCTGATTCCCCAACTCTGATTCCCCGCCTCTGATTCCCCAGCTCTGAATCCCCGCCTCTGATTCCCCGCGTCTGATTCCCTGCCTCTGATTCCCCGCCTCTGATTCCCCATCTGTGATTCACAACATCTGATGCCCCACCTCTGATTCCCCATATCTGATTCCCCGCCTCTGTTTCCCCGCCTCTGATTCCCCGCCTCTGATTCCCCATATCTGATTCCCCGCCTCTGATTGCCCACCTCTGATTCCCCGCGTCTGATTCCCCGCCTCTGATTCCCCGCCTCTGATTCCCCATCTCTGATTCACCACCTCTGATTCCCAGCCTCTGATTCCCCATCTCTGATTCCGCACATCCGATTCCCTGCTTATGATTCCCCACCTCTGATTCCCCGCCTCTGATTCCCCATATCTGATTCCCTGCCTCTGTTTCCCCGCCTCTGATTCCCCACCTCTGTTTCCCCATATCTGATTCCCCGCCTCTGATTCCCCAACTCTAATACCCCGCCTCTGATTCCCCAGCTCTGATTCCCCGCCTCTGATTCCCCGCATCTGATTCCCTGCCTCTGATTCCCCGCCTCTGATTCCAGGCCTCTGATTCCCAGCATCTGATTCCGGCCTCTAATTCCCGGCCTCTGATTCCCTGCTTCTGATTCTGATTCCCTGCCTCTGATTCCCCATCTCTGATTCCGCACATCTGATTCCTTGCCTCATATTCCCCACCTCTGATTCCCCATATCTGATTCCCCGCCTGGGTTTCCCCGCCTCTGATTCCCCGCCTCTGTTTCCCAATATCTAAGTCCCCGCCTCTGATTCCCCAAATCTGATTCCCCACCTCTGATTCCCCAGCTCTGATTCCCCGCCTCTGATTCCCCGCATCTGATTCCCTGCATCTGATTCCAAGCCTCTGATTCCCTGCCTCTGATTCCCAACCTCTGATTCCCCACCTCTGATTCCCCATATCTGATTCCCCGCCTCTGTTTCCCCGCCTCGGATTCCCCGCCTCTGTTTCCCCATATCTGATTCCCGGCCTCTGATTCCCCGCCTCTGATTCCCCGCCTCTGATTCCCTGCCTCTGATTCCCCATCTCCTATTCCGCACATCTGATTCCCTTCCTCTGATTCCCCGCCTCTGATTCCCCGCCTCTGATTCCCTGCCTCTGATTCCCAACCTCGGATTCCCCACCTCTGATTCCCCATATCTGATTCCCCGCCTCTGTTTCCCCGCCTCTGATTCCCCGCCTCTGATTCCCAACTCTGATTCCCCGCCTCTGATTCCCCAGCTCTGATTCCCCGTGTTTGATTCCCTGCCTCTGATTCCCTGCCCTGATTCCCCATCTCTGTTTCACCGCCTTTGATTCGCCACCTCTGATTCCCCATATCTGATTACCCGCCTCTGTTTCCCCGACTCTGATTCCCTGCCTCTGATTCCCAACCTCTGATTCCACACCTCTGATTCCCCATATCTGATTCCCCGCCTCTATTTCCCCATATCTGATTCCCCACCTCTGTTTCACCGCCTCTGATTCCCCGCCTCTGATTCTCCATATCTCATTCCCCACCTCTGAATCCCCATCTCTGATTCCCAGACTCTGATTCCCCACCTCTGATTCCCGGCCTCTTATTCCCAGCATCTGATTCCCGGCCTCTGATTCCCGGCCTCTGATTCCCCGCTTCTGATTCTGATTCCCTGCCTCTGATTCCCCATCTCTGATTCCGCACATCTGATTCCCTGCCTCTGATTCCCCACCTCTGATTCCCCATATCTGATTCCCCGCCACTGTTTCCCCGCCTCTGATTCCCCGCCTCTGTTTCCCCATATCTAATTCCCCACCTCTGATGCCCCAACTCTGATTCCCCACCTCTGATTCCCCAGCTCTGATTCCCAGCCTCTGATTCCCCGCATCCGATTCCCCATGTCTGATTCCCCGCCTCTGTTTCCCCGCCTCTGATTCCCCGCCTCTGTTTCCCCATATCTGATTCCCCGCCTCTGATTCCCCAGCTCAGATTCCCTGCCTCTGATTCCCCGCGTTCTATTCGCTGCCTCTGATTCCCCGCCTGTGATTCCCCATCTCTGATTCACCACCTCTGATTTCCCACCTCTGATTCCCCATATCTAATTCCCCGCCTCTGCTTGCCCGCCTCTCATTCCCCGCCTCTGTTTCCCCATATCTGATTCCCCGCCTCTGAATCCCCAACTCTGATTCCCTGCCTCTGATTCACCAGCTCTGATTCCCCGCCTTTGATTCCCCCCGTCTGATTCCCAGCCTCTGAATCCCTGTCTGATTTCCTGCCTCTGATTTCCCGCCTCTGATTCCCGGCATCCGATTCCCTGCCTCTGATTCCCCGCCTCTGATTCCCCATCTCTGATTCCCCGCCTCTGATTCCCCGTGTCTGATTCCCTGCCTCTGATTTCCCGCCTCTGATTCCCCATATCTGATTCCCCGCCTCTGTTTTCCCGCCTCTGATTCCCTGCCTCTGATTCCCCATATCTGATTCCCCGCCTCTGATTCCCCAACTCTGATTCCCCGCCTCTGATTCCCCAGCTCTGATTCCCCGCCTTTTATTCCCGGCCTCTGATTGCCTGCCACTGATTCCCCGCCCCTGATTCCCCACCTCTGATTCCCCATATCTGATTCCCCGCCTCTGTTTCCCCAGCTCTGATTCCCCACCTCTGATTCCCCAGCTCTGAATCCCTGCCACTGATTCCCCGCCCCTGATTCCCCACCTCTGATTCCCCATATCTTATTCCCCGCCTCTGTTTCCCCAGCTCTGATTCCCTGCCTCTGATTCCCTGCCCTGATTCCCCATCTCTGTTTCACCGCCTTTGATTCGCCACCTCTGATTCCCCATATCTGATTCCCCGCCTCTGTATCCCCGCCTCTGATTCCCTGCCTCTGATTCCCAACCTCTGATTCCACACCTCTGATTCCCCATATCTGATTCCCCGCCTCTATTTCCCCATATCTGATTCCCCGCCTCTGATTCCCCAACTCTGATTCCCCGCCTCTGATTCCCCAGCTCTGATTCCCCGCCTCTGATTCCCGGCGTCCGATTCCCTGCCTCTGATTCGCCGCCTCTGATTCCCCATCTCTGATTCACCACCTCTGATTCCCCACCTCTGATTCCCCATATCTAATTCCCCGCCTCTGTTTTCCCGCCTCTGATTCCCCGCCTCTGTTTCCCCATATCTGATTCCCCGCCTCTGATTCCCTGCCTCTGATTCCCCATATCTGATTCCCCGCCTCTGATTCCCCAACTCTGATTCCCTGCCTCATATTCCCCAGCTCTGATTCCCCGCCTTTGATTCCCCCCTTCTGATTCCCAGCCTCTGAATCCCCGTGTCTGATTTCCTGCCTCTGATTCCCCGCCTCTGATTCCCCATCTCTGATTCACCGCCTCTGATTCCCCACCTCTGATTCCCCATCTCTGATTCCGCACATCCAATTCCCTGCCTCTGATTCCCCAACTCTGATTCCCCACCTCTGATTCCCCAGCTCTGATTCCCCGCCTCAGATTCCCCGCGTCTGATTCCCTGCCTCTGATTCCCCGCCTCTGATTCCCTGCCTCTGATTCCCCATATCTGATTCCCCGCCTCTGATTCCCCAACTCTGATTCCCCGCTTCTGATTCCCCAGCTCTGAATCCCCGCCTCTGATTCCCCGCGTCTGATTCCCTGCCTCTGATTCCCCGCCTCTAATTCCTCATCTGTGATTCACAACTTCTGATGCCCCACCTCTGATTCCCCATATCTGATTCCCCGCCTCTGTTTCCCCGCCTCTGATTCCCCGCCTCTGATTCCCCATATCTGATTCCCCGCCTCTGATTGCCCACCTCTGATTCCCCGTGTGTGATTCCCTGCCTCTGATTCCCCGCCTCTGATTCCCCATATCTGATTCACCACCTCTCATTCCCGGCCTCTGATTCCCCATCTCTGATTCCGCACATCCGATTCCCTGCTTATGATTCCCCACCTCTGATTCCCCGCCTCTGATTCCCCATATCTGATTCCCTGCCTCTGTTTCCCCGCCTCTGATTCCCCACCTCTGTTTCCCCATATCTGATTCCCCGCCTCTGATTCCCCAACTCTAATACCCTGCCTCTGATTCCCCAGCTCTGATTCCCCGCCTCTGATTCCCCGCATCTGATTCCCTGCCTCTGATTCCCCGCCTCTGATTCCAGGCCTCTGATTCCCAGCATCTGATTCCGGCCTCTGATTCCCGGCCTCTGATTCCCTGCTTCTGATTCTGATTCCCTGCCTCTGATTCCCCATCTCTGATTCCGCACATCTGATTCCCTGCCTCTGATTCCCCACCTCTGATTCCCCATATCTGATTACCCGCCTCTGTTTCCCCGCCTCTGATTCCCCGCCTCTGTTTCCCCATATCTGATTCCCCGACTCTGATTCCCCAACTCTGATTCCCCTCCTCTAATTCGCAAGCTATGATTCCCCGCCTCTGATTCCCTGCGTCTGATTCCCTGCCTCTGATTCCCAGCCTCTGATTCCCCTTCTCTGATTCACCACCTCTGAATCCCCACCTCTGATTCCCCATCTCTGATTCCGCACATCCGATTCCCTGCCTCTGATTCCCCGCCTCTGATTCCCCGCCTCTGATTCGCAACCTCTAATTCCCCACCTGTGATTCCCCATATCTGATTCCCCGCCTCTGTTTCCCTGCCTCTGATTCCCGGCCTCTGATTCCCCGCCTCTGATTCCCCTCCTCTGATTCCCCAACTCTGATTCCCCGCCTCTGATTCCCCAGCTCTGATTCCCCGCCTTTTATTCCCGGCCTCTGATTCCCTGCCACTGATTCCCCGCCCCTGATTCCCCACCTCTGATTCCCCATATCTGATTCCCCGCCTCTGTTTCCCCAGCTCTGATTCCCCACCTCTGATTCCCCAGCTCTGATTCCCTGCCACTGATTCCCCGCCCCTGATTCCCCACCTCTGATTCCCCATATCTGATTCCCCGCCTCTGTTTCCCCAGCTCTGATTCCCTGCCTCTGATTCCCTGCCCTGATTCCCCATCTCTGTTTCACCGCCTTTGATTCGCCACCTCTGATTCCCCATATCTGATTCCCCGCCTCTGTTTCCCCGCCTCTGATTCCCTGCCTCTGATTCCCAACCTCTGATTCCACACCTCTGATTCCCCATATCTGATTCCCCGCCTCTATTTCCCCATATCTGATTCCCCGCCTCTGATTCCCCAACTCTGATTCCCCGCCTCTGATTCCCCAGCTCTGATTCCCCGCCTCTGATTCCCGGCGTCCGATTCCCTGCCTCTGATTCCCCGCCTCTGATTCCCCATCTCTGATTCACCACCTCTGATTCCCCACCTCTGATTCCCCATATCTAATTCCCCGCCTCTGTTTTCCCGCCTCTGATTCCCCGCCTCTGTTTCCCCATATCTGATTCCCCACCTCTGATTCCCTGCCTCTGATTCCCCATATCTGATTCCCCGCCTCTGATTCCCCAACTCTGATTCCCTGCCTCATATTCCCCAGCTCTGATTCCCCGCCTTTGATTCCCCCCTTCTGATTCCCAGCCTCTGAATCCCCGCCTCTGATTGCCCACCTCTGATTCCCCGCGTCTGATTCCCTGCCTCTGATTCCCCGCCTCTGATTCCCCATATCTGATTCACCACCTCTCATTCCCGGCCTCTGATTCCCCATCTCTGATTCCGCACATCCGATTCCCTGCCTCTGATTCCCCACCTCTGATTCCCCGCCTCTGATTCCCCATATCTGATTCCCTGCCTCTGTTTCCCCGCCTCTGATTCCCCACCTCTGTTTCCCCATATCTGATTCCCCGCCTCTGATTCCCCAACTCTAATACCCTGCCTCTGATTCCCCAGCTCTGATTCCCCGCCTCTGATTCCCCGCATCTGATTCCCTGCCTCTGATTCCCCGCCTCTGATTCCAGGCCTCTGATTCCCAGCATCTGATTCCGGCCTCTGATTCCCGGCCTCTGATTCCCTGCTTCTGATTCTGATTCCCTGCCTCTGATTCCCCATCTCTGATTCCGCACATCTGATTCCCTGCCTCTGATTCCCCACCTCTGATTCCCCATATCTGATTACCCGCCTCTGTTTCCCCGCCTCTGATTCCCCGCCTCTGTTTCCCCATATCTGATTCCCCGACTCTGATTCCCCAACTCTGATTCCCCTCCTCTAATTCGCCAGCTATGATTCCCCGCCTCTGATTCCCTGCGTCTGATTCCCTGCCTCTGATTCCCAGCCTCTGATTCCCCTTCTCTGATTCACCACCTCTGAATCCCCACCTCTGATTCCCCATCTCTGATTCCGCACATCCGATTCCCTGCCTCTGATTCCCCGCCTCTGATTCCCCGCCTCTGATTCGCAACCTCTAATTCCCCACCTCTGATTCCCCATATCTGATTCCCCGCCTCTGTTTCCCTGCCTCTGATTCCCGGCCTCTGTTTCCCCATATCTGATTCCCCTCCTCTGATTCCCCAACTCTGATTCCCTGCCTCTGATTCCCCAGCTCTGATTCCCCGCCTTTTATTCCCGGCCTCTGATTCCCTGCCACTGATTCCCCGCCCCTGATTCCCCACCTCTGATTCCCCATATCTGATTCCCCGCCTCTGTTTCCCCAGCTCTGATTCCCTGCCTCTGATTCCCCGCCTCTGATTCCCCATCTCTGTTTCACCGCCTTTGATTCGCCACCTCTGATTCCCCAGCTCTGATTCCCCGCCTTTTATTCCCGGCCTCTGATTCCCTGCCACTGATTCCCCGCCCCTGATTCCCCACCTCTGATTCCCCATATCTGATTCCCCACCTCTGTTTCCCCAGCTCTGATTCCCCACCTCTGATTCCCCAGCTCTGATTCCCTGCCACTGATTCCCCGCCCCTGATTCCCCACCTCTGATTCCCCATATCTGATTCCCCGCCTCTGTTTCCCCAGCTCTGATTCCTTGCTTCTGATTCCCTGCCCTGATTCCCCATCTCTGTTTCACCGCCTTTGATTCGCCACCTCTGATTCCCCATATCTGATTCCCAGCCTCTGTTTCCCCGCCTCTGATTCCCTGCCTCTGATTCCCAACCTCTGATTCCACACCTCTGATTCCCCATATCTGATTCCCCGCCTCTATTTCCCCATATCTGATTCCCCGCCTCTGATTCCCCAACTCTGATTCCCCGCCTCTGATTCCCCAGCTCTGATTCCCCGCCTCTGATTCCCGGCGTCCGATTCCCTGCCTCTGATTCCCCGCCTCTGATTCCCCATCTCTGATTCACCACCTCTGATTCCCCACCTCTGATTCCCCATATCTAATTCCCCGCCTCTGTTTTCCCGCCTCTGATTCCCCGCCTCTGTTTCCCCATATCTGATTCCCCGCCTCTGATTCCCTGCCTCTGATTCCCCATATCTGATTCCCCGCCTCTGATTCCCCAACTCTGATTCCCTGCCTCATATTCCCCAGCTCTGATTCCCCGCCTTTGATTCCCCCCTTCTGATTCCCATCCTCTGAATCCCCGTGTCTGATTTCCTGCCTCTGATTCCCCGCCTCTGATTCCCCATCTCTGATTCACCGCCTCTGATTCCCCACCTCTGATTCCCCATCTCTGATTCCGCACATCCAATTCCCTGCCTCTGATTCCCCAACTCTGATTCCCCACCTCTGATTCCCCAGCTCTGATTCCCCGCCTCAGATTCCCCGCGTCTGATTCCCTGCCTCTGATTCCCCGCCTCTGATTCCCTGCCTCTGATTTCCCATATCTGATTCCCCGCCTCTGATTCCCCAACTCTGATTCCCCGCTTCTGATTCCCCAGCTCTGAATCCCCGCCTCTGATTCCCCGCGTCTGATTCCCTGCCTCTGATTCCCCGCCTCTAATTCCCCATCTGTGATTCACAACTTCTGATGCCCCACCTCTGATTCCCCATATCTGATTCCCCGCCTCTGTTTCCCCGCCTCTGATTCCCCGCCTCTGATTCCCCATATCTGATTCCCCGCCTCTGATTGCCCACCTCTGATTCCCCGTGTCTGATTCCCTGCCTCTGATTCCCCGCCTCTGATTCCCCATATCTGATTCACCACCTCTCATTCCCGGCCTCTGATTCCCCATCTCTGATTCTGCACATCCGATTCCCTGCCTATGATTCCCCACCTCTGATTCCCCGCCTCTGATTCCCCATATCTGATTCCCTGCCTCTGTTTCCCCGCCTCTGATTCCCCACCTCTGTTTCCCCATATCTGATTCCCCGCCTCTGATTCCCCAACTCTAATACCCTGCCTCTGATTCCCCAGCTCTGATTCCCCGCCTCTGATTCCCCGCATCTGATTCCCTGCCTCTGATTTCCCGCCTCTGATTCCAGGCCTCTGATTCCCAGCATCTGATTCCGGCCTCTGATTCCCGGACTCTGATTCCCTGCTTCTGATTCTGATTCCCTGCCTCTGATTCCCCATCTCTGATTCCGCACATCTGATTCCCTGCCTCTGATTCCCCACCTCTGATTCCCCATATCTGATTACCCGCCTCTGTTTCCCCGCCTCTGATTCCCCGCCTCTGTTTCCCCATATCTGATTCCCCGACTCTGATTCCCCAACTCTGATTCCCCTCCTCTAATTCGCCAGCTATGATTCCCCGCCTCTGATTCCCTGCGTCTGATTCCCTGCCTCTGATTCCCAGCCTCTGATTCCCCTTCTCTGATTCACCACCTCTGAATCCCCACCTCTGATTCCCCATCTCTGATTCCGCACATCCGATTCCCTGCCTCTGATTCCCCGCCTCTGATTCCCCGCCTCTGATTCGCAACCTCTAATTCCCCACCTCTGATTCCCCATATCTGATTCCCCGCCTCTGTTTCCCTGCCTCTGATTCCCGGCTTCTGTTTCCCCATATCTGATTCCCCTCCTCTGATTCCCCAACTCTGATTCCCCGCCTCTGATTCCCCAGCTCTGATTCCCCGCCTTTTATTCCCGGCCACTGATTCCCTGCCACTGATTCCCCGCCCCTGATTCCCCACCTCTGATTCCCCATATCTGATTCCCCGCCTCTGTTTCCCCAGCTCTGATTCCCTGCCTCTGATTCCCCGCCTCTGATTCCCCATCTCTGTTTCACCGCCTTTGATTCGCCACCTCTGATTCCCCATATCTGATTCCCCGCCTCTGTTTCCCCGCCTCTGATTCCCTGCCTCTGATTCCCAACCTCTGATTCCACACCTCTGATTCCCCATATCTGATTCCCCGCCTCTATTTCCCCATATCTGATTCCCCGCCTCTGATTCCCCAACTCTGATTCCCCGCCTCTGATTCCCCAGCTCTGATTCCCCGCCTCTGATTCCCGGCATCCGATTCCCTGCCTCTGATTCCCCGCCTCTGATTCCCCATCTCTGATTCACCACCTCTGATTCCCCACCTCTGATTCCCCATATCTAATTCCCCGCCTCTGTTTGCCCGCCTCTGATTCCCCGCCTCTGTTTCCCCATATCTGATTCCCCGTCTCTGAATCCCCAACTCTGATTCCCTGCCTCTGATTCCCCACCTCTGATTCCCCGACTTTGATTCCCCCCGTCTGATTCCCAGCCTCTGAATCCCCGTGTCTGATTTCCTGCCTCTGATTCCCCGCATCTGATTCCCCATCTCTGATTCCTCTGATTCCCCACATCTGATTCCCCATCTCTGATTCCGCACATCCGATTCCCTGCCTCTGATTCCCCAACTCTGATTCCCCACCTCTGATTCCCCAGCTCTGATTCCCCGCCTCAGATTCCCCGCGTCTGATTCCCTGCCTCTGATTCCCCGCCTCTGATTCCCCATCTCTGATTCCCCACCTCTGATTCCCCGTGTCTGATTCCCTGCCTCTGATTCCCCGCCTCTGAATCCCAGCCTCTGATTCCCCATATCTGATTCCCCGCCTCTGATTCCCTGCCTCTGATTCCCCAGCTCTGATTCCCCGCCTTTGATTCCCCCCGTCTGATTCCCAGCCTCTGAATCCCCGTGTCTGATTTCCTGCCTCTGATTCCCCGCCTCTGATTCCCCATCTCTGATTCACCGCCTCTGATTCCCCATCTCTGATTCCCCACCTCTGATTCCCCGTGTCTGATTCCCCGTGTCTGATTCCCTGCCTCTGATTCCATGCCTCTGATTCCCCATATCTGATTCCCTGCCACTGATTCCCCGCCTCTGATTCCCCATCTCTGATTCACCACCTCTGATTCCCGGCCTCTGATTGCCCACCTCTGATTCCCCGCCTCTGATTCGCCAGCTATTATTCCCCCCCTCTGATTCCCCGCGTCTGATTCCCCGCCTCTGATTCCCCAACTCTAATACCCCGCCTCTGATTCCCCAGCTCTGATTCCCTTCCTCTGATTCCCCGCATCTGATTCCCTGCCTCTGATTCCCCGCCTCTGATTCCAGGCCTCTGATTCCCAACCTCTGATTCCCCACCTCTGATTCCCCATATCTGATTCCCCGCCTCTGTTTCACCGCCTCTGATTCCCCGCCTCTGTTTCCCCATATCTGATTCCCCGCCTCTGATTCCCCAACTCTGATTCCCCGCCTGTGATTCGCCAGCTCTAATTCCCCGCCTCTGATTCCCCATATCTGATTCCCATCCTCTGATTGCCCACCTCTGATTCCCCGCCTCTGATTCGCCAGCTCTGATTCCCCGCCTCTGATTCCCCGCATCTGATTCCCTGCCTCTGATTCGCCGCCTCTGATTCCCCATCTCTGATTCCCCGCCTGTGATTCCCGAGCTCTGATTCCCAGCCTCTGATTCCCCGTGTTTGATCCCCTGCCTCTGATAACCTTCCTCTGATTCCCGGCCTCTGATACCCCGCTTCTGATTCTGATTCCCTGCCTCTGATTCCCCATCTCTGATTCACCACATCTAATTCCCTGCCTCTGATTCCACGCCCCTGATTCCCCACCTCTGATTCCCCATATCTGAATCCCCGCCTCTGTTTCCACGCCTCTGATTCCCTGCCTCTGATTCCCAACCTCTGATTCCCCACCCCTGATTCCCCATATCTGATTCCCGCCTCTGTTTCCCTGCCTCTGATTCTCCGCCCCTGTTTCCCCATATCTGATTCCCCGCCTCTGATTCCCCAACTCTGATTCCCCACCTCTGATTCCCCAGCTCTGATTCCCCGCCTCTGATTCCCCGTGTTTGATTCCCTGCCTCTGATTCCCCGCCTCTGATCCCCATCTCTGATTCACCGCCTTTGATTCGACACCTCTGATTCCCCATATCTGATTCCCCACCTCTGTTACCCCGCCTCTGATTCCCCGCCTCTGATTCCCCATATATCATTCCCCGCCTCTGAATCCCCATCTCTGATTCCCGGACTCTGATTCCCCACCTCTGATTCCCGGCCTCTTATTCCCGGCATCTGAATCCCGGCCTCTGATTCCCGGCCTCTGATTCCCCGCTTCTGATTCTGATTCCCTGCCTCTGATTCCCCATCTCTGATTCCGCACATCTGATTCCCTGCCTCTGATTCCCCACCTCTGATTCCCCATATCTGATTCCCCACCTCTGTTTCCCCGCCTCTGATTCCCCGCCTCTGATTCCCCAGCTCTGATACCCCGCCTTTTATTCCCGGCCTCTGATTCCCTGCCACTGATTCCCCGCCCCTGATTCCCCACCTCTGATTCCCCATATCTGATTCCCCGCCTCTGTTTCCCCAGCTCTGATTCCCCACCTCTGATTCCCCAGCTCTGATTCACTGCCACTGATTCCCCGCCCCTGATTCCCCACCTCTGATTTCCCATATCTGATTCCCCGCCTCTGTTTCCCCAGCTCTGATTCCCTGCCTCTGATTCCCTGCCCTGATTCCCCATCTCTGTTTCACCGCCTTTGATTCGCCACCTCTGATTCCCCATATCTGATTCCCCGCCTCTGTTTCCCCAGCTCTGATTCCCTGCCACTGATTCCCCGCCCCTGATTCCCCACCTCTGATTTCCCATATCCGATTCCCTGCCTCTGATTCCCCAACTCTGATTCCCCGCCTCTGATTCCCGGCGTCCGATTCCCTGCCTCTGATTCCCCGCCTCTGATTCCCCATCTCTGATTCTCCATATCTGATTCCCCGCCTCTGAATCCCCATCTCTGATTCCCGGACTCTGATTTCCCTCCTCTGATTCCCGGCCTCTTATTCCCAGCATCTGATTCCCGGCCTCTGATTCCCGGCCTCTGATTCCCCGCTTCTGATTCTGATTCCCTGCCTCTGATTCCCCATCTCTGATTCCGCACATCTGATTCCCTGCCTCTGATTCCCCACCTCTGATTCCCCATATCTGATTCCCCGCCTCTGTTTACCCGCCTCTGATTCCCCGCCTCTGTTTCCCTATATCTAATTCCCCACCTCTGATGCCCCAACTCTGATTCCCCGCCTCTGATTCCCCAGCTCTGATTCCCCGCCTCTGATTCCCTGCATCCGATTCCCCATATCTGATTCCCCGCCTCTGTTTCCCCGCCTCTGATTCCCCACCTCTGTTTCCCCATATCTGATTCCAGCCTCTGATTCCCAACTATGATTCCCCGCCTCTGATTCCCCAGCTCTGATTCCCTGCCTCTGATTCCCCGCGTTCTATTCCCTGCCTCTGATTCCCCGCCTGTGATTCCCCATCACTGATTCACCACCTCTGATTCCCTACCTCTGATTCCCCATATCTAATTCCCCGCCTCTGTTTGCCCGCCTCTGATTCCCCGCCTCTGTTTCCCCATATCTGATTCCCCGCCTCTGAATCCCCAACTCTGATTCCCTGCCTCAGATTCCCCAGCTCTGATTCCCCGCCTTTGATTCCCCCCGTCTGATTCCCAGCCTCTGAATCCGCGTGTCTGATTTCCTGCCTCTGATTCCCCGCCTCTGATTCCCCATCTCTGATTCACCGCCTCTGATTCCCCACCTCTGATTCCCCATCTCTGATTCCGCACATCCAATTCCCTGCCTCTGATTCCCCAACTCTGATTCCCCACCTCTGATTCCCCAGCTCTGATTCCCCGCCTCAGATTCCCCGCGTCTGATTCCCTGCCTCTGATTCCCCGCCTCTGATTCCCTGCCTCTGATTCCCCATATCTGATTCCCCGCCTCTGATTCCCCAACTCTGATTCCCCGCTTCTGATTCCCCAGCTCTGAATCCCCGCCTCTGAATCCCCGCGTCTGATTCCCTGCCTCTGATTCCCCGCCTCTGATTCCCCATCTGTGATTCACAACCTCTGATGCCCCACCTCTGATTCCCCATATCTGATTCCCCGCCTCTGTTTCCCCGCCTCTGATTCCCAGCCTCTGATTCCCCATATCTGATTCCCCGCCTCTGATTGCCCACCTCTGATTCCCCGCGTCTGATACCCTGCCTCTGATTCCCCGCCTCTGATTCCCCATCTCTGATTCACCACCTCTGATTCCCGGCCTCTGATTCCCAATCTCTGATTCCGCACATCCGATTCCCTACCTATGATTCCCCACCTCTGATTCCCCGCCTCTGATTCCCCATATCTGATTCCCTGCCTCTGTTTCCCCGCCTCTGATTCCCTACCTCTGTTTCCCCATATCTGATTCCCCGCCTCTAATTCCCCAACTCTAATACCCCGCCTCTGATTCCCCAGCTCTGATTCCCCGCCTCTGATTCCCCGCATCTGATTCCCTGCCTCTGATTCCCCGCCTCTGATTCCTGGCCTCTGATTCCCAGCATCTGATTCCGGCCTCTGATTCCCGGCCTCTGATTCCCTGCTTCTGATTCTGTTTCCCTGCCTCTGATTCCCCATCTCTGATTCCGCACATCTGATTCCCTGCCTCTGATTCCCCACCTCTGATTCCCCATATCTGATTCCCCGCCTCTGTTTCCCCGCCTCTGATTCCCCGCCTCTGTTTCCCAATATCTAAGTCCCCACCTCTGATTCCCCAAATCTGATTCCCCACCTCTGATTCCCCAGCTCTTATTCCCCGCCTCTGATTCCCCGCATCTGATTCCCTGCATCTGATTCCAAGCCTCTGATTCCCTGCCTCTGATTCCCAACCTCTGATTCCCCACCTCTGATTCCCAATATCTGATTCCCCGCCTCTGTTTCCCCGCCTCGGATTCCCCGCCTCAGTTTCCCCATATCTGATTCCCGGCCTCTGATTCCCCGCCTCTGATTCCCCGCCTCTGATTCCCTGCCTCTGATTCCCCATCTCCGATTCCGCATATCTGATTCCCTTCCTCTGATTCCCCGCCTCTGATTCCCCGCCTCTGATTCCCTGCCTCTGATTCCCAACCTCTGATTCCCCACCTCTGATTCCCCATATCTGATTCCCCGCCTCTGTTTCCCCGCCTCTGATTCCCCGCCTCTGATTCCCAACTCTGATTCCCCGCCTCTGATTCCCCAGCTCTGATTCCCCGTGTTTGATTCCCTGCCTCTGATTCCCTGCCCTGATTCCCCATCTCTGTTTCACCGCCTTTGATTCGCCACCTCTGATTCCACATATCTGATTCCCCGCCTCTGTTTCCCCGACTCTGATTCCCTTCCTCTGATTCCCAACCTCTGATTCCACACTTCTGATTCCCCATATCTGATTCCCCGCCTCTATTTCCCCATATCTGATTCCCCGCCTCTGATTCCCCAACTCTGATTCCCCGCATCTGATTCCCCAGCTCTGATTCCCCGACTCTGATTCCCGGCGTCCGATTCCCCGCCTCTGATTCCCCGTGTCTGATTCCCTGCCTCTGATTCCCCGCCTCTGATTCCCCGCCTCTGATTACCTGCCACTGATTCCCTGCCCCTGATTCCCCACCTCTGATTCCCCATATCTGATTCCCCGCCTCTGTTTCCCCGCCTCTGATTCCCCGCCTCTGATTCCCCATATCTGATTCCCTACCTCTGATTCCCCAACTCTGATTCCCCGCCTCTGATTCCCCAGCTCTGAATCCCCGCCTCTGATTCCCCGTGTCTGATTCCCTGCCTCTGATTCCCCGCCTTGTTTCCCCATCTCTGATTCACAACCTCTGATTCCCCACCTCTGATTCCCTATATTTGATTCCCCGCCTCTGTTTCCCCGCCTCTGATTCCACGCCTCTGATTCCCCATATCTGATTCCCCGCCTCTGATTGCCCACCTCTGATTCCCCGCCTCTGATTCGCCAGCTCTGATTCCCCGCCCCTGATTCCCCGCATCTGATTCCCTGCCTCTGATTCCCCGCCTCTGATTCCCCATCTCTGATTCACCGCCTTTGATTCGCCACCTCTGATTCCCCATATCTGATTCCCCACCTCTGTTTCCCGGCCTCTGATTCCCCGCCTCTGATTCTCCATATCTCATTCCCCGCCTCTGAATCCCCATCTCTGATTCCCGGACTCTGATTCCCCACCTCTGATTCCCGGCCTCTTATTCCCAGCATCTGATTCCCGGCCTCTGATACCCGGCCTCTGATTCCCCGCTTCTGATTCTGATTCCCTGCCTCTGATTCCCCATCTCTGATTCCGCACATCTGATTCCCTGCCTCTGATTCCCCACCTCTGATTCCCCATATCTGATTCCCCGCCTCTGTTTCCCCGCCTCTGATTCCCCGCCTCTGTTTCCCTATATCTAATTCCCCACCTCTGATGCCCCAACTCTGATTCCCCGCCTCTGATTCCCCAGCTCTGATTCCCCGCCTCTGATTCCCCGCATCCGATTCCCCATATCTGATTCCCCGCCTCTGTTTCCCCGCCTCTGATTCCCCGCCTCTGTTTCCCCATATCTGATTCCCCGCCTCTGATTCCCAACTATGATTCCCCGCCTCTGATTCCCCAGCTCTGATTCCCTGCGTCTGATTCCCTGCGTTCTATTCCCTGCCTCTGATTCCCCGCCTGTGATTCCCCATCACTGATTCACCACCTCTGATTCCCCACCTCTGATTCCCCATATCTAATTCCCCGCCTCTGTATGCCCGCCTCTGATTCCCCGCCTCTGTTTCCCCATATCTGATTCCCCGTCTCTGAATCCCCAACTCTGATTCCCTGCCTCTGATTCCCCAGCTCTGATTCCCCGCCTTTGATTCCCCCCGTCTAATTCCCAGCCTCTGAATCCCCGTGTCTGATTTCCTGCCTCTGATTCCCCGCCTCTGATTCCCCATCTCTGATTCCTCTGATTCCCCACATCTGATTCCCCATCTCTGATTCCGCACATCCGATTCCCTGCCTCTGATTCCCCAACTCTGATTCCCCACCTCTGATTCCCCAGCTCTGATTCCCCGCGTCAGATTCCCCGCGTCTGATTCCCTGCCTCTGATTCCCCGCCTCTGATTCCCCATCTCTGATTCCCCACCTCTGATTCCCCGTGTCTGATTCCCTGCCTCTGATTCCCCGCCTCTGAATCCCAGCCTCTGATTCCCCATATCTGATTCCCCGCATCTGATTCCCTGCCTCTGATTCCCCAGCTCTGATTCCCAGCCTCTGAATCCCCGTGTCTGATTTCCTGCCTCTGATTCCCCGTCTCTGATTCCCCATCTCTGATTCACCGCCTCTGATTCCCCACCTCTGAATCCCCATCTCTGATTCCGCACATCCAATTCCCTGCCTCTGATTCCCCAACTCTGAATCCCCACCTCTGATTCCCCAGCTCTGATTCCCCGCCTCAGATTCCCCGCGTCTGATTCCCTGCCTCTGATTCCCCGCCTCTGATTCCCTGCCTCTGATTCCCCATATCTGATTCCCCGCCTCTGATTCCCCAACTCTGATTCCCCGCTTCTGATTCCCCAGCTCTGAATCCCCGCCTCTGAATCCCCGCGTCTGATTCCCTGCCTCTGATTCCCCGCCTCTGATTCCCCATCTGTGATTCACAACCTCTGATGCCCCACCTCTGATTCCCCATATCTGATTCCCCGCCTCTGTTTCCCCGCCTCTGATTCCCCGCCTCTGATTCCCCATATCTGATTCCCCGCCTCTGATTGCCCACCTCTGATTCCCCGCGTCTGATACCCTGCCTCTGATTCCCCGCCTCTGATTCCCCATCTCTGATTCACCACCTCTGATTCCCGGCCTCTGATTCCCAATCTCTGATTCCGCACATCCGATTCCCTGCCTATGATTCCCCACCTCTGATTCCACGCCTCTGATTCCCCATATCTGATTACCTGCCTCTGTTTCCCCACCTCTGATTCCCTACCTCTGTTTCCCCATATCTGATTCCCCGCCTCTAATTCCCCAACTCTAATACCCCGCCTCTGATTCCCCAGCTCTGATTCCCCGCCTCTGATTCCCCGCATCTGATTCCCTGCCTCTGATTCCCCGCCTCTGATTCCAGGCCTCTGATTCCCAGCATCTGATTCCGGCCTCTGATTCCCGGCCTCTGATTCCCTGCTTCTGATTCTGTTTCCCTGCCTCTGATTCCCCATCTCTGATTCCGCACATCTGATTCCCTGCCTCTGATTCCCCACCTCTGATTCCCCATATCTGATTCCCCGCCTCTGTTTCCCCGCCTCTGATTCACCGCCTCTGTTTCCCAATATCTAAGTCCCCACCTCTGATTCCCCAAATCTGATTCCCCACCTCTGATTCCCCAGCTCTTATTCCCCGCCTCTGATTCCCCGCATCGGATTCCCTGCATCTGATTCCAAGCCTCTGATTCCCTGCCTCTGATTCCCAACCTCTGATTCCCCACCTCTGATTCCCAATATCTGATTCCCCGCCTCTGTTTCCCCGCCTCGGATTCCCCGCCTCAGTTTCCCCATATCTGATTCCCGGCCTCTGATTCCCCGCCTCTGATTCCCCGCCTCTGATTCCCTGCCTCTGATTCCCCATCTCCGATTCCGCATATCTGATTCCCTTCCTCTGATTCCCCGCCTCTGATTCCCCGCCTCTGATTCCCTGCCTCTGATTCCCAACCTCTGATTCCCCACCTCTGATTCCCCATATCTGATTCCCCGCCTCTGTTTCCCCGCCTCTGATTCCCCGCCTCTGATTCCCAACTCTGATTCCCCGCCTCTGATTCCCCAGCTCTGATTCCCCGTGTTTGATTCCCTGCCTCTGATTCCCTGCCCTGATTCCCCATCTCTGTTTCACCGCCTTTGATTCGCCACCTCTGATTCCACATATCTGATTCCCCGCCTCTGTTTCTCCGACTCTGATTCCCTTCCTCTGATTCCCAACCTCTGATTCCACACATCTGATTCCCCATATCTGATTCCCCGCCTCTATTTCCCCATATCTGATTCCCCGACTCTGATTCCCCAACTCTGATTCCCCGCCTCTGATTCCCCAGCTCTGATTCCCCGACTCTGATTCCCGGCGTCCGATTCCCCGCCTCTGATTCCCCGTGTCTGATTCCCTGCCTCTGATTCCCCGCCTCTGATTCCCCGCCTCTGATTACCTGCCACTGATTCCCTGCCCCTGATTCCCCACCTCTGATTCCCCATATCTGATTCCCCGCCTCTGTTTCCCCGCCTCTGATTCCCCGCCTCTGATTCCCCATATCTGATTCCCTACCTCTGATTCCCCAACTCTGATTCCCCGCCTCTGATTCCCCAGCTCTGAATCCCCGCCTCTGATTCCCCGTGTCTGATTCCCTGCCTCTGATTCCCCGCCTTGATTCCCCATCTCTGATTCACAACCTCTGATTCCCCACCTCTGATTCCCTATATTTGATTCCCCGCCTCTGTTTCCCCGCCTCTGATTCCACGCCTCTGATTCCCCATATCTGATTCCCCGCCTCTGATTGCCCACCTCTGATTCCCCGCCTCAGATTCGCTAGCTCTGATTCCCTGCCCCTGATTCCCCGCACCTGATTCCCTGCCTCTGATTCCCCACCTCTGATTCCCCATCTCTGATTCACCGCCTTTGATTCGCCACCTCTGATTCCCCATATCTGATTCCCCACCTCTGTTTCCCGGCCTCTGATTCCCCGCCTCTGATTCTCCATATCTCATTCCCCGCCTCTGAATCCCCATCTCTGATTCCCGGACTCTGATTCCCCACCTCTGATTCCCGGCCTCTTATTCCCAGCATCTGATTCCCGGCCTCTGATACCCGGCCTCTGATTCCCCGCTTCTGATTCTGATTCCCTGCCTCTGATTCCCCATCTCTGATTCCGCACATCTGATTCCCTGCCTCTGATTCCCCACCTCTGATTCCCCATATCTGATTCCCCGCCTCTGTTTCCCCGCCTCTGATTCCCCGCCTCTGTTTCCCTATATCTAATTCCCCACCTCTGATGCCCCAACTCTGATTCCCAGCCTCTGATTCCCCAGCTCTGATTCCCCGCCTCTGATTCCCCGCATCCGATTCCCCATATCTGATTCCCCGCCTCTGTTTCCCCGCCTCTGATTCCCCGCCTCTGTTTCCCCATATCTGATTCCCCGCCTCTGATTCCCAACTATGATTCCCCGCCTCTGATTCCCCAGCTCTGATTCCCTGCGTCTGATTCCCTGCGTTCTATTCCCTGCCTCTGATTCCCCGCCTGTGATTCCCCATCACTGATTCACCACCTCTGATTCCCCACCTCTGATTCCCCATATCTAATTCCCCGCCTCTGTTTGCCCGCCTCTGATTCCCAGCCTCTGTTTCCCCATATCTGATTCCCCGCCTTTGATTCCCCCCGTCTGATTCCCAGCCTCTGAATCCCCGTGTCTGATTTCCTGCCTCTGATTCCCCGCATCTGATTCCCCATCTCTGATTCCTCTGATTCCCCACATCTGATTCCCCATCTCTGATTCCGCACATCCGATTCCCTGCCTCTGATTCCCCAACTCTGATTCCCCACCTCTGATTCCCCAGCTCTGATTCCCCGCCTCAGATTCCCCGCGTCTGATTCCCTGCCTCTGATTCCCCGCCTCTGATTCCCCATCTCTGATTCCCCACCTCTGATTCCCCGTGTCTGATTCCCTGCCTCTGATTCCCCGCCTCTGAATCCCAGCCTCTGATTCCCCATATCTGATTCCCCGCCTCTGATTCCCTGCCTCTGATTCCCCAGCTCTGATTCCCCGCCTTTGATTCCCCCCGTCTGATTCCCAGCCTCTGAATCCCCGTGTCTGATTTCCTGCCTCTGATTCCCCGCCTCTGATTCCCCATCTCTGATTCACCGCCTCTGATTCCCCATCTCTGATTCCCCACCTCTGATTCCCCGTGTCTGATTCCCCGTGTCTGATTCCCTGCCTCTGATTCCACGCCTCTGATTCCCCATATCTGATTCCCTGCCACTGATTCCCCGCCTCTGATTCCCCATCTCTGATTCAACACCTCTGATTCCCGGCCTCTGATTGCCCACCTCTGATTCCCCGCCTCTGATTCGCCAGCTATGATTCCCCCCCTCTGATTCCCCGCGTCTGATTCCCCGCCTCTGATTCCCCAACTCTAATACCCCGCCTCTGATTCCCCAGCTCTGATTCCCTTCCTCTGATTCCCCGCATCTGATTCCCTGCCTCTGATTCCCCGCCTCTGATTCCAGGCCTCTGATTCTCAACCTCTGATTCCCCACCTCTGATTCCCCATATCTGATTCCCCGCCTCTGTTTCACCGCCTCTGATTCCCCGCCTCTGTTTCCCCATATCTGATTCCCCGCCTCTGATTCCCCAACTCTGATTCCCCGCCTGTGATTCGCCAGCTCTAATTCCCCGCCTCTGATTCCCCATATCTGATTCCCATCCTCTGATTGCCCACCTCTGATTCCCCGCCTCTGATTCGCCAGCTCTGATTCCCCGCCTCTGATTCCCCTCATCTGATTCCCTGCCTCTGATTCCCCGCCTCTGATTCCCCATCTCTGATTCCCCGCCTGTGATTCCCGAGCTCTGATTCCCAGCCTCTGATTCCCCGTGTTTGATCCCCTGCCTCTGATAACCTTCCTCTGATTCCCGGCCTCTGATACCCCGTTTCTGATTCTGATTCCCTGCCTCTGATTCCCCATCTCTGATTCACCACATCTAATTCCCTGCCTCTGATTCCACGCCCCTGATTCCCCACCTCTGATTCCCCATATCTGAATCCCCGCCTCTGTTTCCACGCCTCTGATTCCCTGCCTCTGATTCCCAACCTCTGATTCCCCACCCCTGATTCCCCATATCTGATTCCCCGCCTCTGTTTCCCTGCCTCTGATTCTCCGCCCCTGTTTCCCCATATCTGATTCCCCGCCTCTGATTCCCCGTGTTTGATTCCCTGCCTCTGATTCCCCGCCTCTGATTCCCCATCTCTGATTCACCGCCTTTGATTCGACACCTCTGATTCCCCATATCTGATTCCCCACCTCTGTTACCCCGCATCTGATTCCCCGCCTCTGATTCCCCATATATCATTCCCCGCCTCTGAATCCCCATCTCTGATTCCCGGACTCTGATTCCCCACCTCTGATTCCCGGCCTCTTATTCCCGGCATCTGAATCCCGGCCTCTGATTCCCGGACTCTGATTCCCCAGCTCTGATTCCCCGCCTCTGATTCCCCGCATCTGATTCCCTGCCTCTGATTCCCCGCCTCTGATTCCAGGCCTCTGATTCCCAGCATCTGATTCCGGCCTCTGATTCCCGGCCTCTGATTCCCTGCCTCTGATTCCCCATCTCTGATTCCGCACATCTGATTCCCTGCCTCTGATTCCCCACCTCTGATTCCCCATATCTGATTACCCGCCTCTGTTTCCCCGCCTCTGATTCCCCGCCTCTGTTTCCCCATATCTGATTCCCCGACTCTGATTCCCCAACTCTGATTCCCCTCCTCTAATTCGCCAGCTATGATTCCCCGCCTCTGATTCCCTGCATCTGATTCCCTGCCTCTGATTCCCAGCCTCTGATTCCCCTTCTCTGATTCACCACCTCTGAATCCCCACCTCTGATTCCCCATCTCTGATTCCGCACATCCGATTCCCTGCCTCTGATTCCCCGCCTCTGATTCCCCGCCTCTGATTCGCAACCTCTAATTCCCCACCTCTGATTCCCCATATCTGATTCCCCGCCTCTGTTTCCCTGCCTCTGATTCCCGGCCTCTGTTTCCCCATATCTGATTCCCCTCCTCTGATTCCCCAACTCTGATTCCCCGCCTCTGATTCCCCAGCTCTGATTCCCCGCCTTTTATTCCCGGCCTCTGATTCCCTACCACTGATTCCCCGCCCCTGATTCCCCACCTCTGATTCCCCATATCTGATTCCCCGCCTCTGTTTCCCCAGCTCTGATTCCCTGCCTCTGATTCCCCGCCTCTGATTCCCCATCTCTGTTTCACCGCCTTTGATTCGCCACCTCTGATTCCCCAGCTCTGATTCCCCGCCTTTTATTCCCGGCCTCTGATTCCCTGCCACTGATTCCCCGCCCCTGATTCCCCACCTCTGATTCCCCATATCTGATTCCCCGCCTCTGTTTCCCCAGCTCTGATTCCCCACCTCTGATTCCCCAGCTCTGATTCCCTGCCACTGATTCCCCGCCCCTGATTCCCCACCTCTGATTCCCCATATCTGATTCCCCGCCTCTGTTTCCCCAGCTCTGATTCCCTGCCTCTGATTCCCTGCCCTGATTCCCCATCTCTGTTTCACCGCCTTTGATTCGCCACCTCTGATTCCCCATATCTGATTCCCCGCCTCTGTTTCCCCGCCTCTGATTCCCTGCCTCTGATTCCCAACCTCTGATTCCACACCTCTGATTCCCCATACCTGATTCCCCGCCTCTATTTCCCCATATCTGATTCCCCGCCTCTGATTTCCCAACTCTGATTCCCCGCCTCTGATTCCCCAGCTCTGATTCCCCGCCTCTGATTCCCGGCGTCCGATTCCCTGCCTCTGATTCCCCGCCTCTGATTCCCCATCTCTGATTCACCACCTCTGATTCCCCACCTCTGATTCCCCATATCTAATTCCCCGCCTCTGTTTTCCCGCCTCTGATTCCCCGCCTCTGTTTCCCCATATCTGATTCCCCGCCTCTGATTCCCTGCCTCTGATTCCCCATATCTGATTCCCCGCCTCTGATTCCCCAACTCTGATTCCCTGCCTCATATTCCCCAGCTCTGATTCCCCGCCTTTGATTCCCCCCTTCTGATTCCCAGCCTCTGAATCCCCGTGTCTGATTTCCTGCCTCTGATTCCCCGCCTCTGATTCCCCATCTCTGATTCACCGCCTCTGATTCCCCACCTCTGATTCCCCATCTCTGATTCCGCACATCCAATTCCCTGCCTCTGATTCCCCAACTCTGATTCCCCACCTCTGATTCCCCAGCTCTGATTCCCCGCCTCAGATTCCCCGCGTCTGATTCCCAGCCTCTGTTTCCCCATATCTGATTCCCCGCCTTTGATTCCCCCCGTCTGATTCCCAGCCTCTGAATCCCCGTGTCTGATTTCCTGCCTCTGATTCCCCGCATCTGATTCCCCATCTCTGATTCCTCTGATTCCCCACATCTGATTCCCCATCTCTGATTCCGCACATCCGATTCCCTGCCTCTGATTCCCCAACTCTGATTCCCCACCTCTGATTCCCCAGCTCTGATTCCCCGCCTCAGATTCCCCGCGTCTGATTCCCTGCCTCTGATTCCCCGCCTCTGATTCCCCATCTCTGATTCCCCACCTCTGATTCCCCGTGTCTGATTCCCTGCCTCTGATTCCCCGCCTCTGAATCCCAGCCTCTGATTCCCCATATCTGATTCCCCGCCTCTGATTCCCTGCCTCTGATTCCCCAGCTCTGATTCCCCGCCTTTGATTCCCCCCGTCTGATTCCCAGCCTCTGAATCCCCGTGTCTGATTTCCTGCCTCTGATTCCCCGCCTCTGATTCCCCATCTCTGATTCCGCACATCTGATTCCCTGCCTCTGATTCCCCACCTCTGATTCCCCATATCTGATTACCCGCCTCTGTTTCCCCGCCTCTGATTCCCCGCCTCTGTTTCCCCATATCTGATTCCCCGACTCTGATTCCCCAACTCTGATTCCCCTCCTCTAATTCGCCAGCTATGATTCCCCGCCTCTGATTCCCTGCATCTGATTCCTTGCCTCTGATTCCCAGCCTCTGATTCCCCTTCTCTGATTCACCACCTCTGAATCCCCACCTCTGATTCCCCATCTCTGATTCCGCACATCCGATTCCCTGCCTCTGATTCCCCGCCTCTGATTCCCCGCCTCTGATTCGCAACCTCTAATTCCCCACCTCTGATTCCCCATATCTGATTCCCCGCCTCTGTTTCCCTGCCTCTGATTCCCGGCCTCTGTTTCCCCATATCTGATTCCCCTCCTCTGATTCCCCAACTCTGATTCCCCGCCTCTGATTCCCCAGCTCTGATTCCCCGCCTTTTATTCCCGGCCTCTGATTCCCTACCACTGATTCCCCGCCCCTGATTCCCCACCTCTGATTCCCCATATCTGATTCCCCGCCTCTGTTTCCCCAGCTCTGATTCCCTGCCTCTGATTCCCCGCCTCTGATTCCCCATCTCTGTTTCACCGCCTTTGATTCGCCACCTCTGATTCCCCAGCTCTGATTCCCCGCCTTTTATTCCCGGCCTCTGATTCCCTGCCACTGATTCCCCGCCCCTGATTCCCCACCTCTGATTCCCCATATCTGATTCCCCGCCTCTGTTTCCCCAGCTCTGATTCCCCACCTCTGATTCCCCAGCTCTGATTCCCTGCCACTGATTCCCCGCCCCTGATTCCCCACCTCTGATTCCCCATATCTGATTCCCCGCCTCTGTTTCCCCAGCTCTGATTCCCTGCCTCTGATTCCCTGCCCTGATTCCCCATCTCTGTTTCACCGCCTTTGATTCGCCACCTCTGATTCCCCATATCTGATTCCCCGCCTCTGTTTCCCCGCCTCTGATTCCCTGCCTCTGATTCCCAACCTCTGATTCCACACCTCTGATTCCCCATATCTGATTCCCCGCCTCTATTTCCCCATATCTGATTCCCCGCCTCTGATTCCCCAACTCTGATTCCCCGCCTCTGATTCCCCAGCTCTGATTCCCCGCCTCTGATTCCCGGCGTCCGATTCCCTGCCTCTGATTCCCCGCCTCTGATTCCCCATCTCTGATTCACCACCTCTGATTCCCCACCTCTGATTCCCCATATCTAATTCCCCGCCTCTGTTTTCCCGCCTCTGATTCCCCGCCTCTGTTTCCCCATATCTGATTCCCCGCCTCTGATTCCCTGCCTCTGATTCCCCATATCTGATTCCCCGCCTCTGATTCCCCAACTCTGATTCCCTGCCTCATATTCCCCAGCTCTGATTCCCCGCCTTTGATTCCCCCCTTCTGATTCCCAGCCTCTGAATCCCCGTGTCTGATTTCCTGCCTCTGATTCCCCGCCTCTGATTCCCCATCTCTGATTCACCGCCTCTGATTCCCCACCTCTGATTCCCCATCTCTGATTCCGCACATCCAATTCCCTGCCTCTGATTCCCCAACTCTGATTCCCCACCTCTGATTCCCCAGCTCTGATTCCCCGCCTCAGATTCCCCGCGTCTGATTCCCAGCCTCTGTTTCCCCATATCTGATTCCCCGCCTTTGATTCCCCCCGTCTGATTCCCAGCCTCTGAATCCCCGTGTCTGATTTCCTGCCTCTGATTCCCCGCATCTGATTCCCCATCTCTGATTCCTCTGATTCCCCACATCTGATTCCCCATCTCTGATTCCGCACATCCGATTCCCTGCCTCTGATTCCCCAACTCTGATTCCCCACCTCTGATTCCCCAGCTCTGATTCCCCGCCTCAGATTCCCCGCGTCTGATTCCCTGCCTCTGATTCCCCGCCTCTGATTCCCCATCTCTGATTCCCCACCTCTGATTCCCCGTGTCTGATTCCCTGCCTCTGATTCCCCGCCTCTGAATCCCAGCCTCTGATTCCCCATATCTGATTCCCCGCCTCTGATTCCCTGCCTCTGATTCCCCAGCTCTGATTCCCCGCCTTTGATTCCCCCCGTCTGATTCCCAGCCTCTGAATCCCCGTGTCTGATTTCCTGCCTCTGATTCCCCGCCTCTGATTCCCCATCTCTGATTCACGGCCTCTGATTCCCCATCTCTGATTCCCCACCTCTGATTCCCCGTGTCTGATTCCCCGTGTCTGATTCCCTGCCTCTGATTCCACGCCTCTGATTCCCCATATCTGATTCCCTGCCACTGATTCCCCGCCTCTGATTCCCCATCTCTGATTCAACACCTCTGATTCCCGGCCTCTGATTGCCCACCTCTGATTCCCCGCCTCTGATTCGCCAGCTATGATTCCCCCCCTCTGATTCCCCGCGTCTGATTCCCCGCCTCTGATTCCCCAACTCTAATACCCCGCCTCTGATTCCCCAGCTCTGATTCCCTTCCTCTGATTCCCCGCATCTGATTCCCTGCCTCTGATTCCCCGCCTCTGATTCCAGGCCTCTGATTCTCAACCTCTGATTCCCCACCTCTGATTCCCCATATCTGATTCCCCGCCTCTGTTTCACCGCCTCTGATTCCCCGCCTCTGTTTCCCCATATCTGATTCCCCGCCTCTGATTCCCCAACTCTGATTCCCCGCCTGTGATTCGCCAGCTCTAATTCCCCGCCTCTGATTCCCCATATCTGATTCCCATCCTCTGATTGCCCACCTCTGATTCCCCGCCTCTGATTCGCCAGCTCTGATTCCCCGCCTCTGATTCCCCGCATCTGATTCCCTGCCTCTGATTCCCCGCCTCTGATTCCCCATCTCTGATTCCCCGCCTGTGATTCCCGAGCTCTGATTCCCAGCCTCTGATTCCCCGTGTTTGATCCCCTGCCTCTGATAACCTTCCTCTGATTCCCGGCCTCTGATACCCCGTTTCTGATTCTGATTCCCTGCCTCTGATTCCCCATCTCTGATTCACCACATCTAATTCCCTGCCTCTGATTCCACGCCCCTGATTCCCCACCTCTGATTCCCCATATCTGAATCCCCGCCTCTGTTTCCACGCCTCTGATTCCCTGCCTCTGATTCCCAACCTCTGATTCCCCACCCCTGATTCCCCATATCTGATTCCCCGCCTCTGTTTCCCTGCCTCTGATTCTCCGCCCCTGTTTCCCCATATCTGATTCCCCGCCTCTGATTCCCCGTGTTTGATTCCCTGCCTCTGATTCCCCGCCTCTGATTCCCCATCTCTGATTCACCGCCTTTGATTCGACACCTCTGATTCCCCATATCTGATTCCCCACCTCTGTTACCCCGCATCTGATTCCCCGCCTCTGATTCCCCATATATCATTCCCCGCCTCTGAATCCCCATCTCTGATTCCCGGACTCTGATTCCCCACCTCTGATTCCCGGCCTCTTATTCCCGGCATCTGAATCCCGGCCTCTGATTCCCGGACTCTGATTCCCCAGCTCTGATTCCCCGCCTCTGATTCCCCGCATCTGATTCCCTGCCTCTGATTCCCCGCCTCTGATTCCAGGCTTCTGATTCCCAGCATCTGATTCCGGCCTCTGATTCCCGGCCTCTGATTCCCTGCTTCTGATTCTGATTCCCTGCCTCTGATTCCCCATCTCTGATTCCGCACATCTGATTCCCTGCCTCTGATTCCCCACCTCTGATTCCCCATATCTGATTACCCGCCTCTGTTTCCCCGCCTCTGATTCCCCGCCTCTGTTTCCCCATATCTGATTCCCCGACTCTGATTCCCCAACTCTGATTCCCCTCCTCTAATTCGCCAGTTATGATTCCCCGCCTCTGATTCCCTGCATCTGATTCCCTGCCTCTGATTCCCAGCCTCTGATTCCCCTTCTCTGATTCACCACCTCTGAATCCCCACCTCTGATTCCCCATCTCTGATTCCGCACATCCGATTCCCTGCCTCTGATTCCCCGCCTCTGATTCCCCGCCTCTGATTCGCAACCTCTAATTCCCCACCTCTGATTCCCCATATCTGATTCCCCGCCTCTGTTTCCCTGCCTCTGATTCCCGGCCTCTGTTTCCCCATATCTGATTCCCCTCCTCTGATTCCCCAACTCTGATTCCCCGCCTCTGATTCCCCAGCTCTGATTCCCCGCCTTTTATTCCCGGCCTCTGATTCCCTACCACTGATACCCCGCCCCTGATTCCCCACCTCTGATTCCCCATATCTGATTCCCCGCCTCTGTTTCCCCAGCTCTGATTCCCTGCCTCTGATTCCCCGCCTCTGATTCCCCATCTCTGTTTCACCGCCTTTGATTCGCCACCTCTGATTCCCCAGCTCTGATTCCCCGCCTTTTATTCCCGGCCTCTGATTCCCTGCCACTGATTCCCCGCCCCTGATTCCCCACCTCTGATTCCCCATATCTGATTCCCCGCCTCTGTTTCCCCAGCTCTGATTCCCTGCCTCTGATTCCCTGCCCTGATTCCCCATCTCTGTTTCACCGCCTTTGATTCGCCACCTCTGATTCCCCATATCTGATTCCCCGCCTCTGTTTCCCCGCCTCTGATTCCCTGCCTCTGATTCCCAACCTCTGATTCCACACCTCTGATTCCCCATAACTGATTCCCCGCCTCTATTTCCCCATATCTGATTCCCCGCCTCTGATTCCCCAACTCTGATTCCCCGCCTCTGATTCCCCAGCTCTGATTCCCCGCCTCTGATTCCCGGCGTCCGATTCCCTGCCTCTGATTCCCCGCCTCTGATTCCCCATCTCTGATTCACCACCTCTGATTCCCCACCTCTGATTCCCCATATCTAATTCCCCGCCTCTGTTTTCCCGCCTCTGATTCCCCGCCTCTGTTTCCCCATATCTGATTCCCCGCCTCTGATTCCCTGCCTCTGATTCCCCATATCTGATTCCCCGCCTCTGATTCCCCAACTCTGATTCCCTGCCTCATATTCCCCAGCTCTGATTCCCCGCCTTTGATTCCCCCCTTCTGATTCCCAGCCTCTGAATCCCCGTGTCTGATTTCCTGCCTCTGATTCCCCGCCTCTGATTCCCCATCTCTGATTCACCGCCTCTGATTCCCCACCTCTGATTCCCCATCTCTGATTCCGCACATCCAATTCCCTGCCTCTGATTCCCCAACTCTGATTCCCCACCTCTGATTCCCCAGCTCTGATTCCCCGCCTCAGATTCCCCGCGTCTGATTCCCTGCCTCTGATTCCCCGCCTCTGATTCCCTGCCTCTGATTCCCCATATCTGATTCCCCGCCTCTGATTCCCCAACTCTGATTCCCCGCTTCTGATACCCCAGCTCTGAATCCCCGCCTCTGATTCCCCGCGTCTGATTCCCTGCCTCTGATTCCCCGCCTCTAATTCCCCATCTGTGATTCACAACTTCTGATGCCCCACCTCTGATTCCCCATATCTGATTCCCCGCCTCTGTTTCCCCGCCTCTGATTCCCCGCCTCTGATTCCCCATATCTGATTCCCCGCCTCTCATTGCCCACCTCTGATTCCCCGCGTCTGATTCCCTGCCTCTGATTCCCCGCCTCTGATTCCCCATATCTGATTCACCACCTCTCATTCCCGGCCTCTGATTCCCCATCTCTGATTCTGCACATCCGATTCCCTGCCTATGATTCCCCACCTCTGATTCCACGCCTCTGATTCCCCATATCTGATTCCCTGCCTCTGTTTCCCCGCCTCTGATTCCCCACCTCTGTTTCCCCATATCTGATTCCCCGCCTCTGATTCCCCAACTCTAATACCCTGCCTCTGATTCCCCAGCTCTGATTCCCTGACTCTGATTCCCCGCATCTGATTCCCTGCCTCTGATTTCCCGCCTCTGATTCCAGGCCTCTGATTCCCAGCATCTGATTCCGGCCTCTGATTCCCGGACTCTGATTCCCTGCTTCTGATTCTGATTCCCTGCCTCTGATTCCCCATCTCTGATTCCGCACATCTGATTCCCTGCCTCTGATTCCCCACCTCTGATTCCCCATATCTGATTACCCGCCTCTGTTTCCCCGCCTCTGATTCCCCGCCTCTGTTTCCCCATATCTGATTCCCCGACTCTGATTCCCCAACTCTGATTCCCCTCCTCTAATTCGCCAGCTATGATTCCCCGCCTCTGATTCCCTGCGTCTGATTCCCTGCCTCTGATTCCCAGCCTCTGATTCCCCTTCTCTGATTCACCACCTCTGAATCCCCACCTCTGATTCCCCATCTCTGATTCCGCACATCCGATTCCCTGCCTCTGATTCCCCGCCTCTGATTCCCCGCCTCTGATTCGCAACCTCTAATTCCCCACCTCTGATTCCCCATATCTGATTCCCCGCCTCTGTTTCCCTGCCTCTGATTCCCGGCCTCTGTTTCCCCATATCTGATTCCCCTCCTCTGATTCCCCAACTCTGATTCCCCGCCTCTGATTCCCCAGCTCTGATTCCCCGCCTTTTATTCCCGGCCACTGATTCCCTGCCACTGATTCCCCGCCCCTGATTCCCCACCTCTGATCCCCATCTCTGTTTCACCGCCTTTGATTCGCCACCTCTGATTCCCCATATCTGATTCCCCGCCTCTGTTTCCCCGCCTCTGATTCCCCGCCTCTGTTTCCCCATATCTGATTCCCCGCCTCTGATTCCCAACTATGATTCCCCGCCTCTGATTCCCCAGCTCTGATTCCCTGCGTCTGATTCCCTGCGTTCTATTCCCTGCCTCTGATTCCCCGCCTGTGATTCCCCATCACTGATTCACCACCTCTGATTCCCCACCTCTGATTCCCCATATCTAATTCCCCGCCTCTGTTTGCCCGCCTCTGATTCCCAGCCTCTGTTTCCCCATATCTGATTCCCCGTCTCTGAATCCCCAACTCTGATTCCCTGCCTCTGATTCCCCACCTCTGATTCCCCGCCTTTGATTCCCCCCGTCTGATTCCCAGCCTCTGAATCCCCGTGTCTGATTTCCTGCCTCTGATTCCCCGCATCTGATTCCCCATCTCTGATTCCTCTGATTCCCCACATCTGATTCCCCATCTCTGATTCCGCACATCCGATTCCCTGCCTCTGATTCCCCAACTCTGATTCCCCACCTCTGATTCCCCAGCTCTGATTCCCCGCCTCAGATTCCCCGCGTCTGATTCCCTGCCTCTGATTCCCCGCCTCTGATTCCCCATCTCTGATTCCCCACCTCTGATTCCCCGTGTCTGATTCCCTGCCTCTGATTCCCCGCCTCTGAATCCCAGCCTCTGATTCCCCATATCTGATTCCCCGCCTCTGATTCCCTGCCTCTGATTCCCCAGCTCTGATTCCCCACCTTTGATTCCCCCCGTCTGATTCCCAGCCTCTGAATCCCCGTGTCTGATTTCCTGCCTCTGATTCCCCGCCTCTGATTCCCCATCTCTGATTCACCGCCTCTGATTCCCCATCTCTGATTCCCCACCTCTGATTCCCCGTGTCTGATTCCCCGTGTCTGATTCCCTGCCTCTGATTCCACGCCTCTGAATCCCATATCTGATTCCCTGCCACTGATTCCCCGCCTCTGATTCCCCATCTCTGATTCAACACCTCTGATTCCCGGCCTCTGATTGCCCACCTCCGATTCCCCGCCTCTGATTCGCCAGCTATGATTCCCCCCCTCTGATTCCCCGCGTCTGATTCCCCGCCTCTGATTCCCCAACTCTAATACCCCGCCTCTGATTCCCCAGCTCTGATTCCCTTCCTCTGATTCCCCGCATCTGATTCCCTGCCTCTGATTCCCCGCCTCTGATTCCAGGCCTCTGATTCTCAACCTCTGATTCCCCACCTCTGATTCCCCATATCTGATTCCCCGCCTCTGTTTCACCGCCTCTGATTCCCCGCCTCTGTTTCCCCATATCTGATTCCCCGCCTCTGATTCCCCAACTCTGATTCCCCGCCTGTGATTCGCCAGCTCTAATTCCCCGCCTCTGATTCCCCATATCTGATTCCCATCCTCTGATTGCCCACCTCTGATTCCCCGCCTCTGATTCGCCAGCTCTGATTCCCCGCCTCTGATTCCCCGCATCTGATTCCCTGCCTCTGATTCCCCGCCTCTGATTCCCCATCTCTGATTCCCCGCCTGTGATTCCCGAGCTCTGATTCCCAGCCTCTGATTCCCCGTGTTTGATCCCCTGCCTCTGATAACCTTCCTCTGATTCCCGGCCTCTGATACCCCGTTTCTGATTCTGATTCCCTGCCTCTGATTCCCCATCTCTGATTCACCACATCTAATTCCCTGCCTCTGATTCCACGCCCCTGATTCCCCACCTCTGATTCCCCATATCTGAATCCCCGCCTCTGTTTCCACGCCTCTGATTCCCTGCCTCTGATTCCCAACCTCTGATTCCCCACCCCTGATTCCCCATATCTGATTCCCCGCCTCTGTTTCCCTGCCTCTGATTCTCCGCCCCTGTTTCCCCATATCTGATTCCCCGCCTCTGATTCTCCGTGTTTGATTCCCTGCCTCTGATTCCCCGCCTCTGATTCCCCATCTCTGATTCACCGCCTTTGATTCGACACCTCTGATTCCCCATATCTGATTCCCCACCTCTGTTACCCCGCCTCTGATACCCCGCCTCTGATTCCCCATATATCATTCCCCGCCTCTGAATCCCCATCTCTGATTCCCGGACTCTGATTCCCCACCTCTGATTCCCGGCCTCTTATTCCCGGCATCTGAATCCCGGCCTCTGATTCCCGGACTCTGATTCCCCAGCTCTGATTCCCCGCCTCTGATTCCCCGCATCTGATTCCCTGCCTCTGATTCCCCGCCTCTGATTCCAGGCCTCTGATTCCCAGCATCTGATTCCGGCCTCTGATTCCCGGCCTCTGATTCCCTGCTTCTGATTCTGATTCCCTGCCTCTGATTCCCCATCTCTGATTCCGCACATCTGATTCCCTGCCTCTGATTCCCCACCTCTGATTCCCCATATCTGATTACCCGCCTCTGTTTCCCCGCCTCTGATTCCCCGCCTCTGTTTCCCCATATCTGATTCCCCGACTCTGATTCCCCAACTCTGATTCCCCTCCTCTAATTCGCCAGCTATGATTCCCCGCCTCTGATTCCCTGCATCTGATTCCCTGCCTCTGATTCCCAGCCTCTGATTCCCCTTCTCTGATTCACCACCTCTGAATCCCCACCTCTGATTCCCCATCTCTGATTCCGCACATCCGATTCCCTGCCTCTGATTCCCCTTCTCTGATTCCCCGCCTCTGATTCGCAACCTCTAATTCCCCACCTCTGATTCCCCATATCTGATTCCCCGCCTCTGTTTCCCTGCCTCTGATTCCCGGCCTCTGTTTCCCCATATCTGATTCCCCTCCTCTGATTCCCCAACTCTGATTCCCCGCCTCTGATTCCCCAGCTCTGATTCCCCGCCTTTTATTCCCGGCCTCTGATTCCCTACCACTGATTCCCCGCCCCTGATTCCCCACCTCTGATTCCCCATATCTGATTCCCCGCCTCTGTTTCCCCAGCTCTGATTCCCTGCCTCTGATTCCCCGCCTCTGATTCCCCATCTCTGTTTCACCGCCTTTGATTCGCCACCTCTGATTCCCCAGCTCTGATTCCCCGCCTTTTATTCCCGGCCTCTGATTCCCTGCCACTGATTCCCCGCCCCTGATTCCCCACCTCTGATTCCCCATATCTGATTCCCCGCCTCTGTTTCCCCAGCTCTGATTCCCCACCTCTGATTCCCCAGCTCTGATTCCCTGCCACTGATTCCCCGCCCCTGATTCCCCACCTCTGATTCCCCATATCTGATTCCCCGCCTCTGTTTCCCCAGCTCTGATTCCCTGCCTCTGATTCCCTGCCCTGATTCCCCATCTCTGTTTCACCGCCTTTGATTCGCCACCTCTGATTCCCCATATCTGATTCCCCGCCTCTGTTTCCCCGCCTCTGATTCCCTGCCTCTGATTCCCAACCTCTGATTCCACACCTCTGATTCCCCATATCTGATTCCCCGCCTCTATTTCCCCATATCTGATTCCCCGCCTCTGATTCCCCAGCTCTGATTCCCCGCCTCTGATTCCCGGCGTCCGATTCCCTGCCTCTGATTCCCCGCCTCTGATTCCCCATCTCTGATTCCCCATATCTGATTCCCCGCCTCTGATTCCCCAACTCTGATTCCCTGCCTCTGATTCCCCATCTCTGATTCCCCATATCTGATTCCCCACCTCTGATTCCCCACCTCTGATTCCCCATATCTAATTCCCCGCCTCTGTTTTCCCGCCTCTGATTCCCCGCCTCTGTTTCCCCATATCTGATTCCCCGCCTCTGATTCCCTGCCTCTGATTCCCCATATCTGATTCCCCGCCTCTGATTCCCCAACTCTGATTCCCTGCCTCATATTCCCCAGCTCTGATTCCCCGCCTTTGATTCCCCCCTTCTGATTCCCAGCCTCTGAATCCCCGTGTCTGATTTCCTGCCTCTGATTCCCCGCCTCTGATTCCCCATCTCTGATTCACCGCCTCTGATTCCCCACCTCTGATTCCCCATCTCTGATTCCGCACATCCAATTCCCTGCCTCTGATTCCCCGCCTCTGATTCCCTGCCTCTGATTCCCCATATCTGATTCCCCGCCTCTGATTCCCCAACTCTGATTCCCCGCTTCTGATACCCCAGCTCTGAATCCCCGCCTCTGATTCCCCGCGTCTGATTCCCTGCCTCTGATTCCCCGCCTCTAATTCCCCATCTGTGATTCACAACTTCTGATGCCCCACCTCTGATTCCCCATATCTGATTCCCCGCCTCTGTTTCCCCGCCTCTGATTCCCCGCCTCTGATTCCCCATATCTGATTCCCCGCCTCTGATTGCCCACCTCTGATTCCCCGCGTCTGATTCCCTGCCTCTGATTCCCCGCCTCTGATTCCCCATATCTGATTCACCACCTCTCATTCCCGGCCTCTGATTCCCCATCTCTGATTCTGCACATCCGATTCCCTGCCTATGATTCCCCACCTCTGATTCCCCGCCTCTGATTCCCCATATCTGATTCCCTGCCTCTGTTTCCCCGCCTCTGATTCCCCACCTCTGTTTACCCATATCTGATTCCCCGCCTCTGATTCCCCAACTCTAATACCCTGCCTCTGATTCCCCAGCTCTGATTCCCCGCCTCTGATTCCCCGCATCTGATTCCCTGCCTCTGATTTCCCGCCTCTGATTCCAGGCCTCTGATTCCCAGCATCTGATTCCGGCCTCTGATTCCCGGACTCTGATTCCCTGCTTCTGATTCTGATTCCCTGCCTCTGATTCCCCATCTCTGATTCCGCACATCTGATTCCCTGCCTCTGATTCCCCACCTCTGATTCCCCATATCTGATTACCCGCCTCTGTTTCCCCGCCTCTGATTCCCCGCCTCTGTTTCCCCATATCTGATTCCCCGACTCTGATTCCCCAACTCTGATTCCCCTCCTCTAATTCGCCAGCTATGATTCCCCGCCTCTGATTCCCTGCGTCTGATTCCCTGCCTCTGATTCCCAGCCTCTGATTCCCCTTCTCTGATTCACCACCTCTGAATCCCCACCTCTGATTCCCCATCTCTGATTCCGCACATCCGATTCCCTGCCTCTGATTCCCCGCCTCTGATTCCCCGCCTCTGATTCGCAACCTCTAATTCCCCACCTCTGATTCCCCATACCTGATTCCCCGCCTCTGTTTCCCTGCCTCTGATTCCCGGCCTCTGTTTCCCCATATCTGATTCCCCTCCTCTGATTCCCCAACTCTGATTCCCCGCCTCTGATTCCCCAGCTCTGATTCCCCGCCTTTTATTCCCGGCCACTGATTCCCTGCCACTGATTCCCCACCCCTGATTCCCCACCTCTGATCCCCATCTCTGTTTCACCGCCTTTGATTCGCCACCTCTGATTCCCCATATCTGATTCCCCGCCTCTGTTTCCCCGCCTCTGATTCCCTGCCTCTGATTCCCAACCTCTGATTCCACACCTCTGATTCCCCATATCTGATTCCCCGCCTCTATTTCCCCATATCTGATTCCCCGCCTCTGATTCCCCAACTCTGATTCCCCGCCTCTGATTCCCCAGCTCTGATTCCCCGCCTCTGATTCCCGGCATCCGATTCCCTTCCTCTGATTCCCCGCCTCTGATTCCCCATCTCTGATTCCCCGCCTCTGATTCCATGTGTCTGATTCCCAGCCTCTGATTCCCCTCCTCAGATTCCCCGCCTCTGATTCCCTGCCACTGAATCCCTGCCCCTGATTCCCCACCTCTGATTCCCCATATCTGATTCCCCGCCTCTGTTTCCCCGCCTCTGATTCCCCGCCTCTGATTCCCCATATCTGATTCCCTGCCTCTGATTCCCCAACTCTGATTCCCCGCCTCTGATTCCCCAGCTCTGAATCCCCGCCTCTGATTCCCCGCGTCTGATTCCCTCCCTCTGATTCCCCGCCTTGATTCCCCATCTCTGATTCACAACCTCTGATTCCCCACCTCTGATTCCCCATATCTGATTCCCCGCCTCTGTTTCCCCGCCTCTGATTCCCCGCCTCTGATTCCCCATATCTGATTCCCCGGCTCTGATTGCCCACCTCTGATTCCCCGCCTCTGATTCGCCAGCTCTGATTCCCCGCCTCTGAATCCCCGCATCTGATTCCCTGCCTCTGATTCCCCGCCTCTGATTCCCCATCTCTGATTCACCGCCTTTGATTCGCCACCTCTGATTCCCCATATCTGATTCCCCACCTCTGTTTCCCCGCCCCTGATTCCCCTCCTCTGATTCTCCATATCTCATTCCCCGCCTCTGAATCCCCATCTCTGATTCCCAGACTCTGATTCCCCACCTCTGATTCCCGGCCTCTTATTCCCAGCATCTGATTCCCCATATCTGATTCCCCGCCTCTGTTTCCCTGCCTCTGATTCCGGCCTCTGTTTCCCCATATCTGATTCCCCTCCTCTGATTCCCCAACTCTGATTCCCCGCCTCTGATTCCCCAGCTCTGATTCCCCGCCTTTTATTCCCGGCCTCTGATTCCCTGCCTCTGTTTCCCCAGCTCTGATTCCCCACCTCTGATTCCCCAGCTCTGATTCCCTGCCACTTATTCCCCGCCCCTGATTCCCCACCTCTGATTCCCCATATCTGATTCCCCGCCTCTGTTTCCCCAGCTCTGATTCCCTGCCTCTGATTCCCTGCCCTGATTCCCCATCTCTGTTTCACCGCATTTGATTCGCCACCTCTGATTCCCCATATCTGATTCCCCGCCTCTGTTTCCCCGCCTCTTATTCCCTGCCACTGATTCCCCGCCCCTGATTCCCCACCTCTGATTCCCCATATCTGATTCCCCGCCTCTGTTTCCCCAGCTCTGATTCCCTGCCTCTGATTCCCTGCCCTGATTCCCCATCTCTGTTTCACCGCATTTGATTCGCCACCTCTGATTCCCCATATCTGATTCCCCGCCTCTGTTTCCCCGCCTCTTATTCCCTGCCTCTGATTCCCAACCTCTGATTCCACACCTCTGATTCCACACCTCTGATTCCCCGCCTCTGATTCCCGGCGTCCGATTCCCTGCCTCTGATTCCCCGCCTCTGATTCCCCATCTCTGATTCACCACCTCTGATTCCCCACCTCTGATTCCCCATATCTAATTCCCCGCCTCTGTTTTCCCGCCTCTGATTCCCCGCCTCTGTTTCCCCATATCTGATTCCCCGCCTCTGAATCCCCAACTCTGATTCCCTGCCTCAGATTCCCCAGCTCTGATTCCCCGCCTTTGATTCCCCCCGTCTGATTCCCAGCCTCTGAATCCCCGTGTCTGATTTCCTGCCTCTGATTCCCCGCCTCTGATTCCCCATCTCTGATTCACCGCCTCTGATTCCCCACCTCTGATTCCACATCTCTGATTCCGCACATCCAATTCCCTGCCTCTGATTCCCCAACTCTGATTCCCCACCTCTGATTCCCCAGCTCTGATTCCCCGCCTCAGATTCCCCGCGTCTGATTCCCTGCCTCTGATTCCCCGCCTCTGATTCCCTGCCTCTGATTCCCCATATCTGATTCCCTGCCTCTGATTCCCCAACTCTGATTCCCCGCTTCTGATTCCCCAGCTCTGAATCCCCGACTCTGATTCCCCGAGTCTGATTCCCTGCCTCTGATTCCCCGCCTCTAATTCCCCATCTGTGATTCACAACCTCTGATGCCCCACCTCTGATTCCCCATATCTGATTCCCCGCCTCTGTTTCCCCGCCTCTGATTCCCCGCCTCTGATTCCCCATATCTGATTCCCCGCCTCTGATTGCCCACCTCTGATTCCCCGCGTCTGATTCACTGCCTCTGATTCCCCGCCTCTGATTCCCCATATCTGATTCACCACCTCTCATTCCCGGCCTCTGATTCCCCATCTCTGATTCCGCACATCCGATTCCCTGCCTATGATTCCCCACCTCTGATTCCCGCCTCTGATTCCCCATATCTGATTCCCTGCCTCTGTTTCCCCGCCTCTGATTCCCCACCTCTGTTTCCCCATATCTGATTCCCCGCCTCTGATTCCCCAACTCTAATACCCTGCCTCTGATTCCCCAGCTCTGATTCCCCGCCTCTGATTCCCCGCATCAGATTCCCTGCCTCTGATTCCCCGCCTCTGATTCCAGGCCTCTGATTCCCAGCCTCTGATTCCGGCCTCTGATTCCCGGCCTCTGATTCCCTGCTTCAGATTCTGATTCCCTGCCTCTGATTCCCCATCTCTGATACCGCACATCTGATTCCCTGCCTCTGATTCCCCACCTCTGATTCCCCATATCTGATTCCCCGCCTCTGTTTCCCCGCCTCTGATTTCCCGCCTCTGTTTCCCCATATCTGATTCCCCGCCTCTGATTCCCCAACTCTGATTCCCCTCCACTAATTCGCCAGCTATGATTCCCCGCCTCTGATTCCCTGCGTCTGATTCCCTGCCTCTGATTCCCAGCCTCTGATTCCCCTTTACTGATTCACCACCTCTGAATCCCCACCTCTGATTCCCCATCTCTGATTCCGCACATCCGATTCCCTGCCTCTGATTCCCCGCCTCTGATTCGCAACCTCAAATTCCCCACCTCTGATTCCCCATATCTGATTCCCCGCCTCTGTTTCCCTGCCTCTGATTCCCGGCCTCTGTTTCCCCATATCTGATTCCCCTCCTCTGATTCCCCAACTCTGATTCCCCGCCTCTGATTCCCCAGCTCTGATTCCCCGCCTTTTATTCCCGGCCTCTGATTCCCTGCCACTGATTCCCCGCCCCTGATTCCCCACCTCTGATTCCCCATATCTGATTCCCCGCCTCTGTTTCCCCAGCTCTGATTCCCCACCTCTGATTCCCCAGCTCTGATTCCCTGCCACTGATTCCCCGCCCCTGATTCCCCACCTCTGATTCCCCATATCTGATTCCCCGCCTCTGTTTCCCCAGCTCTGATTCCCTGCCTCTGATTCCCTGCCCTGATTCCCCATCTCTGTTTCACCGCCTTTGATTCGCCACCTCTGATTCCCCATATCTGATTCCCCGCCTTTGATTCCCCGCCTCTGATTCCCGGCGTCCGATTCCCTGCCTCTGATTCCCCGCCTCTGATTCACCATCTCTGATTCCCCGCCTCTGATTCCCCATGTCTGATTCCCTGCCTCTGATTCCCCGGCTCAGATTCCCCGCCTCTGGTTCCCTGCCACTGATTCCCTGCCCCTGATTCCCCACCTCTGATTCCCCATATCTGATTCCCCGCCTCTGTTTCCCCGCCTCTGATTCCCCGCCTCTGATTCCCCATATCTGATTCCCTGCCTCTGATTCCCCAACTCTGATTCCCCGCCTCTGATTCCCCAGCTCTGAATCCCCGCCTCTGATTCCCAGCGTCTGATTCACTCCCTCTGATTCCCCGCCTTGATTCCCCATCTCTGATTCACAACCTCTGATTCCCCACCTCTGATTCCCCATATCTGATTCCCCGCCTCTGTTTCCCCGCCTCTGATTCCCCATATCTGATTCCCCGGCTCTGATTGCCCACCTCTGATTCCCCGCCTCTGATTCGCCAGCTCTGATTGCCCGCCTCTGAATCCCCGCATCTGATTCCCTGCCTCTGATTCCCCGCCTCTGATTCCCCATCTCTGATTCACCGCCTTTGATTCGCCACCTCTGATTCCCCATATCTGATTCGCCACCTCTGTTTCCCCGCCTCTGATTCCCCGCCTCTGATTCTCCATATCTCATTCCCCGCCTCTGAATCCCCATCTCTGATTCCCAGACTCTGATTCCCCACCTCTGATTCCCGGCCTCTTATTCCCAGCATCTGATTCCCGGCCTCTGATTCCCGGCCTCTGATTCCCCGCTTCTGATTCTGATTCCCTGCCTCTGATTCCCCATCTCTGATACCGCACATCTGATTCCCTGCCTCTGATTCCCCACCTCTGATTCCCCATATCTGATTCCCTGCCTCTGTTTCCCTGCCTCTGATTCCCCACCTCTGTTTCCCCATATCTAATTCCCCACCTCTGATGCCCCAACTCTGATTCCCCACCTCTGATTCCCCAGCTCTGATTCCCCGCCTCTGATTCCCCGCATCCGATTCCCCATGTGTGATTCCCCGCCTCTGTTTCCCCACCTCTGATTCCCCGCCTCTGTTTCCCCATATCTGATTCCCCGCCTCTGATTCCCCAGCTCTGATTCCCTGCCTCTGATTCCCCGCGTTCTATTCCCTGCCTCTGATTCCCCGCCTGTGATTCCCCATCTCTGATTCACCACCTCTGATTTCCCACCTCTGATTCCCCATATCTAATTCCCCGCCTCTGCTTGCCCGCCTCTCATTCCCCGCCTCTGTTTCCCCATATCTGATTCCCCGCCTCTGAATCCCCAACTCTGATTCCCTGCCTCTGATTCACCAGCTCTGATTCCCCGCCTTTGATTCCCCCCGTCTGATTCCCAGCCTCTGAATCCCTGTCTTATTTCCTGCCTCTGATTCCCCGCCTCTGATTCCCCATCTCTGATTCACTGCCTCTGATTCCCCACATCTGATTCCCCATCTCTGATTCCGCACAACCGATTCCCTGCCTCTGATTCCCCGACTCTGATTCCCCACCTCTGATTCCCCAGCTCTGATTCCCCGCCTCTGATTCCCCACGTCTGATTCCCTGCCTGTGATTCCCCGCCTCTGATTCCCCATCTCTGATTCCCCACCTCTGATTCCCCATATCTGATTCCCTTCCTTTGATTCCCCGCCTCTGATTCCCCGCCTCTGATTCCTTGCCACTGATTCCCCGCCCCTGATTCCCCACCTCTGATTCCCCATATCTTATTCCCCGCCTCTGTTTCCCCCCCTCTGATTCCCAGCCTCTGATTCCCCATATCTAATTCCCCGCCTCTGATTCCCCATATCTGATTCCCCGCCTCTATTTCCCCATATCTGCTTCGCCGCCTCTGATTCCCCAACTCTGATTCCCCGCCTCTGATTCCCCAGCTCTGATTTCCCGCCTCTGATTCCCGGCATCCGATTCCCTGCCTCTGATTCCCCGCCTCTGATTCCCCATCTCTGATTCCCCGCCTCTGATTCCCCGTGTCTGATTCCCTGCCTCTGATTCCCCGCCTCTGATTCCCCATATCTGATTCCCCGCCTCTGTTTTCCCGCCTCTGATTCCCTGCCTCTGATTCCCCATATCTGATTCCCCGCCTCTTATTCCCCAACTCTGATTCCCCGCCTCTGATTCCCTAGCTCTGAATCCCCGCCTCTGATTCCCCGCGTCTGATTCCCTGCCTCTGATTCCCCGCCTCTGATTCCCCATCTGTGATTCACAACCTCTGATGCCCCACCTCTGATTCCCCATATCTGATTCCCCGCCTCTGTTTCCCCGCCTCTGATTCCCCGCCTCTGATTCCCCATATCTGATTCCCCGCCTCTGATTGCCCACCTCTGATTCACCGCGTCTGATTCCCCGCCTCTGATTCCCCGCCTCTGATTCCCCATCTCTGATTCACCACCTCTGATTCCCAGCCTCTGATTCCCCATCTCTGATTCCGCACATCCGATTCCCTGCTTATGATTCCCCACCTCTGATTCCCCGCCTCTGATTCCCCATATCTGATTCCCTGCCTCTGTTTCCCCGCCTCTAATTCCCCACCTCTGTTTCCCCATATCTGATTCCCCGCCTCTGATTCCCCAACTCTAATACCCCGCCTCTGATTCCCAAGCTCTGATTCCCCGCCTCTGATTCCCCGCATCTGATTCCCTGCCTCTGATTCCCCGCCTCTGATTCCAGGCCTCTGATTCCCAGCATCTGATTCCGGCCTCTAATTCCCGGCCTCTGATTCCCTGCTTCTGATTCTGATTCCCTGCCTCTGATTCCCCATCTCTGATTCCGCACATCTGATTCCTTGCCTCTGATTCCCCACCTCTGATTCCCCATATCTGATTCCCCGCCTGGGTTTCCCCGCCTCTGATTCCCCGCCTCTGTTTCCCAATATCTAAGTCCCCGCCTCTGATTCCCCAAATCTGATTCCCCACCTCTGATTCCCCAGCTCTGATTCCCCGCCTCTGATTCCCCGCATCTGATTCCCTGCATCTGATTCCAAGCCTCTGATTCCCTGCCTCTGATTCCCAACCTCTGATTCCCCACCTCTGATTCCCCATATCTGATTCCCCGCCTCTGTCTCCCCGCCTCGGATTCCCCGCCTCTGTTTCCCCATATCTGATTCCCGGCCTCTGATTCCCCGCCTCTGATTCCCCGCCTCTGATTCCCTGCCTCTGATTCCCCATCTCCTATTCCGCACATCTGATTCCCTTCCTCTGATTCCCCGCCTCTGATTCCCCGCCTCTGATTCCCTGCCTCTGATTCCCAACCTCGGATTCCCCACCTCTGATTCCCCATATCTGATTCCCCGCCTCTGTTTCCCCGCCTCTGATTCCCCGCCTCTGATTCCCAACTCTGATTCCCCGCCTCTGATTCCCCAGCTCTGATTCCCCGTGTTTGATTCCCTGCCTCTGATTCCCTGCCCTGATTCCCCATCTCTGTTTCACCGCCTTTGATTCGCCACCTCTGATTCCCCATATCTGATTACCCGCCTCTGTTTCCCCGACTCTGATTCCCTGCCTCTGATTCCCAACCTCTGATTCCACACCTCTGATTCCCCATATCTGATTCCCCGCCTCTATTTCCCCATATCTGATTCCCCACCTCTGTTTCCCCGCCTCTGATTCCCCGCCTCTGATTCTCCATATCTCATTCCCCACCTCTGAATCCCCATCTCTGATTCCCAGACTCTGATTCCCCACCTCTGATTCCCGGCCTCTTATTCCCAGCATCTGATTCCCGGCCTCTGATTCCCGGCCTCTGATTCCCCGCTTCTGATTCTGATTCCCTGCCTCTGATTCCCCATCTCTGATTCCGCACATCTGATTCCCTGCCTCTGATTCCCCACCTCTGATTCCCCATATCTGATTCCCCGCCACTGTTTCCCCGCCTCTGATTCCCCGCCTCTGTTTCCCCATATCTAATTCCCGACCTCTGATGCCCCAACTCTGATTCCCCACCTCTGATTCCCCAGCTCTGATTCCCAGCCTCTGATTCCCCGCATCCGATTCCCCATGTCTGATTCCCCGCCTCTGTTTCCCCGCCTCTGATTCCCCGCCTCTGTTTCCCCATATCTGATTCCCCGCCTCTGATTCCCCAGCTCAGATTCCCTGCCTCTGATTCCCCGCGTTCTATTCGCTGCCTCTGATTCCCCGCCTGTGATTCCCCATCTCTGATTCACCACCTCTGATTTCCCACCTCTGATTCCCCATATCTAATTCCCCGCCTCTGCTTGCCCGCCTCTCATTCCCCGCCTCTGTTTCCCCATATCTGATTCCCCGCCTCTGAATCCCCAACTCTGATTCCCTGCCTCTGATTCACCAGCTCTGATTCCCCGCCTTTGATTCCCCCCGTCTGATTCCCATCCTCTGAATCCCTGTCTGATTTCCTGCCTCTGATTTCCCGCCTCTGATTCCCGGCATCCGATTCCCCAACTCTGATTCCCCGCCTCTGATTCCCCATCTCTGATTCCCCGCCTTTTATTCCCGGCCTCTGATTCCCTGCCTCTGATTTCCCGCCTCTGATTCCCCATATCTGATTCCCCGCCTCTGTTTCCCCAGCTCTGATTCCCCGCCTCTGATTCCCCGCCTCTGATTCCCCATCTCTGTTTCACCGCCTTTGATTCGCCACCTCTGATTCCCCAGCTCTGATTCCCCGCCTTTTATTCCCGGCCTCTGATTCCCTGCCACTGATTCCCCGCCCCTGATTCCCCACCTCTGATTCCCCATATCTGATTCCCCGCCTCTGTTTCCCCAGCTCTGATTCCCCACCTCTGATTCCCCAGCTCTGATTCCCTGCCACTGATTCCCCGCCCCTGATTCCCCACCTCTGATTCCCCATATCTGATTCCCCGCCTCTGTTTCCCCAGCTCTGATTCCCTGCCTCTGATTCCCTGCCCTGATTCCCCATGTCTGTTTCACCGCCTTTGATTCGCCACCTCTGATTCCCCATATCTGATTCCCCGCCTCTGTTTCCCCGCCTCTGATTCCCTGCCTCTGATTCCCAACCTCTGATTCCACACCTCTGATTCCCCATATCTGATTCCCCGCCTCTATTTCCCCATATCTGATTCCCCGCCTCTGATTCCCCAACTCTGATTCCCCGCCTCTGATTCCCCAGCTCTGATTCCCCGCCTCTGATTCCCGGCGTCCGATTCCCTGCCTCTGATTCCCCGCCTCTGATTCCCCATCTCTGATTCACCACCTCTGATTCCCCACCTCTGATTCCCCATATCTAATTCCCCGCCTCTGTTTTCCCGCCTCTGATTCCCCGCCTCTGTTTCCCCATATCTGATTCCCCGCCTCTGATTCCCCAACTCTGATTCCCCATATCTGATTCCCCGCCTCTGATTCCCCAACTCTGATTCCCTGCCTCATATTCCCCAGCTCTGATTCCCCGCCTTTGATTCCCCCCTTCTGATTCCCAGCCTCTGAATCCCCGTGTCTGATTTCCTGCCTCTGATTCCCCGCCTCTGATTCCCCATCTCTGATTCACCGCCTCTGATTCCCCACCTCTGATTCCCCATCTCTGATTCCGCACATCCAATTCCCTGCCTCTGATTCCCCAACTCTGATTCCCCACCTCTGATTCCCCAGCTCTGATTCCCCACCTCAGATTCCCCGCGTCTGATTCCCTGCCTCTGATTCCCCGCCTCTGATTCCCTGCCTCTGATTCCCCATATCTGATTCCCCGCCTCTGATTCCCCAACTCTGATTCCCCGCTTCTGATTCCCCAGCTCTGAATCCCCGCCTCTGATTCCCCGCGTCTGATTCCCTGCCTCTGATTCCCCGCCTCTAATTCCCCATCTGTGATTCACAACTTCTGATGCCCCACCTCTGATTCCCCATATCAGATTCCCCGCCTCTGTTTCCCCGCCTCTGATTCCCCGCCTCTGATTCCCCATATCTGATTCCCCGCCTCTGATTGCCCACCTCTGATTCCCCGCGTCTGATTCCCTGCCTCTGATTCCCCGCCTCTGATTCCCCATATCTGATTCACCACCTCTCATTCCCGGCCTCTGATTCCCCATCTCTGATTCTGCACATCCGATTCCCTGCCTATGATTCCCCACCTCTGATTCCCCGCCTCTGATTCCCCATATCTGATTCCCTGCCTCGGTTTCCCCGCCTCTGATTCCCCACCTCTGTTTCCCCATATCTGATTCCCCGCCTCTGATTCCCCAACTCTAATACCCTGCCTCTGATTCCCCAGCTCTGATTCCCCGCCTCTGATTCCCCGCATCTGATTCCCTGCCTCTGATTTCCCGCCTCTGATTCCAGGCCTCTGATTCCCAGCATCTGATTCCGGCCTCTGATTCCCGGACTCTGATTCCCTGCTTCTGATTCTGATTCCCTGCCTCTGATTCCCCATCTCTGATTCCGCACATCTGATTCCCTGCCTCTGATTCCCCACCTCTGATTCCCCATATCTGATTACCCGCCTCTGTTTCCACGCCTCTGATTCCCCGCCTCTGTTTCCCCATATCTGATTCCCCGACTCTGATTCCCCAACTCTGATTCCCCTCCTCTAATTCGCCAGCTATGATTCCCCGCCTCTGATTCCCTGCGTCTGATTCCCTGCCTCTGATTCCCAGCCTCTGATTCCCCTTCTCTGATTCACCACCTCTGAATCCCCACCTCTGATTCCCCATCTCTGATTCCGCACATCCGATTCCCTGCCTCTGATTCCCCGCCTCTGATTCCCCGCCTCTGATTCGCAACCTCTAATTCCCCACCTCTGATTCCCCATATCTGATTCCCCGCCTCTGTTTCCCTGCCTCTGATTCCCGGCCTCTGTTTCCCCATATCTGATTCCCCTCCTCTGATTCCCCAACTCTGATTCCCCGCCTCTGATTCCCCAGCTCTGATTCCCCGCCTTTTATTCCCGGCCACTGATTCCCTGCCACTGATTCCCCGCCCCTGATTCCCCACCTCTGATTCCCCATATCTGATTCCCCGCCTCTGTTTCCCCAGCTCTGATTCCCTGCCTCTGATTCCCCGCCTCTGATTCCCCATCTCTGTTTCACCGCCTTTGATTCGCCACCTCTGATTCCCCATATCTGATTCCCCGCCTCTGTTTCCCCGCCTCTGATTCCCTGCCTCTGATTCCCAACCTCTGATTCCACACCTCTGATTCCCCATATCTGATTCCCCGCCTCTATTTCCCCATATCTGATTCCCCGCCTCTGATTCCCCAACTCTGATTCCCCGCATCTGATTCCCCAGCTCTGATTCCCCGCCTCTGATTCCCGGCATCCGATTCCCTGCCTCTGATTCCCCGCCTCTGATTCCCCATCTCTGATTCCCCGCCTCTGATTCCCCGTGTCTGATTCCCAGCCTCTGATTCCCCTCCTCAGATTCCCCGCCTCTGATTCCCTGCCACTGAATCCCTGCCCCTGATTCCCCACCTCTGATTCCCCATATCTGATTCCCCGCCTCTGTTTCCCCGCCTCTGATTCCCCGCCTCTGATTCCCCATATCTGATTCCCTGCCTCTGATTCCCCAACTCTGATTCCCCGCCTCTGATTCCCCAGCTCTGAATCCCCGCCTCTGATTCCCCACCTCTGATTCCCCATATCTGATTCCCCGCCTCTGTTTCCCCAGCTCTGATTCCCTGCCTCTGATTCCCTGCCCTGATTCCCCATGTCTGTTTCACCGCCTTTGATTCGCCACCTCTGATTCCCCATATCTGATTCCCCGCCTCTGTTTCCCCGCCTCTGATTCCCTGCCTCTGATTCCCAACCTCTGATTCCACACCTCTGATTCCCCATATCTGATTCCCCGCCTCTATTTCCCCATATCTGATTCCCCGCCTCTGATTCCCCAACTCTGATTCCCCGCCTCTGATTCCCCAGCTCTGATTCCCCGCCTCTGATTCCCGGCGTCCGATTCCCTGCCTCTGATTCCCCGCCTCTGATTCCCCATCTCTGATTCACCACCTCTGATTCCCCACCTCTGATTCCCCATATCTAATTCCCCGCCTCTGTTTTCCCGCCTCTGATTCCCCGCCTCTGTTTCCCCATATCTGATTCCCCGCCTCTGATTCCCTGCCTCTGATTCCCCATATCTGATTCCCCGCCTCTGATTCCCCAACTCTGATTCCCTGCCTCATATTCCCCAGCTCTGATTCCCCGCCTTTGATTCCCCCCTTCTGATTCCCAGCCTCTGAATCCCCGTGTCTGATTTCCTGCCTCTGATTCCCCGCCTCTGATTCCCCATCTCTGATTCACCGCCTCTGATTCCCCACCTCTGATTCCCCATCTCTGATTCCGCACATCCAATTCCCTGCCTCTGATTCCCCAACTCTGATTCCCCACCTCTGATTCCCCAGCTCTGATTCCCCACCTCAGATTCCCCGCGTCTGATTCCCTGCCTCTGATTCCCCGCCTCTGATTCCCTGCCTCTGATTCCCCATATCTGATTCCCCGCCTCTGATTCCCCAACTCTGATTCCCCGCTTCTGATTCCCCAGCTCTGAATCCCCGCCTCTGATTCCCCGCGTCTGATTCCCTGCCTCTGATTCCCCGCCTCTGATTCCCCAACTCTGATTCCCCGCTTCTGATTCCCCACCTCTGATTCCCCGCCTCTGATTCCCCATATCTGATTCCCTGCCTCGGTTTCCCCGCCTCTGATTCCCCACCTCTGTTTCCCCATATCTGATTCCCCGCCTCTGATTCCCCAACTCTAATACCCTGCCTCTGATTCCCCAGCTCTGATTCCCCGCCTCTGATTCCCCGCATCTGATTCCCTGCCTCTGATTTCCCGCCTCTGATTCCAGGCCTCTGATTCCCAGCATCTGATTCCGGCCTCTGATTCCCGGACTCTGATTCCCTGCTTCTGATTCTGATTCCCTGCCTCTGATTCCCCATCTCTGATTCCGCACATCTGATTCCCTGCCTCTGATTCCCCACCTCTGATTCCCCATATCTGATTACCCGCCTCTGTTTCCACGCCTCTGATTCCCCGCCTCTGTTTCCCCATATCTGATTCCCCGACTCTGATTCCCCAACTCTGATTCCCCTCCTCTAATTCGCCAGCTATGATTCCCCGCCTCTGATTCCCTGCGTCTGATTCCCTGCCTCTGATTCCCAGCCTCTGATTCCCCTTCTCTGATTCACCACCTCTGAATCCCCACCTCTGATTCCCCATCTCTGATTCCGCACATCCGATTCCCTGCCTCTGATTCCCCGCCTCTGATTCCCCGCCTCTGATTCGCAACCTCTAATTCCCCACCTCTGATTCCCCATATCTGATTCCCCGCCTCTGTTTCCCTGCCTCTGATTCCCGGCCTCTGTTTCCCCATATCTGATTCCCCTCCTCTGATTCCCCAACTCTGATTCCCCGCCTCTGATTCCCCAGCTCTGATTCCCCGCCTTTTATTCCCGGCCACTGATTCCCTGCCACTGATTCCCCGCCCCTGATTCCCCACCTCTGATTCCCCATATCTGATTCCCCGCCTCTGTTTCCCCAGCTCTGATTCCCTGCCTCTGATTCCCCGCCTCTGATTCCCCATCTCTGTTTCACCGCCTTTGATTCGCCACCTCTGATTCCCCATATCTGATTCCCCGCCTCTGTTTCCCCGCCTCTGATTCCCTGCCTCTGATTCCCAACCTCTGATTCCACACCTCTGATTCCCCATATCTGATTCCCCGCCTCTATTTCCCCATATCTGATTCCCCGCCTCTGATTCCCCAACTCTGATTCCCCGCATCTGATTCCCCAGCTCTGATTCCCCGCCTCTGATTCCCGGCATCCGATTCCCTGCCTCTGATTCCCCGCCTCTGATTCCCCATCTCTGATTCCCCGCCTCTGATTCCCCGTGTCTGATTCCCAGCCTCTGATTCCCCTCCTCAGATTCCCCGCCTCTGATTCCCTGCCACTGAATCCCTGCCCCTGATTCCCCACCTCTGATTCCCCATATCTGATTCCCCGCCTCTGTTTCCCCGCCTCTGATTCCCCGCCTCTGATTCCCCATATCTGATTCCCTGCCTCTGATTCCCCAACTCTGATTCCCCGCCTCTGATTCCCCAGCTCTGAATCCCCGCCTCTGATTCCCCGCGTCTGATTCCCTCCCTCTGATTCCCCGCCTTGATTCCCCATCTCTGATTCACAACCTCTGATTCCCCACCTCTGATTCCCCATATCTGATTCCCCGCCTCTGTTTCCCCGCCTCTGATTCCCCGCCTCTGATTCCCCATATCTGATTCCCCGGCTCGGATTGCCCACCTCTGATTCCCCGCCTCTGATTCGCCAGCTCTGATTCCCCGCCTCTGAATCCCCGCATCTGATTCCCTGCCTCTGATTCCCCGCCTCTGATTCCCCATCTCTGATTCACCTCCTTTGATTCGCCACCTCTGATTCCCCATATCTGATTCCCCACCTCTGTTTCCCCGCCCCTGATTCCCCGCCTCTGATTCTCCATATCTCATTCCCCGCCTCTGAATCCCCATCTCTGATTCCCAGACTCTGATTCCCCACCTCTGATTCCCGGCCTCTTATTCCCAGCATCTGATTCCCCATATCTGATTCCCCTCCTCTGATTCCCCAACTCTGATTCCCCGCCTCTGATTCCCCAGCTCTGATTCCCCGCCTTTTATTCCCGGCCTCTGATTCCCTGCCTCTGTTTCCCCAGCTCTGATTCCCCACCTCTGATTCCCCAGCTCTGATTCCCCGCCTTTTATTCCCGGCCTCTGATTCCCTGCCACTGATTCCCCGCCCCGAATTCCCCACCTCTGATTCCCCATATCTGATTCCCCGCCTCTGTTTCCCCAGCTCTGATTCCCTGCCTCTGATTCCCCGCCTCTGATTCCCCATCTCTGTTTCACCGCCTTTGATTCGCCACCTCTGATTCCCCAGCTCTGATTCCCCGCCTTTTATTCCCGGCCTCTGATTCCCTGCCACTGATTCCCCGCCCCTGATTCCCCACCTCTGATTCCCCATATCTGATTCCCCGCCTCTGTTTCCCCAGCTCTGATTCCCCACCTCTGATTCCCCAGCTCTGATTCCCTGCCACTGATTCCCCGCCCCTGATTCCCCACCTCTGATTCCCCATATCTGATTCCCCGCCTCTGTCTCCCCAGCTCTGATTCCCTGCCTCTGATTCCCTGCCCTGATTCCCCATCTCTGTTTCACCGCCTTTGATTCGCCACTTCTGATTCCCCATATCTGATTCCCCGCCTCTGTTTCCCCGCCTCTGATTCCCTGCCTCTGATTCCCAACCTCTGATTCCACACCTCTGATTCCCCATATCTGATTCCCCGCCTCTATTTCCCCATATCTGATTCCCCGCCTCTGATTCCCCAACTCTGATTCCCCGCCTCTGATTCCCCAGCTCTGATTCCCCGCCTCTGATTCCCGGCGTCCGATTCCCTGCCTCTGATTCCCCGCCTCTGATTCCCCATCTCTGATTCACCACCTCTGATTCCCCACCTCTGATTCCCCATATCTAATTCCCCGCCTCTGTTTTCCCGCCTCTGATACCCCGCCTCTGTTTCCCCATATCTGATTCCCCGCCTCTGATTCCCTGCCTCTGATTCCCCATATCTGATTCCCCGCCTCTGATTCCCCAACTCTGATTCCCTGCCTCATATTCCCCAGCTCTGATTCCCCGCCTTTGATTCCCCCCTTCTGATTCCCAGCCTCTGAATCCCCGTGTCTGATTTCCTGCCTCTGATTACCCGCCTCTGATTCCCCATCTCTGATTCACCGCCTCTGATTCCCCACCTCTGATTCCCCATCTCTGATTCCGCACATCCAATTCCCTGCCTCTGATTCCCCAACTCTGATTCCCCACCTCTGATTTCCCAGCTCTGATTCCCCGCCTCAGATTCCCCGCGTCTGATTCCCTGCCTCTGATTCCCCGCCTCTGATTCCCTGCCTCTGATTCCCCATATCTGATTCCCCGCCTCTGATTCCCCAACTCTGATTCCCCGCTTCTGATTCCCCAGCTCTGAATCCCCGCCTCTGATTCCCCGCGTCTGATTCCCTGCCTCTGATTCCCCGCCTCTAATTCCCCATCTGTGATTCACAACTTCTGATGCCCCACCTCTGATTCCCCATATCTGATTCCCCGCCTCTGTTTCCCCGCCTCTGATTCCCCGCCTCTGATTCCCCATATCTGATTCCCCGCCTCTGATTGCCCACCTCTGATTCCCCGCGTCTGATTCCCTGCCTCTGATTCCCCGCCTCTGATTCCCCATATCTGATTCACCACCTCTCATTCCCGGCCTCTGATTCCCCATCTCTGATTCTGCACATCCGATTCCCTGCCTATGATTCCCCACCTCTGATTCCCCGCCTCTGATTCCCCATATCTGATTCCCTGCCTCTGTTTCCCCGCCTCTGATTCCCCACCTCTGTTTCCCCATATCTGATTCCCCGCCTCTGATTCCCCAACTCTAATACCCTGCCTCTGATTCCCCAGCTCTGATTCCCCGCCTCTGATTCCCCGCATCTGATTCCCTGCCTCTGATTTCCCGCCTCTGATTCCAGGCCTCTGATTCCCAGCATCTGATTCCGGCCTCTGATTCCCGGACTCTGATTCCCTGCTTCTGATTCTGATTCCCTGCCTCTGATTCCCCATCTCTGATTCCGCACATCTGATTCCCTGCCTCTGATTCCCCACCTCTGATTCCCCATATCTGATTACCCGCCTCTGTTTCCCCGCCTCTGATTCCCCGCCTCTGTTTCCCCATATCTGATTCCCCGACTCTGATTCCCCAACTCTGATTCCCCTCCTCTAATTCGCCAGCTATGATTCCCCGCCTCTGATTCCCTGCGTCTGATTCCCTGCCTCTGATTCCCAGCCTCTGATTCCCCTTCTCTGATTCACCACCTCTGAATCCCCACCTCTGATTCCCCATCTCTGATTCCGCACATCCGATTCCCTGCCTCTGATTCCCCGCCTCTGATTCCCCGCCTCTGATTCGCAACCTCTAATTCCCCACCTCTGATTCCCCATATCTGATTCCCCGCCTCTGTTTCCCTGCCTCTGATTCCCGGCCTCTGTTTCCCCATATCTGATTCCCCTCCTCTGATTCCCCAACTCTGATTCCCCGCCTCTGATTCCCCAGCTCTGATTCCCCGCCTTTTATTCCCGGCCACTGATTCCCTGCCACTGATTCCCCGCCCCTGATTCCCCACCTCTGATTCCCCATATCTGATTCCCCGCCTCTGTTTCCCCAGCTCTGATTCCCTGCCTCTGATTCCCCGCCTCTGATTCCCCATCTCTGTTTCACCGCCTTTGATTCGCCACCTCTGATTCCCCATATCTGATTCCCCGCCTCTGTTTCCCCGCCTCTGATTCCCTGCCTCTGATTCCCAACCTCTGATTCCACACCTCTGATTCCCCATATCTGATTCCCCGCCTCTATTTCCCCATATCTGATTCCCCGCCTCTGATTCCCCAACTCTGATTCCCCGCCTCTGATTCCCCAGCTCTGATTCCCCGCCTCTGATTCCCGGCATCCGATTCCCTGCCTCTGATTCCCCGCCTCTGATTCCCCATCTCTGATTCCCCGCCTCTGATTCCCCGTGTCTGATTCCCAGCCTCTGATTCCCCTCCTCAGATTACCCGCCTCTGATTCCCTGCCACTGAATCCCTGCCCCTGATTCCCCACCTCTGATTCCCCATATCTTATTCCCCGCCTCTGTTTCCCCGCCTCTGATTCCCCGCCTCTGATTCCCCATATCTGATTCCCTGCCTCTGATTCCCCAACTCTGATTCCCCGCCTCTGATTCCCCAGCTCTGAATCCCCGCCTCTGATTCCCCGCGTCTGATTCCCTCCCTCTGATTCCCCGCCTTGATTCCCCATCTCTGATTCACAACCTCTGATTCCCCACCTCTGATTCCCCATATCTGATTCCCCGCCTCTGTTTCCCCGCCTCTGATTCCCCGCCTCTGATTCCCCATATCTGATTCCCCGGCTCTGATTGCCCACCTCTGATTCCCCGCCTCTGATTCGCCAGCTCTGATTCCCCGCCTCTGAATCCCCGCATCTGATTCCCTGCCTCTGATTCCCCGCCTCTGATTCCCCATCTCTGATTCACCGCCTTTGATTCGCCACCTCTGATTCCCCATATCTGATTCCCCACCTCTGTTTCCCCGCCCCTGATTCCCCGCCTCTGATTCTCCATATCTCATTCCCCGCCTCTGAATCCCCATCTCTGATTCCCAGACTCTGATTCCCCACCTCTGATTCCCGGCCTCTTATTCCCAGCATCTGATTCCCCATATCTGATTCCCCGCCTCTGTTTCCCTGCCTCTGATTCCGGCCTCTGTTTCCCCATATCTGATTCCCCTCCTCTGATTCCCCAACTCTGATTCCCCGCCTCTGATTCCCCAGCTCTGATTCCCCGCCTTTTATTCCCGGCCTCTGATTCCCTGCCTCTGTTTCCCCAGCTCTGATTCCCCACCTCTGATTCCCCAGCTCTGATTCCCTGCCACTGATTCCCCGCCCCTGATTCCCCACCGCTGATTCCCCATATCTGATTCCCCGCCTCTGTTTCCCCAGCTCTGATTCCCTGCCTCTGATTCCCTGCCCTGATTCCCCATCTCTGTTTCACCGCATTTGATTCGCCACCTCTGATTCCCCATATCTGATTCCCCGCCTCTGTTTCCCCGCCTCTTATTCCCTGCCACTGATTCCCCGCCCCTGATTCCCCACCTCTGATTCCCCATATCTGATTCCCCGCCTCTGTTTCCCCAGCTCTGATTCCCTGCCTCTGATTCCCTGCCCTGATTCCCCATCTCTGTTTCACCGCATTTGATTCGCCACCTCTGATTCCCCATATCTGATTCCCCGCCTCTGTTTCCCCGCCTCTTATTCCCTGCCTCTGATTCCCAACCTCTGATTCCACACCTCTGATTCCACACCTCTGATTCCCCGCCTCTGATTCCCGGCGTCCGATTCCCTGCCTCTGATTCCCCGCCTCTGATTCCCCATCTCTGATTCACCACCTCTGATTCCCCACCTCTGATTCCCCATATCTAATTCCCCGCCTCTGTTTTCCCGCCTCTGATTCCCCGCCTCTGTTTCCCCATATCTGATTCCCCGCCTCTGAATCCCCAACTCTGATTCCCTGCCTCAGATTCCCCAGCTCTGATTCCCCGCCTTTGATTCCCCCCGTCTGATTCCCAGCCTCTGAATCCCCGTGTCTGATTTCCTGCCTCTGATTCCCCGCCTCTGATTCCCCATCTCTGATTCACCGCCTCTGATTCCCCACCTCTGATTCCCCATCTCTGATTCCGCACATCCAATTCCCTGCCTCTGATTCCCCAACTCTGATTCCCCACCTCTGATTCCCCAGCTCTGATTCCCCGCCTCAGATTCCCCGCGTCTGATTCCCTGCCTCTGATTCCCCGCCTCTGATTCCCTGCCTCTGATTCCCCATATCTGATTCCCTGCCTCTGATTCCCCAACTCTGATTCCCCGCTTCTGATTCCCCAGCTCTGAATCCCCGACTCTGATTCCCCGAGTCTGATTCCCTGCCTCTGATTCCCCGCCTCTAATTCCCCATCTGTGATTCACAACCTCTGATGCCCCACCTCTGATTCCCCATATCTGATTCCCCGCCTCTGTTTCCCCGCCTCTGATTCCCCGCCTCTGATTCCCCATATCTGATTCCCCGACTCTGATTGCCCACCTCTGATTCCCCGCGTCTGATTCACTGCCTCTGATTCCCCGCCTCTGATTCCCCATATCTGATTCACCACCTCTCATTCCCGGCCTCTGATTCCCCATTTCTGATTCCGCACATCCGATTCCCTGCCTATGATTCCCCACCTCTGATTCCCGCCTCTGATTCCCCATATCTGATTCCCTGCCTCTGTTTCCCCGCCTCTGATTCCCCACCTCTGTTTCCCCATATCTGATTCCCCGCCTCTGATTCCCCAACTCTAATACCCTGCCTCTGATTCCCCAGCTCTGATTCCCCGCCTCTGATTCCCCGCATCAGATTCCCTGCCTCTGATTCCCCGCCTCTGATTCCAGGCCTCTGATTCCCAGCATCTGATTCCGGCCTCTGATTCCCGGCCTCTGATTCCCTGCTTCAGATTCTGATTCCCTGCCTCTGATTCCCCATCTCTGATTCCGCACATCTGATTCCCTGCCTCTGATTCCCCACCTCTGATTCCCCATATCTGATTCCCCGCCTCTGTTTCCCCGCCTCTGATTCCCCGCCTCTGTTTCCCCATATCTGATTCCCCGCCTCTGATTCCCCAACTCTGATTCCCCTCCACTAATTCGCCAGCTATGATTCCCCGCCTCATTTCCCTGCGTCTGATTCCCTGCCTCTGATTCCCAGCCTCTGATTCCCCTTTTCTGATTCACCACCTCTGAATCCCCACCTCTGATTCCCCATCTCTGATTCCACACATCCGATTCCCTGCCTCTGATTCCCCGCCTCTGATTCGCAACCTCAAATTCCCCACCTCTGATTCCCCATATCTGATTCCCCGCCTCTGTTTCCCTGCCTCTGATTCCCGGCCTCTGTTTCCCCATATCTGATTCCCCTCCTCTGATTCCCCAGCTCTGATTCCCCGCCTTTTATTCCCGGCCTCTGATTCCCTGCCACTGATTCCCCGCCCCTGATTCCCCACCTCTGATTCCCCATATCTGATTCCCCGCCTCTGTTTCCCCAGCTCTGATTCCCCACCTCTGATTCCCCAGCTCTGATTCCCTGCCACTGATTCCCCGCCCCTGATTCCCCACCTCTGATTCCCCATATCTGATTCCCCGCCTCTGTTTCCCCAGCTCTGATTCCCTGCCTCTGATTCCCTGCCCTGATTCCCCATCTCTGTTTCACCGCCTTTGATTCGCCACCTCTGATTCCCCATATCTGATTCCCCGCCTCTGTTTCCCCGCCTCTGATTCCCTGCCTCTGATTCCCAACCTCTGATTCCACACCTCTGATTCCCCATATCTGATTCCCCGCCTCTATTTCCCCATATCTGATTCCCCGCCTCTGATTCCCCAACTCTGATTCCCCGCCTCTGATTCCCCAGCTCTGATTCCCCGCCTCTGATTCCCGGCGTCCGATTCCCTGCCTCTGATTCCCCGCCTCTGATTCACCATCTCTGATTCCCCGCCTCTGATTCCCCATGTCTGATTCCCTGCCTCTGATTCCCCGGCTCAGATTCCCCGCCTCTGATTCCCTGCCACTGATTCCCTGCCCCTGATTCCCCACCTCTGATTCCCCATATCTGATTCCCCGCCTCTGTTTCCCCGCCTCTGATTCCCCGCCTCTGATTCCCCATATCTGATTCCCCGGCTCTGATTGCCCACCTCTGATTCCCCGCCTCTGATTCGCCAGCTCTGATTCCCCGCCTCTGAATCCCCGCATCTGATTCCCTGCCTCTGATTCCCCGCCTCTGATTCCCCATCTCTGATTCACCGCCTTTGATTCGCCACCTCTGATTCCCCATATCTGATTCCCCACCTCTGTTTCCCCGCCCCTGATTCCCCGCCTCTGATTCTCCATATCTCATTCCCCGCCTCTGAATCCCCATCTCTGATTCCCAGACTCTGATTCCCCACCTCTGATTCCCGGCCTCTTATTCCCAGCATCTGATTCCCCATATCTGATTCCCCGCCTCTGTTTCCCTGCCTCTGATTCCGGCCTCTGTTTCCCCATATCTGATTCCCCTCCTCTGATTCCCCAACTCTGATTCCCCGCCTCTGATTCCCCAGCTCTGATTCCCCGCCTTTTATTCCCGGCCTCTGATTCCCTGCCTCTGTTTCCCCAGCTCTGATTCCCCACCTCTGATTCCCCAGCTCTGATTCCCTGCCACTGATTCCCCGCCCCTGATTCCCCACCTCTGATTCCCCATATCTGATTCCCCGCCTCTGTTTCCCCAGCTCTGATTCCCTGCCTCTGATTCCCTGCCCTGATTCCCCATCTCTGTTTCACCGCATTTGATTCGCCACCTCTGATTCCCCATATCTGATTCCCCGCCTCTGTTTCCCCGCCTCTTATTCCCTGCCACTGATTCCCCGCCCCTGATTCCCCACCTCTGATTCCCCATATCTGATTCCCCGCCTCTGTTTCCCCAGCTCTGATTCCCTGCCTCTGATTCCCTGCCCTGATTCCCCATCTCTGATTCCGCACATCCGATTCCCTGCCTCTGATTCCCCGCCTCTGATTCCCCGCCTCTGATTCGCAACCTCTAATTCCCCACCTCTGATTCCCCATATCTGATTCCCCGCCTCTGTTTCCCTGCCTCTGATTCCCGGCCTCTGTTTCCCCATATCTGATTCCCCTCCTCTGATTCCCCAACTCTGATTCCCCGCCTCTGATTCCCCAGCTCTGATTCCCCGCCTTTTATTCCCGGCCACTGATTCCCTGCCACTGATTCCCCGCCCCTGATTCCCCACCTCTGATTCCCCATATCTGATTCCCCGCCTCTGTTTCCCCAGCTCTGATTCCCTGCCTCTGATTCCCCGCCTCTGATTCCCCATCTCTGTTTCACCGCCTTTGATTCGCCACCTCTGATTCCCCATATCTGATTCCCCGCCTCTGTTTCCCCAGCTCTGATTCCCTGCCTCTGATTCCCTGCCCTGATTCCCCATCTCTGTTTCACCGCCTTTGATTCGCCACCTCTGATTCCCCATATCTGATTCCCCGCCTCTGTTTCCCCGCCTCTGATTCCCTGCCTCTGATTCCCAACCTCTGATTCCACACCTCTGATTCCCCATATCTGATTCCCCGCCTCTATTTCCCCATATCTGATTCCCCGCCTCTGATTCCCCAACTCTGATTCCCCGCCTCTGATTCCCCAGCTCTGATTCCCCGCCTCTGATTCCCGGCGTCCGATTCCCTGCCTCTGATTCCCCGCCTCTGATTCACCATCTCTGATTCCCCGCCTCTGATTCCCCATGTCTGATTCCCTGCCTCTGATTCCCCGGCTCAGATTCCCCGCCTCTGATTCCCTGCCACTGATTCCCTGCCCCTGATTCCCCACCTCTGATTCCCCATATCTGATTCCCCGCCTCTGTTTCCCCGCCTCTGATTCCCCGCCTCTGATTCCCCATATCTGATTCCCCGGCTCTGATTGCCCACCTCTGATTCCCCGCCTCTGATTCGCCAGCTCTGATTCCCCGCCTCTGAATCCCCGCATCTGATTCCCTGCCTCTGATTCCCCGCCTCTGATTCCCCATCTCTGATTCACCGCCTTTGATTCGCCACCTCTGATTCCCCATATCTGATTCCCCACCTCTGTTTCCCCGCCCCTGATTCCCCGCCTCTGATTCTCCATATCTCATTCCCCGCCTCTGAATCCCCATCTCTGATTCCCAGACTCTGATTCCCCACCTCTGATTCCCGGCCTCTTATTCCCAGCATCTGATTCCCCATATCTGATTCCCCGCCTCTGTTTCCCTGCCTCTGATTCCGGCCTCTGTTTCCCCATATCTGATTCCCCTCCTCTGATTCCCCAACTCTGATTCCCCGCCTCTGATTCCCCAGCTCTGATTCCCCGCCTTTTATTCCCGGCCTCTGATTCCCTGCCTCTGTTTCCCCAGCTCTGATTCCCCACCTCTGATTCCCCAGCTCTGATTCCCTGCCACTGATTCCCCGCCCCTGATTCCCCACCTCTGATTCCCCATATCTGATTCCCCGCCTCTGTTTCCCCAGCTCTGATTCCCTGCCTCTGATTCCCTGCCCTGATTCCCCATCTCTGTTTCACCGCATTTGATTCGCCACCTCTGATTCCCCATATCTGATTCCCCGCCTCTGTTTCCCCGCCTCTTATTCCCTGCCACTGATTCCCCGCCCCTGATTCCCCACCTCTGATTCCCCATATCTGATTCCCCGCCTCTGTTTCCCCAGCTCTGATTCCCTGCCTCTGATTCCCTGCCCTGATTCCCCATCTCTGATTCCGCACATCCGATTCCCTGCCTCTGATTCCCCGCCTCTGATTCCCCGCCTCTGATTCGCAACCTCTAATTCCCCACCTCTGATTCCCCATATCTGATTCCCCGCCTCTGTTTCCCTGCCTCTGATTCCCGGCCTCTGTTTCCCCATATCTGATTCCCCTCCTCTGATTCCCCAACTCTGATTCCCCGCCTCTGATTCCCCAGCTCTGATTCCCCGCCTTTTATTCCCGGCCACTGATTCCCTGCCACTGATTCCCCGCCCCTGATTCCCCACCTCTGATTCCCCATATCTGATTCCCCGCCTCTGTTTCCCCAGCTCTGATTCCCTGCCTCTGATTCCCCGCCTCTGATTCCCCATCTCTGTTTCACCGCCTTTGATTCGCCACCTCTGATTCCCCATATCTGATTCCCCGCCTCTGTTTCCCCGCCTCTGATTCCCTGCCTCTGATTCCCAACCTCTGATTCCACACCTCTGATTCCCCATATCTGATTCCCCGCCTCTATTTCCCCATATCTGATTCCCCGCCTCTGATTCCCCAACTCTGATTCCCCGCCTCTGATTCCCCAGCTCTGATTCCCCGCCTCTGATTCCCGGCATCCGATTCCCTGCCTCTGATTCCCCGCCTCTGATTCCCCATCTCTGATTCCCCGCCTCTGATTCCCCGTGTCTGATTCCCAGCCTCTGATTCCCCTCCTCAGATTACCCGCCTCTGATTCCCTGCCACTGAATCCCTGCCCCTGATTCCCCACCTCTGATTCCCCATATCTGATTCCCCGCCTCTGTTTCCCCGCCTCTGATTCCCCGCCTCTGATTCCCCATATCTGATTCCCTGCCTCTGATTACCCAACTCTGATTCCCCGCCTCTGATTCCCCAGCTCTGAATCCCCGCCTCTGATTCCCCGCGTCTGATTCCCTCCCTCTGATTCCCCGCCTTGATTCCCCATCTCTGATTCACAACCTCTGATTCCCCACCTCTGATTCCCCATATCTGATTTCCCGCCTCTGTTTCCCCGCCTCTGATTCCCCGCCTCTGATTCCCCATATCTGATTCCCCGGCTCTGATTGCCCACCTCTGATTCCCCGCCTCTGATTCGCCAGCTCTGATTCCCCGCCTCTGAATCCCCGCATCTGATTCCCTGCCTCTGATTCCCCGCCTCTGATTCCCCATCTCTGATTCACCGCCTTTGATTCGCCACCTCTGATTCCCCATATCTGATTCCCCACCTCTGTTTCCCCGCCCCTGATTCCCCGCCTCTGATTCTCCATATCTCATTCCCCGCCTCTGAATCCCCATCTCTGATTCCCAGACTCTGATTCCCCACCTCTGATTCCCGGCCTCTTATTCCCAGCATCTGATTCCCCATATCTGATTACCCGCCTCTGTTTCCCTGCCTCTGATTCCGGCCTCTGTTTCCCCATATCTGATTCCCCTCCTCTGATTCCCCAACTCTGATTCCCTGCCTCTGATTCCCCAGCTCTGATTCCCCGCCTTTTATTCCCGGCCTCTGATTCCCTGCCTCTGTTTCCCCAGCTCTGATTCCCCACCTCTGATTCCCCAGCTCTGATTCCCTGCCACTGATTCCCCGCCCCTGATTCCCCACCTCTGATTCCCCATATCTGATTCCCCGCCTCTGTTTCCCCAGCTCTGATTCCCTGCCTCTGATTCCCTGCCCTGATTCCCCATCTCTGTTTCACCGCATTTGATTCGCCACCTCTGATTCCCCATATCTGATTCCCCGCCTCTGTTTCCCCGCCTCTTATTCCCTGCCACTGATTCCCCGCCCCTGATTCCCCACCTCTGATTCCCCATATCTGATTCCCCGCCTCTGTTTCCCCAGCTCTGATTCCCTGCCTCTGATTCCCTGCCCTGATTCCCCATCTCTGTTTCACCGCATTTGATTCGCCACCTCTGATTCCCCATATCTGATTCCCCGCCTCTGTTTCCCCGCCTCTTATTCCCTGCCTCTGATTCCCAACCTCTGATTCCACACCTCTGATTCCACACCTCTGATTCCCCGCCTCTGATTCCCGGCGTCCGATTCCCTGCCTCTGATTCCCCGCCTCTGATTCCCCATCTCTGATTCACCACCTCTGATTCCCCACCTCTGATTCCCCATATCTAATTCCCCGCCTCTGTTTTCCCGCCTCTGATTCCCCGCCTCTGTTTCCCCATATCTGATTCCCCGCCTCTGAATCCCCAACTCTGATTCCCTGCCTCAGATTCCCCAGCTCTGATTCCCCGCCTTTGATTCCCCCCGTCTGATTCCCAGCCTCTGAATCCCCGTGTCTGATTTCCTGCCTCTGATTCCCCGCCTCTGATTCCCCATCTCTGATTCACCGCCTCTGATTCCCCACCTCTGATTCCCCATCTCTGATTCCGCACATCCAATTCCCTGCCTCTGATTCCCCAACTCTGATTCCCCACCTCTGATTCCCCAGCTCTGATTCCCCGCCTCAGATTCCCCGCGTCTGATTCCCTGCCTCTGATTCCCCGCCTCTGATTCCCTGCCTCTGATTCCCCATATCTGATTCCCTGCCTCTGATTCCCCAACTCTGATTCCCCGCTTCTGATTCCCCAGCTCTGAATCCCCGACTCTGATTCCCCGAGTCTGATTCCCTGCCTCTGATTGCCCGCCTCTAATTCCCCATCTGTGATTCACAACCTCTGATGCCCCACCTCTGATTCCCCATATCTGATTCCCCGCCTCTGTTTCCCCGCCTCTGATTCCCCGCCTCTGATTCCCCATATCTGATTCCCCGCCTCTGATTGCCCACCTCTGATTCCCCGCGTCTGATTCACTGCCTCTGATTCCCCGCCTCTGATTCCCCATATCTGATTCACCACCTCTCATTCCCGGCCTCTGATTCCCCATTTCTGATTCCGCACATCCGATTCCCTGCCTATGATTCCCCACCTCTGATTCCCGCCTCTGATTCCCCATATCTGATTCCCTGCCTCTGTTTCCCCGCCTCTGATTCCCCACCTCTGTTTCCCCATATCTGATTCCCCGCCTCTGATTCCCCAACTCTAATACCCTGCCTCTGATTCCCCAGCTCTGATTCCCCGCCTCTGATTCCCCGCATCAGATTCCCTGCCTCTGATTCCCCGCCTCTGATTCCAGGCCTCTGATTCCCAGCATCTGATTCCGGCCTCTGATTCCCGGCCTCTGATTCCCTGCTTCAGATTCTGATTCCCTGCCTCTGATTCCCCATCTCTGATTCCGCACATCTGATTCCCTGCCTCTGATTCCCCACCTCTGATTCCCCATATCTGATTCCCCGCCTCTGTTTCCCCGCCTCTGATTCCCCGCCTCTGTTTCCCCATATCTGATTCCCCGCCTCTGATTCCCCAACTCTGATTCCCCTCCACTAATTCGCCAGCTATGATTCCCCGCCTCTGATTCCCTGCGTCTGATTCCCTGCCTCTGATTCCCAGCCTCTGATTCCCCTTTTCTGATTCACCACCTCTGAATCCCCACCTCTGATTCCCCATCTCTGATTCCGCACATCCGATTCCCTGCCTCTGATTCCCCGCCTCTGATTCGCAACCTCAAATTCCCCACCTCTGATTCCCCATATCTGATTCCCCGCCTCTGTTTCCCTGCCTCTGATTCCCGGCCTCTGTTTCCCCATATCTGATTCCCCTCCTCTGATTCCCCAACTCTGATTCCCCGCCTCTGATTCCCCAGCTCTGATTCCCCGCCTTTTATTCCCGGCCTCTGATTCCCTGCCACTGATTCCCCGCCCCTGATTCCCCACCTCTGATTCCCCATATCTGATTCCCCGCCTCTGTTTCCCCAGCTCTGATTCCCCACCTCTGATTCCCCAGCTCTGATTCCCTGCCACTGATTCCCCGCCCCTGATTCCCCACCTCTGATTCCCCATATCTGATTCCCCGCCTCTGTTTCCCCAGCTCTGATTCCCTGCCTCTGATTCCCTGCCCTGATTCCCCATCTCTGTTTCACCGCCTTTGATTCGCCACCTCTGATTCCCCATATCTGATTCCCCGCCTCTGTTTCCCCGCCTCTGATTCCCTGCCTCTGATTCCCAACCTCTGATTCCACACCTCTGATTCCCCATATCTGATTCCCCGCCTCTATTTCCCCATATCTGATTCCCCGCCTCTGATTCCCCAACTCTGATTCCCCGCCTCTGATTCCCCAGCTCTGATTCCCCGCCTCTGATTCCCGGCGTCCGATTCCCTGCCTCTGATTCCCCGCCTCTGATTCACCATCTCTGATTCCCCGCCTCTGATTCCCCATGTCTGATTCCCTGCCTCTGATTCCCCGGCTCAGATTCCCCGCCTCTGATTCCCTGCCACTGATTCCCTGCCCCTGATTCCCCACCTCTGATTCCCCATATCTGATTCCCCGCCTCTGTTTCCCCGCCTCTGATTCCCCGCCTCTGATTCCCCATATCTGATTCCCCGGCTCTGATTGCCCACCTCTGATTCCCCGCCTCTGATTCGCCAGCTCTGATTCCCCGCCTCTGAATCCCCGCATCTGATTCCCTGCCTCTGATTCCCCGCCTCTGATTCCCCATCTCTGATTCACCGCCTTTGATTCGCCACCTCTGATTCCCCATATCTGATTCCCCACCTCTGTTTCCCCGCCCCTGATTCCCCGCCTCTGATTCTCCATATCTCATTCCCCGCCTCTGAATCCCCATCTCTGATTCCCAGACTCTGATTCCCCACCTCTGATTCCCGGCCTCTTATTCCCAGCATCTGATTCCCCATATCTGATTCCCCGCCTCTGTTTCCCTGCCTCTGATTCCGGCCTCTGTTTCCCCATATCTGATTCCCCTCCTCTGATTCCCCAACTCTGATTCCCCGCCTCTGATTCCCCAGCTCTGATTCCCCGCCTTTTATTCCCGTCCTCTGATTCCCTGCCTCTGTTTCCCCAGCTCTGATTCCCCACCTCTGATTCCCCAGCTCTGATTCCCTGCCACTGATTCCCCGCCCCTGATTCCCCACCTCTGATTCCCCATATCTGATTCCCCGCCTCTGTTTCCCCAGCTCTGATTCCCTGCCTCTGATTCCCTGCCCTGATTCCCCATCTCTGTTTCACCGCATTTGATTCGCCACCTCTGATTCCCCATATCTGATTCCCCGCCTCTGTTTCCCCGCCTCTTATTCCCTGCCACTGATTCCCCGCCCCTGATTCCCCACCTCTGATTCCCCATATCTGATTCCCCGCCTCTGTTTCCCCAGCTCTGATTCCCTGCCTCTGATTCCCTGCCCTGATTCCCCATCTCTGTTTCACCGCATTTGATTCGCCACCTCTGATTCCCCATATCTGATTCCCCGCCTCTGTTTCCCCGCCTCTTATTTCCTGCCTCTGATTCCCAACCTCTGATTCCACACCTCTGATTCCACACCTCTGATTCCCCGCCTCTGATTCCCGGCGTCCGATTCCCTGCCTCTGATTCCCCGCCTCTGATTCCCCATCTCTGATTCACCACCTCTGATTCCCCACCTCTGATTCCCCATATCTAATTCCCCGCCTCTGTTTTCCCGCCTCTGATTCCCCGCCTCTGTTTCCCCATATCTGATTCCCCGCCTCTGAATCCCCAACTCTGATTCCCTGCCTCAGATTCCCCAGCTCTGATTCCCCGCCTTTGATTCCCCCCGTCTGATTCCCAGCCTCTGAATCCCCGTGTCTGATTTCCTGCCTCTGATTCCCCGCCTCTGATTCCCCATCTCTGATTCACCGCCTCTGATTCCCCACCTCTGATTCCCCATCTCTGATTCCGCACATCCAATTCCCTGCCTCTGATTCCCCAACTCTGATTCCCCACCTCTGATTCCCCAGCTCTGATTCCCCGCCTCAGATTCCCCGCGTCTGATTCCCTGCCTCTGATTCCCCGCCTCTGATTCCCTGCCTCTGATTCCCCAACTCTGATTCCCCGCTTCTGATTCCCCAGCTCTGAATCCCCGACTCTGATTCCCCGAGTCTGATTCCCTGCCTCTGATTCCCCGCCTCTAATTCCCCATCTGTGATTCACAACCTCTGATGCCCCACCTCTGATTCCCCATATCTGATTCCCCGCCTCTGTTTCCCCGCCTCTGATTCCCCGCCTCTGATTCCCCATATCTGATTCCCCGCCTCTGATTGCCCACCTCTGATTCCCCATATCTGATTCACCACCTCTCATTCCCGGCCTCTGATTCCCCATTTCTGATTCCGCACATCCGATTCCCTGCCTATGATTCCCCACCTCTGATTCCCGCCTCTGATTCCCCATATCTGATTCCCTGCCTCTGTTTCCCCGCCTCTGATTCCCCACCTCTGTTTCCCCATATCTGATTCCCCGCCTCTGATTCCCCAACTCTAATACCCTGCCTCTGATTCCCCAGCTCTGATTCCCCGCCTCTGATTCCCCGCATCAGATTCCCTGCCTCTGATTCCCCGCCTCTGATTCCAGGCCTCTGATTCCCAGCATCTGATTCCGGCCTCTGATTCCCGGCCTCTGATTCCCTGCTTCAGATTCTGATTCCCTGCCTCTGATTCCCCATCTCTGATTCCGCACACCTGATTCCCTGCCTCTGATTCCCCACCTCTGATTCCCCATATCTGATTCCCCGCCTCTGTTTCCCCGCCTCTGATTCCCCGCCTCTGTTTCCCCATATCTGATTCCCCGCCTCTGATTCCCCAACTCTGATTCCCCTCCACTAATTCGCCAGCTATGATTCCCCGCCTCTGATTCCCTGCGTCTGATTCCCTGCCTCTGATTCCCAGCCTCTGATTCCCCTTTTCTGATTCACCACCTCTGAATCCCCACCTCTGATTCCCCATCTCTGATTCCACACATCCGATTCCCTGCCTCTGATTCCCCGCCTCTGATTCGCAACCTCAAATTCCCCACCTCTGATTCCCCATATCTGATTCCCCGCCTCTGTTTCCCTGCCTCTGATTCCCGGCCTCTGTTTCCCCATATCTGATTCCCCTCCTCTGATTCCCCAACTCTGATTCCCCGCCTCTGATTCCTCAGCTCTGATTCCCCGCCTTTTATTCCCGGCCTCTGATTCCCTGCCACTGATTCCCCGCCCCTGATTCCCCACCTCTGATTCCCCATTTCTGATTCCCCGCCTCTGCTTCCCCAGCTCTGATTCCCCACCTCTGATTCCCCAGCTCTGATTCCCTGCCACTGATTCCCCGCCCCTGATTCCCCACCTCTGATTCCCCATATCTGATTCCCCGCCTCTGTTTCCCCAGCTCTGATTCCCTGCCTCTGATTCCCTGCCCTGATTCCCCATCTCTGTTTCACCGCCTTTGATTCGCCACCTCTGATTCCCCATATCTGATTCCCCGCCTCTGTTTCCCCGCCTCTGATTCCCTGCCTCTGATTCCCAACCTCTGATTCCACACCTCTGATTCCCCATATCTGATTCCCCGCCTCTATTTCCCCATATCTGATTCCCCGCCTCTGATTCCCCAACTCTGATTCCCCGCCTCTGATTCCCCAGCTCTGATTCCCCGCCTCTGATTCCCGGCGTCCGATTCCCTGCCTCTGATTCCCCGCCTCTGATTCACCATCTCTGATTCCCCGCCTCTGATTCCCCATGTCTGATTCCCTGCCTCTGATTCCCCGGCTCAGATTCCCCGCCTCTGATTCCCTGCCACTGATTCCCTGCCCCTGATTCCCCACCTCTGATTCCCCATATCTGATTCCCCGCCTCTGTTTCCCCGCCTCTGATTCCCCGCCTCTGATTCCCCATATCTGATTCCCTGCCTCTGATTCCCCAACTCTGATTCCCCGCCTCTGATTCCCCAGCTCTGAATCCCCGCCTCTGATTCCCCGCGTCTGATTCCCTCCCTCTGATTCCCCGCCTTGATTCCCCATCTCTGATTCACAACCTCTGATTCCCCACCTCTGATTCCCCATATCTGATTCCCCGCCTCTGTTTCCCCGCCTCTGATTCCCCATATCTGATTCCCCGGCTCTGATTGCCCACCTCTGATTCCCCGCCTCTGATTCGCCAGCTCTGATTGCCCGCCTCTGAATCCCCGCATCTGATTCCCTGCCTCTGATTCCCCGCCTCTGATTCCCCATCTCTGATTCACCGCCTTTGATTCGCCACCTCTGATTCCCCATATCTGATTCCCCACCTCTGTTTCCCCGCCTCTGATTCCCCGCCTCTGATTCTCCATATCTCATTCCCCGCCTCTGAATCCCCATCTCTGATTCCCAGACTCTGATTCCCCACCTCTGATTCCCGGCCTCTTATTCCCAGCATCTGATTCCCGGCCTCTGATTCCCGGCCTCTGATTCCCCGCTTCTGATTCTGATTCCCTGCCTCTGATTCCCCATCTCTGATTCCGCACATCTGATTCCCTGCCTCTGATTCCCCACCTCTGATTCCCCATATCTGATTCCCTGCCTCTGTTTCCCCGCCTCTGATTCCCCGCCTCTGTTTCCCCATATCTAATTCCCCACCTCTGATGCCCCAACTCTGATTCCCCACCTCTGATTCCCCAGCTCTGATTCCCCGCCTCTGATTCCCCGCATCCGATTCCCCATGTGTGATTCCCCGCCTCTGTTTCCCCGCCTCTGTTTCCCCGCCTCTGTTTCCCCATATCTGATTCCCCGCCTCTGCTTGCCCGCCTCTCATTCCCCGCCTCTGTTTCCCCATATCTGATTCCCCACCTCTGATTCCCCAGCTCTGATTCCCTGCCTCTGATTCCCCGCGTTCTATTCCCTGCCTCTGATTCCCCGCCTGTGATTCCCCATCTCTGATTCACCACCTCTGATTTCCCACCTCTGATTCCCCATATCTAATTCCCCGCCTCTGCTTGCCCGCCTCTCATTCCCCGCCTCTGTTTCCCCATATCTGATTCCCCGCCTCTGAATCCCCAACTCTGATTCCCTGCCTCTGATTCACCAGCTCTGATTCCCCGCCTTTGATTCCCCCCGTCTGATTCCCAGCCTCTGAATCCCTGTCTTATTTCCTGCCTCTGATTCCCCGCCTCTGATTCCCCATCTCTGATTCACTGCCTCTGATTCCCCACATCTGATTCCCCATCTCTGATTCCGCACAACCGATTCCCTGCCTCTGATTCCCCGACTCTGATTCCCCAGCTCTGATTCCCCAGCTCTGATTCCCCGCCTCTGATTCCCCGCGTCTGATTCCCTGCCTGTGATTCCCCGCCTCTGATTCCCCATCTCTGATTCCCCACCTCTGATTCCCCGTGTCTGATTCCCTTCCTTTGATTCCCCGCCTCTGATTCCCCGCCTCTGATTCCTTGCCACTGATTCCCCGCCCCTGATTCCCCACCTCTGATTCCCCATATCTTATTCCCCGCCTCTGATTCCCCATATCTGATTCCCCGCCTCTATTTCCCCATATCTGCTTCGCCGCCTCTGATTCCCCAACTCTGATTCCCCGCCTCTGATTCCCCAGCTCTGATTTCCCGCCTCTGATTCCCGGCATCCGATTCCCTGCCTCTGATTCCCCGCCTCTGATTCCCCATCTCTGATTCCCCGCCTCTGATTCCCCGTGTCTGATTCCCTGCCTCTGATTCCCCGCCTCTGATTCCCCATATCTGATTCCCCGCCTCTGTTTTCCCGCCTCTTATTCCCTGCCTCTGATTCCCCATATCTGATTCCCCGCCTCTGATTCCCCAACTCTGATTCCCCGCCTCTGATTCCCCAGCTCTGAATCCCCGCCTCTGATTCCCCGCGTCTGATTCCCTGCCTCTGATTCCCCGCCTCTGATTCCCCATCTGTGATTCACAACCTCTGATGCCCCACCTCTGATTCCCCATATCTGATTCCCCGCCTCTGTTTCCCCGCCTCTGATTCCCCGCCTCTGATTCCCCATATCTGATTCCCCGCCTCTGATTGCCCACCTCTGATTCCCCGCGTCTGATTCCCCGCCTCTGATTCCCCGCCTCTGATTCCCCATCTCTGATTCACCACCTCTGATTCCCAGCCTCTGATTCCCCATCTCTGATTCCGCACATCCGATTCCCTGCTTATGATTCCCCACCTCTGATTCCCCGCCTCTGATTCCCCATATCTGATTCCCTGCCTCTGTTTCCCCGCCTCTGATTCCCCACCTCTGTTTCCCCATATCTGATTCCCCGCCTCTGATTCCCCAACTCTAATACCCCGCCTCTGATTCCCCAGCTCTGATTCCCCGCCTCTGATTCCCCGCATCTGATTCCCTGCCTCTGATTCCCCGCCTCTGATTCCAGGCCTCTGATTCCCAGCATCTGATTCCGGCCTCTAATTCCCGGCCTCTGATTCCCTGCTTCTGATTCTGATTCCCTGCCTCTGATAACCCATCTCTGATTCCGCACATCTGATTCCTTGCCCCTGATTCCCCACCTCAGATTCCCAATATCTGATTCCCCGCCTGGGTTTCCCCGCCTCTGATTCCCCGCCTCTGTTTCCCAATATCTAAGTCCCCGCCTCTGATTCCGCAAATCTGATTCCCCACCTCTGATTCCCCAGCTCTGATTCCCCGCCTCTGATTCCCCGCATCTGATTCCCTGCATCTGATTCCAAGCCTCTGATTCCCTGCCTCTGATTCCCAACCTCTGATTCCCCACCTCTGATTCCCCATATCTGATTCCCCGCCTCTGTTTCCCCGCCTCGGATTCCCCGCCTCTGTTTCCCCATATCTGATTCCCGGCCTCTGATTCCCTGCCTCTGATTCCCCGCCTCTGATTCCCTGCCTCTGATTCCCCATCTCCTATTCCGAACATCTCATTCCCTTCCTCTGATTCCCCGCCTCTGATTCCCCGCCTCTGATTCCCTGCCTCTGATTCCCAACCTCGGATTCCCCACCTCTGATTCCCCATATCTGATTCCCCGCCTCTGTTTCCCCGCCTCTGATTCCCCGCCTCTGATTCCCAACTCTGATTCCCCGCCTCTGATTCCCCAGCTCTGATTCCCCGTGTTTGATTCCCTGCCTCTGATTCCCTGCCCTGATTCCCCATCTCTGTTTCACCGCCTTTGATTCGCCACCTCTGATTCCCCATATCTGATTACCCGCCTCTGTTTCCCCGACTCTGATTCCCTGCCTCTGATTCCCAACCTCTGATTCCACACCTCTGATTCCCCATATCTGATTCCCCGCCTCTATTTCCCCATATCTGATTCCCCACCTCTGTTTCCCCGCCTCTGATTCCCCGCCTCTGATTCTCCATATCTCATTCCCCACCTCTGAATCCCCATCTCTGATTCCCAGACTCTGATTCCCCACCTCTGATTCCCGGCCTCTTATTCCCAGCATCTGATTCCCGGCCTCTGATTCCCGGCCTCTGATTCCCCGCTTCTGATTCTGATTCCCTGCCTCTGATTCCCCATCTCTGATTCCGCACATCTGATTCCCTGCCTCTGATTCCCCACCTCTGATTCCCCATATCTGATTCCCCGCCACTGTTTCCCCGCCTCTGATTCCCCGCCTCTGTTTCCCCATATCTAATTCCCCACCTCTGATGCCCCAACTCTGATTCCCCACCTCTGATTCCCCAGCTCTGATTCCCAGCCTCTGATTCCCCGCATCCGATTACCCATGTCTGATTCCCCGCCTCTGTTTCCCCGCCTCTGATTCCCCGCCTCTGTTCCCCATAGTCTGATTCCCCGCCTCTGATTCCCGCAGCTCAGATTCCCTGCCTCTGATTCCCCGATCTATTCGGATTCCGCCTGATCCTCTGATTCCCCACCTCTGATTCCACCTCTGATTCCCCATATCTAATTCCCCGCCTCTGCTTGCCCGCCTCTCATTCCCCGCCTCTGTTTCCCCATATCTGATTCCCCGCCTCTGAATCCCCAACTCTGATTCCCTGCCTCTGATTCACCAGCTCTGATTCCCCGCCTTTGATTCCCCCCGTCTGATTCCCAGCCTCTGAATCCCTGTCTGATTTCCTGCCTCTGATTTCCCGCCTCTGATTCCCGGCATCCGATTCCCTGCCTCTGATTCCCCGCCTCTGATTCCCCATCTCTGATTCCCCGCCTCTGATTCCCCGTGTCTGATTCCCTGCCTCTGATTCCCCGCCTCTGATTCCCCATATCTGATTCCCCGCCTCTGTTTTCCCGCCTCTGATTCCCTGCCTCTGATTCCCCATATCTGATTCCCCGCCTCTGATTCCCCAACTCTGATTCCCCGCCTCTGATTCCCCAGCTCTGAATCCCCGCCTCTGATTCCCCGCGTCTGATTCCCTGCCTCTGATTCCCCGCCTCTGATTCCCCATCTGTGATTCACAACCTCTGATGCCCCACCTCTGATTCCCCATATCTGATTCCCCGCCTCTGTTTCCCCGCCTCTGATTCCCCGCCTGTGATTCCCCATATCTGATTCCCCGCCTCTGATTGCCCACCTCTGATTCCCCGCATCTGATTCCCCGCCTCTGATTCCCCGCCTCTGATTCCCCATCTCTGATTCACCACCTCTGATTCCCAGCCTCTGATTCCCCATCTCTGATTCCGCACATCCGATTCCCTGCCTATGATTCCCCACCTCTGATTCCCCGCCTCTGATTCCCCATATCTGATTCCCTGCCTCTGTTTCCCCGCCTCTGATTCCCCACCTCTGTTTCCCCATATCTGATTCCCCGCCTCTGATTCCCCAACTCTAATACCCCGCCTCTGATTCCCCAGCTCTGATTCCCCGCCTCTGATTCCCCGCATCTGATTCCCTGCCTCTGATTCCCCGCCTCTGATTCCAGGCCTCTGATTCCCAGCATCTGATTCCGGCCTCTAATTCCCGGCCTCTGATTCCCTGCTTCTGATTCTGATTCCCTGCCTCTGATTCCCCATCTCTGATTCCGCACATCTGATTCCTTGCCTCTGATTCCCCACCTCTGATTCCCCATATCTGATTCCCCGCCTGGGTTTCCCCGCCTCTGATTCCCCAACTCTGTTTCCCATTATCTAAGTCCCCGCCTCTGATTCCCCAAATCTGATTCCCCACCTCTGATTCCCCAGCTCTGATTCCCCGCCTCTGATTCCCCGCATCTGATTCCCTGCATCTGATTCCAAGCCTCTGATTCCCTGCCTCTGATACCCAACCTCTGATTCCCCACCTCTGATTCCCCATATCTGATTCCCCGCCTCTGTTTCCCCGCCTCAGATTCCCCGCCTCTGTTTCCCCATATCTGATTCCCGGCCTCTGATTCCCCGCCTCTGATTCCCCGCCTCTGATTCCCTGCCTCTGATTCCCCATCTCCGATTCCGCACATCTGATTCCCTTCCTCTGATTCCCCGCCTCTGATTCCCCGCCTCTGATTCCCTGCCTCTGATTCCCAACCTCGGATTCCCCCCCTCAGATTCCCCATATCTGATTCCCCGCCTCTGTTTCCCCGCCTCTGATTCCCTGCCTCTGATTCCCAACTCTGATTCCCCGCCTCTGATTCCCCAGCTCTGATTCCCCGTGTTTGATTCCCTGCCTCTGATTCCCTGCCCTGATTCCCCATCTCTGTTTCACCGCCTTTGATTCGCCACCTCTGATTCCCCATATCTGATTACCCGCCTCTGTTTCCCCGACTCTGATTCCCTGCCTCTGATTCCCAACCTCTGATTCCACACCTCTGATTCCCCATATCTGATTCCCCGCCTCTATTTCCCCATATCTGATTCCCCGCCTCTGATTCCCCAACTCTGATTCCCCGCCTCTGATTCCCCAGCTCTGATTCCCCGACTCTGATTCCCGGAGTCCGATTCCCTGCCTCTGATTCCCCGCCTCTGATTCCCCATCTCTGATTCCCCGCCTCTGATTCCCCGTGTCTGATTCCCTGCCTCTGATTCCCCGCCTCTGATTCCCCGCCTCTGATTCCCTGCCACTGATTCCCTGCCCCTGATTCCCCAATTCTGATTCCCCATATCTGATTCCCCGCCTCTGTTTCCCCGCCTCTGATTCGCCACCTCTTATTCCCCATATCTGATTCCCTGCTTCTGATACCCCAACTCTGATTCACCGCCTCTGATTCCCCAGCTCTGAATCCCCGCCTCTGATTCCCCGCGTCTGATTCCCTGCCTCTGATTCCCCGCCTTGATTCCCCATCTCTGATTCACAACCTCTGATTCCCCACCTCTGATTCCCTATATTTGATTCCCCGCCTCTGTTTCCCCGCCTCTGATTCACTGCCTCTGATTCCCCGCCTCTGATTCTCCATATCTCATTCCCAACCTCTGAATCCCCATCTCTGATTCCCAGACTCTGATTCCCCACCTCTGATTCCCGGCCTCTTATTCCCAGCATCTGATTCCCGGCCTCTGATTCCCGGCCTCTGATTCCCCGCTTCTGATTCTGATTCCCTGCCTCTGATTCCCCATCTCTGATTCCGCACATCTGATTCCCTGCCTCTGATTCCCCACCTCTGATTCCCCATATCTGATTCCCCGCCACTGTTTCCCCGCCTCTGATTCCCCGCCTCTGTTTCCCCATATCTAATTCCCCACCTCTGATGCCCCAACTCTGATTCCCCACCTCTGATTCCCCAGCTCTGATTCCCAGCCTCTGATTCCCCGCATCCGATTCCCCATGTCTGATTCCCCGCCTCTGTTTCCCCGCCTCTGATTCCCCGCCTCTGTTTCCCCATATCTGATTCCCCGCCTCTGATTCCCCAGCTCAGATTCCCTGCCTCTGATTCCCCGCGTTCTATTCGCTGCCTCTGATTCCCCGCCTGTGATTCCCCATCTCTGATTCACCACCTCTGATTTCCCACCTCTGATTCCCCATATCTAATTCCCCGCCTCTGCTTGCCCGCCTCTCATTCCCCGCCTCTGTTTCCCCATATCTGATTCCCCGCCTCTGAATCCCCAACTCTGATTCCCTGCCTCTGATTCACCAGCTCTGATTCCCCGCCTTTGATTCCCCCCGTCTGATTCCCAGCCTCTGAATCCCTGTCTGATTTCCTGCCTCTGATTTCCCGCCTCTGATTCCCGGCATCCGATTCCCTGCCTCTGATTCCCCGCCTCTGATTCCCCATCTCTGATTCCCCGCCTCTGATTCCCCGTGTCTGATTCCCTGCCTCTGATTCCCCGCCTCTGATTCCCCATATCTGATTCCCCGCCTCTGTTTTCCCGCCTCTGATTCCCTGCCTCTGATTCCCCATATCTGATTCCCCGCCTCTGATTCCCCAACTCTGATTCCCCGCCTCTGATTCCCCAGCTCTGAATCCCCGCCTCTGATTCCCCGCGTCTGATTCCCTGCCTCTGATTCCCCGCCTCTGATTCCCCATCTGTGATTCACAGCCTCTGATGCCCCACCTCTGATTCCCCATATCTGATTCCCCGCCTCTGTTTCCCCGCCTCTGATTCCCCGCCTGTGATTCCCCATATCTGATTCCCCGCCTCTGATTGCCCACCTCTGATTCCCCGCATCTGATTCCCCGCCTCTGATTCCCCGCCTCTGATTCCCCATCTCTGATTCACCACCTCTGATTCCCAGCCTCTGATTCCCCATCTCTGATTCCGCACATCCGATTCCCTGCCTATGATTCCCCACCTCTGATTCCCCGCCTCTGATTCCCCATATCTGATTCCCTGCCTCTGTTTCCCCGCCTCTGATTCCCCACCTCTGTTTTCTGATTCCCCACCTCTGTTTCCCCATATCTGATTCCCCGCCTCTGATTCCCCAACTCTAATACCCCGCCTCTGATTCCCCAGCTCTGATTCCCCGCCTCTGATTCCCCGCATCTGATTCCCTGCCTCTGATTCCCCGCCTCTGATTCCAGGCCTCTGATTCCCAGCATCTGATTCCGGCCTCTAATTCCCGGCCTCTGATTCCCTGCTTCTGATTCTGATTCCCTGCCTCTGATTCCCCATCTCTGATTCCGCACATCTGATTCCTTGCCTCTGATTCCCCACCTCTGATTCCCCATATCTGATTCCCCGCCTGGGTTTCCCCGCCTCTGATTCCCCAACTCTGTTTCCCATTATCTAAGTCCCCGCCTCTGATTCCCCAAATCTGATTCCCCACCTCTGATTCCCCAGCTCTGATTCCCCGCCTCTGATTCCCCGCATCTGATTCCCTGCATCTGATTCCAAGCCTCTGATTCCCTGCCTCTGATACCCAACCTCTGATTCCCCACCTCTGATTCCCCATATCTGATTCCCCGCCTCTGTTTCCCCGCCTCAGATTCCCCGCCTCTGTTTCCCCATATCTGATTCCCGGCCTCTGATTCCCCGCCTCTGATTCCCCGCCTCTGATTCCCTGCCTCTGATTCCCCATCTCCGATTCCGCACATCTGATTCCCTTCCTCTGATTCCCCGCCTCTGATTCCCCGCCTCTGATTCCCTGCCTCTGATTCCCAACCTCGGATTCCCCCCCTCAGATTCCCCATATCTGATTCCCCGCCTCTGTTTCCCCGCCTCTGATTCCCTGCCTCTGATTCCCAACTCTGATTCCCCGCCTCTGATTCCCCAGCTCTGATTCCCCGTGTTTGATTCCCTGCCTCTGATTCCCTGCCCTGATTCCCCATCTCTGTTTCACCGCCTTTGATTCGCCACCTCTGATTCCCCATATCTGATTACCCGCCTCTGTTTCCCCGACTCTGATTCCCTGCCTCTGATTCCCAACCTCTGATTCCACACCTCTGATTCCCCATATCTGATTCCCCGCCTCTATTTCCCCATATCTGATTCCCCGCCTCTGATTCCCCAACTCTGATTCCCCGCCTCTGATTCCCCAGCTCTGATTCCCCGACTCTGATTCCCGGAGTCCGATTCCCTGCCTCTGATTCCCCGCCTCTGATTCCCCATCTCTGATTCCCCGCCTCTGATTCCCCGTGTCTGATTCCCTGCCTCTGATTCCCCGCCTCTGATTCCCCGCCTCTGATTCCCTGCCACTGATTCCCTGCCCCTGATTCCCCAATTCTGATTCCCCATATCTGATTCCCCGCCTCTGTTTCCCCGCCTCTGATTCGCCACCTCTTATTCCCCATATCTGATTCCCTGCTTCTGATACCCCAACTCTGATTCACCGCCTCTGATTCCCCAGCTCTGAATCCCCGCCTCTGATTCCCCGCGTCTGATTCCCTGCCTCTGATTCCCCGCCTTGATTCCCCATCTCTGATTCACAACCTCTGATTCCCCACCTCTGATTCCCTATATTTGATTCCCCGCCTCTGTTTCCCCGCCTCTGATTCACTGCCTCTGATTCCCCACATCTGATTCCCCATCTCTGATTCCGCACAACCGATTCCCTGCCTATGATTCCCCGACTCTGATTCCCCATCTCTGATTCCCCAGCTCTGATTCCCCGCCTCTGATTCCCCGTGTCTGATTCCCTGCCTCTGATTCCCCAACTCTGATTCCCCGCCTCTGATTCCCCAGCTCTGAATCCCCGCCTCTGATTCCCCGCGTCTGATTCCCTCCCTCTGATTCCCCGCCTTGATTCCCCATCTCTGATTCACAACCTCTGATTCCCCACCTCTGATTCCCCATATCTGATTCCCCGCCTCTGTTTCCCCGCCTCTGATTCCCCATATCTGATTCCCCGGCTCTGATTGCCCACCTCTGATTCCCCGCCTCTGATTCGCCAGCTCTGATTGCCCGCCTCTGAATCCCCGCATCTGATTCCCTGCCTCTGATTCCCCGCCTCTGATTCCCCATCTCTGATTCACCGCCTTTGATTCGCCACCTCTGATTCCCCATATCTGATTCCCCACCTCTGTTTCCCCGCCTCTGATTCCCCGCCTCTGATTCTCCATATCTCATTCCCCGCCTCTGAATCCCCATCTCTGATTCCCAGACTCTGATTCCCCACCTCTGATTCCCGGCCTCTTATTCCCAGCATCTGATTCCCGGCCTCTGATTCCCGGCCTCTGATTCCCCGCTTCTGATTCTGATTCCCTGCCTCTGATTCCCCATCTCTGATTCCGCACATCTGATTCCCTGCCTCTGATTCCCCACCTCTGATTCCCCATATCTGATTCCCTGCCTCTGTTTCCCCGCCTCTGATTCCCCGCCTCTGTTTCCCCATATCTAATTCCCCACCTCTGATGCCCCAACTCTGATTCCCCACCTCTGATTCCCCAGCTCTGATTCCCCGCCTCTGATTCCCCGCATCCGATTCCCCATGTGTGATTCCCCGCCTCTGTTTCCCCGCCTCTGATTCCCCGCCTCTGTTTCCCCATATCTGATTCCCCGCCTCTGCTTGCCCGCCTCTCATTCCCCGCCTCTGTTTCCCCATATCTGATTCCCCACCTCTGATTCCCCAGCTCTGATTCCCTGCCTCTGATTCCCCGCGTTCTATTCCCTGCCTCTGATTCCCCGCCTGTGATTCCCCATCTCTGATTCACCACCTCTGATTTCCCACCTCTGATTCCCCATATCTAATTCCCCGCCTCTGCTTGCCCGCCTCTCATTCCCCGCCTCTGTTTCCCCATATCTGATTCCCCGCCTCTGAATCCCCAACTCTAATTCCCTTCCTCTGATTCACCAGCTCTGATTCCCCGCCTTTGATTCCCCCCGTCTGATTCCCAGCCTCTGAATCCCTGTCTGATTTCCTGCCTCTGATTCCCCGCCTCTGATTCCCCATCTCTGATTCACTGCCTCTGATTCCCCACATCTGATTCCCCATCTCTGATTCCCTGCCTCTGATTCCCCGACTCTGATTCCCCAGCTCTGATTCCCCGCCTCTGATTCCCCATATCTGATTCCCCGCCTCTGTTTTCCCGCCTCTGATTCCCTGCCTCTGATTCCCCATATCTGATTCCCCGCCTCTGATTCCCCAACTCTGATTCCCCGCCTCTGATTCCCCAGCTCTGAATCCCCGCCTCTGATTCCCCGCGTCTGATTCCCTGCCTCTGATTCCCCGCCTCTGATTCCCCATCTGTGATTCACAACCTCTGATGCCCCACCTCTGATTCCCCATATCTGATTCCCCGCCTCTGTTTCCCCGCCTCTGATTCCCCGCCTGTGATTCCCCATATCTGATTCCCCGCCTCTGATTGCCCACCTCTGATTCCCCGCATCTGATTCCCCGCCTCTGATTCCCCGCCTCTGATTCCCCATCTCTGATTCACCACCTCTGATTCCCAGCCTCTGATTCCCCATCTCTGATTCCGCACATCCGATTCCCTGCCTATGATTCCCCACCTCTGATTCCCCGCCTCTGATTCCCCATATCTGATTCCCTGCCTCTGTTTCCCCGCCTCTGATTCCCCACCTCTGTTTCCCCATATCTGATTCCCCGCCTCTGATTCCCCAACTCTAATACCCCGCCTCTGATTCCCCAGCTCTGATTCCCCGCCTCTGATTCCCCGCATCTGATTCCCTGCCTCTGATTCCCCGCCTCTGATTCCAGGCCTCTGATTCCCAGCATCTGATTCCGGCCTCTAATTCCCGGCCTCTGATTCCCTGCTTCTGATTCTGATTCCCTGCCTCTGATTCCCCATCTCTGATTCCGCACATCTGATTCCTTGCCTCTGATTCCCCACCTCTGATTCCCCATATCTGATTCCCCGCCTGGGTTTCCCCGCCTCTGATTCCCCAACTCTGTTTCCCATTATCTAAGTCCCCGCCTCTGATTCCCCAAATCTGATTCCCCACCTCTGATTCCCCAGCTCTGATTCCCCGCCTCTGATTCCCCGCATCTGATTCCCTGCATCTGATTCCAAGCCTCTGATTCCCTGCCTCTGATACCCAACCTCTGATTCCCCACCTCTGATTCCCCATATCTGATTCCCCGCCTCTGTTTCCCCGCCTCAGATTCCCCGCCTCTGTTTCCCCATATCTGATTCCCGGCCTCTGATTCCCCGCCTCTGATTCCCCGCCTCTGATTCCCTGCCTCTGATTCCCCATCTCCGATTCCGCACATCTGATTCCCTTCCTCTGATTCCCCGCCTCTGATTCCCCGCCTCTGATTCCCTGCCTCTGATTCCCAACCTCGGATTCCCCCCCTCAGATTCCCCATATCTGATTCCCCGCCTCTGTTTCCCCGCCTCTGATTCCCTGCCTCTGATTCCCAACTCTGATTCCCCGCCTCTGATTCCCCAGCTCTGATTCCCCGTGTTTGATTCCCTGCCTCTGATTCCCTGCCCTGATTCCCCATCTCTGTTTCACCGCCTTTGATTCGCCACCTCTGATTCCCCATATCTGATTACCCGCCTCTGTTTCCCCGACTCTGATTCCCTGCCTCTGATTCCCAACCTCTGATTCCACACCTCTGATTCCCCATATCTGATTCCCCGCCTCTATTTCCCCATATCTGATTCCCCGCCTCTGATTCCCCAACTCTGATTCCCCGCCTCTGATTCCCCAGCTCTGATTCCCCGACTCTGATTCCCGGAGTCCGATTCCCTGCCTCTGATTCCCCGCCTCTGATTCCCCATCTCTGATTCCCCGCCTCTGATTCCCCGTGTCTGATTCCCTGCCTCTGATTCCCCGCCTCTGATTCCCCGCCTCTGATTCCCTGCCACTGATTCCCTGCCCCTGATTCCCCAATTCTGATTCCCCATATCTGATTCCCCGCCTCTGTTTCCCCGCCTCTGATTCGCCACCTCTTATTCCCCATATCTGATTCCCTGCTTCTGATACCCCAACTCTGATTCACCGCCTCTGATTCCCCAGCTCTGAATCCCCGCCTCTGATTCCCCGCGTCTGATTCCCTGCCTCTGATTCCCCGCCTTGATTCCCCATCTCTGATTCACAACCTCTGATTCCCCACCTCTGATTCCCTATATTTGATTCCCCGCCTCTGTTTCCCCGCCTCTGATTCACTGCCTCTGATTCCCCACATCTGATTCCCCATCTCTGATTCCGCACAACCGATTCCCTGCCTATGATTCCCCGACTCTGATTCCCCACCTCTGATTCCCCAGCTCTGATTCCCCGCCTCTGATTCCCCGTGTCTGATTCCCTGCCTCTGATTCCCCAACTCTGATTCCCCGCCTCTGATTCCCCAGCTCTGAATCCCCGCCTCTGATTCCCCGCGTCTGATTCCCTCCCTCTGATTCCCCGCCTTGATTCCCCATCTCTGATTCACAACCTCTGATTCCCCACCTCTGATTCCCCATATCTGATTCCCCGCCTCTGTTTCCCCGCCTCTGATTCCCCATATCTGATTCCCCGGCTCTGATTGCCCACCTCTGATTCCCCGCCTCTGATTCGCCAGCTCTGATTGCCCGCCTCTGAATCCCCGCATCTGATTCCCTGCCTCTGATTCCCCGCCTCTGATTCCCCATCTCTGATTCACCGCCTTTGATTCGCCACCTCTGATTCCCCATATCTGATTCCCCACCTCTGTTTCCCCGCCTCTGATTCCCCGCCTCTGATTCTCCATATCTCATTCCCCGCCTCTGAATCCCCATCTCTGATTCCCAGACTCTGATTCCCCACCTCTGATTCCCGGCCTCTTATTCCCAGCATCTGATTCCCGGCCTCTGATTCCCGGCCTCTGATTCCCCGCTTCTGATTCTGATTCCCTGCCTCTGATTCCCCATCTCTGATTCCGCACATCTGATTCCCTGCCTCTGATTCCCCACCTCTGATTCCCCATATCTGATTCCCTGCCTCTGTTTCCCCGCCTCTGATTCCCCGCCTCTGTTTCCCCATATCTAATTCCCCACCTCTGATGCCCCAACTCTGATTCCCCACCTCTGATTCCCCAGCTCTGATTCCCCACCTCTGATTCCCCGCATCCGATTCCCCATGTGTGATTCCCCGCCTCTGTTTCCCCGCCTCTGATTCCCCGCCTCTGTTTCCCCATATCTGATTCCCCGCCTCTGCTTGCCCGCCTCTCATTCCCCGCCTCTGTTTCCCCATATCTGATTCCCCACCTCTGATTCCCCAGCTCTGATTCCCTGCCTCTGATTCCCCGCGTTCTATTCCCTGCCTCTGATTCCCCGCCTGTGATTCCCCATCTCTGATTCACCACCTCTGATTTCCCACCTCTGATTCCCCATATCTAATTCCCCGCCTCTGCTTGCCCGCCTCTCATTCCCCGCCTCTGTTTCCCCATATCTGATTCCCCGCCTCTGAATCCCCAACTCTGATTCCCTGCCTCTGATTCACCAGCTCTGATTCCCCGCCTTTGATTCCCCCCGTCTGATTCCCAGCCTCTGAATCCCTGTCTGATTTCCTGCCTCTGATTCCCCGCCTCTGATTCCCCATCTCTGATTCACTGCCTCTGATTCCCCACATCTGATTCCCCATCTCTGATTCCCTGCCTCTGATTCCCCGACTCTGATTCCCCAGCTCTGATTCCCCGCCTCTGATTCCCCATATCTGATTCCCCGCCTCTGTTTTCCCGCCTCTGATTCCCTGCCTCTGATTCCCCATATCTGATTCCCCGCCTCTGATTCCCCAACTCTGATTCACCGCCTCTGATTCCCCAGCTCTGAATCCCCGCCTCTGATTCCCCGCGTCTGATTCCCTGCCTCTGATTCCCCGCCTCTGATTCCCCATCTGTGATTCACAACCTCTGATGCCCCACCTCTGATTCCCCATATCTGATTCCCCGCCTCTGTTTCCCCGCCTCTGATTCCCCGCCTGTGATTCCCCATATCTGATTCCCCGCCTCTGATTGCCCACCTCTGATTCCCCGCATCTGATTCCCCGCCTCTGATTCCCCGCCTCTGATTCCCCATCTCTGATTCACCACCTCTGATTCCCAGCCTCTGATTCCCCATCTCTGATTCCGCACATCCGATTCCCTGCCTATGATTCCCCACCTCTGATTCCCCGCCTCTGATTCCCCATATCTGATTCCCTGCCTCTGTTTCCCCGCCTCTGATTCCCCACCTCTGTTTCCCCATATCTGATTCCCCGCCTCTGATTCCCCAACTCTAATACCCCGCCTCTGATTCCCCAGCTCTGATTCCCCGCCTCTGATTCCCCGCATCTGATTCCCTGCCTCTGATTCCCCGCCTCTGATTCCAGGCCTCTGATTCCCAGCATCTGATTCCGGCCTCTAATTCCCGGCCTCTGATTCCCTGCTTCTGATTCTGATTCCCTGCCTCTGATTCCCCATCTCTGATTCCGCACATCTGATTCCTTGCCTCTGATTCCCCACCTCTGATTCCCCATATCTGATTCCCCGCCTGGGTTTCCCCGCCTCTGATTCCCCAACTCTGTTTCCCATTATCTAAGTCCCCGCCTCTGATTCCCCAAATCTGATTCCCCACCTCTGATTCCCCAGCTCTGATTCCCCGCCTCTGATTCCCCGCATTTGATTCCCTGCATCTGATTCCAAGCCTCTGATTCCCTGCCTCTGATACCCAACCTCTGATTCCCCACCTCTGATTCCCCATATCTGATTCCCCGCCTCTGTTTCCCCGCCTCAGATTCCCCGCCTCTGTTTCCCCATATCTGATTCCCGGCCTCTTATTCCCCGCCTCTGATTCCCCGCCTCTGATTCCCTGCCTCTGATTCCCCATCTCCGATTCCGCACATCTGATTCCCTTCCTCTGATTCCCCGCCTCTGATTCCCCGCCTCTGATTCCCTGCCTCTGATTCCCAACCTCGGATTCCCCCCCTCAGATTCCCCATATCTGATTCCCCGCCTCTGTTTCCCCGCCTCTGATTCCCTGCCTCTGATTCCCAACTCTGATTCCCCGCCTCTGATTCCCCAGCTCTGATTCCCCGTGTTTGATTCCCTGCCTCTGATTCCCTGCCCTGATTCCCCATCTCTGTTTCACCGCCTTTGATTCGCCACCTCTGATTCCCCATATCTGATTACCCGCCTCTGTTTCCCCGACTCTGATTCCCTGCCTCTGATTCCCAACCTCTGATTCCACACCTCTGATTCCCCATATCTGATTCCCCGCCTCTATTTCCCCATATCTGATTCCCCGCCTCTGATTCCCCAACTCTGATTCCCCGCCTCTGATTCCCCAGCTCTGATTCCCCGACTCTGATTCCCGGAGTCCGATTCCCTGCCTCTGATTCCCCGCCTCTGATTCCCCATCTCTGATTCCCCGCCTCTGATTCCCCGTGTCTGATTCCCTGCCTCTGATTCCCCGCCTCTGATTCCCCGCCTCTGATTCCCTGCCACTGATTCCCTGCCCCTGATTCCCCAATTCTGATTCCCCATATCTGATTCCCCGCCTCTGTTTCCCCGCCTCTGATTCGCCACCTCTTATTCCCCATATCTGATTCCCTGCTTCTGATACCCCAACTCTGATTCACCGCCTCTGATTCCCCAGCTCTGAATCCCCGCCTCTGATTCCCCGCGTCTGATTCCCTGCCTCTGATTCCCCGCCTTGATTCCCCATCTCTGATTCACAACCTCTGATTCCCCACCTCTGATTCCCTATATTTGATTCCCCGCCTCTGTTTCCCCGCCTCTGATTCACTGCCTCTGATTCCCCACATCTGATTCCCCATCTCTGATTCCGCACAACCGATTCCCTGCCTATGATTCCCCGACTCTGATTCCCCACCTCTGATTCCCCAGCTCTGATTCCCCGCCTCTGATTCCCCGTGTCTGATTCCCTTCCTTTGATTCCCCGCCTCTGATTCCCCGCCTCTGATTCCCTGCCACTGATTCTCCGCCCCTGATTCCCCACCTCTGATTCCCCATAAATTATTCCCCGCCTCTGTTTCCCCCCCTCTGATTCCCAGCCTCTGATTCCCCATATCTGATTCCCCGCCTCTGATTCCCCATATCTGATTCCCCGCCTCTATTTCCCCATATCTGCTTCGCCGCCTCTGATTCCCCAACTCTGATTCCCCGCCTCTGATTCCCCAGCTCTGATTTCCCGCCTCTGATTCCCGGCATCCGATTCCCTGCCTCTGATTCCCCGCCTCTGATTCCCCATCTCTGATTCCCCGCCTCTGATTCCCCGTGTCTGATTCCCTGCCTCTGATTCCCCGCCTCTGATTCCCCATATCTGATTCCCCGCCTCTGTTTTCCCGCCTCTGATTCCCTGCCTCTGATTCCCCATATCTGATTCCCCGCCTCTGATTCCCCAACTCTGATTCCCAGCCTCTGATTCCCCAGCTCTGAATCCCCGCCTCTGATTCCCCGCGTTTGATTCCCTGCCTCTGATTCCCCGCCTCTGATTCCCCATCTGTGATTCACAACCTCTGATGCCCCACCTCTGATTCCCCATATCTGATTCCCCGCCTCTGTTTCCCCGCCTCTGATTCCCCGCCTCTGATTCCCCATATCTGATTCCCCGCCTCTGATTGCCCACCTCTGATTCCCCGCGTCTGATTCCCTGCCTCTGATTCCCTGCCTCTGATTCCCCATCTCTGATTCACCACCTCTGATTCCCAGCCTCTGATTCCCCATCTCTGATTCCGCACATCCGATTCCCTGCCTATGATTCCCCACCTCTGATTCCCCGCCTCTGATTCCCCATATCTGATTCCCTGCCTCTGTTTCCCCGCCTCTGATTCCCCACCTCTGTTTCCCCATATCTGATTCCCCGCCTCTGATTCACCAACTCTAATACCCCGCCTCTGATTCCCCAGCTCTGATTCCCCGCCTCTGATTCCCCGCATCTGATTCCCTGCCTCTGATTCCCCGCCTCTGATTCCAGGCCTCTGATTCCCAGCATCTGATTCCGGCCTCTGATTCCCGGCCTCTGATTCCCTGCTTCTGATTCTGATTCCCTGCCTCTGATTCTTCATCTCTGATTCCGCACATCTGATTCCTTGCCTCTGATTCCCCACCTCTGATTCCCCATATCTGATTCGCCGCCTGGGTTTCCCCGCCTCTGATTCCCCGCCTCTGTTTCCCAATATCTAAGTCCCCGCCTCTGATTCCCCAAATCTGATTCCCCACCTCTGATTCCCCAGCTCTGATTCCCCGCCTCTGATTCCCCGCATCTGATTCCCTGCATCTGATTCCAAGCCTTTGATTCCCTGCCTCTGATTCCCAACCTCTGATTCCCCACCTCTGATTCCCCATATCTGATTCCCCGCCTCTGTTTCGCCGCCTCGGATTCCCCGCCTCAGTTTCCACATATCTGATTCCCGGCCTCTGATTCCCCGCCTCTGATTCCACGCCTCTGATTCCCTGCCTCTGATTCCCCATCTCCGATTCCGCACATCTGATTCCCTTCCTCTGATTCCCCGCCTCTGATTTTCCGCCTCTGATTCCCTGCCTCTGATTCCCAACCTCGGATTCCCCACCTCTGATTCCCCATATCTGATTCCCCGCCTCTGTTTCCCCGCCTCTGATTCCCCGCCTCTGATTCCCAACTCTGATTCCCCGCCTCTGATTCCCCAGCTCTGATTCCCCGTGTTTGATTCCCTGCCTCTGATTCCCTGCCCTGATTCCCCATCTCTGTTTCCCCGCCTTTGATTCGCCACCTCTGATTCCCCATATCTGATACCCCGCCTCTGTTTCCCCGACTCTGATTCCCTGCCTCTGATTCCCAACCTCTGATTCCACACCTCTGATTCCCCATATCTGATTCCCCGCCTCTATTTCCCCATATCTGATTCCCCGCCTCTGATTCCCCAACTCTGATTCCCCGCCTCTGATTCCCCAGCTCTAATTCCCCGACTCTGATTCCCCGTGTCTGATTCCCTGCCTTTGATTCCCCGCCTCTGATTCCCCGCCTCTGATTCCCTGCCACTGATTCCCTGCCCCTGATTCCCCACCTCTGATTCCCCACATCTGATTCCCCGCCTCTGTTTCCCCGCCTCTGATTCCCCGCCTCTGATTCCCCATATCTGATTCCCTGCCTCTGATTCCCCAACTCTGATTCCCCGCGTCTGATTCCCCAGCTCTGAATCCCCGCCTCTGATTCCCCGCGTCTGATTCCCTGCCTCTGATTCCCCGCCTTGATTCCCCATCTCTGATTCACAACCTCTGATTCCCCACCTCTGATTCCCTATATTTGATTCCCCGCCTCTGTTTCCCCGCCTCTGATTCCCCGCCTCTGATTCCCCATATCTGATTCCCCGCCTCTGATTGCCCACCTCTGATTCCCAGCCTCTGATTCGCCAGCTCTGATTCCCCGCCTCTGATTCCCCGCATCTGATTCCCTGCCTCTGATTCCCCGCCTCTGATTCCCCATCTCTGATTCACCGCCTTTGATTCGCCACCTCTGATTCCCCATATCTGATTCCCCACCTCTGATTCCCGGCCTCTTATTCCCAGCATCTGATTCCCGGCCTCTGATTCCTGGCCTCTGATTCCCCGCTTCTGATTCTGATTCCCTGCCTCTTATTCCCCATCTCTGATTCCGCACATCTGATTCCCTGGCTCTGATTCCCCACCTCTGATTCCCCATATCTGATTCCCCGCCTCTGTTTCCCCGCCTCTGATTCCCCGCCTCTGTTTCCCTATATCTAATTCCCCACCTCTGATGCCCCAACTCTGATTCCCCGCCTCTGATTCCCCAGCTCTGATTCCCCGCCTCTGATTCCCTGCATCCGATTCCCCATATCTGATTCCCCGCCTCTGTTTCACCGCCTCTGATTCCCCGCCTCTGTTTCCCCATATCTGATTCCCGCCTCTGATTCCCAACTATGAATCCCCTCCTCTGATTCCCCAGCTCTGATTCCCTGCCTCTGATTCCCCGCATTCTATTCCCTGCCTCTGATTCCCCGCCTGTGATTCACCATCACTGATTCACCACCTCTGATTCCCCATATCTAATTCCCCGCCTCTGTTTGCCCGCCTCTGATTCCCCGCCTCTGTTTCCCCATATCTGATTCCCCGCCTCTGAATCCCCAACTCTGATTCCCTGCCTCAGATTCCCCAGCTCTGATTCCCCGCCTTTGATTCCCCCCGTCTGATTCCCAGCCTCTGAATCCCCGTGCCTGATTTCCTGCCTCTGATTCCCCGCCTCTGATTCCCCATCTCTGATTCACCGCCTCTGATTCCCCATCTCTGATTCACCACCTCTGATTCCCAGCCTCTGATTCCCCATCTCTGATTCCGCACATCCGATTCCCTGCCTATGATTCCCCACCTCTGATTCCCCGCTTCTGATTCCCCATATCTGATTCCCTGCCTCTGTTTCCCCGCCTCTGATTCCCCACCTCTGTTTCCCCATATCTGATTCCACGCCTCTGATTCACCAACTCTAATACCCCGCCTCTGATTCCCCAGCTCTGATTCCCCGCCTCTGATTCCCCGCATCTGATTCCCTGCCTCTGATTCCCCGCCTCTGATTCCAGGCCTCTGATTCCCAGCATCTGATTCCGGCCTCTAATTCCCGGCCTCTGATTCCCTGCTTCTGATTCTGATTCCCTGCCTCTGATTCCCCATCTCTGATTCCGCACATCTGATTCCTTGCCTCTGATTCCCCACCTCTGATTCCCCATATCTGATTCACCGCCTGGGTTTCCCCGCCTCTGATTCCCCAACTCTGTTTCCCATTATCTAAGTCCCCGCCTCTGATTCCCCAAATCTGATTCCCCACCTCTGATTCCCCAGCTCTGATTCCCCGCCTCTGATTCCCCGCATCTGATTCCCTGCATCTGATTCCAAGCCTCTGATTCCCTGCCTCTGATACCCAACCTCTGATTCCCCACCTCTGATTCCCCATATCTGATTCCCCGCCTCTGTTTCCCCGCCTCAGATTCCCCGCCTCTGTTTCCCCATATCTGATTCCCGGCCTCTGATTCCCCGCCTCTGATTCCCCGCCTCTGATTCCCTGCCTCTGATTCCCCATCTCCGATTCCGCACATCTGATTCCCTTCCTCTGATTCCCCGCCTCTGATTCCCCGCCTCTGATTCCCTGCCTCTGATTCCCAACCTCGGATTCCCCCCCTCAGATTCCCCATATCTGATTCCCCGCCTCTGTTTCCCCGCCTCTGATTCCCTGCCTCTGATTCCCAACTCTGATTCCCCGCCTCTGATTCCCCAGCTCTGATTCCCCGTGTTTGATTCCCTGCCTCTGATTCCCTGCCCTGATTCCCCATCTCTGTTTCACCGCCTTTGATTCGCCACCTCTGATTCCCCATATCTGATTACCCGCCTCTGTTTCCCCGACTCTGATTCCCTGCCTCTGATTCCCAACCTCTGATTCCACACCTCTGATTCCCCATATCTGATTCCCCGCCTCTATTTCCCCATATCTGATTCCCCGCCTCTGATTCCCCAACTCTGATTCCCCGCCTCTGATTCCCCAGCTCTGATTCCCCGACTCTGATTCCCGGAGTCCGATTCCCTGCCTCTGATTCCCCGCCTCTGATTCCCCATCTCTGATTCCCCGCCTCTGATTCCCCGTGTCTGATTCCCTGCCTCTGATTCCCCGCCTCTGATTCCCCGCCTCTGATTCCCTGCCACTGATTCCCTGCCCCTGATTCCCCAATTCTGATTCCCCATATCTGATTCCCCGCCTCTGTTTCCCCGCCTCTGATTCGCCACCTCTTATTCCCCATATCTGATTCCCTGCCTCTGATACCCCAACTCTGATTCACCGCCTCTGATTCCCCAGCTCTGAATCCCCGCCTCTGATTCCCCGCGTCTGATTCCCTGCCTCTGATTCCCCGCCTTGATTCCCCATCTCTGATTCACAACCTCTGATTCCCCACCTCTGATTCCCTATATATGATTCCCCGCCTCTGTTTCCCCGCCTCTGATTCACTGCCTCTGATTCCCCACATCTGATTCCCCATCTCTGATTCCGCACAACCGATTCCCTGCCTATAATTCCCCGACTCTGATTCCCCACCTCTGATTCCCCAGCTCTGATTCCCCGCCTCTGATTCCCCGTGTCTGATTCCCTTCCTTTGATTCCCCGCCTCTGATTCCCCGCCTCTGATTCCCTGCCACTGATTCCCCGCCCCTGATTCCCCACCTCTGATTCCCCATATCTTATTCCCCGCCTCTGTTTCCCCCCCTCTGATTCCCAGCCTCTGATTCCCCATATCTGATTCCCCGCCTCTGATTCCCCATATCTGATTCCCCGCCTCTATTTCCCCATATCTGCTTCGCCGCCTCTGATTCCCCAACTCTGATTCCCCGCCTCTGATTCCCCAGCTCTGATTTCCCGCCTCTGATTCCCGGCATCCGATTCCCTGCCTCTGATTCCCCGCCTCTGATTCCCCATCTCTGATTCCCCGCCTCTGATTCCCCGTGTCTGATTCCCTGCCTCTGATTCCCCGCCTCTGATTCCCCATATCTGATTCCCCGCCTCTGTTTTCCCGCCTCTGATTCCCTGCCTCTGATTCCCCATATCTGATTCCCCGCCTCTGATTCCCCAACTCTGATTCCCAGCCTCTGATTCCCCAGCTCTGATTCCCCGCCTCTGATTCCCCATCTGTGATTCACAACCTCTGATGCCCCACCTCTGATTCCCCATATCTGATTCCCCGCCTCTGTTTCCCCGCCTCTGATTCCCCGCCTCTGATTCCCCATATCTGATTCCCCGCCTCTGATTGCCCACCTCTGATTCCCCGCGTCTGATTCCCTGCCTCTGATTCCCTGCCTCTGATTCCCCATCTCTGATTCACCACCTCTGATTCCCAGCCTCTGATTCCCCATCTCTGATTCCGCACATCCGATTCCCTGCCTATGATTCCCCACCTCTGATTCCCCGCCTCTGATTCCCCATATCTGATTCCCTGCCTCTGTTTCCCCGCCTCTGATTCCCCACCTCTGTTTCCCCATATCTGATTCCCCGCCTCTGATTCACCAACTCTAATACCCCGCCTCTGATTCCCCAGCTCTGATTCCCCGCCTCTGATTCCCCGCATCTGATTCCCTGCCTCTGATTCCCCGCCTCTGATTCCAGGCCTCTGATTCCCAGCATCTGATTCCGGCCTCTGATTCCCGGCCTCTGATTCCCTGCTTCTGATTCTGATTCCCTGCCTCTGATTCCCCATCTCTGATTCCGCACATCTGATTCCTTGCCTCTGATTCCCCACCTCTGATTCCCCATATCTGATTCGCCGCCTGGGTTTCCCCGCCTCTGATTCCCCGCCTCTGTTTCCCAATATCTAAGTCCCCGCCTCTGATTCCCCAAATCTGATTCCCCACCTCTGATTCCCCAGCTCTGATTCCCCGCCTCTGATTCCCCGCATCTGATTCCCTGCATCTGATTCCAAGCCTTTGATTCCCTGCCTCTGATTCCCAACCTCTGATTCCCCACCTCTGATTCCCCATATCTGATTCCCCGCCTCTGTTTCCCCGCCTCGGATTCCCCGCCTCAGTTTCCCCATATCTGATTCCCGGCCTCTGATTCCCCGCCTCTGATTCCACGCCTCTGATTCCCTGCCTCTGATTCCCCATCTCCGATTCCGCACATCTGATTCCCTTCCTCTGATTCCCCGCCTCTGATTTTCCGCCTCTGATTCCCTGCCTCTGATTCCCAACCTCGGATTCCCCACCTCTGATTCCCCATATCTGATTCCCCGCCTCTGTTTCCCCGCCTCTGATTCCCCGCCTCTGATTCCCAACTCTGATTCCCCGCCTCTGATTCCCCAGCTCTGATTCCCCGTGTTTGATTCCCTGCCTCTGATTCCCTGCCCTGATTCCCCATCTCTGTTTCCCCGCCTTTGATTCGCCACCTCTGATTCCCCATATCTGATACCCCGCCTCTGTTTCCCCGACTCTGATTCCCTGCCTCTGATTCCCAACCTCTGATTCCACACCTCTGATTCCCCATATCTGATTCCCCGCCTCTATTTCCCCATATCTGATTCCCCGCCTCTGATTCCCCAACTCTGATTCCCCGCCTCTGATTCCCCAGCTCTAATTCCCCGACTCTGATTCCCCGTGTCTGATTCCCTGCCTTTGATTCCCCGCCTCTGATTCCCCGCCTCTGATTCCCTGCCACTGATTCCCTGCCCCTGATTCCCCACCTCTGATTCCCCACATCTGATTCCCCGCCTCTGTTTCCCCGCCTCTGATTCCCCGCCTCTGATTCCCCATATCTGATTCCCTGCCTCTGATTCCCCAACTCTGATTCCCCGCCTCTGATTCCCCAGCTCTGAATCCCCGCCTCTGATTCCCCGCGTCTGATTCCCTGCCTCTGATTCCCCGCCTTGATTCCCCATCTCTGATTCACAACCTCTGATTCCCCACCTCTGATTCCCTATATTTGATTCCCCGCCTCTGTTTCCCCGCCTCTGATTCCCCGCCTCTGATTCCCCATATCTGATTCCCCGCCTCTGATTGCCCACCTCTGATTCCCAGCCTCTGATTCGCCAGCTCTGATTCCCCGCCTCTGATTCCCCGCATCTGATTCCCTGCCTCTGATTCCCCGCCTCTGATTCCCCATCTCTGATTCACCGCCTTTGATTCGCCACCTCTGATTCCCCATATCTGATTCCCCACCTCTGATTCCCGGCCTCTTATTCCCAGCATCTGATTCCCGGCCTCTGATTCCTGGCCTCTGATTCCCCGCTTCTGATTCTGATTCCCTGCCTCTTATTCCCCATCTCTGATTCCGCACATCTGATTCCCTGGCTCTGATTCCCCACCTCTGATTCCCCATATCTGATTCCCCGCCTCTGTTTCCCCGCCTCTGATTCCCCGCCTCTGTTTCCCTATATCTAATTCCCCGCCTCTGATTCCCCAGCTCTGATTCCCCGCCTCTGATTCCCTGCATCCGATTCCCCATATCTGATTCCCCGCCTCTGTTTCACCGCCTCTGATTCCCCGCCTCTGTTTCCCCATATCTGATTCCCGCCTCTGATTCCCAACTATGAATCCCCTCCTCTGATTCCCCAGCTCTGATTCCCTGCCTCTGATTCCCCGCATTCTATTCCCTGCCTCTGATTCCCCGCCTGTGATTCACCATCACTGATTCACCACCTCTGATTCCCTACCTCTGATTCCCCATATCTAATTCCCCGCCTCTGTTTGCCCGCCTCTGATTCCCCGCCTCTGTTTCCCCATATCTGATTCCCCGCCTCTGAATCCCCAACTCTGATTCCCTGCCTCAGATTCCCCAGCTCTGATTCCCCGCCTTTGATTCCCCCCGTCTGATTCCCAGCCTCTGAATCCCCGTGCCTGATTTCCTGCCTCTGATTCCCCGCCTCTGATTCCCCATCTCTGATTCACCGCCTCTGATTCCCCACCTCTGATTCCCCCTCTCTGATTCCGCACATCCAATTCCCTGCCTCTGATTCCCCAACTCTGATTCCCCACCTCTGATTCCCCAGCTCTGATTCCCCGCCTCAGATTCCCCGCGTCTGATTCCCTGCCTCTGATTCCCCGCCTCTGATTCCCTGCCTCTGATTCCCCATATCTGATTCCCCGCCTCTGATTCCCCAACTCTGATTCCCCGCTTCTGATTCCCCAGCTCCGAATCCCCGCCTCCTATTCCCCGCGTCTGATTCCCTGCCTCTGATTCCCCGCCTCTGATTCCCCACCTCTGTTTCCCCATATCTGATTCCCCGCCTCTGATTCCCCAACTCTAATACCCCGCCTCTGATTCCCCAGCTCTGATTCCCCGCCTCTGATTCCCCGCATCTGATTCCCTGCCTCTGATTCCCCGCCTCTGATTCCAGGCCTCTGATTCCCAGCATCTGATTCCGGCCTCTGATTCCCGGCCTCTGATTCCCTGCTTCTGATTCTGATTCCCTTCCTCTGACTCCCCATCTCTGATTCCGCACATCTGATTCCCTGCCTCTGATTCCCCACCTCTGATTCACCATATCTGATTCCCCGCCTCTGTTTCCCCGCCTCTGATTCCCCGCCTCTGTTTCCCAATATCTAAGTCCCCACCTCTGACTCCCCAAATCTGATTCCCCACCTCTGATTCCCCAGCTCTGATTCCCCGCCTCTGATTCCCCGCATCTGATACCCTGCATCTGATTCCAAGCCTCTGATTCCCTGCCTCTGATTCCCAACCTCTGATTCCCCACCTCTGATTCCCCATATCTGATTCCCCGCCTCTGTTTCCCCGCCTCGGATTCCCCGCCTCTGTTTCCCCATATCTGATTCCCGGCCTCTGATTCCCCGCCTCTGATTCCCCATATCTGATTCCCTGCCTCTGATTCCCCAACTCTGATTCCCCGCCTCTGATTCCCCAGCTCTGAATCCCCGCCTCTGATTCCCCGCGTCTGATTCCCTGCCTCTGATTCCCCGCCTTGATTCCCCATCTCTGATTCACAACCTCTGATTCCCCACCTCTGATTCCCTATATTTGATTCCCCGCCTCTGTTTCCCCGCCTCTGATTCCCCGCCTCTGATTCCCCATATCTGATTCCCCGCCTCTGATTGCCCACCTCTGATTCCCAGCCTCTGATTCGCCAGCTCTGATTCCCCGCCTCTGATTCCCCACATCTGATTCCCTGCCTCTGATTCCCTGCCTCTGATTCCCCATCTCTGATTCACCGCCTTTGATTCGCCACCTCTGATTCCCCATATCTGATTCCCCACCTCTGTTTCCCCGCCTCTGATTCCCCGCCTCTGATTCTCCATATCTCATTCCCCGCCTCTGAATCCCCATCTCTGATTCCCGGACTCTGATTCCCCTCCTCTGATTCCCGGCCTCTTATTCCCAGCATCTGATTCCCGGCCTCTGATTCCCGGCCTCTGATTCCCCGCTTCTGATTCCCTGCCTCTGATTCCCCATCTCTGAATCCGCACATCTGATTCCCTGCCTCTGATTCCCCACCTCTGATTCCCCATATCTGATTCCCCGCCTTTGTTTCCCCGCCTCTGATTCCCCGCCTCTGTTTCCCTATATCTAATTCCCCACCTCTGATGCCCCAACTCTGATACCCGGCCTCTGATTCCCCAGCTCTGATTCCCCGCCTCTGATTCCCTGCATCCGATTCCCCATATCTGATTCCCCGCCTCTGTTTCTCCGCCTCTGATTCCCCGCCTCTGTTTCCCCATATCTGATTCCCGCCTCTGATTCCCAACTATGATTCCCCGCCTCTGATTCCCCAGCTCTGATTCCCTGCCTCTGATTCCCGGCGTTCTATTCCCTGCCTCTGATTCCCCGCCTGTGATTCCCCATCACTGATTCACCACCTCTGATTCCCTACCTCTGATTCCCCATATCTAATTCCCCGCCTCTGTTTGCCCGCCTCTGATTCCCCGCCTCTGTTTCCCCATATCTGATTCCCCGCCTCTCAATCCCCAACTCTGATTCCCTGCCTCAGATTCCCCAGCTCTGATTCCCCGCCTTTGATTCCCCCCGTCTGATTCCCAGCCTCTGAATCCCCGTGTCTGATTTCCTGCCTCTGATTCCCCGCCTCTGATTCCCCATCTCTGATTCACCGCCTCTGATTCCCCACCTCTGATTCCCCATCTCTGATTCCGCACATCCAATTCCCTGCCTCTGATTCCCCAACTCTGATTCCCCACCTCTGATTCCCCAGCTCTGATTCCCCGCCTCAGATTCCCCGCGTCTGATTCCCTGCCTCTGATTCCCCGCCTCTGATTCCCTGCCTCTGGTTCCCCATATCTGATTCCCCGCCTCTGATTCCCCAACTTTGATTCCCCGCTTCTGATTCCCCAGCTCTGAATCCCCGCCTCTGATTCCCCGCGTCTGATTCCCTGCCTCTGATTCCCCGCCTCTGATTCCCCATCTGTGATTCACAACCTCTGATGCCCCACCTCTGATTCCCCATATCTGATTCCCCGCCTCTTTTTCCCCGCCTCTGATTCCCTGCCTCTGATTCCCCATATCTGATTCCCCTCCTCTGATTGCCCACCTCTGATTCCCCGCGTCTGATACCCTGCCTCTGATTCCCCGCCTCTGATTCCCCATCTCTGATTCACCACCTCTGATTCCCGGCCTCTGATTCCCCATCTCTGATTCCGCACATCCGATTCCCTGCCTATGTTTCCCCACCTCTGATTCCCCTCCTCTGATTCCCCATATCTGATTCCCTGCCTCTGTTTCCCCGCCTCTGATTCCCTACCTCTGTTTCCCCATATCTGATTCCGCGCCTCTGATTCCCCAACTCTAATACCCCGCCTCTGATTCCCCAGCTCTGATTCCCCGCCTCTGATTCCCCGCATCTGATTCCCTGCCTCTGATTCCCCGCCTCTGATTCCAGGCCTCTGATTCCCATCATCTGATTCCGGCCTCTGATTCCCGGCCTCTGATTCCCTGCTTCTGATTCTGATTCCCTGCCTCTGATTCCCTATCTCCGATTCCGCACATCTGATTCCCTGCCTCTGATTCCCCACCTCTGATTCCCCATATCTGATTCCCCACCTCTGTTTCCCCGCCTCTGATTCCCCGCCTCTGTTTCCCAATATCTAAGTCCCCACCTCTGATTCCCCATATCTGATTCCCCGCCTCTGTTTCCCCGCCTCAGATTCCCCGCCTCAGTTTCCCCATATCTGATTCCCGGCCTCTGATTCCCCGCCTCTGATTCCCCGCCTCTGATTCCCTGCCTCTGATTCCCCATCTCCGATTCCGCACATCTGATTCCCTTCCTCTGATTCCCAACCTCTGATTCCCCACCTCTGACTCCCCATATCAGATTCCCCGCCTCTGTTTCCCCGCCTCTGATTCCCCGCCTCTGATTCCCAACTCTGATTCCCCGCCTCTGATTCCCCAGCTCTGATTCCCCGTGTTTGATTCCCTGCCTCTGATTCCCTGCCCTGATTCCCCATCTCTGTTTCACAGCCTTTGATTCGCCACCTCTGATTCCACATATCTGATTCCCCGCCTCTGTTTCCCCGACTCTGATTCCCTTCCTCTGATTCCCAACCTCTGATTCCACACCTCTGATTCCCCATATCTGATTCCCCGCCTCTATTTCCCCATATCTGAATCCCCGCCTCTGATTCCCCAACTCTGATTCCCCGCCTCTGATTCCCCAGCTCTGATTCCCCGACTCTGATTCCCGGCGTCCGATTCCCTGCCTCTGATTCCCCGCCTCTGATTCCCCATCTCTGATTCCCCGCCTCTGATTCCCCGTGTCTGATTCCCTGCCTCTGATTCCCCGCCTCTGATTCCCCGCCTCTGATTCCCTGCCACTGATTCCCTGCCCCTGATTCCCCACCTCTGATTCCCCATATCTGATTCCCCGCCTCTGTTTCCCCGCCTCTGATTCCCCGCCTCTGATTCCCCATATCTGATTCCCTGCCTCTGATTCCCCAACTCTGATTCCCCGCCTCTGATTCCCCAGCTCTGAATCCCCGCCTCTGATTCCCCGTGTCTGATTCCCTGCCTCTGATTCCCCGCCTTGATTCCCCATCTCTGATTCACAACCTCTGATTCCCCACCTCTGATTCCCTATATTTGATTCCCCGCCTGTTTCCCCGCCTCTGATTCCCCGCCTCTGATTCCCCATCTCTGATTCCCCGCCTCAGATTCGCTAGCTCTGATTCCCTGCCCCTGATTCCCCGCACCTGATTCCCTGCCTCTGATTCCCCACCTCTGATTCCCCATCTCTGATTCACCGCCTTTGATTCGCCACCTCTGATTCCCCATATCTGATTCCCCACCTCTGTTTCCCGGCCTCTGATTCCCCGCCTCTGATTCTCCATATCTCATTCCCCGCCTCTGAATCCCCATCTCTGATTCCCGGACTCTGATTCCCCACCTCTGATTCCCGGCCTCTTATTCCCAGCATCTGATTCCCGGCCTCTGATACCCGGCCTCTGATTCCCCGCTTCTGATTCTGATTCCCTGCCTCTGATTCCCCATCTCTGATTCCGCACATCTGATTCCCTGCCTCTGATTCCCCACCTCTGATTCCCCATATCTGATTCCCCGCCTCTGTTTCCCCGCCTCTGATTCCCCGCCTCTGTTTCCCTATACCTAATTCCCCACCTCTGATGCCCCAACTCTGATTCCCCGCCTCTGATTCCCCAGCTCTGATTCCCCGCCTCTGATTCCCCGCATCCGATTCCCCATATCTGATTCCCCACCTCTGTTTCCCCGCCTCTGATTCCCCGCCTCTGTTTCCCCATATCTGATTCCCCGCCTCTGATTCCCAACTATGATTCCCCGCCTCTGATTCCCCAGCTCTGATTCCCTGCGTCTGATTCCCTGCGTTCTATTCCCTGCCTCTGATTCCCCGCCTGTGATTCCCCATCACTGATTCACCACCTCTGATTCCCCACCTCTGATTCCCCATATCTAATTCCCCGCCTCTGTTTGCCCGCCTCTGATTCCCCGCCTCTGTTTCCCCATATCTGATTCCCCGTCTCTGAATCCCCAACTCTGATTCCCTGCCTCTGATTCCCCAGCTCCGAATCCCCGCCTTTGATTCCCCCGTCTGATTCCCAGCCTATGAATCCCCGTGTCCGATTCCCTGCCTCTGATTCCCCAACTCTGATTCCCCACCTCTGATTCCCCAGCTCTGATTCCCCACCTCAGATTCCCCGCGTCTGATTCCCTGCCTCTGATTCCCCGCCTCTGATTCCCCATCTCTGATTCCCCACCTCTGATTCCCCGTGTCTGATTCCCTGCCTCTGATTCCCCGCCTCTGAATCCCAGCCTCTGATTCCCCATATCTGATTCCCCGCCTCTGATTCCCTGCCTCTGATTCCCCAGCTCTGATTCCCCACCTTTGATTCCCCCCGTCTGATTCCCAGCCTCTGAATCCCCGTGTCTGATTTCCTGCCTCTGATTCCCCGCCTCTGATTCCCCATCTCTGATTCACCGCCTCTGATTCCCCATCTCTGATTCCCCACCTCTGATTCCCCATATCTGATTCCCTGCCTCTGTTTCCCCGCCTCTGATTCCCCGCCTCTGTTTCCCCATATCTGATTCCCCGCCTCTGATTCCCCAACTCTAATACCCCACCTCTGATTCCCCAGCTCTGATTCCCCGCCTCTGATTCCCCGCTTCTGATTCCCTGCCTCTGTTTCCCCGCCTCGGATTCCCAGCCTCTGTTTTCCCATATCTGATTCCCGGCCTCTGATTCCCCGCCTCTGATTCCCCGCCTCTGATTCCCTGCCTCTGATTCCCAACCTCGGATTCACCACCTCTGATTCCCCATATCTGATTCCCCGCCTCTGTTTCCCCGCTTCTGATTCCCCGCCTCTGATTCCCCAACTCTGATTCCCCGCCTCTGATTCCCCAGCTCTGATTCCCTGCCTCTGATTCCCAACCTCTGATTCCACACCTTTGATTCCCCATATCTGATTCCCCGCCTCTATTTTCCCATATCTGATTCCCCGCCTCTGATTCCCCAACTCTGATTCCCCGCCTCTGATTCCCCAGCTCTGATTCCCCGACTCTGATTCCCGGAGTCCGATTCCCTGCCTCTGATTCCCCGCCTCTGATTCCCCATCTCTGATTCCCCGCCTCCGATTCCCCGTGTCTGATTCCCTGCCTCTGATTCCCCGCCTCTGATTCCCCGCCTCTGATTCCCTGCCACTGATTCCCTGCCCCTGATTCCCCAATTCTGATTCCCCATATCTGATTCCCCGCCTCTGTTTCCCTGCCTCTGATTCCCCGCCTAGGATTCCCCATATCTGATTCCCTGCCTCTGATTCCCCAACTCTGATTCACCGCCTCTGATTCCCCAGCTCTGAATCCCCGCCTCTGATTCCCCGCGTCTGATTCCCTGCCTCTGATTCCCCGCCTTGATTCCCCATCTCTGATTCACAACCTCTGATTCCCCACCTCTGATTCCCTATATTTGATTCCCCGCCTCTGTTTCCCCACCTCTGATTCGCAACCTCTAATTCCCCACCTCTGATTCCCCATATCTGATTCCCCGCCTCTGTTACCCTGCCTCTGATTCCCGGCCTCTGTTTCCCCATATCTGATTCCCCTCCTCTGATTCCCCAACTCTGATTCCCCGCCTCTGATTCCCCAGCTCTGATTCCCCGCCTTTTATTCCCGGCCTCTGATTCCCTGCCACTGATTCCCCGCCCCTGATTCCCCACCTCTGATTCCCCATATCTGATTCCCCGCCTCTGTTTCCCCAGCTCTGATTCCCCGCCTCTGATTCCCGGCGTCCGATTCCCTGCCTCTGATTCCCCGCCTCTGAATCCCCATCTCTGATTCACCACCTCTGATTCCCCGCCTCTGATTCCCCAGCTCTGATTCCCCGCCTCTGATTCCCGGCGTCCGATTCCCTGCCTCTGATTCCCCGCCTCTGATTCCCCATCTCCGATTCACCACCTCTGATTCCCCACCTCTGATTCCCCATATCTAATTCCCCGCCTCTGTTTTCCCGCCTCTGATTCCCCGCCTCTGTTTCCCCATATCTGATTCCCCGCCTCTGAATCCCAAACTCTGATTCCCTGCCTCAGATTCCCCAGCTCTGATTCCCCGCCTTTGATTCCCCCCGTCTGATTCCCAGCCTCTGAATCCCCGTGTCTGATATCCTGCCTCTGATTCCCCGCCTCTGATTCCCCATCTCTGATTCACCGCCTCTGATTCCCCACCTCTGATTCCCCATCTCTGATTCCGCACATCCAATTCCCTGCCTCTGATTCCCCAACTCTGAATCCCCACCTCTGATTCCCCAGCTCTGATTCCCCGCCTCAGATTCCCCGCGTCTGATTCCCTGCCTCTGATTCCCCGCCTCTGATTCCCTGCCTCTGATTCCCCATATCTGATTCCCCGACTCTGATTCCCCAACTCTGATTCCCCGCTTCTGATTCCCCAGCTCTGAATCCCCGACTCTGATTCCCCGAGTCTGATTCCCTGCCTCTGATTCCCCGCCTCTAATTCCCCATCTGTGATTCACAACCTCTGATGCCGCACCTCTGATTCCCCATATCTGATTCCCCGCCTCTGTTTCCCCGCCTCTGATTCCCCGCCTCTGATTCCCCATATCTGATTCCCCGCCTCTGATTGCCCACCTCTGATTCCCCGCGTCTGATTCACTGCCTCTGATTCCCCGCCTCTGATTCCCCATATCTGATTCACCACCTCTCATTCCCGGCCTCTGATTCCCCATCTCTGATTCCGCACATCCGATTCCCTGCCTATGATTCCCCACCTCTGATTCCCGCCTCTGATTCCCCATATCTGATTCCCTGCCTCTGTTTCCCCGCCTCTGATTCCCCACCTCTGTTTCCCCATATCTGATTCCCCGCCTCTGATTCCCCAACTCTAATACCCTGCCTATGATTCCCCAGCTCTGATTCCCCGCCTCTGATTCCACGCATCAGATTCCCTGCCTCTGATTCCCCGCCTCTGATTCCAGGCCTCTGATTCCCAGCATCTGATTCCGGCCTCTGATTCCCGGCCTCTGATTCCCTGCTTCTGATTCTGATTCCCTGCCTCTGATTCCCCATCTCTGATTCCGCACACCTGATTCCCCGCCTCTGATTCCCCACCTCTGATTCCCCATATCTGATTCCCCGCCTCTGTTTCCCCGCCTCTGATTCCCCGCCTCTGATTCGCAACCTCAAATTCCCCAACTCTGATTCCCCATATCTGATTCCCCGCCTCTGTTTCCCTGCCTCTGATTCCCGGCCTCTGTTTCCCCATATCTGATTCCCCTCCTCTGATTCCCCAACTCTGATTCCCCGCCTCTGATTCCCCAGCTCTGATTCCCCGCCTTTTATTCCCGGCCTCTGATTCCCTGCCACTGATTCCCCGCCCCTGATTCCCCACCTCTGATTCCCCATATCTGATTCCCCGCCTCTGTTTCCCCAGCTCTGATTCCCCACCTCTGATTCCCCAGCTCTGATTCCCTGCAACTGATTCCCCGCCCCTGATTCCCCACCTCTGATTCCCCATATCTGATTCCCCGCCTCTGTTTCCCCAGCTCTGATTCCCTGCCTCTGATTCCCTGCCCTGATTCCCCATCTCTGTTTCACCGCCTTTGATTCGCCACCTCTGATTCCCCATATCTGATTCCCCGCCTCTGTTTCCCTGCCTCTGATTCCCTGCCTCTGATTCCCAACCTCTGATTCCCTGCCACTGATTCCCTGCCCCTGATTCCCCACCTCTGATTCCCCATATCTGATTCCCCGCCTCTGTTTCCCCGCCTCTGATTCCCCGCCTCTGATTCCCCATATCTGATTCCCTGCCTCTGATTCCCCAACTCTGATTCCCCGCCTCTGATTCCCCAGCTCTGAATCCCCGCCTCTGATTCCCCGTGTCTGATTCCCTGCCTCTGATTCCCCGCCTTGATTCCCCATCTCTGATTCACAACCTCTGATTCCCCACCTCTGATTCCCTATATTTGATTCCCCGCCTGTTTCCCCGCCTCTGATTCCCCGCCTCTGATTCCCCATATCTGATTCCCCGCCTCTGATTGCCCACCTCTGATTCCCCGCCTCTGATTCGCCAGCTCTGATTCCCCGCCTCTGATTCCCCGCATCTGATTCCCTGCCTCTGATTCCCCGCCTCTGATTCCCCATCTCTGATTCACCGCCTTTGATTCGCCACCTCTGATTCCCCATATCTGATTCCCCACCTCTGTTTCCCGGCCTCTGATTCCCCGCCTCTGATTCCCCATCTCTGATTCACCGCCTTTGATTCGCCACCTCTGATTCCCCATATCTGATTCACCGCCTCTGATTCCCCACCTCTGATTCCCCATCTCTGATTCCGCACATCCAATTCCCTGCCTCTGATTCCCCAACTCTGATTCCCCACCTCTGATTCCCCAGCTCTGATTCCCCGCCTCAGATTCCCCGCGTCTGATTCCCTGCCTCTGATTCCCCAACTCTGATTCCCCGCCTCTGATTCCCCAGCTCTGATTTCCCGCCTCTGATTCCCGGCATCCGATTCCCTGCCTCTGATTCCCCGCCTCTGATTCCCCATCTCTGATTCCCCGCCTCTGATTCCCCGTGTCTGATTCCCTGCCTCTGATTCCCCGCCTCTGATTCCCCATATCTGATTCCCCGCCTCTGTTTTCCCGCCTCTGATTCCCTGCCTCTGATTCCCCATATCTGATTCCCCGCCTCTGATTCCCCAACTCTGATTCCCAGCCTCTGATTCCCCAGCTCTGATTCCCCGCCTCTGATTCCCCATCTGTGATTCACAACCTCTGATGCCCCACCTCTGATTCCCCATATCTGATTCCCCGCCTCTGTTTCCCCGCCTCTGATTCCCCGCCTCTGATTCCCCATATCTGATTCCCCGCCTCTGATTGCCCACCTCTGATTCCCCGCGTCTGATTCCCTGCCTCTGATTCCCTGCCTCTGATTCCCCATCTCTGATTCACCACCTCTGATTCCCAGCCTCTGATTCCCCATCTCTGATTCCGCACATCCGATTCCCTGCCTATGATTCCGCACCTCTGATTCCCCGCCTCTGATTCCCCATATCTGATTCCCTGCCTCTGTTTCCCCGCCTCTGATTCCCCACCTCTGTTTCCCCATATCTGATTCCCCGCCTCTGATTCACCAACTCTAATACCCCGCCTCTGATTCCCCAGCTCTGATTCCCCGCCTCTGATTCCCCGCATCTGATTCCCTGCCTCTGATTCCCCGCCTCTGATTCCAGGCCTCTGATTCCCAGCATCTGATTCCGGCCTCTGATTCCCGGCCTCTGATTCCCTGCTTCTGATTCTGATTCCCTGCCTCTGATTCCCCATCTCTGATTCCGCACATCTGATTCCTTGCCTCTGATTCCCCACCTCTGATTCCCCATATCTGATTCGCCGCCTGGGTTTCCCCGCCTCTGATTCCCCGCCTCTGTTTCCCAATATCTAAGTCCCCGCCTCTGATTCCCCAAATCTGATTCCCCACCTCTGATTCCCCAGCTCTGATTCCCCGCCTCTGATTCCCCGCATCTGATTCCCTGCATCTGATTCCAAGCCTTTGATTCCCTGCCTCTGATTCCCAACCTCTGATTCCCCACCTCTGATTCCCCATATCTGATTCCCCGCCTCTGTTTCCCCGCCTCGGATTCCCCGCCTCAGTTTCCCCATATCTGATTCCCGGCCTCTGATTCCCCGCCTCTGATTCCACGCCTCTGATTCCCTGCCTCTGATTCCCCATCTCCGATTCCGCACATCTGATTCCCTTCCTCTGATTCCCCGCCTCTGATTTTCCGCCTCTGATTCCCTGCCTCTGATTCCCAACCTCGGATTCCCCACCTCTGATTCCCCATATCTGATTCCCCGCCTCTGTTTCCCCGCCTCTGATTCCCCGCCTCTGATTCCCAACTCTGATTCCCCGCCTCTGATTCCCCAGCTCTGATTCCCCGTGTTTGATTCCCTGCCTCTGATTCCCTGCCCTGATTCCCCATCTCTGTTTCCCCGCCTTTGATTCGCCACCTCTGATTCCCCATATCTGATACCCCGCCTCTGTTTCCCCGACTCTGATTCCCTGCCTCTGATTCCCAACCTCTGATTCCACACCTCTGATTCCCCATATCTGATTCCCCGCCTCTATTTCCCCATATCTGATTCCCCGCCTCTGATTCCCCAACTCTGATTCCCCGCCTCTGATTCCCCAGCTCTAATTCCCCGACTCTGATTCCCCGTGTCTGATTCCCTGCCTTTGATTCCCCGCCTCTGATTCCCCGCCTCTGATTCCCTGCCACTGATTCCCTGCCCCTGATTCCCCACCTCTGATTCCCCACATCTGATTCCCCGCCTCTGTTTCCCCGCCTCTGATTCCCCGCCTCTGATTCCCCATATCTGATTCCCTGCCTCTGATTCCCCAACTCTGATTCCCCGCCTCTGATTCCCCAGCTCTGAATCCCCGCCTCTGATTCCCCGCGTCTGATTCCCTGCCTCTGATTCCCCGCCTTGATTCCCCATCTCTGATTCACAACCTCTGATTCCCCACCTCTGATTCCCTATATTTGATTCCCCGCCTCTGTTTCCCCGCCTCTGATTCCCCGCCTCTGATTCCCCATATCTGATTCCCCGCCTCTGATTGCCCACCTCTGATTCCCAGCCTCTGATTCGCCAGCTCTGATTCCCCGCCTCTGATTCCCCGCATCTGATTCCCTGCCTCTGATTCCCCGCCTCTGATTCCCCATCTCTGATTCACCGCCTTTGATTCGCCACCTCTGATTCCCCATATCTGATTCCCCACCTCTGATTCCCGGCCTCTTATTCCCAGCATCTGATTCCCGGCCTCTGATTCCTGGCCTCTGATTCCCCGCTTCTGATTCTGATTCCCTGCCTCTTATTCCCCATCTCTGATTCCGCACATCTGATTCCCTGGCTCTGATTCCCCACCTCTGATTCCCCATATCTGATTCCCCGCCTCTGTTTCCCCGCCTCTGATTCCCCGCCTCTGTTTCCCTATATCTAATTCCCCGCCTCTGATTCCCCAGCTCTGATTCCCCGCCTCTGATTCCCTGCATCCGATTCCCCATATCTGATTCCCCGCCTCTGTTTCACCGCCTCTGATTCCCCGCCTCTGTTTCCCCATATCTGATTCCCGCCTCTGATTCCCAACTATGAATCCCCTCCTCTGATTCCCCAGCTCTGATTCCCTGCCTCTGATTCCCCGCATTCTATTCCCTGCCTCTGATTCCCCGCCTGTGATTCACCATCACTGATTCACCACCTCTGATTCCCTACCTCTGATTCCCCATATCTAATTCCCCGCCTCTGTTTGCCCGCCTCTGATTCCCCGCCTCTGTTTCCCCATATCTGATTCCCCGCCTCTGAATCCCCAACTCTGATTCCCTGCCTCAGATTCCCCAGCTCTGATTCCCCGCCTTTGATTCCCCCCGTCTGATTCCCAGCCTCTGAATCCCCGTGCCTGATTTCCTGCCTCTGATTCCCCGCCTCTGATTCCCCATCTCTGATTCACCGCCTCTGATTCCCCACCTCTGATTCCCCCTCTCTGATTCCGCACATCCAATTCCCTGCCTCTGATTCCCCAACTCTGATTCCCCACCTCTGATTCCCCAGCTCTGATTCCCCGCCTCAGATTCCCCGCGTCTGATTCCCTGCCTCTGATTCCCCGCCTCTGATTCCCTGCCTCTGATTCCCCATATCTGATTCCCCGCCTCTGATTCCCCAACTCTGATTCCCCGCTTCTGATTCCCCAGCTCCGAATCCCCGCCTCCTATTCCCCGCGTCTGATTCCCTGCCTCTGATTCCCCGCCTCTGATTCCCCACCTCTGTTTCCCCATATCTGATTCCCCGCCTCTGATTCCCCAACTCTAATACCCCGCCTCTGATTCCCCAGCTCTGATTCCCCGCCTCTGATTCCCCGCATCTGATTCCCTGCCTCTGATTCCCCGCCTCTGATTCCAGGCCTCTGATTCCCAGCATCTGATTCCGGCCTCTGATTCCCGGCCTCTGATTCCCTGCTTCTGATTCTGATTCCCTTCCTCTGACTCCCCATCTCTGATTCCGCACATCTGATTCCCTGCCTCTGATTCCCCACCTCTGATTCACCATATCTGATTCCCCGCCTCTGTTTCCCCGCCTCTGATTCCCCGCCTCTGTTTCCCAATATCTAAGTCCCCACCTCTGACTCCCCAAATCTGATTCCCCACCTCTGATTCCCCAGCTCTGATTCCCCGCCTCTGATTCCCCGCATCTGATACCCTGCATCTGATTCCAAGCCTCTGATTCCCTGCCTCTGATTCCCAACCTCTGATTCCCCACCTCTGATTCCCCATATCTGATTCCCCGCCTCTGTTTCCCCGCCTCGGATTCCCCGCCTCTGTTTCCCCATATCTGATTCCCGGCCTCTGATTCCCCGCCTCTGATTCCCCATATCTGATTCCCTGCCTCTGATTCCCCAACTCTGATTCCCCGCCTCTGATTCCCCAGCTCTGAATCCCCGCCTCTGATTCCCCGCGTCTGATTCCCTGCCTCTGATTCCCCGCCTTGATTCCCCATCTCTGATTCACAACCTCTGATTCCCCACCTCTGATTCCCTATATTTGATTCCCCGCCTCTGTTTCCCCGCCTCTGATTCCCCGCCTCTGATTCCCCATATCTGATTCCCCGCCTCTGATTGCCCACCTCTGATTCCCAGCCTCTGATTCGCCAGCTCTGATTCCCCGCCTCTGATTCCCCACATCTGATTCCCTGCCTCTGATTCCCTGCCTCTGATTCCCCATCTCTGATTCACCGCCTTTGATTCGCCACCTCTGATTCCCCATATCTGATTCCCCACCTCTGTTTCCCCGCCTCTGATTCCCCGCCTCTGATTCTCCATATCTCATTCCCCGCCTCTGAATCCCCATCTCTGATTCCCGGACTCTGATTCCCCTCCTCTGATTCCCGGCCTCTTATTCCCAGCATCTGATTCCCGGCCTCTGATTCCCGGCCTCTGATTCCCCGCTTCTGATTCCCTGCCTCTGATTCCCCATCTCTGAATCCGCACATCTGATTCCCTGCCTCTGATTCCCCACCTCTGATTCCCCATATCTGATTCCCCGCCTTTGTTTCCCCGCCTCTGATTCCCCGCCTCTGTTTCCCTATATCTAATTCCCCACCTCTGATGCCCCAACTCTGATACCCGGCCTCTGATTCCCCAGCTCTGATTCCCCGCCTCTGATTCCCTGCATCCGATTCCCCATATCTGATTCCCCGCCTCTGTTTCTCCGCCTCTGATTCCCCGCCTCTGTTTCCCCATATCTGATTCCCGCCTCTGATTCCCAACTATGATTCCCCGCCTCTGATTCCCCAGCTCTGATTCCCTGCCTCTGATTCCCGGCGTTCTATTCCCTGCCTCTGATTCCCCGCCTGTGATTCCCCATCACTGATTCACCACCTCTGATTCCCTACCTCTGATTCCCCATATCTAATTCCCCGCCTCTGTTTGCCCGCCTCTGATTCCCCGCCTCTGTTTCCCCATATCTGATTCCCCGCCTCTCAATCCCCAACTCTGATTCCCTGCCTCAGATTCCCCAGCTCTGATTCCCCGCCTTTGATTCCCCCCGTCTGATTCCCAGCCTCTGAATCCCCGTGTCTGATTTCCTGCCTCTGATTCCCCGCCTCTGATTCCCCATCTCTGATTCACCGCCTCTGATTCCCCACCTCTGATTCCCCATCTCTGATTCCGCACATCCAATTCCCTGCCTCTGATTCCCCAACTCTGATTCCCCACCTCTGATTCCCCAGCTCTGATTCCCCGCCTCAGATTCCCCGCGTCTGATTCCCTGCCTCTGATTCCCCGCCTCTGATTCCCTGCCTCTGGTTCCCCATATCTGATTCCCCGCCTCTGATTCCCCAACTTTGATTCCCCGCTTCTGATTCCCCAGCTCTGAATCCCCGCCTCTGATTCCCCGCGTCTGATTCCCTGCCTCTGATTCCCCGCCTCTGATTCCCCATCTGTGATTCACAACCTCTGATGCCCCACCTCTGATTCCCCATATCTGATTCCCCGCCTCTTTTTCCCCGCCTCTGATTCCCTGCCTCTGATTCCCCATATCTGATTCCCCTCCTCTGATTGCCCACCTCTGATTCCCCGCGTCTGATACCCTGCCTCTGATTCCCCGCCTCTGATTCCCCATCTCTGATTCACCACCTCTGATTCCCGGCCTCTGATTCCCCATCTCTGATTCCGCACATCCGATTCCCTGCCTATGTTTCCCCACCTCTGATTCCCCTCCTCTGATTCCCCATATCTGATTCCCTGCCTCTGTTTCCCCGCCTCTGATTCCCTACCTCTGTTTCCCCATATCTGATTCCGCGCCTCTGATTCCCCAACTCTAATACCCCGCCTCTGATTCCCCAGCTCTGATTCCCCGCCTCTGATTCCCCGCATCTGATTCCCTGCCTCTGATTCCCCGCCTCTGATTCCAGGCCTCTGATTCCCATCATCTGATTCCGGCCTCTGATTCCCGGCCTCTGATTCCCTGCTTCTGATTCTGATTCCCTGCCTCTGATTCCCTATCTCCGATTCCGCACATCTGATTCCCTGCCTCTGATTCCCCACCTCTGATTCCCCATATCTGATTCCCCACCTCTGTTTCCCCGCCTCTGATTCCCCGCCTCTGTTTCCCAATATCTAAGTCCCCACCTCTGATTCCCCATATCTGATTCCCCGCCTCTGTTTCCCCGCCTCAGATTCCCCGCCTCAGTTTCCCCATATCTGATTCCCGGCCTCTGATTCCCCGCCTCTGATTCCCCGCCTCTGATTCCCTGCCTCTGATTCCCCATCTCCGATTCCGCACATCTGATTCCCTTCCTCTGATTCCCAACCTCTGATTCCCCACCTCTGACTCCCCATATCAGATTCCCCGCCTCTGTTTCCCCGCCTCTGATTCCCCGCCTCTGATTCCCAACTCTGATTCCCCGCCTCTGATTCCCCAGCTCTGATTCCCCGTGTTTGATTCCCTGCCTCTGATTCCCTGCCCTGATTCCCCATCTCTGTTTCACAGCCTTTGATTCGCCACCTCTGATTCCACATATCTGATTCCCCGCCTCTGTTTCCCCGACTCTGATTCCCTTCCTCTGATTCCCAACCTCTGATTCCACACCTCTGATTCCCCATATCTGATTCCCCGCCTCTATTTCCCCATATCTGAATCCCCGCCTCTGATTCCCCAACTCTGATTCCCCGCCTCTGATTCCCCAGCTCTGATTCCCCGACTCTGATTCCCGGCGTCCGATTCCCTGCCTCTGATTCCCCGCCTCTGATTCCCCATCTCTGATTCCCCGCCTCTGATTCCCCGTGTCTGATTCCCTGCCTCTGATTCCCCGCCTCTGATTCCCCGCCTCTGATTCCCTGCCACTGATTCCCTGCCCCTGATTCCCCACCTCTGATTCCCCATATCTGATTCCCCGCCTCTGTTTCCCCGCCTCTGATTCCCCGCCTCTGATTCCCCATATCTGATTCCCTGCCTCTGATTCCCCAACTCTGATTCCCCGCCTCTGATTCCCCAGCTCTGAATCCCCGCCTCTGATTCCCCGTGTCTGATTCCCTGCCTCTGATTCCCCGCCTTGATTCCCCATCTCTGATTCACAACCTCTGATTCCCCACCTCTGATTCCCTATATTTGATTCCCCGCCTGTTTCCCCGCCTCTGATTCCCCGCCTCTGATTCCCCATCTCTGATTCACCGCCTTTGATTCGCCACCTCTGATTCCCCATATCTGATTCCCCACCTCTGTTTCCCGGCCTCTGATTCCCCGCCTCTGATTCTCCATATCTCATTCCCCGCCTCTGAATCCCCATCTCTGATTCCCGGACTCTGATTCCCCACCTCTGATTCCCGGCCTCTTATTCCCAGCATCTGATTCCCGGCCTCTGATTCCCGGCCTCTGATTCCCCGCTTCTGATTCTGATTCCCTGCCTCTGATTCCCCATCTCTGATTCCGCACATCTGATTCCCTGCCTCTGATTCCCCACCTCTGATTCCCCATATCTGATTCCCCGCCTCTGTTTCCCCGCCTCTGATTCCCCGCCTCTGTTTCCCTATACCTAATTCCCCACCTCTGATGCCCCAACTCTGATTCCCCGCCTCTGATTCCCCAGCTCTGATTCCCCGCCTCTGATTCCCCGCATCCGATTCCCCATATCTGATTCCCCACCTCTGTTTCCCCGCCTCTGATTCCCCGCCTCTGTTTCCCCATATCTGATTCCCCGCCTCTGATTCCCAACTATGATTCCCCGCCTCTGATTCCCCAGCTCTGATTCCCTGCGTCTGATTCCCTGCGTTCTATTCCCTGCCTCTGATTCCCCGCCTGTGATTCCCCATCACTGATTCACCACCTCTGATTCCCCACCTCTGATTCCCCATATCTAATTCCCCGCCTCTGTTTGCCCGCCTCTGATTCCCCGCCTCTGTTTCCCCATATCTGATTCCCCGTCTCTGAATCCCCAACTCTGATTCCCTGCCTCTGATTCCCCAGCTCCGAATCCCCGCCTTTGATTCCCCCGTCTGATTCCCAGCCTATGAATCCCCGTGTCCGATTCCCTGCCTCTGATTCCCCAACTCTGATTCCCCACCTCTGATTCCCCAGCTCTGATTCCCCACCTCAGATTCCCCGCGTCTGATTCCCTGCCTCTGATTCCCCGCCTCTGATTCCCCATCTCTGATTCCCCACCTCTGATTCCCCGTGTCTGATTCCCTGCCTCTGATTCCCCGCCTCTGAATCCCAGCCTCTGATTCCCCATATCTGATTCCCCGCCTCTGATTCCCTGCCTCTGATTCCCCAGCTCTGATTCCCCACCTTTGATTCCCCCCGTCTGATTCCCAGCCTCTGAATCCCCGTGTCTGATTTCCTGCCTCTGATTCCCCGCCTCTGATTCCCCATCTCTGATTCACCGCCTCTGATTCCCCATCTCTGATTCCCCACCTCTGATTCCCCATATCTGATTCCCTGCCTCTGTTTCCCCGCCTCTGATTCCCCGCCTCTGTTTCCCCATATCTGATTCCCCGCCTCTGATTCCCCAACTCTAATACCCCACCTCTGATTCCCCAGCTCTGATTCCCCGCCTCTGATTCCCCGCTTCTGATTCCCTGCCTCTGTTTCCCCGCCTCGGATTCCCAGCCTCTGTTTTCCCATATCTGATTCCCGGCCTCTGATTCCCCGCCTCTGATTCCCCGCCTCTGATTCCCTGCCTCTGATTCCCAACCTCGGATTCACCACCTCTGATTCCCCATATCTGATTCCCCGCCTCTGTCCACGCTTCTGATTCCCCGCCTCTGATTCCCCAACTCTGATTCCCCGCCTCTGATTCCCCAGCTCTGATTCCCTGCCTCTGATTCCCAACCTCTGATTCCACACCTTTGATTCCCCATATCTGATTCCCCGCCTCTATTTTCCCATATCTGATTCCCCGCCTCTGATTCCCCAACTCTGATTCCCCGCCTCTGATTCCCCAGCTCTGATTCCCCGACTCTGATTCCCGGAGTCCGATTCCCTGCCTCTGATTCCCCGCCTCTGATTCCCCATCTCTGATTCCCCGCCTCCGATTCCCCGTGTCTGATTCCCTGCCTCTGATTCCCCGCCTCTGATTCCCCGCCTCTGAATCCCTGCCACTGATTCCCTGCCCCTGATTCCCCAATTCTGATTCCCCATATCTGATTCCCCGCCTCTGTTTCCCTGCCTCTGATTCCCCGCCTAGGATTCCCCATATCTGATTCCCTGCCTCTGATTCCCCAACTCTGATTCACCGCCTCTGATTCCCCAGCTCTGAATCCCCGCCTCTGATTCCCCGCGTCTGATTCCCTGCCTCTGATTCCCCGCCTTGATTCCCCATCTCTGATTCACAACCTCTGATTCCCCACCTCTGATTCCCTATATTTGATTCCCCGCCTCTGTTTCCCCACCTCTGATTCGCAACCTCTAATTCCCCACCTCTGATTCCCCATATCTGATTCCCCGCCTCTGTTACCCTGCCTCTGATTCCCGGCCTCTGTTTCCCCATATCTGATTCCCCTCCTCTGATTCCCCAACTCTGATTCCCCGCCTCTGATTCCCCAGCTCTGATTCCCCGCCTTTTATTCCCGGCCTCTGATTCCCTGCCACTGATTCCCCGCCCCTGATTCCCCACCTCTGATTCCCCATATCTGATTCCCCGCCTCTGTTTCCCCAGCTCTGATTCCCCGCCTCTGATTCCCGGCGTCCGATTCCCTGCCTCTGATTCCCCGCCTCTGAATCCCCATCTCTGATTCACCACCTCTGATTCCCCGCCTCTGATTCCCCAGCTCTGATTCCCCGCCTCTGATTCCCGGCGTCCGATTCCCTGCCTCTGATTCCCCGCCTCTGATTCCCCATCTCCGATTCACCACCTCTGATTCCCCACCTCTGATTCCCCATATCTAATTCCCCGCCTCTGTTTTCCCGCCTCTGATTCCCCGCCTCTGTTTCCCCATATCTGATTCCCCGCCTCTGAATCCCAAACTCTGATTCCCTGCCTCAGATTCCCCAGCTCTGATTCCCCGCCTTTGATTCCCCCCGTCTGATTCCCAGCCTCTGAATCCCCGTGTCTGATATCCTGCCTCTGATTCCCCGCCTCTGATTCCCCATCTCTGATTCACCGCCTCTGATTCCCCACCTCTGATTCCCCATCTCTGATTCCGCACATCCAATTCCCTGCCTCTGATTCCCCAACTCTGAATCCCCACCTCTGATTCCCCAGCTCTGATTCCCCGCCTCAGATTCCCCGCGTCTGATTCCCTGCCTCTGATTCCCCGCCTCTGATTCCCTGCCTCTGATTCCCCATATCTGATTCCCCGACTCTGATTCCCCAACTCTGATTCCCCGCTTCTGATTCCCCAGCTCTGAATCCCCGACTCTGATTCCCCGAGTCTGATTCCCTGCCTCTGATTCCCCGCCTCTAATTCCCCATCTGTGATTCACAACCTCTGATGCCGCACCTCTGATTCCCCATATCTGATTCCCCGCCTCTGTTTCCCCGCCTCTGATTCCCCGCCTCTGATTCCCCATATCTGATTCCCCGCCTCTGATTGCCCACCTCTGATTCCCCGCGTCTGATTCACTGCCTCTGATTCCCCGCCTCTGATTCCCCATATCTGATTCACCACCTCTCATTCCCGGCCTCTGATTCCCCATCTCTGATTCCGCACATCCGATTCCCTGCCTATGATTCCCCACCTCTGATTCCCGCCTCTGATTCCCCATATCTGATTCCCTGCCTCTGTTTCCCCGCCTCTGATTCCCCACCTCTGTTTCCCCATATCTGATTCCCCGCCTCTGATTCCCCAACTCTAATACCCTGCCTATGATTCCCCAGCTCTGATTCCCCGCCTCTGATTCCACGCATCAGATTCCCTGCCTCTGATTCCCCGCCTCTGATTCCAGGCCTCTGATTCCCAGCATCTGATTCCGGCCTCTGATTCCCGGCCTCTGATTCCCTGCTTCTGATTCTGATTCCCTGCCTCTGATTCCCCATCTCTGATTCCGCACATCTGATTCCCCGCCTCTGATTCCCCACCTCTGATTCCCCATATCTGATTCCCCGCCTCTGTTTCCCCGCCTCTGATTCCCCGCCTCTGATTCGCAACCTCAAATTCCCCAACTCTGATTCCCCATATCTGATTCCCCGCCTCTGTTTCCCTGCCTCTGATTCCCGGCCTCTGTTTCCCCATATCTGATTCCCCTCCTCTGATTCCCCAACTCTGATTCCCCGCCTCTGATTCCCCAGCTCTGATTCCCCGCCTTTTATTCCCGGCCTCTGATTCCCTGCCACTGATTCCCCGCCCCTGATTCCCCACCTCTGATTCCCCATATCTGATTCCCCGCCTCTGTTTCCCCAGCTCTGATTCCCCACCTCTGATTCCCCAGCTCTGATTCCCTGCAACTGATTCCCCGCCCCTGATTCCCCACCTCTGATTCCCCATATCTGATTCCCCGCCTCTGTTTCCCCAGCTCTGATTCCCTGCCTCTGATTCCCTGCCCTGATTCCCCATCTCTGTTTCACCGCCTTTGATTCGCCACCTCTGATTCCCCATATCTGATTCCCCGCCTCTGTTTCCCTGCCTCTGATTCCCTGCCTCTGATTCCCAACCTCTGATTCCCTGCCACTGATTCCCTGCCCCTGATTCCCCACCTCTGATTCCCCATATCTGATTCCCCGCCTCTGTTTCCCCGCCTCTGATTCCCCGCCTCTGATTCCCCATATCTGATTCCCTGCCTCTGATTCCCCAACTCTGATTCCCCGCCTCTGATTCCCCAGCTCTGAATCCCCGCCTCTGATTCCCCGTGTCTGATTCCCTGCCTCTGATTCCCCGCCTTGATTCCCCATCTCTGATTCACAACCTCTGATTCCCCACCTCTGATTCCCTATATTTGATTCCCCGCCTGTTTCCCCGCCTCTGATTCCCCGCCTCTGATTCCCCATATCTGATTCCCCGCCTCTGATTGCCCACCTCTGATTCCCCGCCTCTGATTCGCCAGCTCTGATTCCCCGCCTCTGATTCCCCGCATCTGATTCCCTGCCTCTGATTCCCCGCCTCTGATTCCCCATCTCTGATTCACCGCCTTTGATTCGCCACCTCTGATTCCCCATATCTGATTCCCCACCTCTGTTTCCCGGCCTCTGATTCCCCGCCTCTGATTCTCCATATCTCATTCCCCGCCTCTGAATCCCCATCTCTGATTCCCGGACTCTGATTCCCCACCTCTGATTCCCGGCCTCTTATTCCCAGCATCTGATTCCCGGCCTCTGATTCCCGGCCTCTGATTCCCCGCTTCTGATTCTGATTCCCTGCCTCTGATTCCCCATCTCTGATTCCGCACATCTGATTCCCTGCCTCTGATTCCCCACCTCTGATTCCCCATATCTGATTCCCCGCCTCTGTTTCCCCGCCTCTGATTCCCCGCCTCTGTTTCCCTATACCTAATTCCCCACCTCTGATGCCCCAACTCTGATTCCCCGCCTCTGATTCCCCAGCTCTGATTCCCCGCCTCTGATTCCCCGCATCCGATTCCCCATATCTGATTCCCCACCTCTGTTTCCCCGCCTCTGAATCCCCGCCTCTGTTTCCCCATATCTGATTCCCCGCCTCTGATTCCCAACTATGATTCCCCGCCTCTGATTCCCCAGCTCTGATTCCCTGCGTCTGATTCCCTGCGTTCTATTCCCTGCCTCTGATTCCCCGCCTGTGATTCCCCATCACTGATTCACCACCTCTGATTCCCCACCTCTGATTCCCCATATCTAATTCCCCGCCTCTGTTTGCCCGCCTCTGATTCCCCGCCTCTGTTTCCCCATATCTGATTCCCCGTCTCTGAATCCCCAACTCTGATTCCCTGCCTCTGATTCCCCAGCTCCGATTCCCCGCCTTTGATTCCCCCGTCTGATTCCCAGCCTCTGAATCCCCGTGTCCGATTCCCTGCCTCTGATTCCCCAACTCTGATTCCCCACCTCTGATTCCCCAGCTCTGATTCCCCACCTCAGATTCCCCGCGTCTGATTCCCTGCCTCTGATTCCCCGCCTCTGATTCCCCATCTCTGATTCCCCACCTCTGATTCCCCGTGTCTGATTCCCTGCCTCTGATTCCCCGCCTCTGAATCCCAGCCTCTGATTCCCCATATCTGATTCCCCGCCTCTGATTCCCTGCCTCTGATTCCCCAGCTCTGATTCCCCGCCTTTGATTCCCCCCGTCTGATTCCCAGCCTCTGAATCCCCGTGTCTGATTTCCTGCCTCTGATTCCCCGCCTCTGATTCCCCATCTCTGATTCACCGCCTCTGATTCCCCATCTCTGATTCCCCACCTCTGATTCCCCATATCTGATTCCCTGCCTCTGTTTCCCCGCCTCTGATTCCCCGCCTCTGTTTCCCCATATCTGATTCCCCGCCTCTGATTCCCCAACTCTAATACCCCACCTCTGATTCCCCAGCTCTGATTCCCCGCCTCTGATTCCCCGCTTCTGATTCCCTGCCTCTGTTTCCCCGCCTCGGATTCCCAGCCTCTGTTTTCCCATATCTGATTCCCGGCCTCTGATTCCCCGCCTCTGATTCCCCGCCTCTGATTCCCTGCCTCTGATTCCCAACCTCGGATTCACCACCTCTGATTCCCCATATCTGATTCCCCGCCTCTGTTTCCCCGCTTCTGATTCCCCGCCTCTGATTCCCCAACTCTGATTCCCCGCCTCTGATTCCCCAGCTCTGATTCCCTGCCTCTGATTCCCAACCTCTGATTCCACACCTTTGATTCCCCATATCTGATTCCCCGCCTCTATTTTCCCATATCTGATTCCCCGCCTCTGATTCCCCAACTCTGATTCCCCGCCTCTGATTCCCCAGCTCTGATTCCCCGACTCTGATTCCCGGAGTCCGATTCCCTGCCTCTGATTCCCCGCCTCTGATTCCCCATCTCTGATTTCCCGCCTCCGATTCCCCGTGTCTGATTCCCTGCCTCTGATTCCCCGCCTCTGATTCCCCGCCTCTGATTCCCTGCCACTGATTCCCTGCCCCTGATTCCCCAATTCTGATTCCCCATATCTGATTCCCCGCCTCTGTTTCCCTGCCTCTGATTCCCCGCCTAGGATTCCCCATATCTGATTCCCTGCCTCTGATTCCCCAACTCTGATTCACCGCCTCTGATTCCCCAGCTCTGAATCCCCGCCTCTGATTCCCCGCGTCTGATTCCCTGCCTCTGATTCCCCGCCTTGATTCCCCATCTCTGATTCACAACCTCTGATTCCCCACCTCTGATTCCCTATATTTGATTCCCCGCCTCTGTTTCCCCACCTCTGATTCGCAACCTCTAATTCCCCACCTCTGATTCCCCATATCTGATTCCCCGCCTCTGTTACCCTGCCTCTGATTCCCGGCCTCTGTTTCCCCATATCTGATTCCCCTCCTCTGATTCCCCAACTCTGATTCCCCGCCTCTGATTCCCCAGCTCTGATTCCCCGCCTTTTATTCCCGGCCTCTGATTCCCTGCCACTGATTCCCCGCCCCTGATTCCCCACCTCTGATTCCCCATATCTGATTCCCCGCCTCTGTTTCCCCAGCTCTGATTCCCCGCCTCTGATTCCCGGCGTCCGATTCCCTGCCTCTGATTCCCCGCCTCTGAATCCCCATCTCTGATTCACCACCTCTGATTCCCCGCCTCTGATTCCCCAGCTCTGATTCCCCGCCTCTGATTCCCGGCGTCCGATTCCCTGCCTCTGATTCCCCGCCTCTGATTCCCCATCTCCGATTCACCACCTCTGATTCCCCACCTCTGATTCCCCATATCTAATTCCCCGCCTCTGTTTTCCCGCCTCTGATTCCCCGCCTCTGTTTCCCCATATCTGATTCCCCGCCTCTGAATCCCAAACTCTGATTCCCTGCCTCAGATTCCCCAGCTCTGATTCCCCGCCTTTGATTCCCCCCGTCTGATTCCCAGCCTCTGAATCCCCGTGTCTGATATCCTGCCTCTGATTCCCCGCCTCTGATTCCCCATCTCTGATTCACCGCCTCTGATTCCCCACCTCTGATTCCCCATCTCTGATTCCGCACATCCAATTCCCTGCCTCTGATTCCCCAACTCTGATTCCCCACCTCTGATTCCCCAGCTCTGATTCCCCGCCTCAGATTCCCCGCGTCTGATTCCCTGCCTCTGATTCCCCGCCTCTGATTCCCTGCCTCTGATTCCCCATATCTGATTCCCCGACTCTGATTCCCCAACTCTGATTCCCCGCTTCTGATTCCCCAGCTCTGAATCCCCGACTCTGATTCCCCGAGTCTGATTCCCTGCCTCTGATTCCCCGCCTCTAATTCCCCATCTGTGATTCACAACCTCTGATGCCGCACCTCTGATTCCCCATATCTGATTCCCCGCCTCTGTTTCCCCGCCTCTGATTCCCCGCCTCTGATTCCCCATATCTGATTCCCCGCCTCTGATTGCCCACCTCTGATTCCCCGCGTCTGATTCACTGCCTCTGATTCCCCGCCTCTGATTCCCCATATCTGATTCACCACCTCTCATTCCCGGCCTCTGATTCCCCATCTCTGATTCCGCACATCCGATTCCCTGCCTATGATTCCCCACCTCTGATTCCCGCCTCTGATTCCCCATATCTGATTCCCTGCCTCTGTTTCCCCGCCTCTGATTCCCCACCTCTGTTTCCCCATATCTGATTCCCCGCCTCTGATTCCCCAACTCTAATACCCTGCCTATGATTCCCCAGCTCTGATTCCCCGCCTCTGATTCCACGCATCAGATTCCCTGCCTCTGATTCCCCGCCTCTGATTCCAGGCCTCTGATTCCCAGCATCTGATTCCGGCCTCTGATTCCCGGCCTCTGATTCCCTGCTTCTGATTCTGATTCCCTGCCTCTGATTCCCCATCTCTGATTCCGCACATCTGATTCCCCACCTCTGATTCCCCACCTCTGATTCCCCATATCTGATTCCCCGCCTCTGTTTCCCCGCCTCTGATTCCCCGCCTCTGATTCGCAACCTCAAATTCCCCAACTCTGATTCCCCATATCTGATTCCCCGCCTCTGTTTCCCTGCCTCTGATTCCCGGCCTCTGTTTCCCCATATCTGATTCCCCTCCTCTGATTCCCCAACTCTGATTCCCCGCCTCTGATTCCCCAGCTCTGATTCCCCGCCTTTTATTCCCGGCCTCTGATTCCCTGCCACTGATTCCCCGCCCCTGATTCCCCACCTCTGATTCCCCATATCTGATTCCCCGCCTCTGTTTCCCCAGCTCTGATTCCCCACCTCTGATTCCCCAGCTCTGATTCCCTGCAACTGATTCCCCGCCCCTGATTCCCCACCTCTGATTCCCCATATCTGATTCCCCGCCTCTGTTTCCCCAGCTCTGATTCCCTGCCTCTGATTCCCTGCCCTGATTCCCCATCTCTGTTTCACCGCCTTTGATTCGCCACCTCTGATTCCCCATATCTGATTCCCCGCCTCTGTTTCCCTGCCTCTGATTCCCTGCCTCTGATTCCCAACCTCTGATTCCACACCTCTGATTCCCCATATCTGATTCCCCCCCTCTATTTCCCCATATCTGATTCCCCGCCTCTGATTCCCCAACTCTGATTCCCCGCCTCTGATTCCCCAGCTCTGATTCCCCGCCTCTGATTCCCGGCATCCGATTCCCTGCCTCTGATTCCCCACCTCTGATTCACCATCTCTGATTCCCCGCCTCTGATTCCCCGTGTCTGATTCCCTGCCTCTGATTCCCCGGCTCAGATTCCCCGCCTCTGATTCCCTGCCACTGATTCCCTGCCCCTGATTCCCCACCTCTGATTCCCCATATCTGATTCCCCGCCTCTGTTTCCCCGCCTCTGATTCCCCGCCTCTGATTCCCCATATCTGATTCCCTGCCTCTGATTCCCTAACTCTGATTCCACGCCTCTGATTCCCCAGCTCTGAATCCCCGCCTCTGATTCCCCGCGTCTGATTCCCTCCCTCTGATTCCCCGCCTTGATTCCCCATCTCTGATTCACAACCTCTGATTCCCCACCTCTGATTCCCCATATCTGATTCCCCGCCTCTGTTTCCCCGCCTCTGATTCCCCATATCTGATTCCCCGGCTCTGATTGCCCACCTCTGATTCCCCGCCTCTGATTCGCCAGCTCTGATTGCCCGCCTCTGAATCCCCGCATCTGATTCCCTGCCTCTGATTCCCCGCCTCTGATTCCCCATCTCTGATTCACCGCCTTTGATTCGCCACCTCTGATTCCCCATATCTGATTCCCCCCCTCTGTTTCCCCGCCTCTGATTCCCCGCCTCTGCTTCTCCATATCTCATTCCCCGCCTCTGAATCCCCATCTCTGATTCCCAGACTCTGAATCCCCACCTCTGATTCCCGGCCTCTTATTCCCAGCATCTGATTCCCGGCCTCTGATTCCCGGCCTCTGATTCCCCGCTTCTGATTCTGATTCCCTGCCTCTGATTCCCCATCTCTGATTCCGCACATCTGATTCCCTGCCTCTGATTCCCCACCTCTGATTCCCCATATCTGATTCCCCGCCTCTGTTTCCCCGCCTCTGATTCCCCGCCTCTGTTTCCCCATATCTAATTCCCCACCTCTGATGCCCCAACTCTGATTCCCCACCTCTGATTCCCCAGCTCTGATTCCCCGCCTCTGATTCCCCGCATCCGATTCCCCATGTCTGATTCCCCGCCTCTGTTTCCCCGCCTCTGATTCCCCGCCTCTGTTTCCCCATATCTGATTCCCCGCCTCTGTTTCCCCGCCTCTGATTCCCCGCCTCTGTTTCCCCATATCTAATTCCCCACCTCTGATGCCCCAACTCTGATTCCCCACATCTGATTCCCCAGCTCTGATTCCCCGCCTCTGATTCCCCGCATCCGATTCCCCATGTCTGATTTCCCACCTCTGATTCCCCATATCTAATTCCCCGCCTCTGCTTGCCCGCCTCTCATTCCCCGCCTCTGTTTCCCCATATCTGATTCCCCGCCTCTGAATCCCCAACTCTGATTCCCTGCCTCTGATTCACCAGCTCTGATTCCCCGCCTTTGATTCCCCCCATCTGATTCCCAGCCTCTGAATCCCTGTCTGATTTCCTGCCTCTGATTCCCCGCCTCTGATTCCCCATCTCTCATTCACTGCCTCTGATTCCCCACATCTGATTCCCCATCTCTGATTCCGCACAACCGATTCCCTGCCTCTGATTCCCCGACTCTGATTCCCCACCTCTGATTCCCCAGCTCTGATTCCCCGCCTCTGATTCCCCGCGTCTGATTCCCTGCCTGTGATTCCCCGCCTCTGATTCCCCATCTCTGATTCCCCACCTCTGATTCCCCGTGTCTGATTCCCTTCCTTTGATTCCCCGCCTCTGATTCCCCGCCTCTGTTTCCCCATATCTGATTCCCGCCTCTGATTCCCAACTATGATTCCCCGCCTCTGATTCCCCAGCTCTGATTCCCTGCCTCAGATTCCCCGCGTTCTATTCCCTGCCTCTGATTCCCCGCCTGTGATTCCCCATCACTGATTCACCACCTCTGATTCCCTACCTCTGATTCCCCATATCTAATTCCCCGCCTCTGTTTGCCCGCCTCTGATTCCCCGCCTCTGTTTCCCCATATCTGATTCCCCGCCTCTGAATCCCCAACTCTGATTCCCTCCCTCAGATTCCCCAGCTCTGATTCCCCGCCTTTGATTCCCCCCGTCTGAATCCCAGCCTCTGAATCCCCGTGTCTGATTTCCTGCCTCTGATTCCCCGCCTCTGATTCCCCATCTCTGATTCACCGCCTCTGATTCCCCACCTCTGATTCCCCATCTCTGATTCCGCACATCCAATTCCCTGCCTCTGATTCCCCAACTCTGATTCCCCACCTCTGATTCCCCAGCTCTGATTCCCCGCCTCAGATTCCCCGCGTCTGATTCCCTGCCTCTGATTCCCCGCCTCTGATTCCCTGCCTCTGGTTCCCCATATCTGATTCCCCGCCTCTTATTCCCCAACTCTGATTCCCCGCTTCTGATTCCCCAGCTCTGAAACCCCACCTCTGATTCCCCGCGTCTGATTCCCTGCCTCTGATTCCCCGCCTCTGATTCCCCATCTGTGATTCACAACCTCTGATGCCCCACCTCTGATTCCCCATATCTGATTCCCCGCCTCTGTTTCCCCGCCTCTGATTCCCTGCCTCTGATTCCCCATATATGATTCCCCGCCTCTGATTGCCCACCTCTGATTCCCCGCGTCTGATACCCTGCCTCTGATTCCCCGCCTCTGATTCCCCATCTCTGATTCACCACCTCTGATTCCCGGCCTCTGATTCCCCATCTCTGATTCCGCACATCCGATTCCCTGCCTATGTTTCCCCACCTCTGATTCCCCGCCTCTGATTCCCCATATCTGATTCCCTGCCTCTGTTTCCCCGCCTCTGATTCCCTACCTCTGTTTCCCCATATCTGATTCCCCGCCTCTGATTCCCCAACTCTAATACCCCGCCTCTGATTCCCCAGCTCTGATTCCCCGCCTCTGATTCCCCGCATCTGGTTCCCTGCCTCTGATACCCCGCCTCTGATTCCAGGCCTCTGATTCCCATCATCTGATTCCGGCCTCTGATTCCCGGCCTCTGATTCCCTGCTTCTGATTCTGATTCCCTGCCTCTGATTCCCTATCTCTGATTCCGCACATCTGAATCCCTGCCTCTGATTCCCCACCTCTGATTCCCCATATCTGATTCCCCACCTCTGTTTCCCCGCCTCTGATTCCCCGCCTCTGTTTCCCAATATCTAAGTCCCCACCTCTGATTCCCCAAATCTGATTCCCCACCTCTGATTCCCCAGCTCTGATTCCCAACCTCTGATTCACCATATCTGATTCCCCGCCTCTGTTTCCCCGCCTCGGATTCCCCGCCTCTGATTCCCCAGCTCTGATTCCCCACCTCTGATTCACCATATCTGATTCCCCGCCTCTGTTTCCCCGCCTCGGATTCCCCGCCTCAGTTTCCCCATATCTGATTCCCGGCCTCTGATTCCCCGCCTCTGATTCCCCGCCTCTGATTCCCTGCCTCTGATTCCCCATCTCCGATTCCGCACATCTGATTCCCTTCCTCTGATTCCCCGCCTCTGATTCCCCGCCTCTGATTCCCTGCCTCTGATTCCCAACCTCTGATTCCCCACCTCTGATTCCCCATATCTGATTCCCCGCCTCTGTTTCCCCGCCTCTGATTCCCCGCCTCTGATTCCCAACTCTGATTCCCCACCTCTGATTCCCCAGCTCTGATTCCCCGCCTCAGATTCCCCGCGTCTGATTCCCTGCCTCTGATTCCCCGCCTCTGATTCCCTGCCTCTGATTCCCCATATCTGATTCCCCGCCTCTGATTCCCCAACTCTGATTCCCCGCTTCTGATTCCCCAGCTCTGAATCCCCGACTCTGATTCCCCGAGTCTGATTCCCTGCCTCTGATTCCCCGCCTCTAATTCCCCATCTGTGATTCACAACCTCTGATGCCCCACCTCTGATTCCCCATATCTGATTTCCCGCCTCTGTTTCCCCGCCTCTGATTCCCCGCCTCTGATTCCAAACTCTGATTCCCCGCCTCTGATTCCCCAGCTCTGATTCCCCGTGTTTGATTTCCTGCCTCTGATTCCCTGCCCTGATTCCCCATCTCTGTTTCACCGCCTTTGATTCGCCACCTCTGATTCCCCATATCTGATTCCCCGCCTCTGTTTCCCCGACTCTGATTCCCTGCCTCTGATTCCCAACCTCTGATTCCACACCTCTGATTCCCCATATCTGATTCCCCGCCTCTATTTTCCCATATCTGATTCCCCGCCTCTGATTCCCCAACTCTGATTCCCCGCCTCTGATTCCCCAGCTCTGATTCCCCGACTCTGATTCCCCGCCTCTGATTCCCTGCCACTGATTCCCTGCCCCTGATTCCCCAATTCTGATTCCCCATATCTGATTCCCCGCCTCTGTTTCCCTGCCTCTGATTCCCCGCCTCTGATTCCCCATATCTGATTCCCTGCCTCTGATTCCCCAACTCTGATTCACCGCCTCTGATTCCCCAGCTCTGAATCCCCGCCTCTGATTCCCCGCGTCTGATTCCCTGCCTCTGATTCCCCGCCTTGATTCCCCATCTCTGATTCACAACCTCTGATTCCCCACCTCTGATTCCCTATATTTGATTCCCCGCCTCTGTTTCCCCGCCTCTGATTCACAACCTCTAATTCCCCACCTCTGATTCCCCATATCTGATTCCCCGCCTCTGTTACCCTGCCTCTGATTCCCGGCCTCTGTTTCCCCATATCTGATTCCCCTCCTCTGATTCCCCAACTCTGATTCCCCGCCTCTGATTCCCCAGCTCTGATTCCCCGCCTTTTATTCCCGGCCTCTGATTCCCTGCCACTGATTCCCCGCCCCTGATTCCCCACCTCTGATTCCCCATATCTGATTCCCCGCCTCTGTTTCCCCAGCTCTGATTCCCCGCCTCTGATTCCCGGCGTCCGATTCCCTGCCTCTGATTCCCCGCCTCTGATTCTCCATATCTCATTCCCCGCCTCTGAATCCCCATCTCTGATTCCCAGACTCTGAATCCCCACCTCTGATTCCCGGCCTCTTATTCCCAGCATCTGATTCCCGGCCTCTGATTCCCGGCCTCTGATTCCCCGCTTCTGATTCTGATTCCCCGCATCCGATTCCCCATGTCTGATTCCCCGCCTCTGTTTCCCCGCCTCTGATTCCCCGCCTCTGTTTCCCCATATCTGATTCCCCGCCTCTGTTTCCCCGCCTCTGATTCCCCGCCTCTGTTTCCCCATATCTAATTCCCCACCTCTGATGCCCCAACTTTGATTCCCCACATCTGATTCCCCAGCTCTGATTCCCCGCCTCTGATTCCCCGCATCCGATTCCCCATGTCTGATTTCCCACCTCTGATTCCCCATATCTAATTCCCCGCCTCTTCTTGCCCGCCTCTCATTCCCCGCCTCTGTTTCCCCATATCTGATTCCCCGCCTCTGAATCCCCAACTCTGATTCCCTGCCTCTGATTCACCAGCTCTGATTCCCCGCCTTTGATTCCCCCCATCTGATTCCCAGCCTCTGAATCCCTGTCTGATTTCCTGCCTCTGATTCCCCGCCTCTGATTCCCCATCTCTCATTCACTGCCTCTGATTCCCCACATCTGATTCCCCATCTCTGATTCCGCACAACCGATTCCCTGCCTCTGATTCCCCGACTCTGATTCCCCACCTCTGATTCCCCAGCTCTGATTCCCCGCCTCTGATTCCCCGCATCTGATTCCCTGCCTCTGATTCCCCGCCTCTGATTCCCCATCTCTGATTCACCGCCTTTGATTCGCCACCTCTGATTCCCCATATCTGATTCCCCACCTCTGTTTCCCGGCCTCTGATTCCCCGCCTCTGATTCTCCATATCTCATTCCCCGCCTCTGAATCCCCATCTCTGATTCCCGGACTCTGATTCCCCACCTCTGATTCCCGGCCTCTTATTCCCAGCATCTGATTCCCGGCCTCTGATTCCCGGCCTCTGATTCCCCGCTTCTGATTCTGATTCCCTGCCTCTGATTCCCCATCTCTGATTCCGCACATCTGATTCCCTGCCTCTGATTCCCCACCTCTGATTCCCCATATCTGATTCCCCGCCTCTGTTTCCCCGCCTCTGATTCCCCGCCTCTGTTTCCCTATATCTAATTCCCCACCTCTGATGCCCCAACTCTGATTCCCCGCCTCTGATTCCCCAGCTCTGATTCCCCGCCTCTGATTCCCCGCATCCGATTCCCCATATCTGATTCCCCACCTCTGTTTCCCCGCCTCTGATTCCCCGCCTCTGTTTCCCCATATCTGATTCCCCGCCTCTGATTCCCAACTATGATTCCCCTCCTCTGATTCCCCAGCTCTGATTCCCTGCGTCTGATTCCCTGCGTTCTATTCCCTGCCTCTGATTCCCCGCCTGTGATTCCCCATCACTGATTCCGCACATCCGATTCCCTGCCTATGATTCCCCACCTCTGATTCCCGCCTCTGATTCCCCATATCGGATTCCCTGCCTCTGTTTCCCCGCCTCTGATTCCCCACCTCTGTTTCCCCATATCTGATTCCCCGCCTCTGATTCCCCAACTCTAATACCCTGCCTATGATTCCCCAGCTCTGATTCCCCGCCTCTGATTCCACGCATCAGATTCCCTGCCTCTGATTCCCCGCCTCTGATTCCAGGCCTCTGATTCCCAGCATCTGATTCCGGCCTCTGATTCCCGGCCTCTGATTCCCTGCTTCTGATTCTGATACCCTGACTCTGATTCCCCATCTCTGATTCCGCACATCTGATTCCCCGCCTCTGATTCCCCACCTCTGATTCCCCATATCTGATTCCCCGCCTCTGTTTCCCCGCCTCTGATTCCCCGACTGTTTCCCCATATCTGATTCCCCGCCTCTGATTCCCCAACTCTGATTCCCCTCCTCTAATTCGCCAGCTATGATTCCCCGCCTCTGATTCCCTGCGTCTGATTCCCTGCCTCTGATTCACAGCCTCTGATTCCCCTTTTCTGATTCACCACCTCTGAATCCCCACCTCTGATTCCCCATCTCTGATTCCGCACATCCGATTCCCTGCCTCTGATTCCCCGCCTCTGATTCCCCGCCTCTGATTCGCAACCTCAAATTCCCCACCTCTGATTCCCCATATCTGATTCCCCGCCTCTGTTTCCCTGCCTCTGATTCCCGGCCTCTGTTTCCCCATATCTGATTCCCCTCCTCTGATTCCCCAACTCTGATTCCCCGCCTCTGATTCCCCAGCTCTGATTCCCCGCCTTTTATTCCCGGCCTCTGATTCCCTGCCACTGATTCCCCGCCCCTGATTCCCCACCTCTGATTCCCCATATCTGATTCCCCGCCTCTGTTTCCCCAGCTCTGATTCCCCACCTCTGATTCCCCAGCTCTGATTCCCTGCAACTGATTCCCCGCCCCTGATTCCCCACCTCTGATTCCCCATATCTGATTCCCCGCCTCTGTTTCCCCAGCTCTGATTCCCTGCCTCTGATTCCCTGCCCTGATTCCCCATCTCTGTTTCACCGCCTTTGATTCGCCACCTCTGATTCCCCATATCTGATTCCCCGCCTCTGTTTCCCTGCCTCTGATTCCCTGCATCTGATTCCCAACCTCTGATTCCACACCTCTGATTCCCCATATCTGATTCCCCGCCTCTATTTCCCCATATCTGATTCCCCGCCTCTGATTCCCCAACTCTGATTCCCCGCCTCTGATTCCCCAGCTCTGATTCCCCGCCTCTGATTCCCGGCGTCCGATTCCCTGCCTCTGATTCCCCGCCTCTGATTCACCATCTCTGATTCCCCGCCTCTGATTCCCCGTGTCTGATTCCCTGCCTCTGATTCCCCGGCTCAGATTCCCCGCCTCTGATTCCCTGCCACTGATTCCCTGCCCCTGATTCCCCACCTCTGATTCCCCATATCTGATTCCCCGCCTCTGTTTCCCCACCTCTGATTCCCCGCCTCTGATTCCCCATATCTGATTCCCTGCCTCTGATTCCCCAACTCTGATTCCACGCCTCTGATTCCCCAGCTCTGAATCCCCGCCTCTGATTCCCCGCGTCTGATTCCCTCCCTCTGATTCCCCGCCTTGATTCCCCATCTCTGATTCACAACCTCTGATTCCCCACCTCTGATTCCCCGTATCTGATTCCCCGCCTCTGTTTCCCCGCCTCTGATTCCCCATATCTGATTCCCTGGCTCTGATTGCCCACCTCTGATTCCCCGCCTCTGATTCGCCAGCTCTGATTCCCCGCCTCTGAATCCCCGCATCTGATTCCCTGCCTCTGATTCCCCGCCTCTGATTCCCCATCTCTGATTCACCGCCTTTGATTCGCCACCTCTGATTCCCCATATCTGATTCCCCACCTCTGTTTCCCCGCCTCTGATTCCCCGCCTCTGATTCTCCATATCTCATTCCCCGCCTCTGAATCCCCATCTCTGATTCCCAGACTCTGAATCCCCACCTCTGATTCCCGGCCTCTTATTCCCAGCATCTGATTCCCGGCCTCTGATTCCCGGCCTCTGATTCCCCGCTTCTGATTCTGATTCCCTGCCTCTGATTCCCCATCTCTGATTCCGCACATCTGATTCCCTGCCTCTGATTCCCCACCTCTGATTCCCCATATCTGATTCCCCGCCTCTGTTTCCCCGCCTCTGATTCCCCGCCTCTGTTTCCCCATATCTAATTCCCCACCTCTGATGCCCCAACTCTGATTCCCCACCTCTGATTCCCCAGCTCTGATTCCCCGCCTCTGATTCCCCGCATCCGATTCCCCATGTCTGATTCCCCGCCTCTGTTTCCCCGCCTCGGATTCCCCGCCTCTGTTTCCCCATATCTGATTCCCCGCCTCTGTTTCCCCGCCTCTGATTCCCCGCCTCTGTTTCCCCATATCTAATTCCCCACCTCTGATGCCCCAACTCTGATTCCCCACATCTGATTCCCCACCTCTGATTCCCCGCATCCGATTCCCCATGTCTGATTTCCCACCTCTGATTCCCCATATCTAATTCCCCGCCTCTGCTTGCCCGCCTCTCATTCCCCGCCTCTGTTTCCCCATATCTGATTCCCCGCCTCTGAATCCCCAACTCTGATTCCCTGCCTCTGATTCACCAGCTCTGATTCCCCGCCTTTGATTCCCCCCATCTGATTCCCAGCCTCTGAATCCCTGTCTGATTTCCTGCCTCTGATTCCCCGCCTCTGATTCCCCATCTCTCATTCACTGCCTCTGATTCCCCACATCTGATTCCCCATCTCTGATTCCGCACAACCGATTCCCTGCCTCTGATTCCCTGACTCTTATTCCCCACCTCTGATTCCCCAGCTCTGATTCCCCGCCTCTGATTCCCCGCGTCTGATTCCCTGCCTGTGATTCCCCGCCTCTGATTCCCCATATCTGATTCCCGCCTCTGATTCCCAACTATGATTCCCCGCCTCTGATTCCCCAGCTCTGATTCCCTGCCTCTGATTCCCCGCGTTCTATTCCCTGCCTCTGATTCCCCGCCTGTGATTCCCCATCACTGATTCACCACCTCTGATTCCCTACCTCTGATTCCCCATATCTAATTCCCCGCCTCTGTTTGCCCGCCTCTGATTCCCCGCCTCTGTTTCCCCATATCTGATTCCCCGCCTCGGAATCCCCAACTCTGATTCCCTGCCTCAGATTCCCCAGCTCTGATTCCCCGCCTTTGATTCCCCCCGTCTGATTCCCAGCCTCTGAATCCCCGTGTCTGATTTCCTGCCTCTGATTCCCCGCCTCTGATTCCCCATCTCTGATTCACCGCCTCTGATTCCCCACCTCTGATTCCCCATCTCTGATTCCGCACATCCAATTCCCTGCCTCTGATTCCCCAACTCTGATTCCCCACCTCTGATTCCCCAGCTCTGATTCCCCGCCTCAGATTCCCCGCGTCTGATTCCCTGCCTCTGATTCCCCGCCTCTGATTCCATGCCTCTGGTTCCCCATATCTGATTCCCCGCCTCTGATTCCCCAACTCTGATTCCCCGCTTCTGATTCCCCAGCTCTGAATCCCCGCCTCTGATTCCACGCGTCTGATTCCCTGCCTCTGATTCCCCGCCTCTGATTCCCCATCTGTGATTCACAACCTCTGATGCCCCACCTCTGATTCCCCATATCTGATTCCCCGCCTCTGTTTCCCCGCCTCTGATTCCCTGCCTCTGATTCCCCATATCTGATTCCCCGCCTCTGATTGCCCACCTCTGATTCCCCGCGTCTGATACCCTGCCTCTGATTCCCCGCCTCTGATTCCCCATCTCTGATTCACCACCTCTGATTCCCGGCCTCTGATTCCACATCTCTGATTCCGCACATCCGATTCCCTGCCTATGTTTCCCCACCTCTGATTCCCCGCCTCTGATTCCCCATATCTGATTCCCTGCCTCTGTTTCCCCGCCTCTGATTCCCTACCTCTGTTTCCCCATATCTGATTCCCCGCCTCTGATTCCCCAACTCTAATACCCCGCCTCTGATTCAACAGCTCTGATTCCCCGCCTCTGAATCCCCGCATCTGATTCCCTGCCTCTGATTCCCCGCCTCTGATTCCAGGCCTCTGATTCCCATCATCTGATTCCGGCCTCTGATTCCCGGCCTCTGATTCCCTGTTTCTGATTCTGATTCCCTGCCTCTGATTCCCTATCTCTGATTCCGCACATCTGATTCCCTGCCTCTGATTCCCCACCTCTGATTCCCCATATCTGATTCCCCACCTCTGTTTCCCCGCCTCTGATTCCCCGCCTCTGTTTCCCAATATCTAAGTCCCCACCTCTGATTCCCCAAATCTGATTCCCCACCTCTGATTCCCCAGCTCTGATTCCCCGCCTCTGATGCCCCGCATCTGATTCCCTGCATCTGATTCCAAGCCTCTGATTCCCTGCCTCTGATTCCCAACCTCTGATTCCCCATCTCTGATTCCCCATATCTGATTCCCCGCCTCTGTTTCCCCGCCTCGGATTCCCCGCCTCAGTTTCCCCATATCTGATTCCCGGCCTCTGATTCCCCGCCTCTGATTCCCCGCCTCTGATTCCCTGCCTCTGATTCCCCATCTCCGATTCCGCACATCTGATTCCCTTCCTCTGATTCCCCGCCTCTGATTCCCCGCCTCTGATTCCCTGCCTCTGATTCCCAACCTCTGATTCCCCACCTCTGATTCCCCATATCTGATTCCCCGCCTCTGTTTCCCCGCCTCTGATTCCCCGCCTCTGATTCCCAACTCTGATTCCCCGCCTCTGATTCCCCAGCTCTGATTCCCCGCGTTTGATTCCCTGCCTCTGATTCCCTGCCCTGATTCCCCATCTCTGTTTCACCGCCTTTGATTCGCCACCTCTGATTCCACATATCTGATTCCCCGCCTCTGTTTCCCCAACTCTGATTCCCTTCCTCTGATTCCCAACCTCTGATTCCACACCTCTGATTCCCCATATCTGATTCCCCGCCTCTATTTCCCCATATCTGAATCCCCGCCTCTGATTCCCCAACTCTGATTCCCCGCCTCTGATTCCCCAGCTCTGATTCCCCGACTCTGATTCCCGGCGTCCGATTCCCTGCCTCTGATTCCCCGCCTCTGATTCCCCATCTCTGATTCCCCGCCTCTGATTCCCCGTGTCTGATTCCCTGCCTCTGATTCCCCGCCTCTGATTCCCCGCCTCTGATTCCCTGCCACTGATTCCCTGCCCCTGATTCCACACCTCTGATTCCCCATATCTGATTCCCCGCCTCTGTTTCCCCGCCTCTGATTCCCCGCCTCTGATTCCCCATATCTGATTCCCTGCCTCTGATTCCCCAACTCTGATTCCCCGCCTCTGATTCCCCAGCTCTGAATCCCCGCCTCTGATTCCCCGTGTCTGATTCCCTGCCTCTGATTCCCCGCCTTGATTCCCCATCTCTGATTCACAACCTCTGATTCCCCACCTCTGATTCCCTATATTTGATTCCCCGCCTGTTTCCCCGCCTCTGATTCCCCGCCTCTGATTCCCCATATCTGATTCCCCACCTCTGATTGCCCACCTCTGATTCCCCGCCTCTGATTCGCCAGCTCTGATTCCCCGCCTCTGATTCCCCGCATCTGATTCCCTTCCTCTGATTCCCCGCCTCTGATTCCCCATCTCTGATTCACCGCCTTTGATTCGCCACCTCTGATTCCCCATATCTGATTCCCCACCTCTGTTTCCCGGCCTCTGATTCCCCGCCTCTGATTCTCCATATCTCATTCCCCGCCTCTGAATCCCCATCTCTGATTCCCGGACTCTTATTCCCCACCTCTGATTCCCGGCCTCTTATTCCCAGCATCTGATTCCCGGCCTCTGATTCCCGGCCTCTGATTCCCCGCTTCTGATTCTGATTCCCTGCCTCTGATTCCCCATCTCTGATTCCGCACATCTGATTCCCTGCCTCTGATTCCCCACCTCTGATTCCCCATATCTAATTCCCCGCCTCTGTTTCCCCGCCTCTGATTCCCCGCCTCTGTTTCCCTATATCTAATTCCCCACCTCTGATGCCCCAACTCTGATTCCCCGCCTCTGATTCCCCAGCTCTGATTTCTGTTTCCCCGCCTCTGATTCCCCGCCTCTGTTTCCCCATATCTGATTCCCCGCCTCTGATTCCCAACTATGATTCCCCGCCTCTGATTCCCCAGCTCTGATTCCCTGCGTCTGATTCCCTGCGTTCTATTCCCTGCCTCTGATTCCCCGCCTGTGATTCCCCATCACTGATTCACCACCTCTGATTCCCCACCTCTGATTCCCCATATCTAATTCCCCGCCTCTGTTTGCCCGCCTCTGATTCCCCGCCTCTGTTTCCCCATATCTGATTCCCCGTCTCTGAATCCCCAACTCTGATTCCCTGCCTCTGATTCCCCAGCTCTGATTCCCCGCCTTTGATTCCCCCCGTCCGATTCCCAGCCTCTGAATCCCCGTGTCTGATTTCCTGCCTCTGATTCCCCGCCTCTGATTCCCCATCTCTGATTCCTCTGATTCCCCACATCTGATTCCCCATCTCTGATTCCGCACATCCGATTCCCTGCCTCTGATTCCCCAACTCTGATTCCCCACCTCTGATTCCCCAGCTCTGATTCCCCGCCTCAGATTCCCCGCGTCTGATTCCCTGCCTCTGATTCCCCGCCTCTGATTCCCCATCTCTGATTCCCCACCTCTGATTCCCGTGTCTGATTCCCTGCCTCTGATTCCCCGCCTCTGAATCCCAGCCTCTGATTCCCCATATCTGATTCCCCGCCTCTGATTCCCTGCCTCTGATTCCCCAGCTCTGATTCCCCGCCTTTGATTCCCCCCGTCTGATTCCCAGCCTCTGAATCCCCGTGTCTGATTTCCTGCCTCTGATTCCCCGCCTCTGATTCCCCATCTCTGATTCACCGCCTCTGTTTCCCCGCCTCTGATTCCCCGCCTCTGTTTCCCCATATATGATTCCCCGCCTCTGATTCCCCAACTCTAATACCCCACCTCTGATTCCCCAGCTCTGATTCCCCGCCTCTGATTCCCCGCATCTGATTCCCTGCCTCTGTTTCCCCGCCTCGGATTCCCAGCCTCTGTTTTCCCATATCTGATTCCCGGCCTCTGATTCCCCGCCTCTGATTCCCCGCCTCTGATTCCCTGCCTCTGATTCCCAACCTCGGATTCCCCACCTCTGATTCCCCATATCTGATTCCCCGCCTCTGTTTCCCCGCCTCTGATTCCCCGCCTCTGATTTCCAACCCTGATTCCCCGCCTCTGATTCCCCAGCTCTGATTCCCCGTGTTTGATTCCCTGCCTCTGATTGCCTGCCCAGATTCCCCATCTCTGTTTCACCGCCTTTGATTCGCCACCTCTGATTCCCCATATCTGATTCCCCGCCTCTGTTTCCCCGACTCTGATTCCCTGCCTCTGATTCCCAACCTCTGATTCCACACCTCTGATTCCCCATATCTGATTCCCCGCCTCTATTTTCCCATATCTGATTCCCCGCCTCTGATTCCCCAACTCTGATTCCCCGCCTCTGATTCCCCAGCTCTGATTCCCCGACTCTGATTCCCGGAGTCCGATTCCCTGCCTCTGATTCCCCGCCTCTGATTCCCCATCTCTGATTCCCCGCCTCCGATTCCCCGTGTCTGATTCCCTGCCTCTGATTCCCCGCCTCTGATTCCCCGCCTCTGATTCCCTGCCACTGATTCCCTGCCCCTGATTCCCCAATTCTGATTCCCCATATCTGATTCCCCGCCTCTGTTTCCCTGCCTCTGATTCCCCGCCTCTGATTCCCCATATCTGATTCCCTGCCTCTGATTCCCCAACTCTGATTCACCGCCTCTGATTCCCCAGCTCTGAATCCCCGCCTCTGATTCCCCGCGTCTGATTCCCTGCCTCTGATTCCCCGCCTTGATTCCCCATCTCTGATTCACAACCTCTGATTCCCCACCTCTGATTCCCTATATTTGATTCCCCGCCTCTGTTTCCCCGCCTCTGATTCGCAACCTCTAATTCCCCACCTCTGATTCCCCATATCTGATTCCCCGCCTCTGTTACCCTGCCTCTGATTCCCGGCCTCTGTTTCCCCATATCTGATTCCCCTCCTCTGATTCCCCAACTCTGATTCCCCGCCTCTGATTCCCCAGCTCTGATTCCCCGCCTTTTATTCCCGGCCTCTGATTCCCTGCCACTGATTCCCCGCCCCTGATTCCCCACCTCTGATTCCCCATATCTGATTCCCCGCTTCTGTTTCCCCAGCTCTGATTCCCCGCCTCTGATTCCCGGCGTCCGATTCCCTGCCTCTGATTCCCCGCCTCTGATTCCCCATCTCTGATTCACCACCTCTGATTCCCCGCCTCTGATTCCCCAGCTCTGATTCCCCGCCTCTGATTCCCGGCGTCCGATTCCCTGCCTCTGATTCCTCGCCTCTGATTCCCCATCTCCGATTCACCACCTCTGATTCCCCACCTCTGATTCCCCATATCTAATTCCCCGCCTCTGTTTTCCCGCCTCTGATTCCCCGCCTCTGTTTCCCCATATCTGATTCCCCGCCTCTGAATCCCCAACTCTGATTCCCTGCCTCAGATTCCCCAGCTCTGATTCCCCGCCTTTGATTCCCCCCGTCTGATTCCCAGCCTCTGAATCCCCGTGTCTGATTTCCTGCCTCTGATTCCCCGCCTCTGATTCCCCATCTCTGATTCACCGCCTCTGATTCCCCACCTCTGATTCCCCATCTCTGATTCCGCACATCCAATTCCCTGCCTCTGATTTCCCAACTCTGATTCCCCACCTCTGATTCCCCAGCTCTGATTCCCCGCCTCAGATTCCCCACGTCTGATTCCCTGCCTCTGATTCCCCGCCTCTGATTCCCTGCCTCTGATTCCCCATATCTGATTCCCCACCTCTTTTTCCCCGCCTCTGATTCCCCGCCTCTGTTTCCCCATATCTGATTCCCCGCCTCTGATTCCCAACTATGATTCCCCGCCTCTGATTCCCCAGCTCTGATTCCCTGCGTCTGATTCCCTGCGTTCTATTCCCTGCCTCTGATTCCCCGCCTGTGATTCCCCATCACTGATTCACCACCTCTGATTCCCCACCTCTGATTCCCCATATCTAATTCCCCGCCTCTGTTTGCCCGCCTCTGATTCCCCGCCTCTGTTTCCCCATATCTGATTCCCTGTCTCTGATTCCCCAACTCTGATTCCCTGCCTCTGATTCCCCAGCTCTGATTCCCCGCCTTTGATTCCCCCCGTCCGATTCCCAGCCTCTGAATCCCCGTGTCTGATTTCCTGCCTCTGATTCCCCGCCTCTGATTCCCCATCTCTGATTCCTCTGATTCCCCACATCTGATTCCCCATCTCTGATTCCGCACATCCGATTCCCTGCCTCTGATTCCCCAACTCTGATTCCCCACCTCTGATTCCCCAGCTCTGATTCCCCGCCTCAGATTCCCCGCGTCTGATTCCCTGCCTCTGATTCCCCGCCTCTGATTCCCCATCTCTGATTCCCCACCTCTGATTCCCCGTGTCTGATTCCCTGCCTCTGATTCCCCGCCTCTGAATCCCAGCCTCTGATTCCCCATATCTGATTCCCCGCCTCTGATTCCCTGCCTCTGATTCCCCAGCTCTGATTCCCCGCCTTTGATTCCCCCCGTCTGATTCCCAGCCTCTGAATCCCCGTGTCTGATTTCCTGCCTCTGATTCCCCGCCTCTGATTCCCCATCTCTGATTCACCGCCTCTGTTTCCCCGCCTCTGATTCCCCGCCTCTGTTTCCCCATATCTGATTCCCCGCCTCTGATTCCCCAACTCTAATACCCCACCTCTGATTCCCCAGCTCTGATTCCCCGCCTCTGATTCCCTGCATCTGATTCCCTGCCTCTGTTTCCCCGCCTCGGATTCCCAGCCTCTGTTTTCCCATATCCGATTCCCAGCCTCTGATTCCCCGCCTCTGATTCCCCGCCTCTGATTCCCTGCCTCTGATTCCCAACCTCGGATTCCCCACCTCTGATTCCCCATATCTGATTCCCCGCCTCTGTTTCCCCGCCTCTGATTCCCCGCCTCTGATTTCCAACTCTGATTCCCCGCCTCTGATTCCCCAGCTCTGATTCCCCGTGTTTGATTCCCTGCCTCTGATTCCCTGCCCAGATTCCCCATCTCTGTTTCACCGCCTTTGATTCGCCACCTCTGATTCCCCATATCTGATTCCCCGCCTCTGTTTCCCCGACTCTGATTCCCTGCCTCTGATTCCCAACCTCTGATTCCACACCTCTGATTCCCCATATCTGATTCCCCGCCTCTATTTTCCCATATCTGATTCCCCGCCTCTGATTCCCCAACTCTGATTCCCCGCCTCTGATTCCCCAGCTCTGATTCCCCGACTCTGATTCCCGGAGTCCGATTCCCTGCCTCTGATTCCCCGCCTCTGATTCCCCATCTCTGATTCCCCGCCTCCGATTCCCCGTGTCTGATTCCCTGCCTCTGATTCCCCGCCTCTGATTCCCCGCCTCTGATTCCCTGCCACTGATTCCCTGCCCCTGATTCCCCAATTCTGATTCCCCATATCTGATTCCCCGCCTCTGTTTCCCTGCCTCTGATTCCCCGCCTCTGATTCCCCATATCTGATTCCCTGCCTCTGATTCCCCAACTCTGATTCACCGCCTCTGATTCCCCAGCTCTGAATCCCCGCCTCTGATTCCCCGCGTCTGATTCCCTGCCTCTGATTCCCCGCCTTGATTCCCCATCTCTGATTCACAACCTCTGATTCCCCACCTCTGATTCCCTATATTTGATTCCCCGCCTCTGTTTCCCCGCCTCTGATTCGCAACCTCTAATTCCCCACCTCTGATTCCCCATATCTGATTCCCCGCCTCTGTTACCCTGCCTCTGATTCCCGGCCTCTGTTTCCCCATATCTGATTCCCCTCCTCTGATTCCCCAACTCTGATTCCCCGCCTCTGATTCCCCAGCTCTGATTCCCCGCCTTTTATTCCCGGCCTCTGATTCCCTGCCACTGATTCCCCGCCCCTGATTCCCCACCTCTGATTCCCCATATCTGATTCCCCGCTTCTGTTTCCCCAGCTCTGATTCCCCGCCTCTGATTCCCGGCGTCCGATTCCCTGCCTCTGATTCCCCGCCTCTGATTCCCCATCTCTGATTCACCACCTCTGATTCCCCGCCTCTGATTCCCCAGCTCTGATTCCCCGCCTCTGATTCCCGGCGTCCGATTCCCTGCCTCTGATTCCTCGCCTCTGATTCCCCATCTCCGATTCACCACGTCTGATTCCCCACCTCTGATTCCCCATATCTAATTCCCCGCCTCTGTTTTCCCGCCTCTGATTCCCCGCCTCTGTTTCCCCATATCTGATTCCCCGCCTCTGAATCCCCAACTCTGATTCCCTGCCTCAGATTCCCCAGCTCTGATTCCCCGCCTTTGATTCCCCCCGTCTGATTCCCAGCCTCTGAATCCCCGTGTCTGATTTCCTGCCTCTGATTCCCCGCCTCTGATTCCCCATCTCTGATTCACCGCCTCTGATTCCCCACCTCTGATTCCCCATCTCTGATTCCGCACATCCAATTCCCTGCCTCTGATTTCCCAACTCTGATTCCCCACCTCTGATTCCCCAGCTCTGATTCCCCGCCTCAGATTCCCCGCGTCTGATTCCCTGCCTCTGATTCCCCGCCTCTGATTCCCTGCCTCTGATTCCCCATATCTGATTCCCCGCCTCTGATTCCCCAACTCTGATTCCCCGCTTCTGATTCCCCAGCTCTGAATCCCCGACTCTGATTCCCCGAGTCTGATTCCCTGCCTCTGATTCCCCGCCTCTAATTCCCCATCTGTGATTCACAACCTCTGATGCCCCACCTCTGATTCCCCATATCTGATTCCCCGCCTCTGTTTCCCCGCCTCTGATTTTCCGCCTCTGATTCCCAACTCTGATTCCCCGCCTCTGATTCCCCAGCTCTGATTCCCCGTGTTTGATTCCCTGCCTCTGATTCCCTGCCCTGATTCCCCATCTCTGTTTCACCGCCTTTGATTCGCCACCTCTGATTCCCCATATCTGATTCCCCGCCTCTGTTTCCCCGACTCTGATTCCCTGCCTCTGATTCCCAACCTCTGATTCCACACCTCTGATTCCCCATATCTGATTCCCCGCCTCTATTTTCCCATATCTGATTCCCCGCCTCTGATTCCCCAACTCTGATTCCCCGCCTCTGATTCCCCAGCTCTGATTCCCCGACTCTGATTCCCGGAGTCCGATTCCCTGCCTCTGATTCCCCGCCTCTGATTCCCCATCTCTGATTCCCCGCCTCCGATTCCCCGTGTCTGATTCCCTGCCTCTGATTCCCCGCCTCTGATTCCCCGCCTCTGATTCCCTGCCACTGATTCCCTGCCCCTGATTCCCCAATTCTGATTCCCCATATCTGATTCCCCGCCTCTGTTTCCCTGCCTCTGATTCCCCGCCTCTGATTCCCCATATCTGATTCCCTGCCTCTGATTCCCCAACTCTGATTCACCGCCTCTGATTCCCCAGCTCTGAATCCCCGCCTCTGATTCCCCGCGTCTGATTCCCTGCCTCTGATTCCCCGCCTTGATACCCCATCTCTGATTCACAACCTCTGATTCCCCACCTCTGATTCCCTATATTTGATTCCCCGCCTCTGTTTCCCCGCCTCTGATTCACAACCTCTAATTCCCCACCTCTGATTCCCCATATCTGATTCCCCGCCTCTGTTACCCTGCCTCTGATTCCCGGCCTCTGTTTCCCCATATCTGATTCCCCTCCTCTGATTCCCCAACTCTGATTCCCCGCCTCTGATTCCCCAGCTCTGATTCCCCGCCTTTTATTCCCGGCCTCTGATTCCCTGCCACTGATTCCCCGCCCCTGATTCCCCACCTCTGATTCCCCATATCTGATTCCCCGCCTCTGTTTCCCCAGCTCTGATTCCCCGCCTCTGATTCCCGGCGTCCGTTTCCCTGCCTCTGATTCCCCGCCTCTGATTCCCCATCTCTGATTCACCACCTCTGATTCCCCGCCTCTGATTCCCCAGCTCTGATTCCCCGCCTCTGATTCCCGGCGTCCGATTCCCTGCCTCTGATTCCTTGCCTCTGATTCCCCATCTCCGATTCACCACCTCTGATTCCCCACCTCTGATTCCCCATATCTAATTCCCCGCCTCTGTTTTCCCGCCTCTGATTCCCCGCCTCTGTTTCCCCATTTCTGATTCCCCACCTCTGAATCCCCAACTCTGATTCCCTGCCTCAGATTCCCCAGCTCTGATTCCCCGCCTTTGATTCCCCCCGTCTGATTCCCAGCCTCTGAATCCCCGTGTCTGATTTCCTGCCTCTGATTCCCCGCCTCTGATTCCCCATCTCTGATTCACCGCCTCTGATTCCCCACCTCTGATTCCCCATCTCTGATTCCGCACATCCAATTCCCTGCCTCTGATTCCCCAACTCTGATTCCCCACCTCTGATTCCCCAGCTCTGATTCCCCGCCTCAGATTCCCCGCGTCTGATTCCCTGCCTCTGATTCCCCGCCTCTGATTCCCTGCCTCTGATTCCCCATATCTGATTCCCCGCCTCTGATTCCCCAACTCTGATTCCCCGCTTCTGATTCCCCAGCTCTGAATCCCCGACTCTGATTCCCCGCATCTGATTCACTGCCTCTGATTCCCCGCCTCTGATTCCCCATATCTGATTCACCACCTCTCATTCCCAGCCTCTGATTCCCCATCTCTGATTCCGCACATCCGATTCCCTGCCTATGATTCCCCACCTCTGATTCCCGCCTCTGATTCCCCATATCTGATTCCCTGCCTCTGTTTCCCCGCCTCTGATTCCCCACCTCTGTTTCCCCATATCTGATTCCCCGCCTCTGATTCCCCAACTCTAATACCCTGCCTATGATTCCCCAGCTCTGATTCCCCGCCTCTGATTCCACGCATCAGATTCCCTGCCTCTGATTCCCCGCCTCTGATTCCAGGCCTCTGATTCCCAGCATCTGATTCCGGCCTCTGATTCCCGGCCTCTGATTCCCTGCTTCTGATTCTGATTCCCTGCCTCTGATTCCCCATCTCTGATTCCGCACATCTGATTCCCTGCCTCTGATTCCCCACCTCTGATTCCCCATATCTGATTCCCCGCCTCTGTTTCCCCGCCTCTGATTCCCCGACTGTTTCCCCATATCTGATTCCCCGCCTCTGATTCCCCAACTCTGATTCCCCTCCTCTAATTCGCCAGCTATGATTCCCTGCCTCTGATTCCCAGCCTCTGATTCCCTTTTTCTGATTCACCACCTCTGAATCCCCACCTCTGATTCCCCATCTCTGATTCCGCACATCCGATTCCCTGCCTCTGATTCCCCGCCTCTGATTCCCCGCCTCTGATTCGCAACCTCAAATTCCCCACCTCTGATTCCCCATATCTGATTCCCCGCCTCTGTTTCCCTGCCTCTGATTCCCGGCCTCTGTTTCCCCATATCTGATTCCCCTCCTCTGATTCCCCAACTCTGATTCCCCGCCTCTGATTCCCCAGCTCTGATTCCCCGCCTTTTATTCCCGGCCTCTGATTCCCTGCCACTGATTCCCCGCCCCTGATTCCCCACCTCTGATTCCCCATATCTGATTCCCCTCCTCTGTTTCCCCAGCTCTGATTCCCCACCTCTGATTCCCCAGCTCTGATTCCCTGCAACTGATTCCCCGCCCCCGATTCCCCACCTCTGATTCCCCATATCTGATTCCCCGCCTCTGTTTCCCCAGCTCTGATTCCCTGCCTCTGATTCCCTGCCCTGATTCCCCATCTCTGTTTCACCGCCTTTGATTCGCCACCTCTGATTCCCCATATCTGATTCCCCACCTCTGTTTCCCCGCCTCTGATTCCCTGCCTCTGATTCCCAACCTCTGATTCCACACCTCTGATTCCCCATATCTGATTCCCCGCCTCTATTTCCCCATATCTGATTCCCCGCCTCTGATTCCCCAACTCTGATTCCCCGCCTCTGATTCCCCAGCTCTGATTCCCCGCCTCTGATTCCCGGCGTCCGATTCCCTGCCTCTGATTCCCCGCCTCTGATTCACCATCTCTGATTCCCCGCCTCTGATTCCCCGTGTCTGATTCCCTGCCTCTGATTCCCCGGCTCAGATTCCCCGCCTCTGATTCCCTGCCACTGATTCCCTGCCCCTGATTCCCCACCTCTGATTCCCCATATCTGATTCACCGCCTCTGTTTCCCCGCCTCTGATTCCCCGCCTCTGATTCCCCATATCTGATTCCCTGCCTCTGATTCCCCAGCTCTGAATCCCCGCCTCTGATTCCCCGCGTCTGATTCCCTCCCTCTGATTCCCCGCCTTGATTCCCCATCTCTGATTCACAACCTCTGATTCCCCACCTCTGATTCCCCATATCTGATTCCCCGCCTCTGTTTCCCCGCCTCTGATTCCCCATATCTGATTCCCCGGCTCTGATTGCCCACCTCTGATTCCCCGCCTCTGATTCGCCAGCTCTGATTCCCCGCCTCTGAATCCCCGCATCTGATTCCCTGCCTCTGATTCCCCGCCTCTGATTCCCCATCTCTGATTCACCGCCTTTGATTCGCCACCTCTGATTCCCCATATCTGATTCCCCACCTCTGTTTCCCCGCCTCTGATTCCCCGCCTCTGATTCTCCATATCTCATTCCCCGCCTCTGAATCCCCATCTCTGATTCCCAGACTCTGAATCCCCACCTCTGATTCCCGGCCTCTTATTCCCAGCATCTGATTCCCGGCCTCTGATTCCCGGCCTCTGATTCCCCGCTTCTGATTCTGATTCCCTGCCTCTGATTCCCCATCTCTGATTCCGCACATCTGATTCCCTGCCTCTGATTCCCCACCTCTGATTCCCCATATCTGATTCCCCGCCTCTGTTTCCCCGCCTCTGATTCCCCGCCTTTGTTTCCCCATATCTAATTCCCCACCTCTGATGCCCCAACTCTGATTCCCCACCTCTGATTCCCCAGCTCTGATTCCCCGCCTCTGATTCCCCGCATCCGATTCCCCATGTCTGATTCCCCGCCTCTGTTTCCCCGCCTCTGATTCCCCGCCTCT